>NC_080033.1:66882994-67552507 GCF_030020395.1 Manis pentadactyla | reverse complement strand
GGTATTATTTATCATTGTAAAAGTATGGAAAGCATTTTGATCTCAATAGCTAAACACAAAGAAATAGATAAGCATTATGGGGCTTTCAATTTTTAAAATGCTGCTATGAAGAATTATGTTTATAAAGAATTATAAAATAATGTGAAAAGCTTTATGAAGTAGAAAAAAAACTAATTTTAATTTAAAGTCACAACTTAATGTTTTTAATATACAAAGAGAAAACACTGCAACTAAAATATGGTACGTCTAAGCAGAGGATTATTATGGACCCTTTGAAAACTATGTAAAAATTATGAAATGATATCTATCTATGGAATGTTATAGAGCTCAAAGCACAATCATTGCTAATTTAATTATATAGACTAAATTCATGATAATTTCTTAACAGAATATTGAATATATAATTTGTGATGAGCCCAACTATATAAAAACTAAACCAATTAAAAAATGTATGCATAGCAGACTCAGAGACTCCAAGAAGGGACCAGTGGTTACCAAAGGGGAGAGGTAGGGGAGGGCGGGAGGGGAGGGAGGAAGAAGGGGACTGAGGGGTGTTATGTTCAGTACACAGGGTGTGGGGATCACGGGGAGAACAGTGTAGCACAGAGAAGGCACATAGTGGATCTCTGGCAACTTGCTGCACTGATGGACAGTGACTGCATTGGGGTATGGGTGGGGACTTGATAATACCGGTAAATGTAGTAACCACATTGTTTTTTCATGTGAAACCTTCATAAGAGTGTTTATCAATAACCTTAATAAAAAATTTAAAAAAATGCATAAAGGAAAAAACTCAACTACAGTAAACTGTTAAGAAGATTATATTTGGGCTGCAACTCTTAAGGGGTTTTCTTTCTTTTCCTCTTTTATGTTCCAAATTTGCTCTAATTAGGGAGAATTACTCTTATAATAAACAGTGTTTTTGATTGATTGTTGAATAACAACAGCTCAACATGCACACAAACGTATGTACATATAGATGAAATAATGAGTGGAAAGCAAGGCAGAACATTACTATTCAAACTACTCTTCTCTCTAAATGGTTCCCAAATTTGTTTTTTAATAAGGTTAAATCACAACCATGTTCTGTGGCAGGTAGCAGCCCGACCTAACCAGAGAATGAACGTGAAAGACAACTTCCCAAGCCACAGTTAACTCCCTGGCACATCAGCTCCAGCACCATTAGCTGAGGATAGCGGCTGGGCAATAAGGCATATATTTCACGAGCAAGAGAATTCAAAGCTCTACTTTTTGAAAATTCAATTCAGTCTCCCTTCCCTGTGCAGTTTGCCCTGTGTATATTCATGGGCTTGCCAAATTTCACCTTTGAAATCAAATTTCCTCTCTGCAAGTGCTGCCTGCATTCTGTAGGTTTAAGTCCATTGCTTCCAATTGAATTTTGCTTTTTAATTGCACTGTGTTCAGCTAAATATGTTCTTGCTGGTGTATTAGAAAAACCAGCTCAATAGGGGCCCATTGACTAACCACCTGGTGGGTACATGGCTTTCCATGAACAGTTCATCATTTGTAAGCAAGAAGAAAAAGCAAGGGTTTCACGGAACAAGTCAGTTTCCCCCTCCCGTCTCCAGCAAGCGCTCTCACAAGGAAAAGGTAGAATTCATCCTGAGTAATATCCGTTTGCCTCTATCCTGGATGACATCATGAGACATAAATGTCAAGCAGCCACTAACGTCCTTTTGAATGTCACCACTTGGTAGACAGCTTCTTCAGTTGGAGCTTCAGCCTGGTGTTCGCAAAGACGCAGGGAGCTTCCAACCTTCCTCCTTCCCCGATGCAGAGGGCACGATGTCTCTTGAATACCCCATTTCCTGACACATGAAGATACAGTATATAAAACCTGCCATCTGGCGCTTTCTTTTTTTGATGAAGCCATTTACATTTTCTTAGTATAATTAGTATTGCACAGCAACTTGTCAATATTCTTCTGCCATGGCTCCAAGGAACTGTTTAAGTATACCTGCAACTTGGCTGATTTATTTGTTGCAGTATGCTTTCCAGCACTGGTGAGGGATAATTACCAGGGAGATTATTACATGGTGTTGGGTTAATTAAATATGATAAAGCCCTTTGCCTGTGACATGGTGAGTCTGTTTCAATCTAAGTGATACAAAATGGTCAGACTTGTCAAAGGCAACATAGCGACCCCACAGAAGATTAGACCAAACCGAAATAGAATCCTGCTAATGATGTTTCTGAATTTGATGTTCTACCTCTGTTTCACTAGCTGTCTTTTTAATCAGAGAGATGTCATTATAGTGATCACTATTGAACATCCGTACCCAGCCCTCATGAGGAAGCGGGGGGACCTTCAAACTACCCTGAAATGTTGGAAAAATACAAAATATTAAAGGTATTAACAAGAGTCTGCAGACACTGAATTGCTTCTGATCTCCACTGAATTGGAGTCAGTCTTAAATGAGGACCATCTGCTGGGTTAGGGAGGTTAAGGAAAGAGAAGAGGTCAGAGATGGATGGCCCGGGGCTGTCAGACCATTTCCCTTCTCCCACAGAGGTTATTTGCTGTGCTGCAAACACACCTAAGCTTTAGTCTGCAAGTGTGATGGCCACAACTTTGGGGACAAAGTTTCCTATTTTAATGTTAGAGCAACAAGAATGGAGATTGGTACTATACCAAAAAATGCCCCTTATCCTACGAACTTAATGGTTGGACATTACCATGCTGTGGTAGCAAAATGGAAATAAAATGGAGCAGTCTCCACTGCCCAATTCCTGTTTCCTTGCTCAGGTGACAGAACTGCTGCAAAATCTGTAGTGGCTGAAATGGTCAATTCAGTCAAATACGCATTAAGTCCAGCCCCCAAATATCAGTAAAGCTAAGTGCTAGAGTGGCAGGCCAGCTGGGAGGCATCACTGGCAATCAGCAGGTATCCACTGAGGCCTCCCACCTGCAGGTCACCATAGGGAACAAAATAAACAAACATCTTATGAAACTTTGTCCAGTCAATAGTAAGAGACTATCTTGCAGTTTAATTGAGAAAATAAAACATATGTTGCATGATTGTGTACCAAGGAAAAGCTTCCCCACCAGCCACTAGGAAAGTCAATCTCAGTGTTCAGATAATTTCCATGTAAGAGCAGTTACTCCTGACGAGAAAGTTTGTCCTTGTAGCAACTCCAAACCTTTTTCATTCAGTGCATATGTTGGTGTGACAACATGGGTGAATCTGAAACACAGGTTGAGAAAAGGAAGCCTTACATAGGAATGCATGCTTCCTGAGACCTCTTATACCAAGTTCTAAAGCAGCTAAAAGTGATCCGGGGCAGAGAACAATCAGCAGTAGTTGCATGGGGGGCCAGAATTGGCTGGGAAGAGGTGTGAGGGAACTTTCTGAGATAATGAGAACATTCTACATCCTGGCAAGGGTTTGGATCACAGAGGTATGCATTTGGTAAAACTCAGAGAACACACATTTAAGATTTAAGTATTTCACTGTGTGTAAATATTCTATTAGAAAAAGCAATACACAAATGTTGAACTCTAGTTAATAATATGCATGCTGAAGTATTTAGGGGAAAAATATAGCAGTGTCTGCACTTCCCTTTGAAATGCATCAAATCGAAAACTTGGGGTGGATTAATGGGTGGATAGAGGGATGCACAGAAGCAGGTGGTGAGAAGCTTATGGAGGTCTAGATGCAAGAACCCACACGCCCACTGCAAAACTCAACTTTCCTGTAGGTTTGAAGATTTTTATAACAAAATGTTGGGTATTTAAAAATCTGTATCTTGGGCACAGGATGGGCCTTGACATTAAGGTAAATATTATATTTTATTGTCAAAGGACAACTTGCATTTTGCACTGAGGAATGCTAAGGAAAAAATAATTTTTCAAAGATGGAGTCAGATTTACTGAATCATGACAGACTGTAAAGACAGCAACAATAACTAGTACTACTATTGCCATATATTTGGCTACTCTCTTCATGTCAAGCATTAAGCTAAGTGCTTTTAAGAACCATCTCAATCCTACAAGAGAAATACAAATACCCCCACTCTTTAAAAGAGGAACACAAGCCTCAGTAGATTAACTGGCTTGCCCAAAGCTAATCAGGAGGAAGTTGTGAAGCTGAGGTTCAAATTTAGGCTTAGGAAGGCATTCACTGGGGACACAGATGGCAGCTGTCGGGCCTGGGTGTGAATCCTGTTCTCTCTGATCCGGAGCCCCTGTAGCGTCTCTGACCTTTGTCACAACGCTCTGTGGTTGCCCTCAGCGCGGCAGTGGATCCCTAGTCTCAGATGGGACCTCAGTTCCTCCCGGAATTAAAGAAGAGTTTCAATGCCTCAGAAATGGTCTGGACCTGGTGTTAAATATACCAGCTTTGGATTTACAGGTTTTGCAAATTATTCTCGGTGCATCTTGACCTAAATTCTACACATTTTCCTTAACTTAAAAAAAGAGGATATGCTAGACATCCCACAGAGCCCAAGACATTTTAGAAGGGGCCTAAAGAAAATTCCTCCCTTGTGTCACAAGAGATTTTAATGGTAGACTTTCAGATAGTGCAGTGAGATAGTGAGGGCAATACTGGGGGGGCAGGCAGCTCTAGAGCACACCAGATTGCTTAAATTTGATAAAAGAAACATCACTGTAAGTTCAGAGTCACTGTGCATCCCCTAGGAAGGCTGGCCTTGCATTCCAGTTTCACATAGCGATAGGGAGGTGATGTTTTGAGAGGTTATTTAAGCGCTGTGAGAATCTGTCCTCTCTTATAATGAGGGTGATTCCATGTAATGCTGAAGTCATTGGAAGGAGAAACCTATGTCTGGGAACTCACAGGGCCTGGTCCTGAGTAAATGCTCAATGGAAGTTCATTTCCTTCCCACTCTCTTCTCTGGTCCACAGAAATAAATGACTCTCAGAGATTCAGAGCATGAAATACTCCTCAGAGGTATGTTTAACACCAGAATTAGCAATTATACCTCCCTTAGAATACCTTTCCACTGAAGATCTCATAGTATAAAAAAATAACGCCCTTATGAAGGTAATTGTTCTTTTATGCCGCATGATTTTCTTGTGATAAATACCATTCACGGTGTAGATTCCCCGTTGATACTGGTATCGGGAAGTGCCAGCCTGGGAAGGAGCGATGGGGTGATCGACGGGGAGCTGTCGTGGGTTTTCAGTCAGAAACAATATAGTCTATGATTCTGACAGTTTAAATGGAAGGAGTCGGGAATCAATTTCCATTTAAGACTTTGAGTGCTGGGCACTCAATGGAAACTTGTTGAACTGAGCTAAAGATGTGGGGGTTTTTCACAAGATGCGTAACGGCAGTATCTTTACAAGGAAACCTTATGGTTCCAGAGGGCTCTATAGTCTCAGTAATTGGGGCCTTAAGAGGGGTTTGGCTGACAGAATTCATTGCAGACCAAAGGACCCAAATACTAGCCTTTTTTAAAAGTGTCAGGGAGAGTGACATTCAATTTGGTTTGATGCGTCCACAGACTATGTGGAGGTAAGGAAATTTCATGAAGCATGAGTGAATTAAGAACGAATGAAGGGACTGTGAGTTAAGTTTAACCTCACAGAATAAAGGGACACAAATCCACAGCCAAAATAACTCCAAAATGATTTGGAGTTCATTCATTATCCAACACATATTTACTGAGCACCTACTATGTGTGAGACCCCACATTACAGCCTTGGATAGATCCGTGAGATAAATGGACACAAATCATACCTTATTATTTTTAACCCCATAAAGGAAACCCATGAGACCTTAAAGGTCATCTCTGCTCTCTCACATACTCCCCTGCACCCTAAGGTTTTACTGTCCCATTTCCAGATGGAGATGACAACCTTCCCTTCCACTTTTCCTCCCAGTCTTGTCTTGGAGGTGGGAAAGAACCTGATGGAAAGAATCAGAAGCTCTCTACCAGCTCAGAGACAGAGGAGGGCTGGCTGCATTCCCTCACAGCAAACATTTTTTCTTTGTTTGTTTTAAAATATGCAAAAGACATGGAAATTTTAATACTACCCAGAACCCACACCCAGCTTATTGCTTGTCATGCATTATCTTAACTAATACTCATTAGAAGCAGCAAGTAGATATTATTTGTACTATTATTATTAGTGTTGACAGAATAGTTACCCCTCATTTACAGTTAAGGGAATGGGCAACACATGATTGCAGCTTTTGCACTGTCACGAGGCTCAAAATGAGGGCATCTAGAAACTGAACTTGGCTGTCAGCTATTTGGTTCCCACGGCCGTGGACCGGCCACTCCACCCTCTCCTTTTAAAACTCAGGGGCTCATGTACAGATCTATGGAATGGATGGTCATCCACTTGCGTGTTCATTTTTTTCAATAATATTTATTAAATGCTAAACATGTGCAGACACTGTATTTTAAGGTAAAAATTGTCTTTTGACTTAACTGTTGGTCAGTAGCTCAGATCTCCGTGCATCTCTCTTCATTCTTTCATTTCTTTGGCAAATGGGTATGCTCACCATGCTCTCTGAGGGTGGGGATGAACCAATGACTAAGCCATGTACAGGGTCTGCACTCACGGAGCATGCATTCTAGGCAAGGAGATGGAAAATAAACTACTTTTAAATGTTTACTATGTCAGGATGTGTACGTGCTACAAAGAAGAAGTAATGCATAGTAAGGAGCCAGAGAATGACAGGAGACAGAAGGGATGCTGATGTATAAAAGACAACCTCTGTAAAAATGGGACATTTGAGCAAAAACTAATTCAAAGAGATAACAAGCCCTGAGGACACTGGGGGTGGGGGCACATTCCAAGCAGGGAGAACAGCATGTGCAAAGGCCCCGAGGTGGACCGGTGCAGGTGTGTTCTAGACCTAGCAAGGTTAGTGCAGCTGGAATCCATATTCATGTGACACTCTACAAATGCCAAGGTGCTGCTGGTTATTGTCACATAGTTGCATCAGGGACGTCCTGCTTTGTACCTGTAATCTTAAGAGCAGTTCAAGTATATCCAGGACGGCATGAAAGACAAATATTTTTTCCTCAAAAAGTCATTAAGCTGCTTTAATTACTCCACAACAATGACTGGATAATGAAGAGAGTGGCCCCCCAAACCACCAGGGCATCCCCAAGGATGCGAGCCTGCTAATTTGAAAGACATTAACAGAAGCAAAGCGATCAGTGCTCCTTTCCCCTTCCTCTAACATAGCAAGCCTTCGCTGTTAGCCCCCGACTCTCTGCTCATGGCTTTCCAGAGAATTCCTCCTCCAAGCCAAGCCTGCCCACCGTTTGGTCAGTAGACATGGAAGAAGTGACCCAGCCAGGAGCATGGCCATCACTGAGTAGCCTGAGACAGGGGAAGTCCCAGATAAAAGAGGTGAAGCTGAGAGTTTGACTTCTAATTAGTGAAAAGTTAAAGTTGGTTTGAATCATTAGAATTACTGACTTAAGAGTTTATTAAATAACATCCCCTCACATATATTTTCTATTAATACTCTGTGGTAATTCCAGTGAGCCTTAGTGCTTGAGAATTGTGTGCATTAAGAGATAATATTTTAGAAAAGTCATAGGTAAATTTTGTGCCAAAAAGTACAAGCTTGAATAATTTTCTTTTTATGAATAGTAGGTAAGAATTTAGAGATAATCAATTCTAATGGCACAGAACCCTTAGAAATCCTGAGAATCAGAGTGTATTTGGAACAGAAAGGGGGGCTTGGTAATCATTGCATACAACCCCACATTTTGTCTTGGAGGAAAGAGAGCGCATGGGTGGAACCACGGGGCAGGTCCTGGGCGAACAGGAGGGACGCACACCAGTCCGTGCCATGTTCTGTCACCGAGTGGCTTCTAACACCTCTCATTTGCGCTTACACCTTGACATACTCTGTAAAAAATTCAGTGAGCCTTCCAAGTGCTTATATTACCATTTCTTTCTGTCTTTTAGCTTTTGTGCCCTTAAAGCATATCTCACACTTCATCCATGAGAACTCAGTGTAAACAGAAGCCATTTTTCTTGTAAACAAAAATTATTGAATTTTGATATTTTTTTCCTACTAGGATTTATATACACATAAAATCAGATAAGTTAGAGGCAAAAAAAAAAAACCTTTCAGGCATCATTCCAAATCACAGCTCTGAACCATGCTCATTTTCCTACTCAAAAATATGTGACACTTTGCTCATGATGCTGCAACTTAGAAAAACGCTAACTCAAACAAATGGGAATTGTTGAGGTAGGAAGCAGATGAAGAATTAAGTATTTTTTGAAAGCTCACATGATTTTTAATCATGGCTAAATCACAATCCTACTAACTCCCAGTTTTCTGTTACCCTCTACTAACCAGTGTATTCATAATGCAAAGTCACGTAAGGACAGCAACTGGCCCCAAATAACGTATCAAAGAGCAGCCTTCTGCAAGGAAAGAATATGGAGGCCGAGTTCAGACGGTCTGACTCTGAACCCCAGGCCTTGGCTAGCCTGCCAGAACTCTCTGCTTCCTCATGTTCTTATTTGAGAAATGAAAATATGAGCGTTTATCCCACAGGGGTATTATGAGAGCCACAGGGAAATAATGCATGTCCCCTTTAGTATAGAACGTAGCACACTTTATTAAGTAGAAATACTTAAACACTGTACAACCTGACACATTTTTGTAAATAGGGTCCCAAATATGAGACATTTAAAATAAGGGGTTATGACCACCATAATAGTAATATAATATAATGTTTTCACAGTCTGTACTATTATAAAGTCATAAAAGAAACAATGGACTCTTATACTGGGTGTAACTGACAGTACACCACGTGATCATGATACGGTCACCACCTAAGCCCAGTGTCCCTTCCCACTCCCAGCAGAAGATAAGAATTCAGCTCTCCTCCTTCTGAGAACTGGCTGCGCAGAGGACCAAGGCTGACTGCCCGCTGCCAGCCCCATTACAGCTACATTTGTGTTGCCCCAGGGTTGCCCTGTGCTCCTCCCCTCCACCCCTCAGTAAGTACCACCAGTGAGCTGCGCGCTCACACCACACTAACACACAGGCCCCTATGCTTGGGCAGACCTGAACCAGGCACCCTGGACAAGACTGGCGTTCCAGAAAAAACCCTCGCTTGGCAGAACTATGCAACAAAACCTCGGCATTTTCAGAAAAGATAAGATTAGGGCAGACCATTACAGATCTTTGCAAATTTGTAACCACATGACCAAGGCAAATAATAATAATCATAATTTATTTTAAACAGACACATTTGAAAAGACATAATGAATTCTTAATAAGTAAGACAAGTACAGTACATATAGAACTTTACTTATAAAAAAGTGAATGCAAACACAGAGAAGACAAGTAGTGATTCTACAGCATCTTACTACGCTGATGGACAGGGACTGTTAGGGGGTTTGTGGGGGGGACTTGGTGATGGGAGGAGTCTAGTAAACATAATGTTCCTCATGTAACTGTAGATTAATTATACCAAAAAAAAAAGTGAATGCAGCTTAATGGAAGGGTGATAAGGCAAAGCTGAGGCTCCTCAATTATAAAAACAAAGATACAAGGCAGCAAAATGAAGGAAATTACTCAATAAGCACTTCTAAGGGGGAGAATTGGAGAATTTGGTTGAGTGACTCAAAGGAGGAACTTGGGGTGAACTGCACACAGCCACTCTGTTTTCCTCTGAGGCTTGCTGCATTCAGCTATGTTAGTACACTTCTGCTCAGCCTCTGTGTGTTGGACAGCAGTGTTCTGGGGAATACTGTATATGGACCAAAGTAATTTGCATGCCATACTGATAGTCCCATATTTAAGCAGTTGCTAGGAACTTGGTTGCATTATAAAAACATTCAGTATAATAGATCAGATTTTATTTAGATGAAGAGCATAATACATGGTCCCTAGATAGATAGCTCATTACCTTCCTTGAAATGGGTAAATTTCATTGTCTGAGCTTGGATTCCCTCAAAAAGCAGAGGCTGAGATAAAGATTTTGGTATAGGTAATAGACCTGGGGGTTTATTACAAGAAACACAAGAGAGGAAGAGGAAAAATAAGGCAGAAAAGGGAGATATGCAAGTAAAACTTATATTAATGATCAGGTTCATACTGTGGGCAACTGGGCCTGACCCCAGCAGGGACCCTCTATGAAACCACATAGAATATGACTCAGAATCGCCACCCAGGAGGGTGCAGCAGTGGGGCATTTCCCACTGGCTCTCCCCTACTGAGAGAGACCCCAGGGAGTCAACTTCCCCACATTTCCAGGACTCACCTTTTTGCTGCTTGGAAAGTTCCCAGAGCCAAGAAAGCCCTCAGAGAAGAGAGAAACGCCGGAGGTGCTAACAAACTGTCGACCTCACACAGGCGAACAGAACCAAGGTGGCTGCTGCACTCACTTAAGACTAGCAAGGATTTCAGAGATGTACTTGTGAGCCAAGAAGAATCAAGATGTGCCAGTTCAAGTCATTGTCACATCCAAGGCTACCCGGCCTAAATTTCAGTGATTTGTGAATGCTTGTTGGGTCAATCGTGACTCCATCTTCTGATAAAATAGGAACATCCTCATGCCTGCCACACTCATGGCCCATTTATAAGAAAGTGCATAGTCAGCCACACCTCTGGAGGAAGGAGCCATGTGTGGTTTTTTAGCATTGGTGGCTGTGTTCTGTACCCTGTGGCCCTCCTCGGGACCCTGCTGGTCGTCTCTCCATGGCCACGTGACCTAACAAAAGCCCATCTGTAGGCTGCCCAACAGTATAAAGGCTCTTCCCAATCACATTCCCCCCCACCAACTGCGAACTTGAATGAGGCAAAAGAGAAAAGACTGCACAGCTGAACAGAGAAACACACTGCAAGAGATGTCAGGGAAAGGCCAGTAGAGTGGTATCAACAGTCCTCTGGGCCAATGTGGTCACAGAAAACCCAGTTACTAGAGCTACAAGCGAAACTCTCTCTCTCTCTCTAGTGCCTCAGTCAACTTCCAGAAGCCTGGATATCCACCTGTTCCTGAGTTCCCTGAGATTCACCAGTATAACCTGAGGATGTACTCTTATTTTTGCAGCTCAAAGAGCCCAGTTAACATGTGCCAGGAGAGTATTCATCAGTTCCCCAGTTTTGTCCGGGTCTTTTCCCATTTGGTGCAAGAAGATAAAATATCCCTTGGGGTCTAGGCACTCAGGGCTGGGGTCTTGGCATCCATCAGACCATTGCTTTGATCACGGGTCCAGTTTCTTGCCTTTGTCGGGCTGGAGGGTCAGCAACAAAGATGCGGGTTATCTCCAAGCCATCCAAAAGACAAAACCTTTATTTTGCCAGCCACACACCTGCCAGAGAGATTTCAAGTTCCAAGATGGATTGTTGGCAACGTTTTAAGAAGATGCATATTAATAAAGCTTGCATTTCCAAGCTGCAATAGTCAAATTGCTTCCATCTGATCAGTTATCCAGAAATTGAGCTTTAAACCAAAAGCTGAGTTGTTTTGGAAGCCCTCTGGGCACCACAAGTAACTCTTGCAATCAAATGTTGACATAATTCTCTCAGAGCTACAGCCTTGCTTCTGCTGCAAGGCTTCCTTCCAGGCATGTGAGAACTGTCCCATCCCCATTTAAATATTCTTTGAAAATCTCTGAGTCAATGGCAAAGCTCTTTGGGTTTGGGGGTTTGGTGAGAGGTTTACCTACCAAAAAAAAAAAATTCAGATACAAATGACAGCGGTTGTGGTTACTCATGCATGTCTCTGCAAAGTGCCTGCTGCGAGCCCACCCTGAGCAGGGGGAAAGGGGGCAGTGAGCAGGGCAGAAAGTGGTCCCTGCCTTAGTGGAATCTGACCTAACAGGGCAATGGACCAAAGTAGATGTGTTACAATAAAAAGTGAAAAGACTCTGTCCATGGTATGAAGTACGAACTGTGTGGGAATCAAGGACGGAATGACTGCATCCCAGATTGTTGGCAAGGCTGGGGGAAAGGGGGACTGTCAATGCTCCATGGATCCTGATAGATGGGTAGGAGTTTGCCAGGGAAAGAAGGAATAATCGAAAGCCTGTCATTCAACAATATGCCACGAACTCTTACAGGTAGGGATACAGCAGTAGACAAGACCAAATTCTCTGTCCTGATAAAGCTCACGAAAACAAATGAGATCCAGTGTGTGGAAAATACTTCAAAAATGGCCCCCCGGTGACGGTCACACATTGGCAACAGTAGTTTTAGCTGTCACTCTGAGTATCAGACAATTTTTAGCTCTCACGGGAGCTCACAAGGACATGATCTGGTACTGGCTGCCCTCAGGTGCTGCTCATAACTGGAATTATCTTCCTGAGCCCCCATTTCCTCATCTGTAAAAGGAGCAGAGGACGGCTCATCCTGGCTAACACTCTAATACTCGGTGGCTTACTACTCCCTTTTTGACACTGTGCTAATAAGCACATGACAAGCAGTGTCTCATTTCTTTTCCCCACAGTCCTGTGATCACCATTTGTAGAAGGGGAAACTGAGGCAGAAAGGCTAAGCAGCTGGAGCAAGGAACTGCTACGCTACCTGTACTGTTTCATCATCTTGGCTGCCAGACAGGTTAAAGCAGACAATACATGGGAAGGATTTAGCACAGTAATAGTTTGTGGTGGGCGATCAACATATGGTGGCTGTTTTTGCTATGACTAGAGCAGTCCAAACCCACGAATCACCCATTACCCCTCTAATAAGACATCCGTTTTCACTTGCCCATCTTGGGAGCACAGGCCTTCTTTCCCCCCATGTTTGTGGCTGTGAGTAACAGACAGACAGTACTTCCACACCTAACTAATAGGTTCCTGGCCAAGCTACTGTAGCAGCAAATGAAAGTTGTCAAAACTCTTCCTCAGCAGAGCTTAAACACTGAACATTTTAAACTAAGTTTGTGGACACAGTTAAACTTGAAAACACCACTTTCCTTTACGGTCTCCCAGCCTCACTCCGCTTAGAATACTTTCCCCACCTAGAACATGTAAGACTTCCTTTCTATCTAAGGCAGAGGCAACCCAATTTGTAAAGGCTTCCTGGCCCATCTTCAAGCTCCAACTATAACTTTAATGACTCTCTCTGTATTTTTTTATTATACTCATGTCACTACCGTAATTCCTGCCACAGTTTTGGCATGCAAAATATTTAATGAGGCATTTACTGGAACAAGTGCCCCAGAGCCCAATAAGGCCATAGAACTGCCCATTCGCCCTGACAGTCAGCGGATTCCCAGTGAGTCCTGCTTTGGTTTGCTTTGGTTTTGTTGGGGAGTTGAGTTTATTTTCATTGGTTCTTGTCCCAGCCACAACAAAGAATTGAGGGGCAGAGACACAGCAGAGAAGCAGAGTAAAAGTTGTATTTGAGTGCACTCCCAGGGAGCAGTGGGCCAAAGTCAAGGTAGATAAAGGCAGGCTTACTTGAATAAAGCAGAGAAGAAGGAAAAATAGAGGAAAGGGAAGCTCACTGAACTGCTGCTCAGCCTAAGGACATGATCGCTTGCCAACTCCTCCAGCCAGTGTCACCTGGCATGCAGGGTCTACTTGATCTGCATGGTGTGGAAACTGAGTCCTTACCACCCCAGGATTTGGGGGAACTGCAGAGCACAAGATGGAGTGAGATTATGTTCTGAGAACTTCCCAGAGGCAAAGAACAGAGATTTTCCGGCAGGCTACTAAGGAGCACGATCGCACAGCTGCAGTTCTGTCCGGTCACCAGGCGACAGGAGAGCTCTCAGCAGCCCCTCCCTACTCATCTGAACTAGGACAGAGAGAGTGACACACTCTAAGAAGGGCAAGCGTGGGCACCCTCAGAGAGGAGGTGCACTTAAAGTTTTGGGGTCTAGGGTATTATAGGGCTTTTTTTGGGTAAGGGTCAGCATAAGGCATGTTATATATAGGTGATTTATAATTCCTTTGAAGTTTTGTCTTAAGAACAGGGTTATTTAGGGGACTGTGTTGGTCTGGGACCTCAGCATTCTTTGTCCACATAGGTTTATTTACACTTTGAGGTCTGTCTCCTGCCCTGGTTACATAGTTACTTGATTAGGGGCTGGAGGAAGAGGAAAAAACAGTATATAGGTTAAATGAAAGAATAAGCTGGGCTTTTTAGCAGGCTGAAGTAAATCTTAAAATGGCATGATCTAATTGAGACAATGAAAAAGACATGGGCTGCGCCCAGATACTTTTCTTTATCTGGGGACTATCTGGGCATTCCAAGTCACCCCTGGCCTGATTAACCTGAGCCTCACCTGATTAACTCATTAACTCTGTGAGTCTTTTCTGGTTCTCTGGTTTTATATAACTCCTTGAGCTCCTTTTAGTGGGCTTTACTGGCCTTATTCTCCCTCCACCTGCTCATATCTGTTTCCTGCCTAACAGCTTTGTCCCATATCTGGAAGTCAGGGATTTTATTCATCTTAATGATAAGCGTCAGTTGAATGAATGAATGAACAATGGACTGAATAACTGAACAGATGATACATCAGAATTCGAAAATAGGAATGATGAAATTGAAGGAAGAAAGCTAAAAGCTAACATTTAAAAGACATCAGAAAATCAGACACCCCATCAGAAATAACCAACCTGAAAAGATAGAGCTACAAGAAAAACTATTATTTGGACAAGATGACTTCCTTAGAGACTGCAAATTAATCCTTCAGTGCACTCTCTTCTCTAATCTTCCCAAATACAACTTGCTTAAGGGGTTTCCTTTGTTACTCCCTGGTTTTCTCTCAATGCAGTCACTGCCATCTAACCAGAGGGTCAGAACACAAAGCTCAAAAATGCTCTGTCCGCTTGAGCCATCACTGGCCGCTGAATGCACAGGCCACATCCCCTATAGGCCTGAGAGTGAGCCGCAGGCATAGGAGAAAGGCGGACAGATGGAGGAGGGCTGCAGTCCCTGGCTAATTGTCTATACAATCCCTATAGGCCCAGCCGGATTTGGTACCAAGAGAACATAGCACATGTTATATCAGGTCGATCTGTGCCAATGTGTGTGCATGCCTGTGTATGCATGAGCAAACCTATGCACACAAACTACCCTGAAACACACACTCTCGGCAGATTCATTTTTCATGGTGATAGTAATGAGGACTCGGATTTGCCCTTAAAATACATGATGGCTCTTACAAAACATCGTTTCCATTACAGAAACCCAATAATGAACGGAAAATACCCTCCTATGCGCTCTCGGCTCGTGAAGTACCCACTGACTATGACAAGCACAAGTTGAGGTTTGGGGTTTTTGTGTTATGAATAAAAGGATGCAAATGAAATGAGTCGGCTTTTAGAGATCATTATCAAGAGTCTAGATAGCAAGGGTCTGCTGGAAGCTGTTTTGCATTTTGCCATATCATCATCACAACAAAAGGCAGAGCTGCTTTGAAACCTAAATAAATCAAATGATAACAGTATTGATCCAGCAATTCTGAATAGAGAATGGCCTACTGCCTCCTTCTGTGCAAAAAGCCTTGTATCTGCCTGATAATGCTTAGCATTAGAGAAAGCCAAAGATATGTTTCAAGGCTGTTTGTTCTCAGGAACCCCACAAAATTTCAGAAGAAACTTACTTCTTTTCCAGAAAAAAAGGAAGCTGGTTAGAAAGGCCAGTTAAAATGGCTTGCTTTAATATGACAATATTTACCCTCCTAAAGTTCAGGCCCTGAGATGAATCCAGAACAGTAGTTTTCCCTAGTGGTATTGATTCAATCACTCATTCAACAATTTTTTTGGTCATGATTCAGCAATAATTATCAGTGAGGATCCATTTGTATTTGGGAATGATTGACAAGGAGAAGCATAGAATGTTAAAATACCTGTTTTAGCACCCTGGGGCAGAAATAGACATACGAGGGTTTCGTAGAATACTAATGGAGAATCGAATATGAGATATTAGAATCGGCACAGTCTGTTCAACATTGAGGAGCTTCCCACCGCTGACTCTGTGCAATGAACTCAGAGGGCAGCAGATGATCCTACAATCCTGAGCTGCCATCCCAGCACCTTCGCAGTCACCAGAAACTTAAACATGAACTGGAGAATCATGGGATGTGTACAGCTAGAGGGAACAAGAGAAACCATCTAATTCAGTGATTCACAAAGTATCCTGGGTAACAGTTTCATAAAGGAAGTACTTCATGGAACTCCAACATATGGCAAGAATGAAAGAGGAGTGCTCCTAGCTGAAGGGAGGCTGGTGTTCTCAGGACTCCACCACAGCCTCCCTTCTCTTAATGCCTGGACAGCTTCGAGGGTGGACCTCCAGAATCAAGGTCTCTAGGGAATATGGCAAGAAGACCATTCATCAAAGTCAAATGCATTTATCAGATGGCAAAACTGAAATCAGAGAGAACTGATGACTTGTCCAAGATAACAGAGCCAAGTTTGGCCCTAGACTTGGAGTCTGCTCCTCCCATTACAGCATGCCATCATTTGTTTAGAAAGAATGTTTGGGAGTTTAGAAAGAATTGTTTAGAAAGAGACAGAATTATCTTGGATACCTGGATTTCAAGGTGATGCTGGGACATCCACCTGGTGGTATTTAGGAAGCAGTTAAATACTTCCTACTGTAGCTCAGCATGGCAGGAGTAGCAATTTCTTAGATTTAGGTCTTCTCATCATAGAGAGAATAAATGATGTCCAAAGACAAGCCAAATGCCCCCAGATGTGGGATAGGAAGAAAAGCCAGATAAGAGATGTTTGGAAAGGTAGGAGAAAAATGAGGACAAGAACAGATCTGCGTATTATTTTTACATGGAGTGAGATAGTAACTTTGAATTAGGCCAAAATAAAATAACTGCAGGGAGACTGAACAAGATGCCAACCATTGACTTCTGCAGGTCACTTCCTTCAACAGCCAAAGCCCCTTCTGATTTTTGCCTCTTTCTTGCAAAAGCTCTTCCCCCAGCCCCGTGGGAGGAAACAGTGACATGCGCAAGCCAAAATGCACTGTTCCGAGAGTTGATTGTTAAATTTTCAGGAATTTTGTGAACCATTTGTTAAACATAGATGTTATTAAAAATCATATGACTTATGGTTAAATAAGTTATCTTAAAGGCAAAGGCAACAAATACTCAAAATGCATCACTTCTTGATGATTTCACTATATTTTACTATGATCTATGCTCTTCCAGTTACTTACGTCTATCAAATCTATATGATAGCGACACTATATAACGGGGTGCAACTGTGCATCTCTTCCCAACTCTGCATTCAGTGATGCCAGGTCAGTAGCTCGGTGGAAGTATTTACCATGGAAATAGGCAAATGCTCCATATCAGTACTTGGACATCTCTGGAGAGAAATGACCAGTCTGTCTGGGATCCAATATTCTGCCTCTTAGTTCTGGCCCATCAGAAGGCTCAACTGAACTCTCTGCCCCTGTGCCCTCCCAATAATTCCATTTTCTTAAACTGATTGAGTAGATGTTTTCTACTTTCAAACAAATAACCAATGACTGAGAACTGGGCATTTCAAAAGAAAAAGTTTTAGAGTTAGAACTTGCATTAGTGTAGACTTGCATCAACCAATCAAGAGATGTTCAAGTATCTATTCAAGGCTCTGAGCTAAGTCATTTAGGAAGTGAAGGATTTCAGAGGAGACTGCTTTAGACAAATGGGGTGTAGTGGGCGAGGGAGGGGAGAGGGAGAGGAAAAGGAGGCTGCACAGGGCAATACACCAGAGTGGGAGCGGAGAGAGGTTTCCTTTCTGCATGCTGCTCTCCGTCCTTCATCACCAGGATCTTTGAACAGAAGTTGACAGTCCTGAGAAGCCACTATTAGCTCCCTCCTCATTCCAGTTATTATTCTATTCATTGTTCTCACACCTCGGGCCATCCTATTTACATAATGAGAAGACATTTGGTGGTGCGGAGGGTCATGTATTGATGGTCACAGCCCTGCCTTGTTAGTTTATACTATAAATAACACGCTTGTTTCCCACACTGCTGCTTTGGGGGACATTCTGCTAATTTCAGTTATCATCTTGTTTTTATCAAATTTGGCAGCAGAGTTTCTGAGGAGTACTCAGATGGTTAGCCATGGTCATTCTTCGATGGCGCTTTAGCTCCTATGTTTCTGGGAGACAGACACAACCAATAAGCATGCCAGCTGAGAGCAGGGCCGGCCGGCAGGGGCCAGAATTCTGTGCATTTAGGCCGCAGAATGATTTCCCAAACTCACACGTGGGTAGACCCACATTTCTCATCCACTCACTCACCCTTGTGCTGATAAACATTAAAGTCTATAACTGAGGAGAGAGATGTAATTTGTAGGGCTAGGTCTCTTGTTCAAAAAACAGGCGAAATATTTTTTTCCCTTTTTACCACGTTCTGTCCCTGAACCTGTCATGGGGTTTTTTATTTGCTATTTAATGTCATTCTCCCTCGGGCACAGGATATTCATGGGGTGAATATAAGCCCCTCCCAGGTGCCTGGAGCTCTGCTCTTTGATTCTGCTAGTGGGGCACATACACCTGCCTCAGCCCTCCCTGGCGCTCACCAGCAGGGGTGAGGTGTTGCAGCAGTACCTGGGCGGGCTCGGCGAACAGGAGGCCAAGCGCCCATCTCAGGGAGGTGAGGAGGTGTGGGAGGTGGGCCTGCTGCCAAAACAAGGCTCCAAGCCCCTGATCATGCTCCATTGTCCCACTGGACTACATTTACAAAACACAAAGACAAAAGAATTGTACTAAGGATTTCAAGGTGTTGCCCCCAGAGCATGAATCCCCTTCTGAGCACAGGGCTGTGTGCGATCGTACACGTCACGTGCTCATAAAGCCGTCCCTCACTGTAAACTTTTTCTTGTCATAGTAACACCAGTTAGTATACACCTGGCTTTGTGTATAACAGCACGTGCTAAAGATTACATACGATTAAGCAGCAAGCTGGAAAGATGTTTGAAAAGAAAGGAGGACGGAAAAGCCCAGTTGAGTTGGCTGGGAAGAGGATCTGCCTCATGATCTTTGCAAATGACTGATGACTGTCTCTCATTCCATAACTGTGGAGGTTTGAAGCTTATGTGTCTACATGAAGAATATTTGAAGGCACTTGTTTTACGTGACCCATCCTAGCATCAAAAGTGCTCAGTGAGTATTTGCCAGAAGAACACACTCAACCATAACAGAAAGTGGAAATCAAAGTCTCTGCCTACGCTTTGGGGAGAAGGAACCAGCTTAACGTAATCTCTTGAAATTTTCAATGTTAACAAGCTCCAAGTGGACTTTCTCCTCACCGCTCTGTCAACCCCAATCATCTGGAAGCATTCTTTCAGACAGTTTCCCCTTTCCTTATCAAAAATACCCAGACATACTACCATGTAAGGCTTCCTTTCCCATCAGAGGACCATCTCAAAGGAACCGTGAGCAGAATTGAGCTCAACTTTCAGGTGAAACCTTGCAGGTTTCTTCAGCCCTATGTCAGATCAGTGGTCTAGTAACACCCACACCTGAGTGGGGGTAAGCAAGGGAGGAAGGTCCCTTTTATGGGTCCACAAGGGGAAGAACCTATAAAGCTCCCCAAAAAGGAAAGAGTGGGCACTAAACCACAGGATAAAGATGCAGGCTGAGTGAGACACAACAGACTCAGGTTCAGCTCTCTGAGATGAGCTTTTCAACAACACATTAAAGACCAGACATCCTTCCTGAATGTTCAGGAAACTTCTGCTCATTTAGATCAGCACCTGGTTTGTTTCCTTATTCAGCAATAAAGATATTCTCATTTCTGGCCACAGACGCTCCCTGCCCGTCGCTGCAACCATCTGCTTCCTGGTTTCTGTTCACCACTGCTCCCTAGAGCATCGCTGCCCCTGCAGGTGACCTCCCTTCACTCGGCTCCACCTCCATCTCCAGAACCACACACCAGTATTTACAATGAGAGTCTCCCTTTGGTGCAGCGCTTCCATGGACTGCTGGTTGTAAAAGGTCGTTGAAGATTCTTAATCTCATCTTTGAGCCGATCCACGGTACTCCTCTCAGAATGCCTACACAGAAACCTGCTGGCCTTTATAGTTCCATATTTCTAGAGACAGGGAGCCCTTACCTTAGCATACATTAATCCCTTGAATCAGGCACTGGAAAATAAATAATTGAGCACCTTTGATAGGTCTGCCTGTATGTTAGGTAATAGTGAAAATAAAGGAAAGGAGAAAAAAGAGAGGGAGAGAGAGGAGGAAAGGAAGAGACAGAAAAGGAGGGAGGGAAAAAATTGTCAAGGCATAGTCTAGTAGACTATGCAAATAATTAAAATATATTAAGTTTAGGAGGTTTAAGGAAGGTACGTGTTTCATGCAATGAGAGCTCAGGAGGAGAGATACCTACTTACAGCAATTGCATAATCTTGGACTCCAGTCCCAACTCTTCTGCTTGGACATGACTTTAAGTAAGTTACAAACTTATGTTGAGTTTCCATATCTATAGCATGGGCTTAATAACAGCTCCTACCCAGGGCACTGTTTTGAGGAATAGGTAAGTTATCATGCATAAAGTTCTCAGCTCAGCGGCAGCTTTCATCACCACCATGCTGCTGTTGATGCACTGGGTGAGTATTTATGCTTTTCAATGCAATACACATCTTGAATAATGTGTATTCCCACATCCACCTCCACCCCAGCCTGCAGCCTGTCCTCCACCAACCACCATACTGACATGAACATGTCCTCTCCTACTTATTCCATCCTTTGCCTTCCCATTTCTTTTTCACTGGACACAAAATCCCTATTTGGCCTCCAAAGACCTGCATGGTCTGTTCCCCACCTACCCGTCCAACCCCATGGTTACCAGGCTGCCCCTGGGAACCCCAGCCCAGCCACTCCGGCTTCCATGTACTCCTTCCTGTCACACCGACTCAGCATGCACTTTTCCCTTTGCTGGGGACATCTCCCTGACCCTAACTTCCTCCTGACCCTCATAGCTTAGCACGGAGATGACCTCCTCTGCCCCCTCGCTGGCCATCTCCCCGCCCCACAGCCCGTCACAGCCTGACACTCCTCCTTCACATTCATTATGGTGACAACTTGAAATTCACTCACACTATTGTGACATTCACTAATGATCCATTTCACTGCCAACACCTATAGACTCTAGGCCCCATGAAGGCATAGAGTTTGTCTTCCCTGTGCACCCCCTGGGTCCCTACTGCCTATTACAGTGCCTGACATGTACTGGGTACTCAGTAAATATTATGTCAACTTCACTTGACACAGAGAGATAAGGGAGGCAGAGAATATCATTACCATTTCATAAATGAGGAAATGGAATCTGAAAAGTTAAGTGCCTTGAGCAAGGTTTGCAAATCAGAGTGGGCCCCTGGGTTCCGGGAGGGTGCAACCTGTGTGTCGACCCCACTGTTGCTTCCACCCTGGCTCTGCCTCCGCCATGACCGCTCCTGATCCTGCTCCCCAAATGGACTGAGGAAAAGTTAATGCTTCCTTCCACATTCTAAACCTGGACACATTTGAGGTGAGTTTTCCTGCTCTGCCCTGTCACCATCAAACCACTGTCTTTAAACAATTCCTCATACATGGGATTTCTAGGTGCCATAAGCCCAGCCTCTTTGAATATAACGTGACCTTGAACTTTATATTTGCTCCATAACTTTGCTGGGGACATCTCCCTGACCCTAACTTCCTCCTGACCCTTCATAGCTTAGCACAGAGATGGGGTGGGAGTGGATGTGGGAATACACATACATTGAGCAAATGGAGACTGTGTTGGTGTGGGTCACTGGGAAGTCCTAGGTGTGGACTTTCCATTTCTTGTCTCCGTTGGGCTTTTTATCCAACTCACTGTTTCCACATGGAGGAAAGTTGCACCCCATAGCTCCAGGCTCACCTGGTCTTTGGAACAAATCATTTCAGAGGAGTGAAAATGGCCAGTTCTCTGCAACATTCAAACTACTTCCCCAAAAGAACTCTCAGTTTGCTTTATGTGGGTCATAAATGTATCTCTAGACTAATCACCTGGCCCAGACAATTAAAGATCTGATTGGCCAGCTTGGTCTAGCTATCTGTTGAGGTGACAGAAGCACATATTTGAAAATTCAAGTCGAATTGCTTGAAATAGTCAATGGCAGGAAGGAGATATGTCCTAAATCTCCAGGTGGATTCTGACCTGTGCAAGGACACTGGAACTAACATGCCTCACTTTCATACAATGTGCAATGAATAACAAAGTTTAGTCTCTCTCTCTCTTTCTGTCTCCCCACCCCTCTTCTCTCTCTCTCTCTCTTTGCAGATGCATCAACGTTGCTGACTCATATTGAGGTCATGGTCCAAGAAAGAAAAAAAACCTGATGTCTGTCACATGGAATCAAAGTTCAACTCAGAAAAGAATTTCCTCTCTACTGATGACACTGCCAAGAGATTACTCAAAGCCCATTTTGACTGTCAAATTGCACACACAATTAAGGACATAGGCGATTATCCTGTCCTGGAAATCTGAAAAAAAGCCAATACCAAGCAAAATACATTCTGCTTAGCAAATTAACTGCCATGTGCAATTGCAGCTGAAGCCCTCTTCTGCATGGGAATATGAATTCGGTTGCAGTAATGAGAATAATTTCCTGTGGGGTTTGTGAATCCAGTCTCTTTTTTCAGTAGCTGTACGTCACACTAGGCAGAAGCATCAAGGGCTTTAGCACAGCCTGCAGTTATGATGCTTAAAGCCAGTGAGTCATATATTACAGACCAGCTGCTCTGTCAAACAGGGGACGCTAGGATACTGAGAACAGAGCAAAAAATTACGGGCCCACAAAGGACATATAAAGGGGTTTTCTGCCTTTGTGAAATATAGGGGAAGTCAAGTGGAGCCTATTGCTTCAACTTGAGACCAAACTTTCTCAGGTATAATCAACTCTCTAAAGCCATTTCTTGGTTTTTAAAAAATGGAGGTTGCAAATGCAACTTTCTGAAAATCCATGGCCTTTCTGTTGTTAATCATAGCCTTTTGTCACTCGTTGGGGGTTGGGGGGCGACAAGTGGAAAAGACAATTACAATGTTGCCGTTTGGAGTACTGACACTATGCTATTCCTAAATACCAAGTGTTGACGTAATTCACAACATTTACATCATTCAGACATTTTTTAAAAAGCATCTTGGGGGACACTAATTTGATTTCAAAGCCTCTAAGTTTTCTACTAAACAACTAATTGAGGTCCAGTTAGCATGAAAACAATGGTTCTCAAACTCTAAGCATCTGGGGATCGTGTGAAATACAGATTCCAGTTCTGTAGGTTTCAGGAAGGGCCTGAAATTCTGCATTTCTAACCAGCTCTCAGGGGATGCTGGTTCCATGGTCTGAGGATCACAGTTTGCTCTTTGTGATACAACTGACCTCTTTTGGTAAGGCAGTTATCCATAGCTTGACAACATTTCGTTCTGATCAAACAGTCCCGCTGGAAATAAACTCCTTGCATGGAAGGAGCAGCATGTTTGCTCCGGTTTGGATCAATCGCATTCTATTAGAAATTGTCTGGCACAGAGGAGAGCTAAGTCAGTTTAACAACATATGCTGCGTATCTACTATTTGCATAGCAACTTTCACTGTCAGGTGTACAAAAATGAAGCATACACAGTGGTTCTAATCAAGCACCTGGTCCCTAATAATAGTTTAATATTCCAGGAAGTTGTTATTGTAAGCAGCCACCAAAAATAAAGTTTATATCATACCAAAACAAGACAACACAGAGCAATTAAGAGTAGCTTTGATCATTGTGTATTCTTGCCACTTTTGTGTAAGTTGGACCATTTAAAATTTTCAGAAAAGCAGGTTCAGAATTTTTTTCTGGGATTTAGGAAAATGAGACAAAATATATGATGTGATTCTTTCATGTAAAAGATGCAGAGAAGAAACTTCAGAGAGGAATATGAGAATATGTTAACAGTGAGGGGAGGGGCAATATTTGATACCTTTTCCAGCTGTTCCATTCTGATCATGACCAAGGAAAAGAAGGCTGAGTGTTTGGGTTTGTATTTTAAATTGTGGGAATGAGTTAAAGATGTGTCCCTTCTTAGTCTAGAAGAAATATATTTTAATGTTCTTGCTAGAGAATTTGTTCCAAATAATGCCTTCAAAATATGTATTAGCCCTAGCCTACAACTATTAACATGTTCAGTGTTGTTCAAAATCAGTTTAGCCCATAAGATGAAGCCAAAAATACTTCAGTATCAAGTTTCAGATTTTTAAAATCATCCCCCAAAGAGAGACTGTGACGAAAAAGAAAGAATAGTAGTGTGGGTGATGGATTCATGGAGGTTATTACACGATTCTGTTTACACTGTATAGGTTTCAATATTCCATAATAAAAAAAATGTGTAACGGTTACTTTTATATCATTTTTTCTAAATATGCAATTAGTAATTCTGTGCACTTAAAATTATATTATGTCACTTATACTTTATTTCAGCATGTGCTGGAATTACACCAATAAATTTGTTTTTAATGGACTCATGGAGGAATTTTCAGTATATTCTTGAGACAAGTTGCTACTAGCTTTCAGTGAATGATGGCTAGTTTCTATTTTTAAATATGGCATTTGTTGTGATATAATTTAAATTACTTTTCTGTTGGAAGCATGCATTCTTGGGAGTTACTTATGCAAAAATAAAATATACATCATATACCTACTTTATCTACCTTAATAGTCCTTGTTGCAGTTACTTTCACTGAGGCACAATTACATTAGAGAAAAACAGGATTTCACATTTATATTAAGAACAATTCTAGATAGAAAATTCATTTCAGTTATTAGTTAATTACAGAAGAAAAATGGAAGTCATTCTGAAAACAGAGTAAAGGCTCCAAAGTAGCAGGATTCACATATGAAGGTCAAGTGCTCTGTATAATGGATAATGTAGAGCTCTCACAAGCCCACTTAACAATACGAGTCAATGTGTTATACTTATAAGTTAAGAAAAATAATTTTAGATCTTCTCATTTTCTATAAATACCATGTATGCTCATTATGGAAAATTTGGAAACTTAGACAAAAACATAAAATTAAATTAAAATCACTACACCTAGATGTAACCACTCTTAATATTTTGCTGTGTTTCCTTCAAGTTCACTTTTTTGCTCAGGTAAGAGGCAATATCAATATCTCATTATATTTTACAAAATTGGCATCTTATAATATACTCTCTATGCTGTTTTATAACCTAGTTTCTCTGTTGGAAAATATATAGTAAACATTTCCCCCACTTTATTAACTATCCCTCTTAATAACTGCAAACTTTCTTGCCCAGTATTACATCTACACCATGATTTATCTAACCCATCTCATATTGCTAGAAACTTAGAGTGTTTCTATTTTTTCCTATCATAAATGATGCTACAATACAGGACCCTATACTCACATCTCTATTTCCATTTGAAAGATTATTTGAAATCAAATTTCAGGGTTAACACCTGGGAATATACTTAAGTATTTTGAAACAATGTTAAAAATCTCTAAAAGATGTCATTAAGACTCCCAATAAGCAATTCCAGACGCTCATATCCTTACAAGACATGTTTTAGCTTTTTAAAAACATAATTGCCAACTTGAAAAGATGCCAACATGGCATCTTCTGTAATTTTCATTTTTTTCTTATGATTTATTGAATTATCGTTGAGACTGAACATATCTGCTTGTGCCAGGGCCATCTTTACTTCTTTTTTGAACAGTCATTTAAAAAATCTCCTTCAATTCAACCCAATGACCATATCTGAAGTCTATCATGTTAAAGGCATGGAGGAAAGTGCTGAGGATAGAAAATTAATGAGACATGGTCCCCATCTTCAAGGACTTCACAGTCTAGCAGAGAAATAGATATGTGAATGGCTAATCCACTCTATTATTGTACGTGCTAAATGAACATATGTATACATGTTAGGAAGTCACAAATAAAGAAGCAGAAAAATGAATAAGAATTCACCAGACAGGTGGGAGAGAGAAAAGAGAGTTTCCTGGCAGAGACCAATAGAGGGAACAATCATCATATTGTGAAGGATATTACGAAGCCAGCCAAGGTTTTGAGATGTATCAGTGGGAAAATGGAACTCATTGATGTGTTTTTGAGCAGAGAATGGACATCATAAGTTTTAAGTTTTAGAAAGTGGGATGAAAGGAAGATCTGGAGCCATTTGGGGAATGAGATAACTGCAAGATACTGTAGCATGAGCTATTCGCATTGAGTGGTAATCTTTACTTTGAAAAAGGCAGGCATGGGGAAGAGGCCACCCTTTTGAAAAATCATTCCTTTTTTAAAAATCTGAAAACACAGTAGCTGTGACAAAATGCACTATTTTTCTTCAAATGACTTTCCTTGGCCAGTGGGTGGAAATGACTCTGTGCCAGTTCCTGCCTAGACTTCAAGAGGTGAGAAGCAGCCTGTGTTCCCATATGCCCAGTCGGGGAACTGTTGATCTCCATCAGGAAAAGACGTGCCCCAGGGATCCTGCTGTTCCAGAAGAATAGACACACATGGAAGAGACCTGAATGAAACCCACAGTTTGGAGCCAAGCCCAGCTGAGCCCAGCCTAGATTAACCAACCTCTCAGCTGATGGGCAAAGTGTAAATCACTGAGTACTTCCATGGTTTGTTATGCAGAATTATCATGGCAATAGGTAACTGATACACTGGCCTATACCTACCATTCTTTTAATTTCTAGACATAGCCTATCTCTTTTAAAAACACTTCTAAAGAACTTGGGTTGGGTCAATACCCTGTGCATTATCTAAAAGGTGGGATAACATGATTAGAAGTTTGTCATGACTAAAGGAAGCCCAGTCCTTCCAATTGTAGAACGTCATCTCATCAACTGGAAGTTGCTGATGAATTTCCATCACATGTCATACATAAGAAATTAATTGACTATTATCCTGAGAGGCTGACATGCATTATAATAAAATACTAAATGGACAGACATGATCTCAGCTCCCTGCTGTAAATAAGAACATTTCCATCTTTGTTGTCTCCTTCTGATCACGTTACATGTAAGCAGCAACCTGTTGTGCGGCATGGAGGCTTTTTAATCAGGTTGTAACAGGCTTCCTCATTCTGCTCATTAATAAGATAAAGAAAGGTTTGCTAGGGAAATGGTCTATTAGGTTGTAATTTGCTTTCACATGCAAATTAAGGGATAATTAGTTTTGAATATCTGGAGATTGTAGAATCTGTGTGCTTGACATATTTTCATATGTAGCCAACACTGAAAGTTCAAGGTGTCTTTTCAGAGAAAAGAAATAATCTTTAAAAGTTAAAAGAAATTAAACAATATTCCATTCTGAATGAACACTATTCAGGTAAATATTACAGGTGGCATATATTTAGCTCACAATTCAGAACCAACTTTTTTTTTTTAACTTAATAGTATGAAAAGCTAACAAAAGTCTGGATGTCATTACATTGCCCTTGTCCTTCGTAAAGGCAAGGTGTTCTCTGAAATACGGTTGAACCAAGATCTAAATTATTTTAAATAATTAGAGGTAAATACCTGTGCCTCCCATTAACTTGAAGTAGAACCTCCTCTTCGAATATTTTTTAAAATAAATAAGCCAAATCTTCTTCATTTCTACAGCAGGAGTACAAATAGGCTTAAATGATGTCTTACCTGGGTAAACTGTTACTTGATTTTCTCTTGCTCTTTAAATTTAGTAGAAAAATTAAAGCCTGTTGCATGATGAATTTTTAAAAGTCTGAGGCAGAGCAAGATTCATTGATTAAAAATGCCCCTAAAATAGGAGTTCTTGCTAGGGAACTTCTCCCCT
Organism: Manis pentadactyla; assembly: GCF_030020395.1. Lineage (NCBI taxonomy): Eukaryota > Metazoa > Chordata > Mammalia > Pholidota > Manidae > Manis > Manis pentadactyla. The sequence continues at coordinate 67,524,801 of NC_080033.1, read as the reverse complement.
TTACAGGCGGAACCTGGCCCTTTGGGGTTGGGACATCTATTACTGTCTTGGTAGAGAATGATTTATCTGGAAGGAGGATGGGTGGCTTGCCTAAATCTATCATGAGGGCACATCATCTGAAAATGATTTTTTTTCATGATTTATACAATTACCAAAGATGTAAGAGTTAAATCAAATCTTGGTAGGCTATTTAAAAAACTACCTTTATTGAAAAGAATAAAATTGTATGCAAAGTACTATAACTGCAGAATGAATGATGAATAGGCTATCTTATCTAAATCATAGTCAGAGCATAGGTTCTAGGAACGGAGAATAGTAAAGGTTTATTTCCAAAAGGTGGAATATAATAAGCATGTTCTTCTGTTTCTTTGAATGTTTAATTCATTTCTATAATAAATTGGTTGGTCCACCACAGAAGTTTTGGAAGGTCTGCGTGAGGCACAAAAATAAGTAAGTCACTGGCATCCAGGGTCTGAAGGAGGAGCAAGACAAGGAAGATAAGACATGCTCACAAATAAAAATCATCAAAGAAATAGGTGATAAACGTGAACCAGATGGCACCACCTTAGCTATGTGAAATTTGGGTCATGGAGAGCTGATTCAGAAAGAGAGAACATTTTCCCCAAATGCTGAGAATGGATAGAATTTCAGTATGGAAAAAGAAGAGAGCATTTTAGGGAAAGGACACCATAAACACTGGCATGGGGTCAGGAGCCTGGAAGGTGTGCTCCCACTACAGCAGGCAGTGTTGCTTAGCTACAATATGGGAAGAAGTAGAAAGTATAACGTATATAAGACTTTATATACATTATATATATATATATATATATATATATATATAATACCAGGTTACAGAACCAAGCCTGTGAGCCACTAAAAGTTTTAGAGCAAGTGGATGACATGTAAAAAGCAGCCTTTTGAAAAGTGAATGGGTTAGAATGAGAGATATTCGGTGAGGACCCCAACTGGGGGGTTATTTCTGTTGGAGGTGGGTTTCCCACACCTTTAGCTTCCCGGGCTTTGGCATCGACAAAAGCTGAGGGATTCTGTGCAATGCAAATTTGAGTCAGGTAAGAAGTCAGGCTCTGCTTTAGCATAAAAATGTATTGGAGACAGAGGTTTATTTTCACAGTGGAAAAGGCTGATTGTCTTGCAGCCACTCCACCTTCCACCCTGACACACGGATCCTATTCTAGCAAGACTCTTACAGAGCCAAGACTGACTCTTAGCGCGTTCTGAAGGACAGACAGACATGGAGTCTGCTGTACAACACAGTACCTATACTTAACAATTCCGTAGTGTAGTCTTAAAAAAGTTGTTGAGGTAGATCGCACATTAAGTGTTCTTACCCCAAAAAGGGAGGGGAGGGGCGTGACGAAACTCAGGCAGATGATGGATGTTTATCACCTTGATATGGCGACGGGTTCATGGGTATATGAATACGTCCAGGCTCATCGAATTGTAGGCAGTAAATGTGTGCATTTTTCTTTTGTATTCAACTATAACTCAATTATGCTGTTTTAAAACAGCGAAAGAACCTAAAGGTCATGGAGGAAGAAGGAGAATGAGGTGCTGAGCAGGTGCCCTCTGCAGAACCCAAAGAGGCTCTGCTGGGGTAAATCTCTGCATCTGGCGGGCAGAGTTTGGGAATCAAACAGACCAGACTTGAGAAGCCACCCTCACACTGCTCTCACATCATGGACCCTCTCCACTTCGGAGTGGATTCCCGAGTGTGAGCATTCCCGGGGACTCTGCGCATGCCCTTGACGGGCTTACAGGAAGACCATTTTGACCACCCCTCACCTCCATGGTAAGGAGCATATTTCTGTGGTTATATTCCTCTGGCCACTGGGAGGTATCACAGACTCTGTGGCATCACACAATGAAGGGGGACAAGTGGAACTGGCGTGGAAAGGCAAAGGAGAGACAAAGAAATGGGTGCACGGACAGGATATGGCCACTGAGACAACAAAAGGGGAGTGTGAGAAAGCTTCGTCTTGACACGTGGTCCCCAGCCTGGATGACTGAGTGGTAACAATATTAACAAAATAAGCAAGTCCGAATGAGTTTGGTTCCTGACGTGATGCATTCGGATGTCTTTAGGATATCCAGATGCCTTGCACACAAGTGAAACTGTTCTAGAATGTTCTGGGATTAGTATAGAGATTTAGGCATTATCTCCTAAATAAAACTGTGACTGGATCCCTGAAACCAGTGTTAAGGGAGAAGGTATAGGAAGTTAGAGCATAACTTTTAAAACATCACTTGGGTGTTGGGAAGAAGCAAAGGAACCGAGGGAGGGAGAGAAGGCATCCTCAGAGGAGCACAGAGAACCCACACTACGTTGCCCCCGAGGAGCGTGGAAAGAGGAAGCCGGCAGCCACAGCGCAGCCGAGGGCTGCAGGAGGAGGAGAGCAGAGAGAGGCCCGGGCCTGTGGCGTGGGCGCCCGGGATGGCAGCCGGGAGGGTCCTCTCTTGTAACAGTGTGGGTAGACAGCACCCCAAAGCACCTGAAGGAGGGAGAGGGAAAGAGGGTGAGCGGGTCTTATGGAAGTGGAGATAGTGACAGTGTAGCCTGATTTTTCTAAAAATTTGTTGGTGGAAGAATGGTAACATTTATGAGAAAAAAAAATTAGCACTGGTAGAGGATTAAATAAAGAAGAGTTGAACAGAGGACAATAACCTAGTAGAGAGAGGGGAAAAAAATATTATTACACATGAGCTTTAATTCAACAAATATTTAGTGCGCTCCTACTACATACCAAGCACCAGAATATGAGGATGTCCAAGACCTGGACTTCTGCACGTAGCACGGTGTGCTGCCACGTTCTGTTTATTTAGCCCATCGGCTCACTGGAGCAAGAATTACGGCTTGTTCGCCAGTGCACCCATGGAGCCTAGCCCAGTGTCTGACGCACGACACACCTTCACCAAACTTCCATGGGATCTGTGAATGACACAGTCCCAACCTTTGAAAGCGTCCTCCCTGTCTTCATTTGGCTAATCTCCCTTTGTTTTCTGGGTCTAAACTCAGGTGTTGTTTCTTCCAGGGAACTCGCTTCCACCTCCAGGACTGAACAACTCCTCTGCCTCTGTGTGCCCATTACACCCTGGGTGTCCCTCCATCTATCTTTCAATCTAAAGAGAGAAAAACAAGTCAACAAGTGTTTCCAAGATTTCCACTAGCGCCTAAGCAAGGGAAAGACAGAGAGAGCAAAACTGCAGTGTGGCTCACCGACTGGTTTGGAAACTTGGGGGAATTAACTTTCTAGGCACTTCAGGTTTTTCATGAATAACTCCCATTGGTTCTTGTTTTACTTCTGCAGGTTTTCCAGGCTCGCCCGGCCAGCTCGGCTGAATTCAAATGAGCAGAGAAGCCTCTAAATCAGCCTGGGGAGCATAGAATATAGTTTTTCTCGTATCGTGGATCTCGTGTAAATAGCCAAGCCTTGCACACCATTGAACTTCATTGGCTGGCTGGGCACCTACGTTAAAAATGCAACTTGCTGAACAGCCCACCCAGCAGACAGCTTTCTTCAGCAGAACAGTGCTGTTGGGACCAGGAGGGAATTTGATAAAGTGCTTTATTGGGTGGCAACATTTTGGGCTCGGCTTTCCTCAGATCACAGTGGGATGATGAAATTGGAATCCATTTAAAACCTTCCATTTCACCCCACACAGCTCATAACACCGTGTCAAACCACATCGCGCTGCAATAAATGTGCTATGAGCCACGAGCTTACTCCTCCTGTACACACAGTACTCCTTATCAGATTGGAGACACCTTAAGGAATACAATTTCTTGATTTGCCCACTCATGTAGCTGCACCAGCATCTCAAATCCAAGGCAATACTCCACACCATGCAGATGCATAAATGACTGCGTTATTCTGTGCCAAGTCTAACAACACGCTGTTCTTGCTGGCCACTCCATGAACTGTGCAGGCCCTGCTGGGACAGACCCAGCCATGTGAGAAGGATTTATATGCCCCATTTCCCGTGCAGGTTCCATCTCCTGGAGGTCCTTACCCCATTGGTGAATATATCATCTTTTATCTACACACATCAAGAAAACATACTCCCAGGTTGAACTGAACTGAAGACCTTTCATAGGCAATCATCATTGGATTTGGAGACTTTATGATTTAGACCAAATCCTTGGAGACTTTCCTTCACTTATCACCTTTACTTTGCTCCTCTGAGATGATCTTAGGGCACAAAGACTATATGAAGGCTCTAACTTCATAGAATGTCCAGAATTTGCCAACTGTTTGCCTGGTTCAAGCCACTGCCACCTTTCAGATCACCGAGTAGCCTACATAGTCTTGTTTTTTATCTCTTGCTCCCCATGTCCTTTGTGCTACGCACACTATAATGTGCCACCAAGATCCTATTTTAATGGAGGTCCCGTTGCCCCAGCTTCTCGGAGTACAGCCAGCAAACAGCCCTCAGCTCCCAGCCCCTCGGGGATTCCACAGGACTTGCTCCTTCCCTGTCCTTGTCATTACCTTTGAATGACCTATGTTCAATGAATAATCAATGCAGCAGTAAAAAGGCTTGGCTATCTCAGACCAACGAGGGACAGTTAGGAAGCTCTTATGTGAGCAGCTGAGGCTGTTACTGGGCTGCGTCATAGCTGGACTTCCCCCTGGCCCTCTTCCCACAGGAGCTGATCTTGAGGCATCAGAAACATCCTGCATGCTGCACTCCATCTCAGAGCTGCTCCCCTGGCCTGCCACATCCCTGGTATTGCAAACAGCCAAGCCGCCCCGGGAACTCTAATGTGATCAGGACTCTCCCTGCTCAGAACCCTGCTCCTCCCAGTGCCTTAGGAGGCTTCACAGCGGCCCGGGAGGCCCAGAGCATCGGCCTGCATTCTCTCTCTAACTCCCCTTCCTCCCTCTCACCTCGTTGCTCCCTCCACTCCAGCCGCTCCTGCCTCTTCCAACACATCCAGCACACTCCCACCTTGAGACTTTTGCATTTGCTGTTTGTTCCTCGGCCTGGAAAACTCTTCCCCTAGACCAGAGGTAGACACATTTTTTTCTGGGCCAAATAGTAAATACTTCAGGCTTTGCAGGCCTCAAAATCTCTGTTGTAACTACCCAATTCTGCCATTTTAGCATAAAAACAGCCACAGACAGTGCAAAACAAATAGGCCTGTCTTTGTTCCTTATTTATGAAAACAGGTGGTAGGCCGGCTTCGGCCTTAGGCGGTTGCTTGCTGACCTCTGTCCTAGACAATTACCTGGCTGGCTCCCTCACCTTCTTCAGGTCCTGACTCCAGCGTTTCCTTCCCTGACCACCCTGTTGAACTTCCGGCTCCCAAAGCTGCTTATCTCTCTTTCCTGCCTCATTCTCTTCAAGGCACGCATTGTTATCTGGTGCATTGTATTTTTGTTTCACACTCCATCGTGCCCCCGAGAGGTATGCTCAGTCAAGGCACAGATTTTGTCTGCTTTGAGGACCTTAACATTGACTAGTACAAGATAACAGCTACATAAGCACTTGTTGAATGAATGAATAATTAATGAAAATACAGGTTATTCAATATTTCCTCCAGTTTTTGTTTTGTGTGTGTATATGTGTTTGTTTGTTTTTCTTCATAAACTAAGAAGTTCCTTTTACCTTTTATATCCTAGTAGGGTGAGGTGATTAAAAGTGTAAGCCTTCTAGTGAGACCCCCCTGACTTTTGAACCCCAGCGTGCTTAAGTACTAGCTCTGTGATCTTGGGCATATATCTGATCTTACCACACCTCAGTTGTCTCATCTGGAAGATGAAGACATAACATGGAACATATCCTATGATCATGATGATGAAAAACACCCAGCACAGAACCTGTCATCTAGAAATCACACATGGAAGCTATAATCCGCCAAACCACTCGCTCTTTCACTTGGTCAGCATTCTGCCCATAGAAGGTAAGAATCATGTTTACAGATTGGGTCCTCACTGTTTTTAATCAAACCTCATATATATACACATGAGATAACTTGTTTTTTAAGATACAGCTAAAAGAGAGTCTAATAAGAAAAACTGAAGAATTATATATTCAGTGCCCACTGATGGGCTGATAACTTTGCATGCTTGGTCTCCATATAATCACTACCGCATGGCGGGGGGCCGTGGAATGATTTTCCACATGTCCTCCCATTGGCCGGGCATAGGATGGAAACATCCCTGCCCCATTCTTAAAGCCATTGTCACAGTTGCTAAGAGCAACTGCCCATGCACTGCAGGCTATGCCTGTGGAATAAACCTGGTTACTTGCTGACATCTGCTTTAGGTGGGGAAACCCGAAAGAGAAACAGAGATTCACTGCTTGAGAGAGCTGACCTCCATTCCTCCTTCTGGGGCCCTGAGCTTAAATTTAAATCCCATGGGGGCACACCCTCCAGGCCCCCAGTAAGGCTCTCCCCCAGCAGTGGGGTCCCAGACCCCTGGCCCATCCTCAGGCACCTGACACCAAGTCTCCGTGAAATCAGGAACTCAAGGCAAGTAAACCTGAAAATAGGTGCTATCGGTCAGAAATATTATAAGCTTTTGGAAATCTGCCCTTAGGGGATTGTAGTTATTAGTAAATGGGTTGGAAAATGCTCCTAACTCTCCCCTGGGATGGGTTGGTGACCACTGACCACTCGTTTCTTGACCACGGCTGAAGAGGGAGATGGCTCTTTTAAACAATCCTCACTCGGTTCTATTCATCTTCCTGCTTCAAGCATTTATAACAGCTTGAGAAATAGATTTGTCCTGGCTGGTATTTAAAGAGACAGTCAATAACAATATGAGAAATAATTACTATACCTGGAGAAAGTGGGCATCGATTGGAACAATGACTGGGGCCTTAAAACTGGATTTCAAATATGTTGTAGTAGAGTGATAGCCATTTATTACTTAACTTGCTGAATTTATATGTAACTTGGGTGGGATAGAGTTGATGTTGAAATTCCTAAATGCAGAGCTCATTTCTTTTTTTTTCCTTTTAAATGACAGTGTAGTTCAGCTACAGATATATTGAGTACCTACTATTTTCAAGAAATGGTGCTAAGCTCCAAAGACACAATGATAAAGAAGATGGGCCCTTCCTACCTGGGGACACTTGCATTCTTTTAGTGTAGGGAAAAAATAAGTCACCACAAAATTCATCATCTAACTATAATTAAGGTAAATTTTGCAAGGAAAAATGTGTATAAGGGAGTAAACTCACTTGGTCTTGGAGGAATCAAGGAAGTCTTTCTGAAGAAGTCGTTTTTAAACGAGGAACCAAAGAATGGGTAGGAGTGGGAGAGGCCAAGTGAAGAAAGAGCTGATTCCCACGGAAGGGCCAGAACACGTCCTGCAGGCTGGGAAGATCCTGCTCCCTTCAGGCAGTGGTGTGCTGTGAATGGTAACCACGGCTCTTCATAAAAGCTAATATGCCCATTATCTATGCATACATAGGCTTATTATGAATGTTGCTGATATCTGATAAGTAACTCTTAATTTATAAACACTAATAAATATATAATGTTCCCTTTTGTAAATTCTACACATAGTCAACTGATTCTCACAGAATGTCTTTTGTGCTTCTTGTGAAGCTCCTCTCTGTAGCCCACCTATGGTCACAATTGATGAGCCGGTCTACTTCCCACATCACTGTTGGTTGATACTTTCATTGAAGTTAAGAATAACATGAAAGTGAAACAATAAAGATGTAAGTCAGAACTTCAATTGTCAATCATGCGAGAAGCTTCAGTGCTGAACTGTATAACAGTTGTCGAATGCTGGAAGAATATGCCTTCGGGTTTTGGGGGGGCATTACATAGAATGTAATAGCTACTAGAACCAATACACTTCTTAAATTTAATTGGCATTGTTAACATTTTCTCCATCATTTTTATAGGTCTAGAGCTCAGCAAACTATGAGCCTGCTGTCTGTCTTGGTAAATAAAGTTTTATTGAAAGCCATGCTCATTCATTTATGTTTTTTTCTACGGCTGCTTTCACTCTGCAATTGCAGAGTTGAGTAGTTATAACAGAGGGTTATTGCCTACAAAGCCTAAGATATTTATTAACTAGCTCTTTACAGAAAACTGTTTGTTGACCATTATTCTAGATCATCAACAAAACAACAAATCAAGCACTGATTTGTAGTGTTTCCCAATTCCTATGGTGTGAAATCTCACACCGTGGCTGATGTCAAACTACCATCAGGATGTTACTGAATGAAGCATCAGGCGGAGTTGGGGAATAGCACATCACTAGACAGATTTCATCATATAAATACATCAAAATAACCTCAAAAGCATAGATAACAGCAAAAATGTAGCAACAGAATCAGGAAGTGCTAAGTTTTGTGTACTTATTGCCCTTGTTTTTAACATAATTTAGTTAATTGTAAGCTTATATAATTTAATTTTTAATGATAGTCATATTTAACAACTGACTTGCAAAATTCCTGAAAATCCAACAATTCTCAGGGATGTTATGAGATACTGTAGCACACCAGGGCCCTAAACCAGTTGAAAGATACACTGTGTGACTGAGGGGCAGAGAAAGATGGGTGGGGTAAGGCCAAGTGGATGCGCAAGCAAAGAGATTGGAATTTATCCTATGAGAAATGGGCTGCCATTGAAGGTTTACAGCTGGGAAGTAGTTTGATATCTTCCAGCTCCTGTTACATAAAGTTTTAAATCCCAGTGAATAATTTTTGAGGGATTCTGTGTGTCAAGCAGCATTCTAGATTATTTCACAAATATTAATTCTTGCAAGAATCCTATGAGGTAAGGTTTTCATATTACCCCTCAATTTTACAGAGAAAACAGAGACAGTAAACAATTAAGCAACCTGCTCCACAGATTTGCTTATGAATGGTGGAGCTGGGATATGTGGGGAAAACTCTCACTTTTCTCGCATTCAGGAGGATTTGAACCTGCAGAGACACAAGCCTGTCTCCAAAACCTGCATGAGGGGTTTCACGACACAGAATGGACAGGTCTGTCCAAATGCTACCCACACAGATGGCAGAGATGGGCGGGGTAGGTCTAGGGTCTGTCCTGAGGAGTACCCCGGGCTGAGCAGAGTCCTATAGGTTGGGGCCATCTGTCTTCCCAGAGGAAGAACTTTAGAAAATGACTGCTCTGGAACATGCAGAATTTGCCGGTTCCCAATCACATGTGATTTTTGTCCCAGTACTTTAAATCCTTCCAGAATCTACTCTGACACTCTTAGATCTCTTATCCATTCACAAATTATATGAGCAAGGAGGGGAAGGAATGCTGAGCTCTAAATGAAATGGACTCTGACATTTACACTTCGGGTAACTTCCTCAGAAGTCAAAGTTGTTCCTTAGCTGCCAGTGGAGCTAATGTTTCTCTAAATCACAATAGACCTGATTATTCTCGGGAAGAGAGAGAATTAGGAGGAACGGCTGCCCGTTAGAAGCTGTGGTAGCTCCTAAATGCACCACAGACATTTGTGATTTAAGCTGAAATTTTACTTTTTAGGGAAAATGAAAATCGGCCAATCTTCTAATTTGGTGCATTAGGGAGGAACGAATCCTGCAGCGGGAGAGGATAAATGCACATCTTGTAACTTAACCTCCAGCAATTTTCAAACCTGACAGGATGTCCCAAATGTAAACTCCAGAGTATGTCCAAAATGGAGAACACTGGAAAGGAAACTTTTAAAGGACAGCGACCACTGCTCTGTCACTGTCATTCAAGTCGTCACTAGCCCCTCATAACCGCCTGCTAGTCTTGTAAGTGCTGTCCACTATTCCCATCCGCTTGCTGAAGGCCAGTTTCTGACAGCCACCACTGAATGCTGGTGGATGGGGGGCATCCTTGGAGCATTGCTGGAAAGAGAACAAATAAAACGGTTTTGCCACAACTTAGATTTCTCCATTAGTTATCAAAAATAGGTCCCCACTGCTTTGTGTAAATAGGTCTTGGTCTAACTCTGGTCTCAGACAAACGATTTAACATCCCTGTGCCTCAGTTTCTTCATCTGGGAAATGGGAATAAAAACACTACCTCTCACAGTGTGGCTGTGGGAATTCAATGAGATGACAAAAACAAAAATGATTATATCAACAGCTAATATTTCTCAGTGTTGTTCTGCACCAGGAACTGTTTTAAGCACTTCACCTCCACTAATTCTTAATCTCCCCTGCCACCTTACAGGGTGCTATTACTATTATTCCTATTTTGCAGATGAGGAAACTGAGGCACAGAGCAGTTAAGGAACACACTCAAAATCACACAGCAAATAATGGAAGGAGAAGGGCTTATACGGATGCAAATTATAACCCAGGGGTCAGCAAACTCTATGGTCTATTGGCAAGATCCAGTCCACCACCTGTTTCTGCAAGGCTTGCAAAGGAAGAAAGGTTTCTACATCTGTAATTGATGACAAAAATCAAAAAGAAAATAGTTGATTTGGACCTACAAAAATTGTTTGAAATTCAAGTTTCAACATCCACAAATAAAGTTTAATTGGAACAGAGACACATCCATTCATGTATCTATTGCCTTTTGCTGCTTTCACACCATATCAGCAGAAGTGAGGAGCTGAGAGAGTTTATAGCCTGAAAAAGCTCAAATATTTGCAGAAAACACTTTACAGAAAAAGTCTGCTGATCTCTGCTCTAAACCACTGCAGGATGCAACCAACACCTGCTTGATCCCTGGGTGCTGGGGGGCCAAGGGTGAATTAGCTAGTACCGGTTCCCATTTGCATATAACTTACCATGTACCTTGTGTGCACACATGTGCATTCCCCCACTCATCTCTGGACATCTTTCCCACAAGCAAAAGTAACATTTTCAGGCACACTGGAAATGTCCTGTGATTAGTGTAATTTTGAGCTGGTTTCCAAAGGAACTGAGCCCCTCTCCCATCAGAGGCTGCTTGGCGTGCACACTCCTTGCACATCTAAGGTTTCACACTTCCACCTGAGAGCCTCAGTAATTCTCTGACCGCAGCCACGAAAAGCACTGCCACATATCCTCAGAGCTTATTAAGTCTGTGCACAGAAATGCAACTAGAGAACTACAGTAATTATCTGGGTAACGAGTTAAAAATCACTCTTGCCTAAAATAACCTGGTAATGAGTGAGTCCTGCTCTCATATTCATTAAAGAGGAACATTTCTCGGAGAGCCGACTGGAATGGAGAGTGTGTCAAAATTAGTTTACAAATTGGAAATGCACTTTCAGGGGCACTGAATTATCCAAAGTAAAATCAGAGGTGAAACACATGTGGAAAACGCACCGAGAAAAGTTGAAGGGACCTCTTAATTGTATAGTGAGAATCCCAGCTGACACCGAGAGAGCACTGTCTGCCAAGAACTAGGCTGACAGCCCTGGGTGGATCATTTCATCATTCCTTAAAGTGCCTCAGCGGGATGGTTACTATTTTCATTCCCATTGTGCAGATGAAAACAGAACACTGAGGCTCTGAGGGGTTGAATTACTTGGCCAAGGGCACACGGCTGATGAATGAAGGGAGCTGCATGTGATTCCAGGTGGGTCTAGCTCCACAGCATCCTTCTCCCGACTCTGTATTTAAAAAATCAAATAGGCAAAGACAGCTTACGTGCTATGCCAGGGCCACAAAGCTGGTTGTGGCAGAGCTCGGACAAGGCAGAGACTGGGAAACAATACCATCTGTAGAGGCGGGGACACGTGCCCTGCTTGTGAAGAAGGAAAGGGAGGGATATTTATTCTATTGCCTCTAATCCCAAAGCATCATCATAAAGGAAGCTGATAGTCACCAAGAATTTACTATTTTGTCAGGTCCCAAAGTGTATCATCACAATCCTTTCAATACTTTCATTTAATCCTTAAAATCACCCTTTAGGTCTGACCTCTATTACCCCCATTGTAGATGGAGAAACTGAGTCATGGAGATGTGGTGACCTGTCCTAAGGCCCTGAGTACACGGTTGAGGGTGTGAGATCAAACAGCGTGACTCTAGAACGCACACTTTCCGTCCCTGCTTCTCCCTCACTCTCTCCCTCTGTGGACTCGAGTCCCGAGGTTTCCCTTCACTTTGGGCCACCGCGATGCCTTCCCATCCCTTTCTGGGCTCCTTGATTCTCTCAGCTGTTTTTCACAGCACCTTCCCTATTCTAGTCACTGCTTACATCGCAGTCACCGCTAACCATCCCATCTTCACACGTGCGCTTGCACGCATACACACACACACACACACACACGCACGCACGCACGCTCTAGGAGCTCCTGTAAGTCAGGCATTCCATGTGAGCCCTCCATCAGACACAACGCTGGACGGCATCCTGATAAATAGTAAGGGACAGTATAGTGACTAAGAATACAGGCTCTATCACAGACATGCAGGGGTTCATGCCCTGACTCCCCACTTACCAGCTCTACAATTTAGGTAAGTTACATCTCAGGGTCTCAGTTTCCTCATTTATTGTTGTGATAATCGTGGTACCTATCATAGGGCAGGATTATCATTTGGATTAAAGATTATGCATGTCAAATCTTAGCACAGCTTCTGGCAAATGAGCATTTGACAAAAAAAAATAACTACTATTAATAAAACTAAGTAGAAAGAATGGATACTTGGATGGGTAGATGATTGGATGGATGAAATTCTAGCTAATTAGAAGGAATAGTTTAGATAGAGAGTAAATTAAAGAGAAGAACAAGTAAAGTTTTTATATGTAACAAAAATATCTTTAATCTGCACAATTAAAGACTCTCTCAAGCTGCAAGAGTCCCACAGACTCAGGCTGTGAACCACAGGTAAGTAAAATGCTCATTTTCCAAACCCAGCCCAGCAGTTGATACTGCTGAATAGTCACCAACGTTATTCAGGATTCTTGTTCTGGACATTATTTGTTGATGCCCACAAGAAGGCAGGGAGGAGAGGAGAACAGGTAAAATGACAGGTTAAGACAGAAAACCACATCAAGGTAAGAGCTGCACCCACTTGGCTTAACTCTGAGTCCCTAGCACATAGCACAGCCTCTTCCATTGTGCAATTCTTTGATTAGTCAAGGTAGGGTAAATGGCAGATTCTAAAACAAAACCAAAACACAAAACCCCCCACAATTTCAACAAGTGAACACTATGAAGATTTGTCTATCACTCCAGTCACAATCTGTGTGGATCTTTTTATTCAGGGGCTGGAGGAAGGGGTCTGATGACTCCCTGAAGTCTTGTAAGCCTCCTTCCACCTCACAGCTCCACTGTCCTCTGCCTGCAGCTGGCAGACAGGACAACAGAGCAAATGGGCACGAAGGACTCCACGGGAGGTTCTACAGAGTCAAGGCTTTACCCCTACATCGGCCTGCATTCCACTGGCCAGAACCCAGCCCTATGGAGCCGGGAACTGTCACCCAGCAGTGTGCCCCGGAGAAAGAGGGAGATGACATGGAGAATCACTTTCCAGTCTCCACCACAGGTTTCACTACCTATGCACTGAATGGAAAAGTGAATGCCTACAAGAAGAAAAGAGGTAGAGCCCATGAGTGGATGATACACAGTGGACAGGAGGAGCAGAACACCCACACACACCCTTAAGGAGTTTACTGTACTCATCATCCGACTGGGGTTCAGGGGGCCCACCGCTCACTGTGGGTAACTTCCCCCATGGAAGTTCTGTTCCCGCACTGCTCCCCAGGTCCACCTGCTGTGCCTTTAGCTCAACTCCACAATCAGGGACAAGAGAAACACCTAGATTTAATTCCCAGTCAAGGTATCTGAAATGATTTACTGACTTTTAAAATAGAAATATGAGGAAACATGTGCCAAGCCCCAGGTGCCAATTTAATAAGCCATCAGAGCTTTATGGTGCTGGGGATGCCATCAAATCAGGGCACTTAACACAGGCAGGCTCATATTAAACAGGCTTGTATATGCATCTGCATCCCCAGTACCCTGCAAGCTCTGGAGGGCAGGGCAGGGACGGGATTACTCATCTCTGACTCCCCTACGGGAGAGCAGAGAAGAGGCTTGCACACAATGGCAAATGCTGGTAGTGGACATCTGTCCTTCTGGTCTGCCCACCATCTCTCAGTTTCATGTGGCAATGCCCCAGCTTGCCTTTAGGAAACCACCTCACTATCCACATTTAGTTTATGAAATTAAAGGTGACTATCTTCAGTTCCAGATTTGGTAAAGTGAACCCGGCCTGGTTAATCTCAGCAGTTCATCTGGCACTGTGCCTGGATTGGGGATTTCAAAGGGCCCATCCTGGCTGAATCAGGGTCAGCCTCCCGCAAGGATGGTTGGAGAACAACAGTTTCCCTTTTGCTGGGCTGTGAAACTATGAGGCTATAAATATGGGCACACCACAAGCCACGTGGAACCTCATGGGAAAGAAAGGCTGGCTAAGAGTGAAGTCACCATAGAAGAAAATAGAGCCGAGAGGAAGTGACACCAGTTCCACCTGATGACATTCAAGCCCCCGTCAGTTGTTGCTGAAGCTTAACTCCCTGGTTTTGTGAGTTAAGCGAACTCATTTCCCACTTTGAATTAGGCATTAATCCCTTAAAATTCAGAGGGTCCTAATGAAAACAGGTTTCAAAATATTTGTTGAATCAAATTGAAATAACATTTGGAATATATTTATTCTATGCTTTGTTGGGTTTCAGTCCAAACCAAGAAGTCTTCCTTGAATCCATATCCCTGCCTCATTATAGGCCCAGTTATGGTGTGGTCTGCCTGAGGACAGCACAGTGGACCAAGGTCAGGGTGCCATACGCAAGCACATGCACACCCCGCTACGTTTTATGAAAGCATATCGTGATGCATGGATTTCCTTCCATCTCTACTGCCATCAGCTTAGCCTAACCTGTCATTGCCCCCTGGGCTATAGTCACAGCCTCCTGATGACTCTTACCCCTGCAGACTTGCCTTCTGTGCCCGATCACAGTAACCAAAGTGACCCTAAAATGTAATTCAGTGAATGTCCCCTGCTTAACATTACCAGTGGCTTCCATTGTATTTAGAGTAAAATCTGAACTTCTTACCATGGCCTACAAGACTGCAGCCAGGGATGCTAAATAATTTGCCCCAAGAGCACTTGGTTAATTTACTCAGCAAAGAGTCCTTTATTCCTTTTATTTAACAAACAATTCATTGAGAACTTAAAATATCACTAGTGGTATTTAAATTCCAGATTCTACCAAAATGAGTAAGAGAATGATCTAGCCCTTGTCTACCCATCAAACTGCATTTCTTGCTACTCTCTCCATGTACATGATTTAATTTCAATTCTTCATATTTATCAATCTGTTTGCTGCCTCCTGGCCCTTGACCCTGCTGTTACTCACGCTGTATCCCAGCCTCCAGGAGCAATCTCAGAAGCTTCGGCCCTCTGCTGTAGCCTCCCTGGGTGATTCACCAGTTCCATGACCTTTCATGTGCCTGTGCTCATCCTGTGCCTTCTGCCCCTTCCTCTGAGCAGCCTGAGAGTGTCCTAGCCTCCTTCCTCTCCAGTCATCTTAAATATAACGCCCCCAGCTGGTCTCCACTGGCACTGTGGCAGAATCAGACTCCCTCATCTGTGTTGCTTCAGCACACTATGTGTGTAAATATCATACCACGGTGCATGGTAATGCAGTCATTTGTTTACATATATCTGAATCTTCTACCACACCATGAGTTTATCAAGGGTTGGGGCAATCTCTTATTCTTTCTGGTGGAACCTGGGGTTTAAATATCACCAGCAACATCACAAGTACCCAACACTTAATCTGGGACTTTGTTAAATAAAAGGAAGAAATGTCCATTTGTTGAGTAAATTAACCAAGTGCTCTTGGGGCAAATTACTTAGCATCCCTGGATGCAATTTCATCATCAATAAAATGAATGTTTTGTGCCAGCAGTTCTCAATCATGGCTACATCCCATAATTATGTGGAGAGAGCTCAGAAATACAGGTTCTTAATCCCATCTCTAGGAAACCTCGTTCATTCATTTGTTCAATGAGTATTTACTGATCACCTCCTACTTGGAAGACCTTGTTTCAGGCACAGGCGGCCCAGCTGTGAATGAGACAGACCAGATCCCCGACTTCATGGAGCTGCTATTACAGAAATCATATTAGCTCATAGTTAATGAGGCCCCCTGGGCTTTGCCTACATTAACCTACTGAGTTCCCACCTCATGTCTGTAAGGTGGGACTTTTATTTACCACTGAGGGGCAGAGAACTTCACTCTGCCAACTGCACACCTATTGTAAGTATAGGATCTGGTTCAAAAGCCTGATTCCAAACAGGTCCACCTATCCTAGGTTACTCTACTGAGCACATCTGGGAGAGCTGTGGGGAACAGACATAAGATTTCAGAACCACTGTTCAAGATAAATCAGTGACTAAAATAGTATTTGCCACTCACTGTAACTGACTCGTGCAACAATTCACAAAGACTTAGTGTGAACAAAAGCCCTTTCAATAAATACACTAAGACTTATATTTAATCAGGTGCTGAAAAACAGAGGAAGCACAGGACCCTACTCTGTGTTCATCATTGTATTAACTCCTCATGTGACCTGTGAGCATGTGTTAAAATACCTCATTTTGCAGGTGAGGACACTGAAGCTTACAGAGGCTCAGGGACCGACCCAAGGTCACTCAGCAGCCAGTAGGAAAGCCAGGACTTGAACCCAGTCCTATCTGACTCCAGAGAAAATATGGGCTTTTAACTTCCAAGCTTTAAACTTTCAGTAAAAGAGCCTCTCCACACTGTCTGACCCAGAAAGTCTCAGGCCCAAATTACAGGGTGATGGCAATGACTTAAGACTGTCCTGCCCATGGAGATCTCTGAGAGTGGGTGCCAGGGGTTGAATCTCTCCGTCTTACCCAATTTCAACAGAAAACCTCCCCAGCAGCAAAAGAGCAATAACAGTCCCCCAGGACTCCACAAACTGCAGGCAGCTTCCCCATGCAACACCCAGTTTATGCTTCCCAGCCACCCAGTGAAAGAGATACTGACCTCAGCATGGAGGGTGTGCTCAAAATATTTAACCCCTGTCACTGCATGGACACCAACAGATCCAAACACACCGGCCATATGCACCCAGCGTGGCCATGCCAGGTGCCCCTGCCAGCTGTCAGGCCCCAGTGAGACATCATCCCCCATGAACTCCTTTCACATCAGTGAGCAGACGGCGTCCTTCACACCTCAGGCCTTTGGCCCTTTCTGCTTCCTGCCCTAACGCCCTCTCCTCCCTTGCCTCCCTCACCGCCCCTCCCATGGCTAGCTACCCCCTACTCCTCCTTCAGGTGCAGTGCAGCGGCCACATGCTCAGGGAGGCTTCGGGACCAGAGCTGCCAGCGGGGAATCCCCTCAGCACTCACCTCTATCAGGCAGAAGCTCTTACTGGGGACCCCTGCACCTCCGCCAGGAGCCACCCCCTCGGATGGTGGCGGATGAGCGCCCAACCCTCTGCTCACTGGTGGGGATGACTGCGCAGAGAGCTCACACCAGCTCCGAGAGTCTCTAGCAGGATCAGCTCGAGTTGCCCACAGGGGGAACCAAGTGATTGCATCCTTCGGTGGCTACCTTGTGTCCCTGACTCACTTCCCCACCCCTCCACCAGTGTTTTCTGGAATCACCTCCCAGATAAAGAGCTGCACACAAATCCTTGTTGCAGAGTCAGCTTCCACAGGAATCCAATGGAAACAGCTTCCCTGAGCACGTGGGCTATGAGAAGTGTCAGGTCTCATTTGACGATGTTCACAGGACCCTGTTCTTTCCCTTCAGGGAACTCACTTGGCTTGCGATTGAACATGTATTGGGGGAGTTACCTGAGGCCTGGCTGTCTCCCCCAGTAACTGGTGAGTTCCTGTTCTACTAGGCAGAAGAATGGCCCCCAAAAGTATCACATTCTGATCCCTGGAACCCGTAAATGTTAATTTATGTAGCAACAATTTGTAGGTGTGCTTAAACTCATGATTTTGAGATAAGGTGGTTGTCCTGGATTATGTGGGTGGGTACTGAATACAATCACAGATATCCTTAGAAGGAGACCAAGGGAGACTTAACCCAGAAGAGAAGGCCATGTGACCACAGAGACAGCCGCTGAAATGAATGTGGCTATAAATCAAGGAATCTAGCAGCCCCCAGAAGCTAGAAGAGGCAGGAATGTATTCTCCTCTGCCTGCTGACATCCTACTGTAGCCCACCGAAACCGATTTTGGCCTCCAGAACTGTGAGAGGATAAACATGTTGTTCTAAGATGCTAAGCTTACGGAAACCTGCTGCCGCAGCCGTGGAAAACTCATACACCCAGAAAAGCAGCTCCCTGCTCTTTCAGGCCTCTGGTTCCTCTCACATCTTCTCACCTGAGGCTGAACCAACAATATCTGTGTCCAAGTCTGTTAAGGGTTAAACTGTGTGCCCCCAAAAGATATGCTGGAATACTAACCCCCAATACCTGTTAATGTGACCCTATTTGGAAATAGGGTCTTTGAAGAGGTAATCAAATGAAGATGAGGTCATTTTGGTAAGGGGGTGCTAATCCAATGTGACGGGTGTCCTCACAAGAAGAGAAGAGGCACAGAGACACACAGAGGAATACTTTACGTGGTAACAGGGGAGGAGGTCAGAGCGATGTGTCTGCAGGCCAAGGAGTGCCCAGGCCAGAGTGAGGCCATGAACCGCCAGCCACACCAGAAGCTAGGGAGCTGCTTGAGAACAGAAAGGAATCTTCCCTAGAACCTTCAGGGGGAGCAGAGCCTGGTGGACACTGTGAGAGAATAGTTTCTGTTGTTTCAGGCCACCTCGCTTAGGATACTCTGGCAGCCCTAGGGCACAAACAAAAAGTTCCAAACCCTTTCTGCTGTGGCTGGATCCAAAGTTACCCAAAGGTCTGGCGTCAGACAGCACTGAAGATTGGAGAGAACCCTCGCTAAGTCAATCCCTGAGGTCTCCCAGCTGAGCTCTCTCCTTGATTAATTGCTGTTAGCTCACTTGGTTAACGCCCGGTTAGTGAGCGTTATGAAGCACATTCTAAAGATGTCATGAGTACCATGAGAAACTCTTCACATTGCAGAGGCTTCCTAACGCAGACAGTCCCAGGCTGACAGTCACCTGTGGTGGCAAGTGAGTCCCAGGGCCATGATGAGCACTGGTCCTGCACTGCTTACAATAAACTCAGGCTGTCTTTTTGTTGGGAGGCAAGTGAGGCCCCGCACCCTGCCCTGGTTTCTGCTTGCACATTATTAACATGTAATGAAGAGTAGGTTCTGCTTTATTGATCTTCAAACCAGAGCTACGTGTAATGCTGCCTGAGAAAAGCCCCAAAGGATTTCATTTGATTTTTGCAGAGAACAATAATCTCCCCCGCCAAATTAGCTGCTGGACTGGTGGGGGTTTCACCTTGAAATTGTTGACAGGGTAGCAAAGTAGGAATGTCTCTATTTGCTAATCCTTGCTCAGATAGACATCCTTGAGGTTGGCACCCTGTCACATGAGCCCCTGGCAGATAGCAGGCCTCGCTATGGAAGGGGAGAGGCAGCCCAGGAGAGATTAGTACCAGAGAGTGTGCATTACAAAGCAGAGGCAGAGTTCGGTCTGTGCAAAATGACACCCTACAGTCTCAGTCAGCTGCCTCCTTTTTATTTCTTCTGCTCTCAGAATGCGTCTTTCTAGAGAATCCCCAATCCAAGAACCCCACAAATGCTTTCTCTCCCTTGGCCAGGTCATCATTGAATGGGACACCTTTAGTGGGCTGTTTGTTGGCTGCTACTCAGTGTTGAAAACTCGAGTCAGCCTCTCCCCAGTCTGCTGGCCACTCAGTTCTCTGGCTCAGCCTGGAGTCAGATCAGTCAGTGGCTTTCTAGGGAAGGTCAAAGGATGCAGAGCAGCAAGCTTGCCTCGGGAGATTCTGAAAAACTTCCAGGGAGTGCCCGGACTCCTCCCGCCCCCCAGGAACGTGGGGTTTGATGCTGCCCATCACCTCTCTCCAGCCAGCTGCAGACCCCTTCCATCCCCACGCGCACGGGCCCATCTGGGAAAGAATTCCCTCCGAGGTGCAGGCATCTCCTTTGGCTCCTTCCTTTAGGGAAACTGGCTTTTGGATGAATGTCCTGTGGGAAAGCAAAGCTGACAGGCATCCCAAGCTCATGTGTCAGGGGAAAGGCGGCGTGAATCCTCCATGTGACCCTTACGGAGAAAGGCAGGGACTCCGATCCAGACTGGGGCTAAGCTGGTCCAGGTTCTAATGGGTTTGTCTCTCCTAATTGCCTGTATAGCATGTCTGCTAAATTTAGATAAGACTTAAAGAGGGCCCAAAGAGGTCCAGGAGGGAGTCACAAAAATGATTAAAAGGTTGTAAAATTGGGGTTTATGGATGGAAGAATTGGGGATTATTTATCTTAGAAAAGAGAAGGCTGAGGAGAGACATATAAAGACTTCATACTAGATTAATTATGTAAATAAGCAGACACCCAGCTGGCCTGGAATCTCAACCATTTGGCATGGAGAGTGGGGATTGAGGGGGGTACTAGTGGTTTTAAAATCATGCACAGATTTCCGAGGGGTTCATTGTTGCTCCGTAATATGAGCTACGGGTATGCCAAGTCTGTTCTAATGAGCCCAGACACCATGCATGAAAAATCATTTCCAGCTAAGCATATGATAAGGCGGTTTTTCCTGTCCATCGCCACAAGTGAAGGCCTTGCTGGGGTTCCTTCTATGATGTGAACTCTGGACTCACCCTTTCCTCAATTCCCCAGCCAATGTCAGGTGTTAGGAGGGACAATCAGGGGCTCTGTCATCCAGACAGGAAGCTGCTGGAAAGACTGTTCCATCAGGACAATGAGCTGAGCCTGGCCAGAGGTGGGAGAGGGGTCCCCTTGCTAAGGAGCGTCACAGCTTGCCTGCGGGAGAGGTCTGCCTCTGAGTTCTACCCTCTGAACACACCACGGCCGCTCTTTCTTTCATTCAACGGGACATTAACCAAGCATCCAGCACTGCCTGGTCCTTCTGAGCCCTGGGCTCTGAGCCTGGACCCAGCGATGAAGAAGAAGGTTCTAATCACCCCAAAAATAAGGGCATGATGACACAAATAACAATTTTCACATGAACATTTAGGGAACACCTATGCTGCCCCAGGATTTCCTTCCCCCAGACTTACAGACGCTAACGTGTATGGATTATCTACAGAGTGTGTTAAAAATGCAGATCCTTGGCCCCCATACTCAGGGACCCTGCTGTGATATGCCTTGGCCAGGTTGGAGAATTTGTGTGTTCATTCAGCAGCCCAAAGAATTCTAATGTAGGTGAAGCAGAGTCCCCCAGATTGAGGGGAAATCCCTTAGAGTTGCTATTCTCTCCCCAACTCTATTCTCTTACCAAGCATCCTTACACTGCCACACACACATACACACACACACACCCCTCCCCAGGATCCTATTTACACTGACACACACACACACACACACACACACCCCTCCCCAGGATCCTATTCCCTCAATAAGTATTTACTAAACACCTAGGTGGCAGGACTATTAGGATGACTGCCCTTACAGAGCTCAGAGTACAGCATGGAAAATAAAACAGTAAACACTTGATCTACATGTAGCTGAATATGAGGAGAGCCCCCAGGGAGGGGCAAAATCCTAAAGGGTTTCACAAGAGAAACTAATGAGGGTTGAGAGCTGGAACCCAGGAAGACTTCCTGGAGGGTGAGTGTACTTTGAACAAGAGATGCTTCCTGGGTAACCCCAGGCAAGGCTACGGAACAGCAAAGAATCTGAGAGACCAGGGAGTCAGCTGCTGGTTTAGCTGGGGCTTGAGGAGCAGAGTGGGAAAAGGCAGTAGAGGAATTAGGCACTGATGTAAGCTGGGGTGTGGCTCAGGGCTCAGGGCGAACTTTAATGCTGAATTTTATCAGTAGCCATTAAGAAAGTTACATGGAGAAAGACAGGATGGGTGGGGTTCAGGGCAATGAGTTTGGAGGCCATTACAATATTCCTGGTAAGAGATAATAAGGCCGTAGGTTTAACCATTTTCATAGGTTATTGGGAAGAATTTGTTTTCTAAGAAGAACAAGCAAAGTGCTCATATTAAGCTTTCCTTTCATTTACATATAAATAATATCAATGCTAATAACAAATCACTGAAGAGGGTCCCAGAAGGGAGCACTTTTATGTAATCTTTTAGTTAAAGTATATATTTAAAAGTAATAATATGCATTCTACAATTTATATTTTCTCTAAATTATACCACCCTTTAACTAATAAGTAAAAATTAATGAAGACTGACCATTTTGATACAGGAAGGAGTATTATCTTCATCACGGTCATGCTACATAATGGCATAACACTTTGGAAGCTGAATATTCAATAAAGAAAAGGTTGCTTGATATCGTTATGCTGGTAAAAAATATGGTAAGGCTAGAATGAAATAATCTGATATTGTCTGTCCTCCCTAAGAAGGCTGTGGTACAGGAAGGAAGAGAGCGGGGTGGGGGATGTTACAGCCCCTAGGTTAAGACCGCCTGGGTTTAAATCCAACGTCTATTGCCTAGAAGCTGTGTGATGTTGCACAAGTGATTTAACTTCTTTGAACCTCTTTTACGCAGCTGGAAAATGGGATTAATAAGACCTCGTAACTCAGAAACGGTTGCAAGGATGAAATAAAATGACCTCTTTGAGGCACTGGCAAAATAGTAGGAACTCATTTGCATCAACTATAATCATTATCACCTTTGGGATTTCCTAGGTGTCTAAACTTGAAAGCCCAGACCTTCACCTGCAACCTTCTTTAGGCACCAGCTTTGATTTTTTTTTAACATTGAACTAAGAAAAAAAGCAGATGACAATTTATAAGATATAGCAAATCAAACTGTTCTTTCATGTATGCTTGGAATGAGTTTGTTTAAATCTGAAAAGTATAAACATTTATATGTACAATGTGCATATGTATTTACATAGACATCTATCTTATATGGATATATAAACATAAAAAATATATATATAGCAAATATATAAATATATTTAAAGTATATGTGTGTATGTGTGTATATATATATATTTTTTATAAGGCAGTCTTCCTCAGTCTATCTTAACCCATAGGTCACCAAACTCAGAAGCTCAGAAGACAGTGCTGACTTTGGGACAACCCTTTTTATAGGTCACGCAGCCTCACAACTCTACCTGGAGCCCTTCCTGTGAACAGGAACTTCCGTTTCTCTCAAACCCATTCCCTTCTTGGGCAGCTCTGTTACTGCTTGCTTTGTTGACCTGAAGTCTATCTGCCGAGGATTCCCCAACCCTGCCATTAGTTCTGCCTTTTCTCTCTCAGAAATATGGCCACCCTTGCCTTCCAGACACTCTGGGGGTGGGGCCACCCAGAGCCTTGGGGGCAGGAGCCCCACCCTCATGTGTCTGGAAGGGAGAACTTCTTCCCCAGGGGCCTAGAGGGCAGAGTATCAAACAAAGAGAATTACCTTGAGCCTTAAAAGTCTAAAGGAATTTGCCCTCTTGGGTTTTGGTCTTGCTCAGGACCCATCACCCCTTCCTTCTCTCCTATTTCTCCCACTTGGGATGTTGTTTACCCTATGCCTGTCCCACCATTATATTTTGGAAGCATGCAATTTGTTTGACTTCACAGGTTCACAGCTTGGAGAGGAATTTGTCTCAGGATGAGTTGTACCCTGAGTCTCACTGATAACTGAGTTAATATTACAGTGAGTTAAGAATTTGGGGACTCTTGAGAGAGAATGAATGTGCCCCATCATTACCCTGTGTTTAGAGGAAACATCCTATTCCTTGCCCTCCAAACAGCCTTGTGGCACCTATACACTGCTATCGGTCAATATCTATATTAAACAAGTTGTTAAATATATTGACTATCATGTCCATGGCTATTTCCTTCCTGCAACTGTTTATAGCTCTCTCCTCATTTGCCAACTACACAAGTAAGTCAGCCGGCCCCATATACATACTTCATTAAGGATGGCTTTTGTTCAGTTAATGGGGGAAAAAAGCATGGAATTGGTATTAATTAGTTAAGCTGGATACAACTAAATCAACTACTTGAGTAAACGATTGTACTTCCAAGTTTATGCTTTAGGAACAAGGCAACTGCCTGTGACAAAAACTATTTCCTGCCAAACAGCGGATGGTACACACTTCAGTCCTCCAACCTGAGGTTTCTGCGATACTCCCTGAGTTAAGCATCTTTTTCCTTTGATAAAAGAGAACTCACTAAATGTAGAACCAAATGCACACAAATACTCTAGCTTTGGAATGGAGGTCGAAATTAAATAGCCAGGAAAAGAAGATTTGGTTTGGAAAATGTGTAAAATAAAAGTATTCCCTCTTCTAAAAATAATCTCAAATTACAAGCCCTGCAAACCACGTTGCCTGGGCTGAACCCCACAGGGTGCTCCGGCTCCTCGCTCTTCTCCCTGCCTACCCCTGGGCAGTTACAGGGTCCTCTTTCCTCCAGGGCTTACTGTCTGACTCTTAGCCTTCCATGACCACATAGCTCCCTCCAAAGTTACTCCTTATCATGTCCCTCTACTTCTTTAGAACACTCACTGGGAACTGCTCTTATCTTGTTAACCCTTTGTTTTTAATCAACAGTCTTCCCCATTATGCTACTAGGAACTCCACCTGCCTTGTCTATCAGAGCATCTTCAGGTGCCTCCGGTGTGGTGCCTGGTATATAAGAGAGCTGAATGAATGTTTGTAGAAGAAAGGAAGAAGGGAGAGACGAAAGGATGGAGGGTGAGAGGGAAGAATCAGGGAGGACTGGGAGCAAGGGAGGGAAGGAGGCAGGATAACACGAGTATGAACTTCATACCTGACTGTATTTAAGGCTGCAGCCCACAAAGGAAAACACCACCAAATCCATTAAATAATACCAAATGACCAAAAAGCATTACCCCCTTCCTCATGCAGTCAGTATCTACTTCAAGGGGGAGACCTTGCAGACTCCCAAACAAAATGAAAAGCCCAAGAAAGTAAGTCATTCTCTCCAGAATTATGTAAGGCGGACATAAGCAGAGCCTCATAATCCTCTTAGACCATGATTGATTTTTTTTTAAGTCCTCAAAATTTGAAACTTGAAGACTAAGTTTGAATGAAGTATTTGCAAGGAAGAAGCAGACACATCAGAAAATATGTCCCCATCAAAAAAAAAATAGGGAGAGAAAATTTATTATTTCTTTGATGAAAAAAACATTAACCCAATGAAATTCCCACAGTTGAAGCAATCCTGACCCTTCACAATCACCAAGTAGTTGGGGGAAGATTCAGATGGGGACGGCAGGAAGCCAGGCTAATTTCTGGGAACCTGCGTCGCTTTGCACATGCACCACTAGAGGCGACCGTCTGGCTCTGCTAATGAGACATGGTATTAGCCTACTGAAATCTAATTATTGCATCTCTGAACATTCTATTGCTGGAGAAAAGGCAGGAGAAAAATCAAATCTTAAGTAAAAATATACAGGACATCACACCTGTTTAAGGGTAGTTGCCCGACCGCGTGCTGATCCATACCTGACACAACATAATGGCTTGGAAGAAGCCTCTTTGCCTTGATTCCTACTGCCTTTGTGGCCACAAAGATTGTTACAATGCTTGGCTTTATTTCTGACAAATTGCAGGTTTTGACACAGGTATACAGTGAGCCTCACTGATGACCATGACAACAGAAAGAGAAAACCGTTTATTTGCCTGTCCAGCCAGCAAAGCGCTGTCATTCACTTCCGTGATCCAGCAAGGCATCACCTCCTCCAGAAATCTACCCAGTGTGCAACGGTGTCTCTCTATAGCCTGGGCTTGACTTAATTATTAAGATTCATAAACATTTGTTAGGTTAATATTGTATGCCATGAGCTATGCTGTACTGCTGTTGTATGCTAAGCACAGTCCAGGCACTGTTCATTGGCCATGATGCTGATGTTATTCTAGGATGTGATGTGGAACAGGAAACTGAAGCTCAAGTAGGTTAAGTAAATTTAGTCAATGAAGTACAAAGTGAAGACTAACGAGCCAGGACTGTCTCAGCCATATCCTTAGCCCCTGCCAGCTGAGCCCGGCTTTCTCCCCTGGCATAGCTTCCCGGATCCACCATGCCAACAAGAGGAACCCAGGAGCGGCTGACTCGGCAGCCCTTGCTCTGAAACAGTTTTGCTCCAACTGCAAGGTGCTGAGGTTACTGATCGGCTTGTTTGTGTACCTTCATTAGATTTCAAGATCTTTGAGAGTAAAGAAAGAATGGGCCTTAGACATCTTTGTAGTCCCAGCACTTAGGAACTGTTAAGTGTGAAATGAATGAATGAATGAATGGAGCACCTACCCCAAATGTCAAAGTAATACTGAGATAAAATGGAACAACGCTGCATGCTGGTTAACAGGCAAGAGAGCAGAGCCGTCCCGATGGACACGCCTTAATGTTTCATTCACTAACATCTATAATGCAAACTTATACTGAGCAAGACAGATGCCCCAGTTTATGTGTTCGACCATGCTAGAAGCATTGCGCCCTCCAGAACCTGCTGTGGCTTGAGGGCTGCTTGCACAGGGCTACAGCTTCAGCCTCATTCTGCTCTCACCCCCACCCTTTTTCCTATCTGTGACTTGCAGTTTTAGAGTTAAGGAACATTCATGTCAGCCAACTACCTTTTTCAAAGGCTTTTTTTCAGCAGCCGTAGTGTGATGGGTTTTTTATTTGGTGCTGTTGCGAAGGAGGGGCTGGGAGAGAAGGAGGAAGGAGAAAAACAGAATGCCTTGAAAATCCAAATTGGAAACAGATAGATGCAAAGCTGAATGCAGCGGTGTCTACCCTATGGGTGCCTCAGGAATTCCTGAAGCCACTGGTGCTGGATGGGATTGCTCCCCGAGTCGGGGTAGCACTAGTGGGGCTCTGTTCCCCTGGGCCTACCACTGTAACTGGTGCCCACCTCCCCCACGCAGAGGCAGAGGAAGGAGAAGGCAGAGGGCACAATCTAAGAGCTGGGGTCTGAGGAGCAAAGGCCAGTTTCTTATTATTTACAAAACTGCTTTTAAAGTTTTTCATTGTCTTAGGTAGAGAACCCTCAGACTTACTTGTCTAGCACAAGCAGCTTGTTTCGCAGGTGATTCCAGGAAGCAGTGACCTGGAGGTGTGAAGTGATGCAGGTGAGGGAAGGAGGCTGACAGGGCTTTATCAGCCGGCTGCCACTGTGGGTGTGACTCCACTGGAGACGGGGAAACGGTATAGAACACACCCCAGGGAGGTGCCATCAAAGGTGGGGAGGAGCTGAGGTAGTCATCCGGCAATCCACGTTCATCCCGGAGGGCTGCTCCCCCAGGGGGTGAGCTCCCAGCACTCCTGGCCAGTGTTGCATGCAGGCTGCGATGCTCCTGCCACCAGGCAAAGGCTCGGGCAGAGCATCTAGAGGGCTTTCAGTGAGAAGCTGCCCTAAGGGATAGTGAGGAGCAGACACGAATGCGATACCAACAGGGCAGGTGGTAGCCCTGAACTATGTTACATAAACCTTACAATATAGTACGTGTGTGTGTATAGGGTGTTTGTGTGTATGTATATACATACACACATATGTATACACACATGCACATACATATATCTGACTGTTTAAGTGTTTACATGAGTGGAAGCAAACCAAAAACAATTGTAAGTAATGGTTACTTATGCATGTAAAACAGCATTCATTAATTGATGCCATAAATATTTATGGGGCACTTACTATGTGTTAGCCACTGTTCTAGTAGTGGGGATACATTGTCACCAAGCTAAATGACATCTCTAGCCAGACAGAGCTTACATTATAGTCCAGAGAGATAGAAATACACAAATCAACATAGAGGATACATTTTTTTTTATCACAGCAAGTGTCATAAAGAAAACTGAGAGGCAAGAGAAGTTGTCAAGGTGAAAGTGAAGTTCTTGCTGACATATGACCAGTTAGGAACCAGGTAGATGAAGGTTTAAGGGCTCAAGCCTCCCAGGCAGAGGAAATAGCTATGCAATGGCTCTAAACTAGGAAGAAGATTAGAATCATCTGTATGCTTTTATATTTGCAAATTTTCTGCAATGTTTACATATTGTTAAAATTGGAGGGGAGAAATACAACAGAATTATTTTTAAAATATTCTTTAAGTGAGAGAAATAAAAATCCAAATGCAGACTTTATTGGTTCTTAGAAATTTGACTGGTGCAACATTCCAAAATTGGTCATCTGCTGGGAATAAGAAAACCTCTATTGACTTATCTTAATGGATGGCAAGTCCAGAATCAATCAATACATATTATGAAGCTGGCACTGTGTACAAGGTCCTGCATTTGGGCTCTGGAGAGCTCTGAAATGAGCCAGTCGTCATGCTGTCCATTTCTAGGGGAGGTGAGGATCATAGGAACTAATTCTCTGATTAGACATTTCACAGTAAGAACCATGAAAGAGTATCAGTAATATGCCCTGAGATTAATTCAGGCCTGGACAAGTCTAAGTCAGCTTTCCGAGCTAGAAGGCATCTGAGGTGGGCTATGGAGTAAGCTTGCTGTACCCACAGAGGGGAGGCCGGCGAGAGAACAGCAGGGATGAGGGAGGCCGAGGAGAGGGCAGCACACATTGAGGAATGAGTCATTTACAGTGACCAGAGAATCTGGTTCTTGGCACTCAGGTAGAGAAGATCAATGGGAATGGTTCGTGGAGCAGAACGATAGAACCCCATGAGTGCCATACACAACGATCATTTGCTTGCTTCTGATGACAGTGCTCCAGTTTCCCTGGGGAACCACACCTCTATACAATTAAAGTCCATGTGGTTGGGTGGAGCCAACCACACAACATCTCCAGCTTCAGAAGAGGGCATGTAACTGAGGCCTGGCCAGTCACAGCATCCCATTCCCTTGTTTATAGAAATTGGTTTAAGAATGGGTACATGACCTAACGAGAGCCAGTGATAAGTAGTTCAAAGATTTGCACTGAATACATTGGGAAAAGAGAACCCTCTCAACTGGAGCTGACAAGGGGAGGGACTCTGAGTCAGACAACAGCTGGGAGCCGCATTACCCCCGTGATGAGGGACCCTTGGTCAGAATGGCACTAAAACAGAGAGGGAGGATTGCTGAGAAAGGAAGTGAGCAAGATATGATCCTAAGGACAACTAACTGTTAAGGTCCAGACAGGACAGAAACTAAGTCAACTTCCAGCTGTGGAAACCAAACCTCCTCTCTTTTCCTCTTGAGTTAGTTTAGGGTAGATGTTTGTTACTTGCAACCAAAAGCCCTATTTAGTATACCACACTGCACATACGCCCACACAAAGACTCCTGCCTACTGCACAGAGTAGCTTTATCCATGAAAAACAAACCTTAAAAACAACACAGAAGTCCACCAACAGCTGAATGGATAAATAAAATGTAATACATTCATGAAAATGCTACTTAATAACAAAAAGGAATAAACTACTAATACATGCAACAATAAAGACGAATCTCAACAACATCATGCTGAGTAAAGAAAGACACAAAATACTGTATGATTCCATTTCTATGAAATTCTAGAGAAATGAGTCTAATCTATAATGACAGAAAGCCAATCAGTGACAGTCTGAGGCCAGGCACATGTGTGGGTATAGTCTAGAAAAGGGCACAAGGACTTTTCAAGGTGATAAAAACATTCTATATCCTGACTGTGGTGATGGTTATGCAGATCCATAAATTTGTCAAAATAAACAGAAATGTATTCTTAAGGGGTGCATTTTATTGAATGCTAACCTTAATAAAATTGATTTTTTTAATGAATGCAAAATAAAAATATATTCTGGCAAAAAAAAATGTAGAGTCTTGAGAGTCTTAATACTATTGCACAGAAAAGGAAGATATGGGCAAGGCTTTTGAGATGAGGGTTCTCCCTACTTAGAGTTGTTTTTCAGAAGGTCCTTATGCTGTCAGAGTTCATGGTATAGTGGGAAAGAGTGTAGGTTTCTGATCAGACCCCTCCAGATTCAAATAGCAGATCCACTCCTGTATTAGGTATGTGGTTTTGGGCATATTACATACCTCCTCCATGCCTCAGTTTTATTTTTTCTTTTTCATTTGTAAACCGTGGGCAATTATAGCACCAATCTCAGAGGGCCATTGCAAAGACAGAATGACAATGCATATAAAACACCCCTACAAGCCGCAATGCTCAGAACTATTAATCTTAGTAATAGTGGGGGATGATGTATCTACTAGAGGACAAGATAATGGCAAAAGGACCACATGAACTGTTTTAAGAAAAACAGGACCTTGAACTGGAGAAGGAAAAGGAGATCCAAACTTGAGAAATTTTTTAGAGTTAGAGTCAACAGGATTTGGTGATTAATAGACGGCAAGGAAGAGGAAGATGTAAAAATTTACTCAGAACTTTCTGTCTTTGAAGGCTGAGTGGATGTTAATGCTATTAGCTGGGGTGAGAGAAAAAAACAGGAAGAGGAACTGACTCATGGTAGAAATAATGAGAGGAGCTGGGCTGCTCCCAGGACGGCAGGTTGGAGACGCTCAATGTGGGCGGGAAGCCACACGTGCAGCTGTGCCTTGCCTGCTCAGTGAGGAAAAGAATCTAAGCCACCATAAAGAGAAGCAAATCATATTACCTCTTTTTGTAGTTTGAGACATCAGATTACTGTTCTGAATAGTAATCATCGTGGATAATCACTACATATGGAGAAAACAAGGCTTGATATATTGGGAAGTCACACCAGAAAGCAATTAAAATGTATCCTGTCAGCAACACCATCAGTGAAATCTTGCATGAGGGCAAAGAGGAGAGTAAGACTCCAAACAGGATGAAAAGCTACAGTGTTCCAACAGCTGCCTTCTCTAGCTCCCTGCAAAATTCTAGGACAAGATTTAACATCTCAGAATCTGAGAAATTATTAAGTTTAACCCACAATCATAACTTCTTAGATCCTTAGATCTATAATGCATACATCGTACAATTACTAGCCCTGATTTTTTATGATGACATCTTCCTTAAAATACTGAGGTTAGATTTGATTATTTGAAAAATAGATTAATGTCCACTTATATACTGTAACTCTTTATTGGTGAGGGTGCTCCAAGCGTCCTCCTCTGGGAAAGGGTGTTGGTGGCTTTCACTGTGGTAGTGATTCTCAGTTTGTCCTATAGAACAGTATTGCATGAGATGCTCTGGGAGCAAAACTGTTCAATGGGGAATCATATTTGGAAACTGCTGCACACTCTAACCCCTTCTAGGATATTCAGGATGCACATTCACATATTAAAATTACTAAGAAGTCCTACAGGAAAAAACATCATGTAATTTTGATTAATGTAGATGTCCCCCAATCTGTGTAGCCATATGCATTTTTAATTACAATTCTCGGCATCCTGAGGAACTAGCATCTATAAAGTGTACTTTGGGTAACCCTAGAAAAGGTTCAAGAGACCATACTTCTAAAGTAAGCCAACTTCTAGAGAAAGATAATCTTGGGCAATTTTGAGGAAACAAACAAAGCTTTTTGTTTGACAATGTGCAGTCAAGTGCCCAGCCCACTAATTGGCTGGTTCATTTTATTTCCCTTTTTCAAAGGACTGTTGAGACATCAGGTCAGTACCACCTTTACGGGCCAGCACAAGCTGTATTATTTATTGTTTATGAAAACTAGATTGGACATTCTTCTCCCAACAGCTAAACAACACTTGGGACAGACAAAAGAGAAAATCCTAATATTCTGTTATGTTTGTTCAATGACAGTGTTTAGGCTTGTGAGCAGAAGAAGGAAAAACACTAAAGGCTATATTTGTGGATTAAGCATAAGGACACAAAGTGCATACTGATTACATTTTGGGTTAAAAAACTGCTATAGTCACTATGAAGACTTGTTTTAAATATCTTAAACAGTCCCTTGATCTAAGCAAAAGCTGAGAGAGTTTACCTCCCACAAACCATCCCTGCAGTCTATTCTGGAGGGACTGCTATAGATGGAAGTGTTCCTAGGGTTGGACAGCTGTCACCAGAGGTAGTAAAATCACGGTAGGGAGGGTGGAGCAGCTGATTGCGAGGCAAATGCAAAATTAAATTGACAATCCCCAAAGTCAATCAAGGGATAGACAAAAAGTACAGAATTTGATACCTAATATATAAAGAATGAAGGAGGAAGAAAAAGGAGGAGAAATAGAAAAGAACCTTTAGATTGTGTTTGTAACAGCATACTAAGTGAGTTAAGTTAGACTCTTAGATAGTAAGGAAAGTAATCTGGAACCTTTGGTACCCACGAATCTAAAGCCTGAAATGGCAATAAGTACATACCTATCGATAATAACTCTAAATGTAAATGGACTGAATGCACCAATCAAAAGTCATAGAGTCACTGAATGGATAAAAAAACAAGACCCATCTATATGCTGCTTACAAGAGACTCACCTCAAACCCAAAGACATGCACAGACTAAAAGTCAAGGGATGGAAAAAGATATTTCATGCAAACAAAAGGGAGAAAAAAGCATGTGTTGCAGTACTAGTATTAGACAAAATAGACTTCAAAACAAAGAAAGTAACAAGAGATAAAGAAGGACATTACATAATGATAAAGGGCTCAGTCCAACAAGAGGATATAACCATTATAAATATATATGCACCCAAAACAGGAGCACCAGCATATGTGAAACAAATACTAACAGAACTAAAGGAGGAAATAGACTGCAATGCATTCATTTTAGGAGACTTCAACACACCATTCACTCCAAAGGACAGATCCACCAGACAGAAAATAAGTAAGGATACAGAGGCACTGAACAACACACTAGAACAGATGGACCTAATAGACATCTATAGAACTCTACACCCAAAAGCAACAGGATACACATGCTTCTCAAGTGCACATGGAACATTCTCCAGAATAGACCACATACTAGGCCACAAAAAGAGCCTCAGTAAATTCAAAAAGATTGAAATTCTACCAACCAACTTTTCAGACCACAAAGGTATAAAACTAGAAATAAATTGTACAAAGAAAGCAAAGAGGCTCACAAACACATGGAGGCTTAACAACACGCTTCTAAATAGTCAATAGATCAATGACCAAATTAAAATGGAGATCCAGCAATATATGGAAATAAATGACAACAACAACACAAAGCTCCAACTTCTGTGGGACGCAGCGAAAGCAGTCTTAAGAGGAAAGTATATAGCAATCCAGGAATATTTAAAGAAGGAACAACAAACCCAAATGAATAGTCTGATGTCACAATTATCAAAATTGGAAAAAGAAGAACAAATGAGGCCTAAAGCCAGCAGAAGGAGGGACATAATA
Source organism: Manis pentadactyla (assembly GCF_030020395.1). Taxonomy (NCBI): domain Eukaryota; kingdom Metazoa; phylum Chordata; class Mammalia; order Pholidota; family Manidae; genus Manis; species Manis pentadactyla. Next base: position 67,491,560 of record NC_080033.1, on the reverse strand, counting down.
AATATCAGAAAAGAAATAAACAAAATTGAGAAGAATAAAACAATAGAAAAAATCAATGAAACCAAGAGCTGGTTCTTTGAGAAAATAAACAAAATAGATAAGCCTCTAGCCAGACTTATTAAGCAAAAAAGAGAATCAACACACATCAACAGAATCAGAAATGAGAAAGAAAACATCACGACAGACCCAACAGAAATCCAGAGAATTATTAGAGACTACTATGAAAACCTATATGCTAAGAAGCTGGAAAACCTAGAAGAAATGGACAACTTCCTAGAAAAATACAACCTTCCAAAACTGACCAAGGAAGAAACACAAAATCTAAACAAACCAATTACCAGCAAAGAAATTGAAGCAGTAATCAAAAAACTACCCAAGAAAAAAACACCTGAGCCAGATGGATTTACCTCGGAATTTTATCAGACATACAGAGAAGATATAAGACCCATTCTCCTTAAAGTTTTCCAAAAAATAGAACAGGAGGGAATACTCCCAAACTCATTCTATGAAGCCAACATCACCCTAATACCAAAACCAGGCAAAGACCCCGCCAAAAAAGAAAATTACAGACCAATATCCCTGATGAACGTAGATGCAAAAATACTCAATAAAATATTAGCAAACTGAATTCAAAAATATATCAAAAGGATCATACACCATGACCAAGTGGGATTCATCCCAGGGATGCAAGGATGGTACAACACTGGAAAATCCATCAACATCATCCACCACATCAACAAAAAGAAAGACAAAAACCACATGATCATCTCCATAGATGCTGAAAAAGCATTCGACAAAATTCAACATACATTCATGATAAAAACTCTCAGCAAAATGGGTATAGAGGGCAAGTACCTCAACATAATAAAGGCCATATACGATAAACCCACAGCCAACATCATACTGAACAGTGAGAAGCTGAAAGCTTTTCCTCTGAGATTGGGAACAAGACAGGGATGCTCACTCTCCCCGTTGTTATTTAACATAGTACTGGAGGTCCTAGCCACGGCAATTAGACAAAACAAAGAGATACAAGGAATCCAGATTGGTAAAGAAGAAGTCAAACTGTCACTATTTGCAGATGACATGATATTGTACATAAAAAACCCTAAAGACTCCACCCCAAAACTACTAGAACTGATATCAGAATTCAGCAAAGTTGCAGGATACAAAATTAACACACAGAAATCTATGGCTTTCCTATACACTAACAATGAGCCAATAGAAAGAAAAATCAGGAAAACAATTCCATTCACAATTGCATCAAAAAGAATAAAATACCTAGGAATGAACCTAACCAAAGAAGTGAAAGACTGAAAGACCTATACCCTGAAAACTATAAGACACTCTTAAAAGAAATTAAAGAGGACACTAACAAATGGAAATTCATCCCATGCTCTTGGCTAGGAAGATTTAATATTGTCAAAATGGCCATCCTGCCCAAAGCAATATACAGATTTGATGCAATCCCTATCAAATTACCAGCAACATTCTTCAATGAAATGAAACAAATAGTTCAAAAATTCATATGGAAACACCAAAGACCCTGAATAGCCAAAGAAATCCTTCTCAAAGAAGAATAAAGTGGTGGGGATCTCACTCCCCAACTTCAAGCTCTACTACAAAGCCATAGTAATCAAGGACAATTTGGTACTGGCACAAGAACAGAGCCACAGACCAGTGGAACAGATTAGAGACTCCAGACATTAACCCAAACATATATGGTCAATTAATATTCAATAAAGGAGCCATGGACATACAATGGGGAAATGACAGTCTCTTCAACAGATGGTGCTGGCAAAACTGGACAGCTACATGTAAGAGAATGAAACTGGGTCACTGTCTAACCCCATACACAAAAGTAAATTCAAAATGGATCAAAGACCTGAATGTAAGTCATGAAACCATAAAACTCTTAGAAAAAAACATAGGCAAAAATCTCTTAGACATAAACATGAGTGACTTCTTCATGAATATATCTCCCCAGGCAAGGAAAATAAAAGCAAAAATAAACAAGTGGGACTATATCAAGCTGAAAAGCTTTTGTACAGCAAAGGACACCATCAATAGAACAAAAAGGTACCCTACAGTATGGGAGAATATATTCATAAATGACAGATCCGATAAAGGCTTGATGTCCAAAATATATAAAGAGCTCACGCACCTCAACAAACAAAAAGCAAATAATCCAATTAAAAAATGGGCAGAGGAGCTGAACAGACAGTTCTCCAAAGAAGAAATTCAGATGGCCAACAGACACATGAAAAGATGCTCCACATTGCTAGTTATCAGGAAAATGCAAATTAAAACCACAATGAGATATCACCTCACACCAGTAAGGATGGCTACCATCCAAAAGACAAACAACAACAAATGTTGGCGAGGCTGTGGAGAAAGGGGAACCCTCCTGCACTGCTGGTGGGAATGTAAATTAGTTCAACCATTGTGGAAAGCAGTATGGAGGTTCCTCAAAATGCTCAAAATAGACTTACCATTTGACCCAGGAATTCCACTTATAGGAATTTACCCTAAGGATGCAGCACTCCAGTTTGAAAAAGACAGATGCACCCCTATGTTTATCACAGCACTATTTACAATAGCCAAGAAATGGAAGCAACCTAAGTGTCCATCAGTAGATGAATGGATAAAGAAGATGTGGTACATATACACAATGGAATATTATTCAGCCATAAGAAGAAAACAAATCCTACCATTTGCAACAACATGGATGGAGCTGGAGGGTATTATGCTCAGTGAAATAAGCCAAGCGGAGAAAGACAAATACCAAATGATTTCACTCATCTGTGGAGTATAAGAACAAAGAAAAACTGAAGGAACAAAACAGCAGCAGAATCACAGAACCCAAGAATGGACTAACAGTTACCAAAGGGAAAGAGACTGGGGAGAATGGGAGGGTAGGGAGGGATAAGTGCAGGGAAGAAGGGGGTATTATGATTAGCATGTATAATGTGGGGGGTGGGGGAAAGGGGAGGGCTTTGCAACACAGAGAAGACAAGTAGTGATTCTACAACATCTTACTATGCTGATAGACAGTGACTGTAATGGGGTTTGTCGGGGGGACTTGGGGTAGGGGAGAGCCTAGTAAACATAATGTTCTTCATGTAATTGTAGATTAATGATAAAAAAAATTTTTTTAATTAATTAATAAAAAAATGACTAGGTGGCTTCTCTTCCACCTGCAAAGCATATGTTCTCAGCAGATCACTCTCCTCATACCTAGCTGTCCTCCTGGAAGCTTAGCACTCAGACACAGCGGAAGTGAGCAACTTTTGTTGGCAGGGCAGCCTTAGATAATCCTCACTGACCCTCCCAGGCCCCACTGGTGGCCCAATGCCACTCTCATCAAGTCAGTCCATGTATTTTCTATATGCAAAGCAGAGATATTGGTAATATATGCCTTCAACAGCCAGAGGGTTCTGAGGATCAAATTAAACAACAGGTGTGAATGTGTTTCGTAAGTAGAACATAATGAATAGTAGAATGAAGGTTTTCTTTCCTCTTAAACCAAAGGTTGTAGAACCATGGCCCATGGACCAAATCTGTCCTGCAGCACATTTTCATACAGCTTGGAAGCTAGAAATTTTTTTATGTTTCAAAGGGTTACTAAATGAAGTGGGAGAAGAAGCAGAAAAAGGAAGAGGAAGAAGCAGAGGATGAAAGGGACAAGAAGGTGTAACAGGACCCACACGTGACCCACAAAGCCTAAATTACTGCTGATCCGCCCCTGGATAGAAAAGTTTGTGGATCTCCATCTTAAAGAAAAAATAGAAAAGAGCCTCAGTAAATTCAGAAGGATTGAAATTGTACCAACCAGCTTCTCAGACCACAAAGGTATGAAACTAGAAATAAATTATGCAAAGAAAACAAAAAAGCCCAAAAACACATGGAAGCTTAACAATACACTCCTAAGTAATCAATGGATCAATGACCAAATAAAAACAGAGATCAAGAATATATGGAGACAAATGAAAACAATAACTCAACACTCCAAAACCTGCGGGATGCAGCAAAGGCAGTACTAAGAGGAAAGTAGATAGCAATATAGGCTTCCCTCAAGAAAGAACAATCCCAAATGAACAGTCTAAACACACAATTAATGAAACTAGAAAAAGAAGAACAAATGAGGCCCAAAGTCAGTAGAAGGAGGGACATAATAAAGATCAGGGCAGAAATAAATAACATTGAGAAGAATAAAACAATAGAAAGAGTTCATGAAAGCAGGAGCTGGTTCTTCAAGAATATAAACAAAATAGATAAACCCCTAGCCAGACTTATCAAGCAAAAAAGGAGAGTGTACACACATGAACAGAATCAGAAATGAGAAAGGAAAAATCACTATGGACACCACAGAAATACAAAGAATTATTAGAGAATATTATGAAAAATTATATGTTAACAAATTGGATAACCTAGGAGAAATGGACAACTTTCTAGAAAAATGCAACCTTCCAAGGCTGACCCAGGAAGAAACAGAAAATCTGAATAAACCAAATACCAGCAATGAAATTGAACTGGTAATCAGAAAACTACCTAAGAACAAAACTCCTGAACCAGATGGCTTCACCACTAATTTTTATCAAACATTTACAGAAGACCTAATACCGATCCTCCTTAAAGTTTTCCAAAAAGTAGAAGAGGAGGGAATTCTTCCAAACTCATTCTATGTGGCCAGCATCACTCTAATACCAAAAGCAGGTACCCTAAAAAAAGAAAATTACAGACCAATATCTCTGATGAACATACATGCAAAAATCCTCAACAAAATACAAGCAAATCAAATTACAAAATATATCAAAAAGATCATCCATCATGATCAAGTAGGATTTATTCCAGGGATATAAGGATGGTACAATATTCAAAAATCCTTCAACATCATCTACCACATCAACAAAAAGAAGGACAAAAATCACATGATCATTTTCATAGATGCTGAAAAAGCATTTGACAAAATTCAACAACCCTTCATGATAAAAACTCTCAACAAAATGGGTAAAGAGGGCAAGTACCTTAAACAGTCCCTTAAAGGTCATATATGACAAACCCACAACCAACATCATACTTAACAGAGAAAAGCTTAAAGCTTTTCCTCTATGATCAGGAACAAGACAAGGATACCTGCTCTACCCACTTCTATTCAACATAGCACTGAAAGTCCTAGCCACGGCAATCAGACAACATAAAGAAATAAAAGGCATCCAGATTGGTAAGGAAGAAGTTAAAATGTCACTGTTCACAGATGACATGATATTGTACATAGAAAACCCTAAAGAATCCACCTCAAAATTACTAGAACTAATAACTGAATTCAGCAAAGCTGCAGGATACAAAATTAATACACAGAAATCTGCTGCATTCTTATATACTAACAATGAACTAGCATAAAGAAAAAGCAGGAAAACAATTCCATTACAATTGCATTAAAAAGAATAAAATACCTAAGAATAAACCTAACTGAGGAGGTGAAAGACCAATATCTGGAAAACTACAAGACACTCATGAGAGAAATTAAAGACACCAAATGGAAATATATACTGTGCTCATGGATAGGAAAAATTAATATTGTCAAAATGGCCATCCTGCCTAAGCAATCTACAGATTCAACACAATCTCTATCAAAATACCAATAGCATTCTTCAATGAACTAGAAAAAATAGTTCTAAAATTCATATTGAACCACAAAAGACCCCGAATAGCCAAAGCAATCCTGAGAAGGAAGAATAAAGCTGGGGGGTTTATGCAGCCTGGCTTCAAGCTCTATTACAAATCCACAGTAATCAAAACAGTTTGGTACTGGCAAGAGAACAGACCCATAGATCAATGGAACAGAATAGAGAGCCCAGATATAAACCCACACATACATGGCCAGTTCATGTATTATAAATGAGCCGTGGATAACGACAGCCTCTTCAGAAACTGGTATTAGCAAAACTAGACAGTTACATGTAAGAAAATGAAACTGGATTGTTGTCTAATCCCATACACAAAAGTAAACTCGAAATGGATGAAAGACCTGAATGTAAGTAATGAAACCATAAAACTCTTAGAAAAAAACATAGGCAAAAATCTCTTGAATATAAACATGAGCAACTTTTTTCTGAACACATCTCCTCAGGCAAAGGAAACAGAAGCAAAAACAAACAAATGGGACTACATCAAACTAAAAAGCTTCTGTACAACAAAGGACACCATCAGTACAATAAAAAGGCATCCTACAGTATGGGAGAATATATTTGTAAACCATATATCTGACAAGGGGTTAACATCCAAAATATATAAAAAACTCACACACCTCAACACCCAAAAAGTCAATAATCCAATTAAAAAATGGGTGGAGGATATGAATAGATACTTCTCCAAAGAAGAAATTCAGATTGCCAACAGGCACATGAAAAGATGCTCCACATCGCTAATTATCAGGGAAATGCAAATTAAAAACACAATGAGATTACCCCAGTTAGGATGGCCAACATCCAAAGACAAGGAACAACAAATGTTGGCGAGGATGCAGAGAAAGGGGAACTCTCCTACACTGTTATTGGTAATGTAAATTAGTTCAACCATTGTGCAAAGCAATATGGAGGTTCCTAAAATTAGAAATACCATTTGACTGGGGAACTCCACTCCTAGGAATTTACCCTAAGAAAACAAGATCCCTGATTCAAAAAGACATATTCACCCCTATGTTTATCGCGGTATTATTTACAATAGCCAAGATATGGAAGCAACCTAAGTGTCCATCAGTAGATGAATGGATAAAGAAGATGTGATACATATACACAATGGAATATTATTCAGCCATAAGAAGAAAACAAATCCTACCATTTGCAACAACATGGATGGAGCTAGATGGTATTATACTCAGTGAAATAAACCAGGCAGAGAAAGACAAGTACCAAATGATTTCACTCATTTGTGGACTATAAAACAAGGCAAAACTGAAGGAACAAAACAGCAGCAGACTCAGCCTCCAAGGGACTAGCAGTTACCAAAGGAAAGGGGTTGCAGAGAGTGGATGGGGAGGGAGGGATAAGGGGATTAAAGAGCATCATAATTAGCACACATAATGTAGGTGGGTCACAGAGAAGGCAGTACAGCATGGAGAGGACAAGTAGTGACTCTATAGCATCTTACTATGCTGATGGACAGTGACTGCAATGGGGTGGGGGTGGGGGTGGAGGGACTTGATAATATGGCTGAATGTTGCTCATGTGAAACCTTCATAAGATTGTATATCAATGATACCTTCACAAAAAATGAAACTAGGAAATTGTAACAATAATAATCCAAAAAAAGCCTGGCAGAATTAATTTACAATATTAACAGGACAGCAGTAAAAAAAAAAGAATAAAACAGCTATTTCTTTGCCTTCCCATAGTAGATTACAACAATGGCCCTGATTCTTCACCACTCTCTGTGTCAGGTGTCCTCCCACTTTGACGCTGACCTCAGCCATGGGATGTTCGGCCAATGGAACGTTTGCCTAACAAGCTTGAGATTGTGCATGCTCTCTCTTGTGTTTCTGTCATCACACTGAGAACATGCCTGAGCCAGCTGGCTACAAGATAGGAGAGGCATGGGGTACAACCAAGTCACCCCAGTCATCACAGCTGAGGCCAGATCAGATAAGCTGACAGCCAGCTGACTCCCAACATCTGAGCAAGCCCAGCGAGTATCAGCAGAGCCACCTAGCTGACGGCTGACCCTATATGCTTGGGCATTAATGATGACCTGCTATATGCTACTGAGGTTTTGCATATCTGATATACTGTGTTCCTCTTCCCCTACCACCTACAGAAGATGCCCAAGAAGATAGAGTTCTCTGCCTTAGTATTCAATGAGAGAAAGTTATCCCTACCAGCTCCCATTTTGCTTTTGGATGCAAACCTATGCTTAAATCTGTGGACTCCACACCATGCAAAGAGCAAGCACTAAAGAGGGCAGAGTTGGCATAGCCTTGAAATTAGAGCTCTAATTCTTACTGTGTTCCACTCTTCCACACTTTGGACATGACATTACCAGGCCTACATCACTGATTAGAACCTGCCTGTCCAAGCTGAACTCCATGGGTCTCCACTCATTCATCTGTTCGAAAATATTTTTTTGTAACTCCTCCATGGCAAGCACTATGCTAACACTGACATACAGCCCTGACCTCAAGGAGCTTATCTGTGGGGTAGGTCACATCCTCTACTCCTGTTTCTTCCTCACCAGCACTGCCATAACAGAGTACCAGCAGACAGTGCAGCTCCATAAGCTTATTATAATCTGTACTCAGTAGTGCACGTACAAATTCTAATGTTCAAAACCATTTGGTTAAGTGTAGCACGAAAATTACACACACAATGACACCAGAAATGCCTTGGCCCCTTTAAAGGTGATAAAATAGTGTTGGAAGACAATCTGTAGTGAGAGAGACAAAAACCTCCTCATTTTCTCTGCAGGGAGATGTCTCTATCTTCAATACTTTGAAATGTTGATCAACTGTTCTGATAGTTAACTTTTCTCAAACCGTTTTAAAGTTGAAACATGAATGTACAATTCTTTATTTGATGACATAGTATGGTAGTATTAAAATATGTCCACAAATTCTTTGACACTCCCCTTCAAGAGGTAGAGCTTAATTCTGCTTTTCCTTGAGTATGGAGTTGAACTTGGCAATCCACTTTGAATGAACTGAGTGTGGTAAAAGGGATGGTGGACGACATCCAAGATCAGGACACAGAAGACATTCCAGTTCCTTCCTTGCCTTTCTTTCTCTGAGATATGTCACTCCAGGGAAAGACCGTTGCCATGTTGTGCAGATACTCTAGCAATTCCATGGCAAGTCCGTGCGGTAAGGAACTGAGGCCTCCTGCCAATAGTCACATGTGGGTGCCATCTTGGAAGCAGGTCCCCCAGCCCCAGGGGAGCCTTCAGATGAGACAGAGACCCAGCTGACATCTTGACAGCGATACCATGACAGGCTCTGAACCTGAACCACTAGCTAAGCTGCTCCTGAGATAAGAATATTTTTCAAGCCAATGGGTTTTAGGATAACTTTTACACAGCAATAGATAATTAGTGCAAAAAGATAGCATTAAATGACTAAACCAGCCATAGCTGACCTAACTGACCTGAGAACAAGGAAATGACGGGATGTGAATAGGAAGGGTCTTGCAGCCTGCTTTCCTTGTCGCCATCCTACATTTCTCTGGCAAAGTGAGCAATGCGAGTTCTGATACTGTTGCTACCACCTGCATGAATGAGTCTGATTCTACACATTTACTGCCATCAAAACCAAAGATGCAGAATGGGCTGGGTATTAAAGATGACCTCTGTGTTGCATGTCAAAGACCTTATGACTATTAAATTTTCTTACATTTGCAAAACAACAGTGTTCTTATTAATTTTTACTTTTGAACATAATTAAAGTTTACATGTTAACTTTCACAGTTTGTTTTGTCTACTTTTTTTTAGAAAGTAGTTCTTAATTTCTATCTGAAAAATCTAGAGTTGAATGACAGTTGTTTTTTCGAAAAGATTATTTTTATACTCTATGACATGAATGTGAATGGAATTAATCTCAAATGCAACACAATAGACTGTATGCAAAATGTTTTTGTAAATGTTTCATTTCTTTTCTGACTGAGGAGCAGTCCAAAGATTTCATCAGAGTCTCAAAAGGGTCTGTGATCACCAACGGATTAACAGTCCCAAATCCAGAGGTTTTCCCTTGTCAGTCCTGCCTGTTTCACAGAGAGTATATGTCACCTGTATTTCTGGCTTCAGGGGAAAAAAGTAACTCACATAGAAACATTAGAAAGGCTTAGTGTTGTGGAAAGAATTGACAAATGTGTGTAGATAAAGAATGTATTTGGCAGGCTAGTAGATTTGGGACATTTATCTGCAAGGCTGGTTTAAATGGGTTATGGTTGATTTAACTCTGTGTTTAATGTCACTCAGTATCTTGTATATAATCTGTTAAAAATTAAATGTACTCTCTTATAAATCCAGAAGTTATTTGGCTCAGTTCTCTCAGGCTGCAGTGCATAGCACTGCACCCTTACCTGGAGATAATCCTGCTTTCCAACTCTAGGGAATCAAATCAATGACTTAACAAGCATGCTTGCAAGCATAGGGCTTTGACCGTAGGTCAGCAAAACAGCTTTCTGGCCCTGAGAAGGGTGTTCTGAGGTCTAGGTGGACCCAATCAAAGGACACCTAACCCTGCAATGCTGTCAGGCTTCCCTCTTCCAGAATATAACTCCAAAGCTACGTTGTGCACAGCACACACAAAAGTCAAGTAAGGGACAAGAGGTGAAGTTCCTCCTTCTCAGCCCTGGAGCTACATGATAACCCTGCCATGGTTGGTAGAGATACAGAGACACGATGTAGAGATATAGAGACAGGTTGAAGGGAGAGGAAATGGTGAAAAATAGAGTTAAAAGTAATTTATTAAAGCCCTTCTGGGCACCCGAGTGCTAAGCAGGAGCCCAGTAATTAGAAACAGACAAAGTGGTCCAGCTATCATGCAATTTATAGTGTATTTGAGAGAATCCAAAAATGTACAAAGAACAATACACTGAGGAAAAGTTTGGGGTATTATAAATATTCAATATGTTCACAGATTAAAAAGTTGTGCTACCAACTGGGAAAGGAATAAAGATGAATGTCTTATATGGCACCATTCTCCCCTCTCGAGCCCGTGATAGACATCACCAGTTAACTGCAGAATTCTCTCCTGCTAAGCCTAGATAGTTCCAGGATCTTCCTCCGCACACATACCGGTAGCCGCTGTTAGTCTGATCTTTGTGAGATGAAGCCTGTTTGCCTGAATTCACTGGTTCAGAGAATTCTGAAGCACTAAGCAGTCCCTTCTAACAGCACTGAGGATATTGGGACATTAGACAGATTACAGGAAAGGGAAGGTTGCCAACACACACTGAAAAAGGGGTAGAATCTTTATGGTGAACAATAGGGGGAAGATAGAGCTTTAGCTTCTCCAGCAACAAGGAAGGATACAGAATCTATCAAAGATCTCTGCAGGACAGAGTGCCTATTGTTTGGATAATTTATAATGAATGATGTGGCATTTGGTATAGATTCTTGGGAAAATGCTTGCTGTTTAAGTGGTGGGTCTCTGGGACAATAATACAGCAAAATAAAACTAGTAAGACTTGTGCTCACTCACCATGGCTCTAACGAGTACAGCTTTGGTTTCCTGAAGTCTCTTCCCTCTGGGAAGCTAAAACCACGTGCAAGAGAATCTATCCTCCCTCCTGCAAGTCCGGTTTTCTTCTAGTGCTTTCTAGCAGGCGACAGCAGCCATTCGGTGAGGCGAGCCAGAAATGGAGAAGTTACCCTGGATGCCCATCCCTCCTGCACCTTCCATATTCAATCCATCACTGTATCATGTGAACTTTACTTCCCTATCATGTGGATTTTACCTCCCAGGTGATTCAGAATGCCTTCTACCCCATTCCATTTCAACTGCAGCCATTCTAGGTCAAGCCTCCATCATGTCTTACCTGAATCAAACAGTCCCACATCCAAGCTAATCACCTCCAATCATTCCTTACCCTCCAACCTGAGAGCTCTTTGTGAAATGCAAATCCCTTTCTAATAGTGCCGTTTCCCTGCTTACCCTTTATGAACAGCCCACTCCCTCAGGCATGGCGTCTGGAATGTAGCAAAAGCTCCTGCCTACTGAGCAGCTTCTAGTTCCAAGAACACACCACACCTCCTCCAGTCATGAGGCCTTTGCACATGCTGTTTCATCACCTCTCCCCCCCCCCCACCTCCTGTCTCCACACACACAAACAATCATGAGTTTTCACTTCAAATCTTTGTGCAAGAGTCACTTCCCTGGAGAAACTTTCCCTCCCTGACTACTCAGGTATCAGCATCTATTATCCTATTATCCTCAGTAAGAATACCCAAGACCTCTCCTTTATGGACCTTCTCCTCTCTAGAATGTGCTGCAGCTATATTCCCTGTATGTATAGGGATCATGGCATCCTCCTCTCCTCCCTCTTGTGTCACCAGGATCTACCCACTGTAAACCCTTCAAGGATGTTTTTTGAATGAACAAATGAGTGAATAATACTAATGGTAAACACATTCAACACGCACTTCCTTAAATTTTGAATTCTGCCAGAGAAGGGAAATATTTGGGGAATGTGAGACATGGCAGTGGAAAAATTCACAAAAGAGCTAAATATTGAGAGGTTGGGGGAGGTGGTTGATAATGAGCCTGGGAGGAGGGAAGGAGGCGAGATTCAGTTAAATAGTCTTAGCATAATCATAGGATAAATAAAGTTGAGATAAAACCATCTCCTTCTCATGCCTGCAAGCCATTGATTCAGCTAAAAAGTCAATTACCCAAAAAGAATATGAATATTGCCTATCACACTGACACAGAAAAAAGGGCTGAATGTTACAATGATAGTGAACAGTCCATAAAAAACTTGGGGTGATGAAATGCCAAAGTCTTCCTGTCACATTTTATTATAAGTAGCTCAAATAACTCTGTTCAGTCTCATCTGCTTGGAGCCAAACACTATTTTTTACTATAAAGCAGAAGGCTGAGACATTTTCTATAAAAGTAGCCATAACTGATAGTTGACACATCAACTTTTCTCTATAAATAGCTGTACGTGCTTGTGAATAAATTAATTGAGAGGAGGCCTTATTGAACACCTACTAAGTGCCAGGCACTGAATTCTTAGGATTATATTGTGACAATGTATGACTTAATTTTAGTTTTATCCAGATGTAGAAATTGAGATTCAGAGTTTGTTTAAACTACATGCTCAGGGCCATGTACTTGGTACCTAAATGACAGTGTGTTAATCCAGGTTCTCACTGCACCTGGGTGTGTTCCAGGAAGTCACAGATGAGGAGTTTGAACCAAAAAAGTAATAAGATTATCCAAGGACAGCAGAATCCAAGTTAATTGGAAGTTTAAGAGGGGCTTTATGACTCTGGGAGCACCTGAGATCAATAGCACAAAACAAATACCTTTTCCTGCTCCTGCCTTCTCATGAAATAGGCCTAAAGTGGCAGTTACTCCAAGAAACGTTGGAATGTAATTACATCTCTTAACGCATGTGCAGTGCACAAAGCTGCACTCATTTATGAGTTATTGACAGCAAATACCTTTTTGATGTAGCCCTGCGTATTGGTATGTTTATATAATTGTCTACCTGGAGATTCTTGCAGAACACTCAGATGTGCGCCCCTTTTTGCCCCATCCATTAATGTTGGGGCCACTGCCTCCATGTTTAGAGTGTGCCTGTGCTCATTCCGTGTCTTACTCATCTCCCACATCCATACTTGACCCCTTGTATTCTCTTCCTGTGCTGTTGTAACAAATCACCACAAGTCTAAAACACCTGAAAACAACACCACTTTACTCTCTTACAGCTCTGGAGGTCAGAAGGCCAAAATGATTCTTGCAGGGCTAAAATCAGGGGTTGGCAGGATGGACCCCTCCTGGAGTCTCCAGGGAAGGGTCTATTCCTCGTCTGTCCCAACCTCTAGAAACCACCTACATTCTTTAGCTGGTGGCCACATTACTCCAACCTCTGCTTCCACCGCCACATCCCCTTTTCCGACTCTGACCTCCTGTCTCCCTCTTAGAAGGATCCTTGTGATTATGTGGGGTCCACCTGGATCCCCAGAATCATATCTCCATTTTAAGACTTTCAATTTGAGCACACTTGCAAAATCCCTTTTGCCATATAAAGCAATATTTACAGGTTCCAGGGATTAGGACCTGGACATATTTGGGAGCCAGCCACACTCCCACAATCCACTTTCCCCATGTTCAAGGAGCCCATTTTAAAGAATCAACAGATGTTGTCACATCACTCATCCAAACCAGCTGCTGGCTTCTGCGAGGAAAATGGAAGCTCCTATGGCCAGGATCCTCACCTGCCCCTACACTACTTGATGATGTAACTGGCCTACTGCTAGGCTGACACTCCCAAACCCATTGGCAATGAGCTATTATTGACTGAGTCACTATGCAAAGAGCTCTGCCCAGTGCTCTGGGTGGGGGCGGAGACAGAGGCAGATTACAGACCTTCAGGCTGCTGGATGCAGATATGATTCTAGTGCTCAACCTACTGCCTTGACAATAAAGCCGGGTATAAACGCTTTGACCCCAAGAACGTTCCGTTGTCTTTTTGGTCTCACTGGATCCACAGTGGACCAGCCCAGAGCTGAAACCCTCAGGCGAGGCAGCTTGCCATTGCACTGTGAGCAAACCCTACCCTCCCTGTGGGAACTGCCTCCTGCTGGACTCTCTAACCTGCCTTGGCACCCTGCTTTTGACCCCTCACTCTGTCCTCACATCCTTTCTGTGCCCAGAAGTGCCAGGCCCTTTTGTGCAGTGAGGCTTTTGCATTTGTTCTTTTTTCTGCCTGTGGGTGGATGCCATGAGGATGTGGCTCAAGGATCGGGGACTCGGAGAGCCATTCCTGTCAGCCCTCTCCATCAGGTGAACAACTCTGAGACAGGGAGCTGCAGGCAGAAGGATTCTGAGAACTGTACTCTGGAGCTATCTCCTAAGAAGGTGAGGAAGGGAGGGGCGGAAGATGGCGGCGTGAGTACAGCAGCGGAAATCTCCTCCAAAAACAACATATATCTATGAAAATATAACAAAGACAACCCTTCCTAGAATAAAGACCAGAGGACACAGGACAATATCCAGACCACATCCGCACCTGAGAGAACCCAGCGCCTCGCGAAGGGGGTAAGATACAAGCCCCGGCCCCGCGGGAGCCGAGCGCCCCTCCCCCCAGCTCCCGGCGGGAGAAGAGCAGGCAGAGCGGGAGGGAGACGGAGCCCAGGACTGCCGAGCACCCAGCCCCAGCCATCCGGGCCAGAGTGCAGGGCGCTCGATACTAGGATAACAGGGCAGCAAGAACAGTGAGCGGGCACTGGAGGCCAGTTGCTGGAGGACATAAGAAAAGCGCGCGACCATTTTTTTTTTTATTCTTATTTTTTTATTTTTTTTTGCTTTCTTGCTGTTTTGTTTTGGCGAGCGCTTTTTGGAAGTCTTAAAGGGATAGGGACCCCAATACTAGGGAAAAAGGGCAGCAAGATTGGTGAGCAGAGGCCTGAGGCTGGCGCCGGAGAATAAAGAAAAACGAGCAGCCACTTTTTTTTTTTTTTAATTTAAATTTTTTTTCTTTCTTTTTTTTTTGTGGTCGTTGTTTTGTTTTGGCGGGTGCTTTTTGGAAGTCTTAAAGGGGCAGGGTGGGAAACTTAATCCAGAGGTAGGGAATCGGGGTATCTCTGGGCACCCTAACCCCTGGGCTGCAGGGAGCAGGGAGGCCCCTTACAGAGATAAATAGCCTCCCAGCCGCTCCTGCTCCAACGCGACTCCACCATTTTGGAGCAGCTGCCCGAGCCAGGCCACGCCCACAGCAACAGCGGAGATTAACTCCATAGCAACCGGGCAGGAAGCAGAAACCCTGTCTGTGCGCAGCTGCCCAGCACAAGCCACTAGAGGTCGCTGTTCTCCCAGGAGAGGAGGGCCACAAACCAACAAGAAAGGAAGTCCTTCCAGCCGTCACTCGTCCCAGCTCTGCAGACTATTCCTATCACCATGAAAAGGCAAAGCTACAGGCAGACAAAGATCACAGAGACAACACCAGAGAAGGAGACAGGCCTAACCAGTCTTCCTGAAAAAGAATTCAAAATAAGAATCATAAACATGCTGACAGAGATGCAGAGAAATACGCAAGAGAAATGGGATGAAGTCCGGAGGGAGATCACAGATGCCAGAAAGGAGATCGCAGAAATGAAACAAACTCTGGAAGGGTTTATAAGCAGAATGGATAGAATGCAAGAGGCCATTGATGGAATTGAAATCAGAGAACAGGAACGCATAGAAGCTGACATAGAGAGAGACAAAAGGATCTCCAGGAATGAAACAATATTAAGAGAACTGTGTGACCAATCCAAAAGGAACAATATCCGTATTGTAGGGGTCCCAGAGGAGGAAGAAAGAGGAAAAGAGATGGAAAGTATCTTAGAAGAAATAATTGCTGAAAACTTCCCCAAACTGGGGGAGGAAATAATCGAACAGACCACGGAGATACACAGAACCCTCAGCAGAAGGGATCCAAGAAGGACAACACCAAGACACATGATAATTAAAATGGCAAAGATCAAGTACAAGAAAAGAGTGTTAAAGGCAGCTAGAGAGAAAAAGGTCACCTATAAAGGGAAACCCATCAGGCGAACATCATATTTCTCAACAGAAACCCTACAGGCCAGAGGAGATTAGCATGATATATTTAATGCAATGAAACAGAAGAGCCTTGAACCAAGGATACTGTATCCAGCACAACTATCATTCAAATATGATGGTGGGATTAAACAATTCCCAGACAAACAAAAGATGAGGGAATTTGCTTTCCACAAACCACCTCTACAGAACATCTTACAGGGACTGCTCTAGATGGGAGCACTCCTAGAAAGAGCACAGCACAAAACACCCAACATATGAAGAATCGAGGAGGAGGAACAAGAAGGGAGAGAAGAAAAGAATCTCCAGACAGTGTATATAACAGCTCAATAAGCGAGCTAAGTTAGGCAGTAAGATACTAAAGAGGCTAACCTTGAACCTTTGGTAACCACGAATTGAAAGCCTGCAATGGCAATAAGTACATATCTTTCAATAGTCACCCTAAATGTTAATGGGTTGAATGCACCAATCAAAAGACACAGAGTAACAGAATGGATAAAAAAGCAAGACCCATCTATATGCTGCTTACAAGAAACTCACCTCAAACCCAAAGACATGTACAGACTAAAAGTCAAGGGATGGAAAAACATATTTCAAGTAAAAAACAGTGAGAAGAAAGCAGGGCTTGCAGTACTAATATCAGACAAAATAGACTTCAAAACAAAGAAAGTAACAAGAGATAAAGAAGGACACTACATAATGATAAAGGGCTCAGTCCAACAAGAGGATATAACCATTCTAAATATATATGGACCCAACACAGGAGCACCAGCATATGTGAAACAAATACTAACAGAACTAAAGGGGGATATAGACTGCAATGCATTCATTCTAGGAGACTTCAACATACCACTCACCCCAAAGGATAGATCCACTGGGCAGAAAATAAGTAAGGACACGGAAGCACTGAACAACACAGTAGAGCAGATGGACCTAATAGACATCTATAGAACTCTACATCCAAAAGCAGCGGGATATACATTCTTCTCAAGTGCACATGGAACATTCTCCAGAATAGACCACATACTAGGCCACAAAAAGAGCCTCAGAAAATTCCAAAAGATTGAAATCCTACCAACCAACTTTTCAGACCACAAAGGCATAAAACTAGAAATAAACTGTACAAACAAAGCAAAGAGGCTCACAAACACATGGAGGCTTAACAACACACTCCTAAATAATCAATGGATCAATGACCAAATCAAAATGGAGATCCAGCAATATATGGAAACAAATGAAACAACAACACTAAGCCCCACCTTCTGTGGGACACAGCAAAAGCAGTCTTAAGAGGAAAGTATATAGCAATCCAAGCATATTTAAAAAAGGAAGAACAAGCCCAAATGAATGGTCTAATGTCACAATTATCAAAATTGGAAAAAGAAGAACAGATGAGGCCTAAGGTCAGCAGAAGGAGGGACATAATAAAGATCAGAGAAGAAATAAATAAAATTGAGAAGAATAAAACAATAGCAAAAATCAATGAAACCAAGAGCTGGTTCTTCAAGAAAATAAACAAAATAGATAAGCCTCTAGCCAGACTTATTAAGAAGAAAAGAGAGTCAACACAAATCAACAGTATCAGAAACGAGAAAGGAAAAATCACGACGGACCCCACAGAAATACAAAGAATTATTACAGAATACTATGAAAACCTATATGCTAACAAGCTGGGAAACCTAGGAGAAATGGACAACTTCCTAGAAAAATACAACCTTCCAAGATTGACCCAGAAAGAAACAGAAAATCTAAACAGACCAATTACCAGCAACGAAATTGAAGCGGTAATCAAAAAACTACCAAAGAACAAAACCCCCGGGCCAGATGGATTTACCTCGGAATTTTATCAGACATACAGGGAAGACATAATACCCATTCTCCTTAGAGTTTTCCAAAAAATAGAGGAGGAGGGGATACTCGCAAACTCATTCTATGAAGCTAACATCACCCTAATACCAAAACCAGGCAAAGACCCCACCAAAAAAGAAAACTACAGACCAATATCCCTGATGAACGTAGATGCAAAAATACTCAACAAAATATTAGCAAACCGAATTCAAAAATACATCAAAAAAATCATACAACATGACCAAGTGGGATTCATCCCAGGGATGCAAGGATGGTACAACATTCGAAGGTCCATCAACATCATCCACCACATCAACAAAAAGAAGGACAAAAACCACATGATCATCTCCATAGATGCTGAAAAAGCATTTGACAAAGTTCAACATCCATTCATGATAAAAACTCTCAGCAAAATGGGAATAGAGGGCTAGTACCTCAACATAATAAAGGTCATCTATGATAAACCCACCGCCAACATTATATTGAACAGCGAGAAGCTGAAAGCATTTCCTCTGAGATTGGGAACTAGACAGGGATGCCCACTCTCCCCACTGTTATTTAACATAATACTGGAGGTCCTAGCCACGGCAATCAGACAAAACAAAAAAATACAAGGAATCCAGATTGGTAAAGAAGTTAAACTGTCACTATTTGCAGATGACATGATACTGTACATAAAAAAAACCTAAAGACTCCACCCCAAAACTACTAGCACTGATATCAGAATACAGCAAAGTTGCAGGATACAAAATCAACACACAGAAATCTGTGGCTTTCCTATACACTAACAATGAACCAACAGAAAGAGAAATCAGGAAAACAACTCCATTCACAATTGCATCAAAAAAAATAAAATACCTAGGAATAAACCTAACCAAAGAAGTGAAAGACTTATACTCTGAAAACTACAAGTCACTCTTAAGAGAGATTAAAGGGGACACTAACAGATGGAAACTCATCCCATGCTCGTGGCTAGGAAGAATTAATATCGTCAAAATGGCCATCCTGCCCAAAGCAATATACAGATTTGATGCAATCCCTATGAAACTACAAGCAATATTCTTCAATGAACTGGAACAAATAATTCAAAAATTCATATGGAAACACCAAAGACCCCGAATAGCCAAAACAATCCTGAGAAAGAAGAATAAAGTAGGGGGGATCTCACTCCCCAACTTCAAGCTCTACTATAAAGCCATAGTAATCAAGACAATTTGGTACTGGCACAAGAGCAGAGCCACAGACCAATGGAACAGACTAATAAATCCAGACATTAACCCAGACATATATGGTCAATTAATATTTGATAAAGGAGCCATGGACATACAATGGCGAAATGACAGTCTCTTCAACAGGAGGTGCTGGCAAAACTGGACAGCTACATGTAGGAGAATGAAACTGGACCATTGTCTAACCCCATATACAAAAGTAAACTCAAAATGGATCAAAGACCTGAATGTAAGTCATGAAACCATTCAACTCTTGGAAGAAAACATAGGCAAAAACCTCTTAGACATAAACATGAGTGACCTCTTCTTGAACATATCTCCCCAGGCAAGGAAAACAACAGCAAAAATGAGTAAGTGGGACTATATTAAGCTGAAAAGCTTCTGTACAGCAAAAGACACCATCAATAGAACAAAAAGGATCCCTACAGTATGGGAGAATATATTTGAAAATGACACATCCGATAAAGGCTTGACGTCCAGAATATATAAAGAGCTCACATGCCTCAACAAACAAAAAACAAATAACCCAATTAAAAAATGGGCAGAGGAACTGAACAGTTCTCCAAAAAAGAAATACAGATGGCCAACAGACACATGAAAAGATGCTCCACATCGCTAATTATCAGAGAAATGCAAATTAAAACTACAATGAGGTACCACCTCACACCAGTAAGGATGGCTGCCATCCAAAAGACAAACAACAACAAATGTTGGCGAGGCTGTGGAGAAAGGGGAACCCTCCTGCACTGCTGGTGGGAATGTAAGTTAGTTCAACCATTGTGGAAAGCAGTATGGAGGTACATCAAAATGCTCAAAACAGACTTACCATTTGACCCAGGAATTCCACTCCTAGGAATTTACCCTAAGAATGCAGCAATCAAGTATGAGAAAGATCAGTGCACCCCTATGTTTATCGCAGCACTATTTACAATAGCCAAGAATTGGAAGCAACCTAAATGTCCATCGATAGATGAATGGATAAAGAAGATGTGGTACATATACACAATGGAATACTACTCAGCCATAAGAAAAGGGCAAATCCAATCATTTGCAGCAACATGGATGGAGCTGGAGGGTATTATGCTCAGTGAAACAAGCCAAGCGGAGAAAGAGAAATATCAAATGATTTCACTTATCTGTGGAATATAAGAACAAAGGAAAAACTGAAGGAACAAAACAGCAGCAGAATCACAGAACTCAAGAATGGACTAACAGGTACCAAAGGGAAAGGGACTGGGGAGGATGGGTGGGTAGGGAGGGATAAGAGGGGGGGAGAAGTAGGGGGGTATTAAGATTAACATGCAAGGGGGGGTAGGAGAAAAGGGAGGGCTGTACAACACAGAGAAGGCAAGTAGTGATTCTACAACATTTTTCTATGCTGATGGACAGTGACTGTAAAGGGGTTTATAGGGGAGACCTGGTATAGGGGAGAGCCTAGTAAACATAATATTCGTCATGTAAGTGTAGATTAGTGATACCAAAAACAAAACAAAACAAAACAAAAAGGGCAGTTCCTGTGTGGTAACCTCCAAAGAGTTCTACACAAGGGTATAAAGGGCATATAAAAGTGTAGGCAAAGGGTCTGTTTGTGTTTATACAGAAGATCAAAGCCTAATTGGGCTACCCCGAAAATGAACTAAGATACGATATGAAAGAGAACTTCCAACATCAGCACTCTCGGGAAGACTCATGCCAGAAGATGATCATCAAAAAACCCCAACAATGATCCACGCACTGCTACAGCTGTAGATGCACTCATCCCACCAGCTCCTGGACTTGCCATGGGAATGAAGGAGATATCTAAGCTGGCCTGTGCATACAGTAAAACAACAAATTTGACTGGATCTATACTGTTGGAACTCAACCAAGAATTAGGAGAAGTGCAAATTGTAGCGCTTCAAAATCTTACAACTACAGACTATTTACTGTTAAAAGAACATAAGGGATGTGAACATTCCCCAGGAATGGGTTGTTTTAATTTGTCTGATTTCTCTCAGACTGTTCAAGTTCAGTTGGACAATATCCACCATATCATAGATAAGTTTTCACAAATGCCTAAGGTGCCTAACTGGTTTTCTTGGTGTCACTGGAGATGGCTGGTAATTACAGGTATGCTTTGGTTATGTAACTATACTCCTATTATGTTAATGTGTGTGCGCAATTTAAGTAGTAGCTTAAAACCTATACATGCTGAAGTTACTCTACAAGAAGATAGGTCAAAGAAATAATTCATCTTCCCATGTTTTCTTCCGCCTGCTACTTCTATAGCTTTTCTTCTTCCTTCCTAATTACAACCCTTAAATAGAATTCGTGCTTCATATCAAATTTACCGAGTATCATAATTCTTCCAAGTGGTAAAGAAACCTCAAGACAAATGCTGGGCATAGAAGCTACAGGGCATAAGTATGCAAGGAAATAAAAAGCTAACCATTTCAAACAATAAGGCTTCTATCTCACTTACCAACTTTACATTTCCCTATATGGCCCCGGAAGATGACTGGTTAGCCAGAGACGGGTAAGATTCCTCAAGGGAGGAACAACTTAAGACAGGCACAGTCGCAGGGGGGTCATCAGGTGAGAAATTGGGGATCAACAGAGGTGAGGCTTAGAACCTCACCCCCCCCGTTCTGAGAGAAATCTTCTGCATACGTGGATGTTTTATTGCCCTTGTCTAGCTTGGATTAACACATAGTCTACAGGCACACACCTGATCATCTACATTTGCTCTCTTACAACACTAAACTATGTTTTCTACCTTTATCTTGTATCTACCTACCACTTCAGCATTTTATTAAAAATAATAATAATAAAGAGAGAAATGTGGTATCCACATATAAATCAAGTATAAAAACCAAATGAGTATTCATATTTGAACTGACTGTTTATAGTTCATAATGCATGAGCAAAACCGAAAGTTTCTGTGATGACTGCCCTTGTACTGTTCACTATGTAACTTATTCATTATGTAAGAATTTGTTCTCCATGTAAGAACTTGTTTGTTATGCCTCAGAAGATTGGAGACTGACAAAAATTAGGCTTGGGGTGGATTAATGATTGTGCATTGAGCATTGACTCCCCTATACAGAATTTTATTGTCGTTAACAACCATTTGATCAATAAATATGAGAGATGCCCTCACAAAAAAAAAAAAAAAAAAAAAAAAGGACAGACTTCCAATAGTAAAATAAATAGGTAACCTGGATGTAATGTATAGCATAAGGAATATAGTCAAGTTATTGTAACAGCTTGGTAGGGTGATAGCTGGAACCTAGAATTATGTATATAAATGTTTTATCACTGTGTTGTACACTTGAAACTAATGTAATGTAATACTGTGCGTCAACTACCCTTCAATAAAAAAAATAATTATCTAAAAAAAAAAAAAAAAAGAAGGTGAGGAAGATGGGGATGGGCAAAGGGACGAGCGAGCCCACAGTGAGACGGCACCTGAAGCCTCTGCAGATACAACAGGGCGCTCCAAGCTGGATGGCCCTGTACAGCTGGGTCAGACCAAGGCAAGAATGCTGGGTCATTTGCCCAAAACTGACCCCCATGAGAGAAGCTTAGCCTTGGTCAAGACAGTGACTGACAGCAACGGCTGAGACATTTGTGAACTGCCCACAGGTAATAATCCTGCCACTGGGGAAATGGGGCATTGGACCCTGAAAAGGGACCTGGGCAGAGCATGACAGGATCTTCCACACCACCGAGAGCAGGGGTTCTCATGGTGGAGTGCCAGGTGGTGCTGGACCAGCAGAAGCTCCATCGCCTGGAAACCTATTGGAAATGTAAATTCTCAGGCCCCACCCCGGACCTCTTGAATCAGGAATGCTGGGGGTGCTCCTAGAATCCTGTGCTTTAACGAACCATCCATGGATTTTGATGTGTGCTGAAATCCGAGAAGCACTGATCTAAAGTATGTCCATTGTCCCTTCATTAATACTTACCACCGTCTGTAAATGGTTCTGCTTCTTGCCACTTGTGTGACCTTGAGCAAGTAACTGAATCTCTCTGTGCTTCAGTTTCTTCCTCTGTAAATCGGACTTTATGATAGTTTACATTACTGCATTCTATTTCATTTGACCTTCCATACACAGCACTGTAAGGATTAAGTAAGGTTCCATTTGTACGTGATTTTGGAGAGTCCTGGGCACGTAGTAAGTGCTAGAAGAGGGTATCTTAAGTTAACACTCTGCTCTCCCACTCCCCGCTGAAGGTCAGCTCCGTGAAGGTCAGACTTTGTTTGGCTGATTGTTTTGTGCCCAGCACAGCATAGGTACATAAGTGGACCCCAAGTCCTGACCTTTCCCCTACATCGCCCTCACTGACTCTGCACTCCCATTCCCTGTGTGTCTTTATTGAGACTGGATGGCTTTCTTCTCAGCCTTCACCTTCCCAGGCAGATCACTGATTTTTATCTGCCACACAAAACTAAACCCATTGCCCCATCCCTGACTCTGCTCCTGTCACACTACGGGACCTGAAGTGCAGGGCTGTTGGTCAGTATGGCTGAGGCCAGCCTCCACCAGGCAGCATTCCTAGACTTGTGAGCCAGTTTGGCCAATCCCAGGTACACTGCATATTTGGACAGACATAACACTTCACCCGTGGACAGTTCTCCTTATCCTAAATGATAGTGGGCATTCTGGCTTCCAGAGCACGTTGGTTCTGAGTTACCACTGTGGCTAAAACAGCCATCTATACGAAAGGCTCCTGGGATCAGCTTCTGACACGGTGAATTCTTCTGCCCACAAGGCCATGTTGGGCCACTATGTATTTTCAGTCTAGAATATTTTAGATGAACCTACAGACTTGTGCAGTCCCTCTTCCAGATCATTTATGAATATGTAAAAGACCAGCCCTAGTATCATTCCACAGGGAACACTATTCTTAGGCCCTACTTAAAAAAAAAAGTATGGTTTTTGTTATTCTTGTGTCTAAGCCAAATTCCTCATCTATAGTGAAATATTAAATGTAACTAAATTTCAAAAAATAATAACACTTTAGGGTGGATACATTTCCAAAGCCTGTCAGAAATCAGCACAGTACAGGCCCACTGGTTCCTCATGACTCCTCTGCATATTTACTCGCCCAACACCCTCCCAGGGGCATGATCCCATCTTGGGGGAGATATTGGGACAGAAAATACATTGCCTCTTTTTCAGAAATTGTGTTTGCTTCAGCTGGGGTTGCCCTGCCCTTTCGAACAGACGGCCCCGTCTGCCCAGAATGTGAATGTGGGGCACGGCGCTCTGAGAACAGGAGTCCCATCACGGCGCTTTACGGAGTGGTCCTGGGCTCTGTTAAATATTAGGGTGTCAAACACCCATGTCATTTGTAGTGACCACCTAGGTAACAATCTTCAAAAGTAGGGCAAATGAGATGGTGACACGAAGTGACGGAAGTGACTTCTGTTATCCACAGGGCTTCATGTCAAGTCACTTTAAGGGTACATCCCAATTCTGAAATTCAGTTTTGAAAATATTTGAAAATAAAGTACTCAGTGTCAGGCAAAAGGAGATTACTAACTGATTGTAAGAGTGATCACCATAGCAATGGGCAAGACTGAGAAAATTTGGCTTTCTGGGCGATTAGAAAGATGGGATAACTCATGAGTCATTTGTCCTTAGAATAAATTTTGAATAGCCGTGCTTCACACTGGCTGAAAAAAGCCATTCTCACTGGCACCTGTGTGGGACCTTATTCAGATATTTGCTCAAACCTTCCAGGCAGTGCCAGGTGAACAGTTTGACCAACTGATTTTACCTTCAGAAGAAAAACGTTTGCATGCAAGCAAGTTAGAGGAATAAACCTGAATAAGTCCCCGAAACCTCCTGGAAAGCACCCGATACTTAATGCGCGTTACCCTCCAAAGCAGGAACCCAGCAGACGTGGAACTGAGCTGGCACAGCTTCTTACACCAAAGCATGTGATCCCAGCAAGTGAAAATCCAGGTGCTCTGGGCGCTCGCGGACACTGGCCACGGCCAGGAAGCCCGGCCGGAATCTCTCTTGCTCCCATCTTGACACAGGCACAGGCCTGCCATTTCCAAAAACAAGTGACTATCCTGGTCCCTTTCCCTTCAGTTTTTCATCTCTCCAGTCATTAAACCACTAGCCCAGACCTCCCCAGTCTTCTAACCTTCTTTTACTGTATTTTTGAAAATTTCTAAATATTGCAAACATACTAAAAATGACATGAATGATGGGGAAGACTCACTTGCAACATCCTTTGTTCTTTACCTCCTTTCCCAGGCACTGAGAAAAACATCCAAAATGGTTTACAAGACATGTGCCATCCAATGAATGAGGCCATCCACTCCCTTCCTCTCTACAGACTGTACAGGAAAAGCCAGATCATTAAAGCCTTTAAACTATGTTGTCATAATTGATATTATTCAATAAATACTTGTGAGTCCCCACTGGATGCCAAGCCCAGGAAATGCAACCAAAAAAACACAGAATCTGTTTTGATGGATTCCAGAGTCTTGAATAGTAATAACTAGTGCTGGACTCGTGACAGTTACTTGATTTAGTGTGGAAACATCCCTGTGATTCTGGTGCCCTTTAACAGGTGAGAAACTCAGAGAACTTTTTAAATATGCCTGTTACATGGCTTGCCTGCACTTGGGACTTTTGTACGTTTGGGTGCTTGGTTCTGCAGGGCAGAAAGCATGTTCCCAGACAGGCACGGAGCCCAGCAGGGCCCCCAGGATGCAGCCTGGAGGCAGCAGTTACTGACAGGTTATACCAGTGTTGGACAAGAGGACTCTTGGCTTGTCCATATGAAGCAAGAGCCAAGGACCTGGCCATGATTGTGCACTTTAGAGATCCAAGCAGAACCCCCAGTTATACATGACTTCACGTAAAGGCAAAGCTGCAAACACTGGTCTCACTTCTGTGCTTGGACCATTGTCACCCATCACTGAGAGCCTAAGTCCCTCCTTGCCATGCTGCAGCATTGCAATGAACAGGTGAAAGCAGCCTGCCAATGCAACGCCAAGCATGTCTGTGTCCAGGGGGAGGCATGCCAGGTGGCCCGTGGCCATTCGCCCTGGCTCTGCTCCCACCTAGAAGATGGCCAGCTTGGACAGAAAACCCCACTGGAGCACCCTTAAAGGGTCCACAGTTTTGATGGAGGTCAGAATGGATGGCAACCATACTGTGGAGGATCTGTCCACCCTGCAGAGACCCTCCTGCGGATGCCACATACATCCTGCTATAAATTTGAACTAAAGAACAAAACCCCACTGCACCGCGCCCCACTCACTAAAGACTTGGTTACTCCTTGTGCCAAACCCCACCTTCTCCTTCACATTCTTTGTATGATGCGGTCTGTGGTGCTAACCTCTCCTGACACCAGCTTTAAAGCCAGCGTCTATCCTAACGGGCGACCTGGCCTGCCTCGTGTAGGTAAAGCGCTGACCTGCACTCTTGACACCTGCAGAGGGTACAGAGAAGCCACTCCCTTCCTCGCTACAGACTGTACAGGGAAAGCCGGCTCCCCCCTCCCTCCCCAGCCGCAGAGCCTTTGAGGCAGACCCCAACACCTGGGGAGAGACAGCAGCGGCGGGCTCCCCAGACACAACGTCTTCGTTCAGCTAAGCAAGAGCTTACTGATGTGGGCCCCTATTTCTAACCTTTTGAGAAAAATAGACTCCCCCAGCTTCTCTCTGAATGAGAGATCCAGGGAGGAGAGGTCTTGGTATCGGCTGGACAGGAAATGATCTGTCCTGAATCGTCCCACACATGCAGTGCATCACGGTCATGGTACTGCCAGTTCTCGACACAATGACTGAAGTAAACTCTCGCTTACTAATGCTCCTCTTGCTCACCCTCTCTTCCCCGGGCATTATGTGGCACTCTGGGTTTTCAATACAAGGAAGAAAAGTGTGCTGGGTGCTGGAATCTTCCTCATGAGTCATCACAAGGAATCATCGTAGTAACGACTTGAGGAAACAAACATGCTCGCGTTTACGTCTGGAGACCTGAGGCTCACAGTAGTTCGGTGACGTATCCAGAATCCCTCGGCAAATAAATGACAAACCAGCGTGATTCCAAGACCATTCTCTGACCCACACATCACACTCTGGGAAAAGGAGAGACTGGAAATGGACATGACTCAGTCCTTCGTCCCTATAATCTGCGTCCGCTGAGGAACCTACCGTGAAGGGAAGCCAGGAGCCAGTGTGCGCTGAGCTTCTTTGCAGACACGTCCGTCCTGAGGAGCTACGGTCTGTTCTTTTCCTCTCAATGTGCTCGGGCTGGGAGGGTAAAGGTCAAGGACTTTTCCCAACTAAGGTGACAACATGTCCTCGTTCATCCGTGATGGTCCTGGTTTAGTCTAATTGCCCAGTATAGTTGTTAATAGCAGCCCTTTTCACTCAAGGATATCCTGGTTTAAAATAGAAATTACACAGTCACTCTCTCCAGGACCCACATACACCAAACACATACCCTCTGCAACCGGTAACCATCAGCAGTGCTGTTCTTGACGCTGTTGATGTACATGATGGTGATGTGGGTGATGTGAGATGACTGTACACTATCTAAGAAGGGTGTGGAAGAAGGCATTAAGGGCTGTTATCATTTCCACTTGCAGTGGGGAAGAAAATGTTAACTCTAACTCACTAGGGATAATGTGGAAGAGAAATATACTCTTTTCCACTTTAATACAAAGCTCTCTGTGTAAAGGCACCAGGCTTCTTTGTCATGACTTAACAACTCCCAGGGTCCACATGATGTGTAAGTGGGGGGTCGTTCACAAGAGGTATACCCGAAAACCACTCATCAAAAAAAATAATTTATGTATAAAACCAAAACAGTTTATGTATAAAACTTCTGTTTGAAGGCTTTTGAAATGGCACTTAGGCACAATGAACATTCTAGAACTGGTCAAACCTCTTCATAGGACCCGAGAGCCAGGCACAGGATCAAGCAACCCAGGCTAGTGCTGCCTGAGCCATGCCTGGTTGAACGCCCCACAGCCTGACAAGTCCAGCTCAAGCACCGAAGCTCACAGACCAGAACACGTTTCACACACACATACACATACACACACAGGGGTACACACATGCAAGTAGGCACACACCTATACATGCACACACGATTGTCAATGACTAATAGCTCCTGGCCCAGTTGTCATTTTTTGTAACATTGACATGATCTCACGATCTTTCAACAAAACTGAACTTTTTTTCTTACTCATTGGATCATTTCTCCAAAACAGGCCTAGACTGCTAATGGCTGTTCTCTGATTTACTTACAAGTTTCCCAGGCAAATAATACACACATGCTGCTCTGTCATAGGCAATGGACACCTTGTCCTAAGTTTTACTCAGCTTGGCTTAGTTTGCCACACTCCAGAATGTTACATGATAAACAGCTGAATTTAGTCATTTTCAAGCATTTTTTTAAATGTGATTTTTTTTTCTCAAAAAATGCACAAATTATTTGTTTTTTCACTCTACTCTCCTCAATTCTCAGGAGTCTGTGGCCTTAGGAAGTCAGAACTTCAGCCAGAGGCTGAGGTCTGGCTCTGAGTTCAGGTTCGTGGTACTCCTACAGGTCATGTTCATGGCAGATAATTCCCAAAATGATGCTTCTTCTGTGCCTTGCCCCTGTGCCGATGCTCTCAACCATTTGGAAAAGGGCTCAAAAGCAATTGTGAATATTTCTGTTCTACAGAACAAGTATAGACTCCAGATTCGACCTAATATGCATATTTTTCAAAGAAATGTTTTGGGAAGAGTCCTCATTTATTGAGGTAGCTCCTCAGATCTTGACTCCAGCTTAGATACATGGAACGAAATGGTGAGTATGTGGTACTCATGACACACGTCTGTGCTGCTGCGCATGACAGAATCATTCATCAGCCATAGCACACTTTCCTGATGAGCTTCGGAATATTACTTGCACAGAGATCTCGGCAGCCTCTGCATAACAGCTGGCTCAAAAAGTGACAACTAGTGGCTATTCTAGACAGAGACACATAATTATACCTAAGGGACCTTTGACCCAGAGACATTCATATCTGGCCCCCATGGGATGGCAGCAGCAACACTTACATCAGACACCAGGGCCTGCTCTCTCTGTCACCTTTTTGCTCTGAACCCTGACTGGCGCTCTATCAGCCTGCCTTCCAGTCCCCACACCAAGAGGTGCCTATAGGTATCAGAGCCCAGGCATTTTCCCTGTTACTGGAACATCTCCCCCAAATAGGTTTGAGTCCCTCAAACTGAGATTTCCCCTTAGTCTTTCCACATGGATCTCAGCTATTCCTTAATTATTTATTGACAGTTTTGATTGCTTCAGTTTAAATAGAATCTTTGGGAAAGGGTAGACAGGAGGAAAGACACTTCCTACCCAACTTCTAGAGTAGAGCCTCTAGGAAGGGGATTGAAAAATTAAAGATAGATGTGCTACGATTCTATTAGTTCTGTAAAAGAATGAAAAGCACACATCTTTCATCAACACAGGAAACAAAAGCCTTCCTGTATCATATCCTAATAACATGTAATATAATATCTGTGACCACCAGAAGGTGAAAACATCACCCACGTCAGGCCTCTTCCTTCCAGGGCCTGTGTCTCAGCTTCTCTCTCATTCCGCAGTTGTTTATTGAGCTAGATGGTGTGGGTAGCCTGGTGGGCAAGACAAATGTGATTTTGCCCATGTTCTGTAAGCCATGACTGCTCACACACCTCACCAGTGACCACTATGAATTGACCCCTTATTCTTCTGCCCCTTGAGGGATCCTGGTCCTTCTGGTCCAACCATATTTTTGGGCTTGACTTCTTGTCCTAGCCCAACCTGGTGAGATACGATTAAGAAAGAGGTAGCTAGAGGCTCTGAATGTACTCTCTTACACCTTGGTTGTCATTCACTATTGTTGGTGTGATGAAAGGTAGGGTTAGACTGGAAGGCTCATGGCATGGCCACTTTGCAGCACCACGAGTGGACCAAGTAAGCCAGGCATGGTAGGCAAGATTGGGCTTGTATTTGGAACCAGAAAGGGATAGGAAGGGGGCTGAACGGAGACAAGCTAGAAAGATCAGGCCAGAATGCTAGGCTTGTGCAGATCAAACTTGGGCAGAAAGGATTCAAAGAGGTGCCCCAGATGCAGGAAAAGAAGACCTAGAGCTGAGAGAGAAAGAGAGAGAGAATTTACAGGACCACACCAGGCAGCAGCATCTGATCTACAGTTTGTTTTCCTACAGTTTGTTTCACTGGCACTCATGTCTCCTACTACAACTCCTGGTTTTAAGATGAGACCACCAAGCCCTGTGGAAGTCAAATAACTTGGTTAAGTTCATAGAGCTAGTAAGTCTAGAACCCCAGATCTAACTGGACTCTGTCTCCTGTGGAGGGCCCAGACACCCCTAGGATTAGGCTGAGCTGTGGGTGGGAGATGTTTGTTCTCTACCCTCTCAATTCCTGGGCATGGGTGGGTCACGCTCAGAGGAAGCACCAGGCCCTCTAGGTGTCACTGACTTCCAAAAATAGCAAGAGCAGAGGCTAAGCCTTCCGGGAGATCCGTCCAGTATGTTTCTTAGAAGCAAGCACATCTATTTTCTAATTAATTATCTCCATTAGCTAAGCTCAATTACTTTGTGTCCATCTCCAAGAAGACAACCTTGCTCCTCAGAGACTTCCAGTTTGAATTTCCAAGGGGACAAATACTGCCAGAAGCATGTTTCATGTAATTACATAGTGTAGATATTTCACTCTCTTTACTTAATGATTATTAAATACTGAAATTAACTTCAATTTGTGGAAGTGAATTCCATCAGTTTAAGAGAAAGTAAATGTATAATGGGATATTTTTCCCTGCAGAATTTGGGAGATCACATTTACAGAAACACTACTTGAGAAGATGCTTGCAGATGCTTGCAATGAGTGGCCTCCCTAATCAGTTCTCAAGATACAGGAGACCATTCCTCTGCCATTCTGTGTAAGAAAAACCTGAAGAGCTTGATAAATACACTTTTCAAGGCCATGCACAGAATCAGCGTATCTGAAGGTGTGGCCCGGGAACCTGTACGCTTCCCATGGGATTCTGTCTACATTAATGTCTAAGAACCAGGGATGGTAATTTACCTGATACGGGAAGATAACCTTATTGCTGGGGAACAGGAGAGGCAAAATGATCACAAGCCAGTCTCTTCTCATACATATTTGAATAAAAAGAATTCAGTGCATGTTACCTATGATTATTGTACAGTTGTCATAAATGCTCGGACAAGGGCTTCAGAGCTGTAGTTGACTTGGGAGGTGCAGGCAGAACCGGCAGGTGAATGGGGAAGTGAGACAAGGAGTGGGAGAGAGAAAGGGTGTTACTGCCAGTTAACCATTGCAGGCGGCAGGAGTCATGCCAGCCGGGCCCTGGGAGGCAGGCGGGGCACACACACCTCCCTGTGATCCTCCCGGAGGGCAGCGAGCCTGGGGCTTACTGACTATCTGAGTTCGGCTGGGCTCCTCTGCTAATTTCCTGTCACTGCTGTGAGTGGGCAGTGGGCAGGCAGCAGCATGGCAGGCTGGGCTGGCATAAAGGCGTGGGAGCACCTGGGGCACAGCATCTGCCACCTCTCCCACCAACTGTCTAGCAAGGAAGTGCCAGGGGTGCGCTGGTGCTCTGCGCAGGGAGTGAATGAGACAAATGTGAGCACTGGGAGAGGAAGTTCCCTCTTGTTTACTTACTTATCTGTTTGTTTAACTACGCGAAATATATATAACATAAAATTTACCATTAGTGACATTTGGCACATTCACAGTGTTGTGTAACTACCACAATACAGCTCCAGAACAGTTGCATCATCCTGAAAGGAAACCCAGGGTCCATCAGGAGTCACCCTCCATTCCCTCCTCCCCTAGCCCTGCAAATACCTATCTATTTTCTCTTCCCCTGGATTTGCCTGTTCTGCACCTTTCATATACATGGAATCATACAGTACGTGGCCTTTTAGCATCTGGCTTGTTCACTCAGCACAGTGTTAAGGTGCATCCACACTGGAGGAAGGGTCAGTGCTTCATTATTTTTTCTGGTTGAATAATATTCCACTCCAAGGAGTATATTCATGCTCATTGTTTTGGACACCACAGAGGTTTCCCAAGGATGTGTCCTTGCAGGCCTACACTAGTGCTGGGTGCACACATGTTTGCCAAACCAGATCAACCCTCCACTTGTCTCCGTCTTCAGCTGTGCTCCAACTGGCCTTTATGGGCTACCTTCTCCACAGGTCTCTTCAGGCCTCATGGTAGATTTGGCTAATGGAAGTTGCTAGCAGGATATCATATAGGAACAAGTGCAGTTCAGATATTTTCTCCCCCAGCACTCTCCCTGTAAGGTGCTCAGAAATGGACCATGTCCCACTCCCGAGACCAGGGCCCCCGTCAGCTGGTCCTCTCCAATGGCTTCTCACTCCAGGTCCATCAGTTCCTCTCTCCTGCACTTCCAGGCTGCTGATGCTCTCAAGGGTTGTATTATCCTTCATTCGTTTTTTTCCAGATATGCACACATCTTTGTGAATAGTCTATTCAACTTTCCTCAAATTATTCCAGTGTGTGTGTGTGCCTCTTTCTGGCTGGGACCCTGACTAGTACAATAATGATCAATGATCGAGTAACTCATCAATAATATACTCAATTCCTGAAGCACATTTCATAGTGCATGTTCATCCTTTGGGACTGAGAAGTGCTCCGTGTCCCTCTGTGCCATCCCCATGCCCCAGACCAGACGTGAGCCAGGCAGCAATGCCCGCAAGACCATGCAATTGTGGGTGGGTTCCGGAACCACACTTCTTGGGTTCAGTTCTCAGCTCTGCACCTCCTGAGACTGTGACCAAGGGCAAATTACTTAATCTCCCCAAACTTCAGATTCATGATGTGTAAAATATGAATCATAGTGCCTGCACTCTCTGTGAGACAATATGCAGAAAGTTCTCAGAACAGGGCCACACACTGAAGTGCCCAGTAAATGTCAGCTCTTGTGTTAACCTGTCAGTCCCAGCCTCACGTGCCCATCTCCTGCTCTTTACCAGCATCTCATGGCACTGCCTATGAGCCCTCCCTGCTGGCCCAGATTCTTCTAGATGCTGGGCTCACCATGACTAGTATGGAAGTACACTAGCCCCCATCTATTCTCCAGCTGTGGGAATGGAACATGTGGAGACAAAAGCTCCCAGAGACCCTGAACTCCCCACTCCAAAAAAGACCCCTGGGGCACTCCTTACTCCTATGCTGTCATGACCTCCCTTCTCCTCCTCTTCATCACCAGCAGGAACACCACTGGTCCTCATAGAAAGAGATTTTTGAGGTACTTTCTATGGCTCTTTTCCAAGTGTCCTGGGAAGGGTGCATCTCAGTCACCCACTCTGTCCGCATCCTCTCCCTTCGTCCCCACCTCATTCTCCCCGTTCTCCCATCCTGTTCCCTGGCATCACACAATCTGCAAATCACACAATCTTTGCTTTCTGGGGTGAGTGGAGGCTAAGCCATGGATGATGAAAAATTGCTTTATTTTGTAAGGAATTGTTGTGAATAATAGGCTCTCCTTGCCTAAAAGCTGGGTTCCTCATAGAGTAGCTGGATCTTGAAGGAGAGGACATCATGCACTGCGGCCTCCTTAAACGCGGCACTCCCAAGGGCAACTGGGCTGCACATTGCACAGGAGCAGGCACGTACCCTTGGCCTCACCAAGAGATTCAAATATTTCTCAGTACCAAAAAACAGACAGAGATCCACCCTC
This sequence comes from Manis pentadactyla, assembly GCF_030020395.1. Lineage (NCBI taxonomy): Eukaryota > Metazoa > Chordata > Mammalia > Pholidota > Manidae > Manis > Manis pentadactyla. The sequence goes on along the minus strand of NC_080033.1, from coordinate 67,457,477 downwards.
TTAATCAGTCACTCATGCTTCCGACATATCTCATTGTCGTAGTGAGAAGGCTAACACAGCCAGGATTATGTCCGTTTCTCGGGATAAGAAGGTAAACATAACCTAGTCCTTGCCCTGAAGGAGTGAACATTCTAGATTGAAAGCAGATGAGTAAACAGGAAATTCTTACACCTTGTAAACAAGTACTGTAACTGCACAATCGTATGAGTGAAAATTGAGCTTTCAAAGACAAAAAACAAAACAAAAAAACTTTTCTACATGCCATCCATTGCATTTCAAACCAGCATTCATAAAGGCAATCTTTGTATTTATCCCTCTTTCTTTCTGGCCCTAGACCTGTGAACTATACTGAGATGAAACTACATTATAAAGCATCTGCTCACCTACCCATCCACCAGCCCGTGCACCCATCTATCCAACACCAGTGTGGCTGCACAACATTTTTAGAGAAGAGAGAAGTTTCTGGTGCTGCACATGTCACATGGGACTCGGGGAGGCCAACGTAAAGGGCAAAGATGACAGAAGACGAGCGATTTTCATGCAAGACTTCCATGCTGCTCTTATTATTATTCTGACCATGACTCATTAAAATGATGCTAGACTTGTGACTATAGATTTCCTGGATCATATTTGCCGCCACTTTTCCAACAGGGACCTGGTAGACATCAATCACTCTGAGATGGCAAGTTCGTGAGAGCAAGGTCAGCAGGCAGATTCCCCCGGATTACTTTGATTGGGCACTTAAAGAAAGGCTTCCCGGGACACCCTGAAAACGTGGTGACAGTGAAAAAGGAAGAGGAAATGCCTTGTTCCAACTAAAGTCTATTGTTCTTACCCTCAAAATATTCTACATGCACAGAAAAAAAGCAGTCAGTGTGTTAGTGTAGTGTCTCAGTGCTACCATAGATATTACACTATCTTAGGTTTCGTAATTCTGGGTCTGAACCCTGCCTCTGATGCTTCTGAGCTCTTCTTAGAGCAAGCCCTGAGTTTCTAATCTGTTATGAAAGTCTAATTCTATCTACCTAATCCATGCATTCATTAATTCAGTCATTAATTACCAACAAGATGCCAAGCACTATGCTCAGCAGGGGGGATTCAATTGTAAGTTAACAACAGCAAAAAAAGGACTTGCCCTTGTAGAGCTTGGAGTCAGGGGAGTTAAATACTAATCACACACTCACTATAAGCAAATGGAAATGTTGGTCATCACCTGGGCTACGGCAGAGAGGTCTGTGGCCACATGAGAGACAGTAACAAGGGTGTCTGACCTAGGGGGACAGTAGAGCTGAGATCAGAAGGATAAATGAGCCTGAGTTAGGTAAAAGGCTCAGGGGTGGATTAGGGGTGATCTTTGGTATTCTTGGTAGAGAGAGTGGTTCGTGCAGAGGCCTTGCCACATGATGTGCTCAGCAAAGGCTGGGGTGGCTGGAGTTCAAAGTGCAGAGAGGTGTGAGAGGGGACTAGAGCTTTGGCACGTGCATCCATGCAAGGCCATGGAGTTCATGCCGAGGGCTTATTTTTTATGTAATCCTCAAAGCAATGAGAAACCACTGAAGGATTTTAAGCAAAGGAGTGACATGATCAGATGCCTTGCATCAAAGCTTTCAGAGGATCACTCTGGCTGGGAGAGGGGTGGCTATGGAGAGACCAGCTGGGAGGCCATGTTGGTATTCAAGGCAAAAAGCAACAGTAGCTCAGACTGGAGTGCTGGCAGTGGAGACGGGGAGAAGGGGGTGGGTTCCCCATATATTTAGGAGGCAGGATTTAAATTTGGAAATGAGAGAGGGGAAAAGCTGGGTGGATGGTGGTGCCATGGATTAACGAAAGGAACAGTAGAAAGTGGTGAAGTTTAGGGGTGATGACCACATGCTGGCCTGGGAAATGTTAAGCCTGAGGGGAGCTCCGAGCTACTGCATGGACGGCTAAATGAGTGACTGATGGCCGGGTAGATGATGCTGAAACCATGGACGTGGAAGAGTCCATGGTGAATAAAATAAATTCTCACACAGAGCACCTAGAATGCTACAGAGCACATATTGGGTATTAATAACTCTTATTTCCCTCCCCTTCCCTGTCCTTTGACCAAGAGGACCGTAGGTGTCTGTGCAAAGCCCCAGGGCATCTGGCTCAGGGGAGACGGGGAGGAGCCAGTCTGCTGCTGACAGCTCTGGCCCCTGAGGGCAGGGTCTGTGTTCAGAACAGATTTTTGCAGAAAGAGTAATGCCCCTTTTATAGGCTTCTGAACCCTGATGCCCTCCCTACTCTCTGCCTTTTAAACAAGGTGTTTGTGTTAACAACAGCGGCCACAGAGGCTAACCTGGAAATGCAGAATAATTCCCTCTTCAACTTGAACTTTACCTGGACCTCAGGAGGAAAGGCAGAAAGGGAACACAAAACATTCCTTTGCCATACTTGCCACCAGTAGGGAGGTTTGGTGACCTCTGCACCAGAAATATTTTTGCATAAAATGTCTTAAGTATCTAGAAGAGCATCTTAAACTGAAGGAATTGCAACAAGGCAAATGTGACTCCATTCAGCTTTGAAATACATGCTGTAACGTCAGGGGCTACAATGCTGAATTCGTCTTCCTATCAGAAGGAGGAGGTCTTTGTTCACCGCTACCAGCAAGCTTTCTGGGTTCTGGAAAAGCTGTTTCTATGTGTGTGATATCTCCATTTATTCCTTCCATCAATCTGACATTACAGTGATAGACTAGAATAATTTTCCTGGGTGCCAATTAGTAAATTTCAAAGACATATCCACATAGTATATAGGAGTAATAGATAGGCTACAGGAATTTACAAAGAAATAACCTCAGGTTCTGTGCACATTTAAACCAAAAAAGCAATGCCACACTGGGGATATCAGTAAAATTCTAGAACAAAGTCACCTCTCTCTAGTTCACTGCAGTGTGACTTTTCACGCTTTCCCAGTACAGCGTACTAATCCAATGCCACTTTTAATATGCAAAACTGTTAAGACAGCTAAAATGATGTTCACTCCCTAACTATTCTGAGAACGTTTGAATCTTTTCCCCCTATTACTATGAGGATAAAAAATAAAGGTATCTGCAGTATTCTAAATGTCATGCCTCAAAGCTCTGAGATGCTCTTTCTTCTGACACCTGATTGACAGATCATGCCTTTTGGATATCCATCAAATTAATAGATTATGACTTTTTGAAGCCAGAAACTATGCAATTATTGCCATGTTCTATCTATAAAGAGATAAGTTATTCTTTGTCATCCGTTTGTGTCCCAGGAGGCAGCCCCCGTTCCACCAACACATACACATCGTAATTATAAATAATTCAGCTCATCATGTCTTTTTCTCTTTGCAGTATGTCCCCACCTCAAACATCCACAAAATAATTCACTTTGAAAAAATGTTAGCCTAGGAGATGGCTGACACATCTCATATTTCTCGATAATGCTTTGCAAATTTAAATATCCACTATCCATGCAATCCCTGGTGAGTGCTTCCCCTCCGTTTTGATGTATCTGATCCAAAGACTTCTCCAGAGCAGAATCAGGAATACAAGAACCAAGGTATTTTCAAGTCCAGGTATGTGGCCCTGCTGCAGTTATCTAAGAATTTCGACTTTCACATAGTGGAGATGAAAGGAGAAGGAAATTTCCCTAACAATCTGGAGAATTACTAACACTTTTCAAGCCCCTTCATTGATGTACATTTACATAACATCAAATACCTTAAATCAGAGATGAATAACAAGTGATCCAATTCCAATATTAGTTGTAGTGCAATCCCTGGTCAGATTTGAGGAAAGACATCTCTATAAAGACAATTTATAAAGAAGTGAAAAATTTAAGTTGTCGATCCTGCCAATCAAGATGGTGACTCCCCTAAATGGATGCGAGGTGACCATACTGTTGCCATAAAGGATCCAGGTTTCTTGAATTGGAGATTTCGGCTAATTCCTTTCCCATGACAAGTGAAAACCTGTTTGCAATTCCAGTCATAAAGATTTTAGGGCTGTGCCTTCAAAAGGGAATAAAAACACAAATGGAAAAACCAGCATAATCAGCCCTGCTCTCCCTGCTCAAGCCCTGACATACCCTTTTTGAAGGTTTGAAGAAGAAAGAACAGTTTTATTCTGTAGACTTCATTAACACACTAAACCAACCCACATACTAGAAATGCACGAAAGAGAGCACTACCAGACTTGCAAGGAATTTTAAAGGTCCCTCAACTGAGAGGACCTGAAGCTGTTGCTGATCAGTTGCCTCTATTGCTAATGCTCCCACACAGATGAGCGAGCTTCTATGCATCTGTCAAGACCCCACGCCAGTGACGCCTTCTCTGTGAAACCTCTCTCAATCCACTTTAACGTGAACCCTCTCTCTCCTGCCCCTGATACACACTGTGCTTAGCTCTGTCATACTCCATGTTTCAACTTCAGGTTAAATACAGTTTCTTCAGAGACATTTCCCAACTCAGGTTAAAAACCTTTTCACGGTGCTGTCACATTCTCCCTCTTGTAACTGTGGCTCCTGGAATTACTTGTCTAGTGCCATCTTCTCTGATGGATTGTGAGCCTTGCCAGAGTTGTCTATCTTGTTCACTCCTGAAAACCCAGTGCCCAGTGAAGAACCTGAGTTATAGTCAATACTCACTAAATATTCGTGATACCAAAGGTTTTCATTCCTGAGGCTCTTTCCTTAGAGGTACTTTTCCTTCCTGCCCTTGAGTTCTTGCTAGAGAAAACTGTGCTATTAGTATTCTCAGCTCCCTGCATGAGTCTGAAGCTCAGTGGGTGTTTGTTGAATGACTGAATAACTGAATTGCTGAATGAGTGATGGAAGAAAGGGACAAATGACTGTGAGGAACAACAATGTGAAGAGGAAACTGGTCAACCGCATACATTTCCCAAATTCTTACTTGGGGCCAGGTGCTTTGGGAGAACACAAGAAGCAAAGATATGTTTCCTTTCTTGAGTGAAGCATGGTAATCCCCCTTACCAAGAAAGTTGCAATGTAATTCTATGGAAATCAGCAAATCAGTGAGGCTAGGTAATTCACTGGAAGGACTATTTCAGAAAAAATGGAATCAAGGCTTGTAAGAGATATTTTCCAAGGCAGGTAAGAGGAAATTATGGGAATTAGTGGCTTATTACCCAGAGGGGTGTGTAGGAAAGTTGGTGGGGCAATATGGGGCAAAGGGGTTGGGGATGAATTAAGGGATAAAAGAATGATACTGGTCATTTTGGGGGCAATTTCAAGAACATTAACATCCATAATAGAAATACAGTGTTCAGGTTAGGATTAAAACTGACTTTAAGTGATAATCAGAGCCTACTGATGTAGTGAGTGTAAGATGATAGTGTACATTTGGGGGCTGAGGAGCAAAGTCAGAACAGAGAAATAGATGTGTGCGTTAGCTGCACAATAATATTAGCTGTCATTTAGTGGGGGTTAACGGTGAGGATGACACTCTGCTAAATGGTTTGCACGCATTATCTCAGTTGGTCCTTACAACAATCCCATGGTGTAGTTATTGTGCTTAGTCCTATTTTATTCCTGTCTTTGCAGATGAGAAAAATGAGGCTCAAGGGGTTAAGTAATTTGCCCAAACTCATGAAACTGGGAAGTTAGAGTTAGAATTTGAACACAGATCTGCCCACCTCAAAGTCTTAGCTCTTACCTTAGGCACTGAAAGGGAGAGAGTGTAGAAGACAACGAGGATCCCCAGGAGCCCCCTAGAGTGAGCCATTCCTCCCCCAATAGGCGCCAGCGGCAGGGCCGGGCAGGGCTGGGCAGGGAGCAGGAGTCCTCAGAGAAATCGCTCCTTCTTCAGTGAGGCACAGCGCCAGTGATGCTCCTGGGAAGGGGGCGATTCTGGGCATAACTTTCTCCTTCCCTTCCTCTTGGGTAGACAGGTCTGCCCTGTGGTGTGACTCCTCTCATATGAAGCAAGAGCTTAGGAAAGAAGCCCTAAGAAAACCCAAAAGGTAAACAGCTAAAGTCTTCAGAAACCCAAGTAGAAACTGAATCTGGAGAAGGTTGGGTATTAAGATTTCAGTGGGGCTCTCGAAGGTTTGCACTTTTATCAAAGTCTGGGGAGAATATTATGGGTAGACTATGCTATTTGAGTAACAGTTAAGGTTAGTGATAAAAAACATGCCTTAAGGGTTAGTGATAAAAAAACATGCCTATGTATTTTAAAACTGTTTCTATGAAGTTCACCTTAAAAACTTATCGGTTTTAATATTGGTTATATTGATAAAATTTTTTCTTTAAAATTTGATTTTAAAAGTTCTGATTAAAGATTTGTTATGCTCAAGAAGTTACGGTCTTGAATATTAGGAAAAGAACAGGTGGTTCCCTGAAAAGAACCAAACTGACTGGTTGATGTGACCAAGGCACAATACCACCACGTGGTGATAGTGTATATAGTACAATGTGGTTGGAAAATCAGTCTTATCTTCTGAAGCAAGACTGTTGAAAAATCCTCTGGGTTCCCTTCCTCTGTCTTTGTCATGTATGACTTAAACAGTTACGTTATTTTCTCATTTACCTTACTTAGGAGTGATTAATTATAATGGTAAAGAACATTAGCTTTAGCGTGGGACAGACTTGGGTTCAGCTTTCAGCACAGCCAGTCTCTGGCTTTATGACTTTCTCTTCATTTAAATGCTTACAAAAGGCTGGTGTGAAGATTTAATGAGATTGAATATGAAATGTGCTTAGCAGAGTGTCTGGCATATAGTGAAACAATATACAATAATCATCATTGCATCATTGATATTGTTACTATTACTATTATCTGTGATAGGAGATACTGGGAAGCAGGCCTCCCTCAATGATACTCTGCCTCCAGGAGGATAAACAGTGACAGTCATGGGGAAAATGCTTGCTTGTATCTCAGGTCCTAAACAGCTGTTACTACATATTAGGACCAGATGTTCTGAAATGATATGCAACATTATGCTCAATTCCAACTTTTACTGAATTGCCTATTGATGAAAAATGACTACTAGAGAAGATGATTTATTAAAGAGAAATCCATGGATATGTCTTTAAGTTTCATACTCGACTACCTCAAATCGCATGCCAGTCTACTGACTCTAAAACACTGCAAATGTCTTGCCCATTATGAGAATCTGCTGGAAGCTCACCCCCTAATCACAGCCTCGCCAGTCCTGTGTACATCTGTCCTGCGCTTCCAGGTACAGCAAACCTGGGCAGCATGTGGTTACACAACCTATAAACTAAACGCTTTCTTGGAGGTGTGAACTTAGCATTGACTCCAGAGTTGCTCTTGCTTTTGATTTTGTTTCAAATGATTTTTTTCCCTCATTTCACATTTATATGTGCATGAAGGAGAATTCGTTGGGGGAAAGTGAGGGAAGGAAGAGGAAAGAAATAGCTCTAAGTTGTTCCTTCTTAACACCAGGCTCCAGCAGTGCTTGTTTCTAACTCTGCTACAACCTGCCAGTTATTTCCTGATCCCTCTAGATGACTTTCAAATATTCTGATCAGGGAAGAATTTGCAATTCAGCATGAGGTCAGCTACTTTGGTGGCAACTGGCAAATCCTTGCTTTGCCTTATTAAACCTACCCAATAAATTCCCAGGTGCAGGGAGGAGGCAGTCCACCCAGAAGCCCCATATACTCAGGGATTCAAGAAACCCAGGCAGAACCTCAACCCCTGAGACAATGCCTTTCCAATCTATATTTGCTCCTAAGGCAGGTCAAGAATGAGAAGCACATAATGGCTTCTCTTTACTTTTTAAAGGGAAAATGTACAAATTGCAAGAAATTCTCCATACCGAGAAGACAGAATACATCTTTGCAAAAGGATCCAGGAGATACGTTTAACACATAAGCTGCTTATGGAGCTCCATTGGTCAACTCCCTCACCAGAGTTGGGGACATTCGTCTTTGCAAGCACACCAACCCAGCTGGGTGTATCTCACTAGGGAGAGTGATGGTGGGGAAGCAAATGGTTCAGTCCAATTATATATCCTTAATTGATCTAGATTCTAGAGGGCATACTTGTATGGAAAAGGTTGGCCAACTAATCATGAGAGAAGAAACAGCATCTTAATTGGGTGGCTTTACATTGGGCGATACTACAATTAGTTACAATGTCTAATAAGTGATCTATAATGCTTTTAATGAGAAACATTTAAGTCCTTCTGGAATTTTTCCAGTCAAATTAATTCTAAGGACTGGAGACAGTATTACAAGTAATGTTATCAGAATTACAATTATGCTAGTACTAGAATGTGTCACTTAAGATAAAAGGTTCAATGGATAATTCCTAAAAGACCCACTATTTTGTCTGTAGACTTTATTAACGTGATCATGGATAAGATATATCACACCCATGTCCATTTCTCAGGAGCTTGATAGGGTAACATGATCTGCTGAGACTGAAGGTCCAAGATAGGGCCTGTCTGCTCTGCACTGGATGCTAAGGGGGCCGTCCTTAGAGCTGAGGTTCAGTTTGATCCAACACATTGTGCCCTGAGGCATGTCTGACCATGCCCCAAAGCTCCCAGAGAGGAACACCGTCCCCAAGAGATGCCAGAGGGTCTGCAGTGGGTTTCTCGTCGTGCCCCCGGGAAGTATTGCTCAAGCCTGAGCCTTACGAAGTCCCAAAAGTGATTCTTGGGCTCCTCTGACTTGAGTCTCACCCACAGCCTGTGTGCCCAGCTGATCCAGTGCTTTCAATGTGGCTGGTACCGAGAGCAATAACAAATGCAGTGAGAAGGATGCCCCTTGTGCTGGACATGCCATCAGTACTATTTCATTTAATCCTCCAACCTCCTAGAGTAATAACTGTTATCATCTCTAGTTGCCATGGGAGAAACACAGTCACAGAATTGCAGAGTTTGCTAAAGGTCCAAAGAAGCACAGGTCTGACACCAGAAACTTCAGAGGCCCTTTGGCATGGCTGCTTCTCTCCCAGACACTGTGCTAAACCAAGGCACAGCTGACAGCAGTCCAGGGCACCTGATTTGCTGACAACACCTAGCAGTTTCCAAACTTTAGCATATCCCAGAATTACTTGGGAAGCTTGTTGAAATACAGATGCCTGCCTCTGCCTCCACCCCCACCCCTGAGGAATTCTGAATCTCTAGGTCAGAGGCAGGGCCCCCAAATCTCTTCATTTTTAATACCATCCCAGATGACACTGAAGTGCATAGAACAGACTCCTGTTTAAGGTAAAAACACTGCCTCAATGGCAGTCCCTGAGTTGCAGCTTTGGCGTAAGACTCATCTCCTCTTTGCCAGAACAGGACATGAATTCCTCCTTTTCAACATGTTTTGTCCCTTGTGGAATGAAGGAAAGTCTGCTAGAACCAAAAATAGACTTGGCAATGGGTTCTAGGTGCCCTTTAATTATCAGTGGGTCTGACACCTCTCCAGGGCTGGCAGTTCTTGTCGACTCTGCTTTCCCAGTCTGGATGGCATCACTCACCGTGAGATCAGAGCTCACAGGACAGAAGGAATAACCAGTCTTAGGTGCCAGGACTCAGTGGAGCAGTCAAACTGGGAAGCAACAAGTTTCATCTCTAGTTTCCATGGGCTGCATGCTGCTTCTTGTGAGTCTTCATAAACTCGCTGGGTAGCCTAGCCTTGTGTCCCCTGTGCAGTGTGAGCCATCCTACAACATCTACTTGGTATTGATGGCATCGGGCGCATAGGTGAGCTCTAAAGACTTAGAGCACAGCCCTGGTAATGGTGTAGCAATAGATGCAGTAACATTCAAGTAGAGACTAGAACCGGGGTTAATATTAGGTCAGCCAGACAAATATAGGTGTTTCTGAAAAACTGTATTAGGGTTTAACTTATCTCATTTTGAGATGGCTTTGAAAGTAGAGCATAAAAAGATTGAAAAGTCTAGGTAATGACACGATCATGAATGCCAGCGGTGGCAAGGCAGAGGTACAGAAAAGCACAGGGACATAGTGAGCTGGAATGAAGTGCGGGGGCACAGGTGGGGATGTGATGACAGTGGCTGCAATTTCATGACTGTCTCAGACAAGCTGCAGAGCCTCCTGGCCTCATCTGGGCCTTGTCCAGGCTCTGAGTGGCTCTGGCCAATTTCAGGTAGGGGCAGCGTGCACACTATCTAGCCTATGAACCTCTCACCTCCTGCCCTGGGGCTTCTTCTGGTAGAAGGGCACCATCGATGCACACACAATCTAAAGTGCAAGGGAAGGAAAGCCCCTCAGGCAAACACTTGACCAATGGCACCAATGGCAGATGGGCACAAGTGGACACATTTTTCCTCTTTCCGCCTACCCTGCAACCAGGGAAGGCAGGCTTCTCAGGGGCAGGGTCCTGCAAACCTATCAGTCCGTTGAACTTGGAGGTGTCCAGCTTAACAACACATCCTCCCATGACTCCCCTTCCTTCCGAGCTCCATTTCCCTTCTCCTTCACGCCTGCTCTCTGGAATTATCTTCCTGAATACAACGTGAATATGTAAGTTCTCTGCTTTATAGTGTGCCCGGCTAAGGCATCCCACCACTAAGGAAGGCTGGCCTCCTCAGTGCCAGGACTTGACTCTTTCGTTTCTGCTGCTAGAAGGTGAGGCAATGTGAGTAAGTTGGTATAATAGCACTTCCAGAGACACAAGTCAAACCATTTCCCTCCCAAAAGGAATAGCTGAATCCTTTCTCAGTTTGGAGAGAAATGCCAGAATCCTCAGGGTTGGCCTGGAGGCAGGAGGGGAGGACACGGTTAAGGAAGAGGAAGGAAGAGGACTAGGACCTGTCGCTGAACTCAGCTCAGCGGCAGGGCCTGCATAACGCACTTTATATTGGTTCTCTTGGAATCCTCCCCCATCCTGACAAGGACCCACATCTAGGATGTGGAATAGTATCATCAGAGCGGTGGGAAGGCAGGCTGGCTGTGGGGCTAAACAACCTAACTTCAATCCTGGCTTCCCCGGCTTCCATCTGTATGATCTTGGGCACATGACTTACCCTCTCTAAGCCGCAGTCTTCTCACCTTACAGGGATATCAACAGGGCCATCCTCATATTGTGATGTTCACAACAAATGGTCAGAGATAACCTGCATGCCTCACATATCATAGTTACAGTAAGTAGTAAAACAAACAAAAGAACAAAAAACAGCTGTTATTATTGTTTCTGTTGCTATGTGACAGAGCCCGGCTTCCAAGGCCAGGGAGTCTGGCTCCAATGCCTGTTCTGCTCCTCACAGCCTACTGCCTACCCCACAGAGGGTCGGCGGTTAGCTCACCGAGCCTTCAAGTTTAGCTCTCCTTACAGAAGCAATAAACAGTGCGTGGCCGTCCATCCATTCCAGAGGGACGGTTGGTTACGGCCTCACGTGCTGTGATCCAGGGACCTTGATTTTGAAGGGGAGATCGGATGCTTGAATTGAACGGCTCTGTTATTTAATATACACAAAAAGATTTTGCCTGTGGTATAATTGGTACCACAAATTGTAAGCCATCCATTCCCCTAAGCATGTAGCTGATTGCAGGAGCTTGGAAAGAGGGAAAAACATCTAAGGACAGACACATCCCAGCTTCCTTCAGGAGGCTCCCCCGCAGCTGCGGGCCTCCGTAAAGCCAGGGGTAGCAGGACAGGCAGAGAGGGACGCCATGACGCTGGCTCAGCGTCCCGGAGCTGAAGCTCTGCAGTCTACTCCCTCTCATGCATAAATCATTGAGGGGATTTATATGTGCAGTGGTTCTCATTCACAGCAGTTATAATCTATAAAGTCACCATGAACAATGAACTAGCAAAGAGTGAACCAACGTTCCTGGTGGAAATACAGGGCATCCTGTCAGCTGCTGGTCCCAATATTTCTGTCAATCAATCAGTACATAGCCTCGTTTTATGTGCATTTCTGTCTGAGACAGTTAACACTGAACTCACAGTCAGTAGCCCTGTAACTCAAGCCTGAAGGATGCTTCTCCAACACACGCATTTTCTTTGGAAGCCACAGCACAGCCTTCTGCACTTGGGGACATTAAGACAACACTTAAGCATTACGCTCTTGGGCCACTTTAAACAGCAAAATTGCCAACCAGAAGCACAAAAATGCAAATACTTTGGCACTAAATGCCATCAAAAAGATGTTTGTTTGTGGTATGAGAGCCAGAACAAGAAGACAGGGTCGCCTTGCTTGGCCTCAGCTGGGAACGTGCATGTCGGGCAACTCACATTTTCCTCATTGTGTGCATGTCTGCAAATAACCATAAAAATGATTTGAGTGTTGACTTGGAGGTTACAAATAGGCTTTAGTAAGGAGGCAAATTCAGAAAGGCAGATTCCTTGAATAATGAAGACCAGTTGTGGGCATGCATGTGTGCATATCTATACATACATTATATATACAGACTTACACATACACATGCACATATATACATGCATAAAATGCCTTAGCCCAGTTTCTGTATCATATATACTCAAAAAACGAGTTGTTATATTGTGGTTACTGTTTCATATAAACAGCAGTCACTAGGTGAAAGTAATCCTCATTTTCACAAACTAAACAAGCAAGGTGAAATTTTAAGTATGGTCAGTAGTCAGAGATTAACATGATTTTCTTGTTTTCAAAAAAAAATTGCAAAAAGAATCACACACAGAGAGTGAGACTGTTTTAAGGAAATATGCAAGAAATATTTGGATCCTTTCTCTCTGCCATCAAAATGGAAAGACATCCAGCCTTCTCCTTCAGAAAGTTTGCTTCAAAGTCATGGCTGAGACTCTTTACCCACTTACGGTGTTGACAGGAGCCCAGGGGTCATTGGCTGGTAGCTCCCACTGGGCAGAACTCAACCTCAGGCTCCAGACACTTGGCATGAATTTATCAATAATCTAGTACAGGTCACTGTCAGGGACCCAGAGAGGTAAAAAGAGCTGGGGCAGGACACTCCTGCCCGGCAATGGCACTCCATGCGTTTGGGGAGGAGAGATGCATCCACCAGAAGAACAGATAATAGCAAATGGCTTTTCAGCATCGCTTAGCAGAAAGTAATTCTGATTTCAGCGAAAGCTAGTATTTATGTAGCACTGACCACGTGTCAAGCACTTCCCAAGCCTTACTCTCCTTCTCCCTTTGACTTTAAGTAACCACCCTATGAAGTAGGGGCTAGTGATATCCTATTTTCCCCAGATTCAGATTGAATTCCAAAGGTCAAGGAACTCTGCCAAGTGGCCAACAGCTACTGGAGCAGAAGTGGACCCAGAGCTGTTCTGGGAGTTCCAGTGACTCATACCCCAGGGTAGAAAGTCTGTGATGTTGAAGGGCAGAAGTGGATTCTGAAGAGGAAGAAGAAAGAAAACATTTATTCTCCAAGTCCATGTTTTACTCACAACATAAGCTAGCAGCGAGGTAAATTCCCCAGGATTGGATGGATAAGGGCATCTCACATGCCCCACACACAATTTTAATTCTTTTACACCAGCCAGAAAGACACTCTTTTGTTCCTCTCCTAAGTGACAAAGGAGCCTTCCTCAGCTGGCCCATGTCTGTGGTTGCACATGCCTCCCAGGTGTTGATATTTCAATCCCATGTTTTTCCGCTTCATCCCATAGAAGAGCCTTCTATCAACTCACCCAAAGATTAAAAGTACAAGGTCCTCAGAATTGACTATAAAGTGCATTTGTCTCCCTACCAGAACATTCCAGACAAGGAGGGCATGCCTGTGGGTGTCCCTTGAGAGTAGCAGGGATGTATTTACTCTGAACCAGCCCCATTCTCCTCCCATAATGCCCCTTTTTAACAAGCTATCTGGTCAACCCCACTCCGGTGGCCTCATTAACCAGGCTGTATCCAGCTAAAAACCCAAAGAGAAAACAAAAACTACATTCTCATGTTTCTTATTTGCCTTCATGGCTTCTCATCAAATTTATCTCTTTTTCAGTTCAAAAGTAATGCATTCTCATTGAAATACATTCATTCAATACATAAGCAGAGGAAATAAAAAGTCAATGTCCACTCATTTTTCCTCAAGACAATTATGGCTCACAATTTGGTGAGTATCCTTCCATTCTTTCCTTACACTAAAACAGAAAGTATGTGGTGTGTGTGTGTGTGTGTGTGTTGTTGCATTTGTTTTTAAGTAAAATTAGTATCGTGAAGTTTTATAACTTGTTTACATACAATACACAAAGGACACCTTCTCATATCAAGATCTCTGTATTTACCTTGTTCTTCTGAGAATACAGTGTAGTCCACTGTATACAGATGCACCATCATTTACTTAGCCCAGCACTGCTCAACAGATCTGTAATGCTGCAGGTGTCCTATATCTGCACTGTGTGGTCTGGTAGCCACTAGCCACGCTTGGAATATGCCTCATGAAACTGAGAAACAGGCTTTTTTTTTTTTTTTAGGATTACAGTTTTATTACAAGGGAAACAAATCAGAGGGACCAGACAAATAAAGGGTACGTAAGGAGAAATCTGGGAGGGGAGCAGAGCCAACATGCTCTTTCCTTATGGAATCAGGCGTATCACTCCCACCACTTATATACACACAACAATGTGGAGAAACAGAAGTTTAATGTTTAATTTTCTTTAATTTGATTCACTAAAATTTAAACATAACTAGTCATATGTGGCTAGTGGCTACCATATTAGTGCAGATTTAATGAGTCCCCTAATTGAAGGACATACATCAGTTTTTACTAAATTGTCTCCGTTGGATATACTGATGGGATGCACATCTGGGTGTGTGTACATATCCGAATGCTAGTTCACTATTCCCTAATTGAGGTTTCCCCCAGTACTTTGTGTTCTCTATTAATAATAAGCCGGGTTCCTACAATCTGCATTTGTTTCTAATAGAATGAAAGGAAGCTGTTCCCAGGTACTTGCCATAAACAAGCCTTAAGGCACAGTTTCCTATGTGCATTTACGGTCCTTTTTTGGAGTGCATGGCTGCCCTGCAGCAACCTAACAGGCTGGACCTTCTACACGATGTTACTGCTGATAGCCAGGCTTTCAACAAGGAGGTACCTGCACCAATCCCCCACTTGGGAAGAAGGGACTGCTGGCTGCCTGGCATAAACGAGCTGGCAGCAACTCTTTACTCAGCACTTGCAATGATGCATCATTAACAGTACTCATATTAAAGCATGACAAGCAATATTTCAGTCTGTTTCTTACTGTCCCATTCAATCGCCCATTCCTTTCTGTTCCTGCCTGTCCCCAGAAAAGCATAAATAAGGGGTCTGGCTGTACTTCATGTAATTAGGCTGGGATCAGAGCTAATCTGCTGCGAGGGACGACGCGTGGGTCCTCAGGACCATCTCCCGCTACACCAGGGGGAGGGAGAGCTGGATGCCAACCTCACTGGGTCAGAATGAACAATTAGCTGATGCTGGAGGGGGATGAACCAAGGCCAGGGACATGTGCAGCTGGTGCCCTCCAGCAGGAAACACCACCCCGGCTCCGGCAGCCCTGGCACACCCAGGGCCCCTCCCTCACCGAGGCTGAGCCTCCTTTAAAGGGGCCACCGCAGTGTTTCGGGGAGGGAAGAAGATGGTGGGCATTTTCTTTTGTTTCTATGACTTTCTCAATGAACATAATAGATTTTTTTAAACCTAATGAATATTAAATTCTCACCAGCTCCATCGTTCCAAAGTCTCTTCTCATCTTTGTTAACATCCACATGTATTTAACTTTTACAGCCAGAACAAAATTGTAGCAGCATCTACAGACCTCTAAGTAAAGGTAGGAGAAAATAAAATCACCTTTGATGCTGAAAGCCCTACAAATCAAACTGTTTTCATTTGTCTGTGCTCCCTTTCTATCTTTGTTCATGTGTATATTTAATTTATCTCTGAAGCTCCTCTGGTGTCTTCAGCTCCAGGTATGCAGCGAATGGGATTAAAGACAACTCAACACTCCAGCAGATTTTCTTCTGGGTCCTGGGTCCTCTCACTTCTTCCACGGCACCCCTGGCCTCTGCCTGTTCCTTTGCCAGGTCTTGCTCTGAGATTAATCTCTGGGCTCCGCTGGACCGTGGCTGGATTGCCTGACTCTGGCCAACTGGTGCTCACTCATGGATTTCTTCACACCCTGGAGGACATGGATTTGCCAAGACTGGGTGGTTTCAACACATACCTATTACAGTCAGAGATCCCTCTGCCACATTCTGTTGTTACACATTTTAAATATCACCCCTGATAGAACCACGTCGGTCTGCCTCGACTTAACTCTCTTTGACACCCAGTTTCCAGGTTCCCACATTTGACTGCTGCACTTGTATCAGCCTGACCTGTGTTTATCTTTGTGCTCCTAATCCCAGACAAACCAGCTCACTGAGGCTGCCTGGCTCCTGGCATTTCTGGGTTACCATTTATCTCTCCCCCCTTTTCTCAACAACTTCTTCTGAACCTCAGCCAACCTGGCTGCAATCTGTAGAATAAATGCAGTCATGATTTCTGCTTTTTAAAATTATCATCATTTTTTTCTAATGCGGCTGTATAAGCCTCGCAATGGCAGTTTTATTTTTCTATTGAATGGATATTCCATAACCTCTTAACTATTCTCCTAAAACTTGTTCTCAACAGGGACCAACTTTGTACCCACTAGCAGGGGACACTTGACAATGTTTGGAGACATGCTGGTTGTCACAGCTCAGGGGACACTACTGGCATTCAGCAGGTCAGGGTCAGGGACGATTCTAGACACCCTCCTATGGACAGAAACAGCTCCCACCACAAACATTCACCTCGCGCCAAATGACAACAGTGCCACAGTGGAGACCCCCTGTCCTCAGGCCGCACAGTCAGATTTCCCCAGGTTTTTGTCATGACAGTGTTAGGAGTCCTCAGCTCCATCTCATCCACCGTTGTACTTCCCATGCCTCACTCAGTGCTTGGCCTGTGGTTGGCTCTTACCGACCTGGTGGTTTTTTCCTCTGGGATTATATCTTTAAGAGGAGTTTGTGTTCATGCATATGGTTTTTACATGTTAGTGACAGTATATACTCTTTCCCTTTTTGTTATTTATATTATATTATTTTTTGTACCAGTTTCCACCTGGGAGTGGACTATACACTGCCTCTTTTAATATCTCTGCCCAAAAGCACACAGACAGCACACAGGCTCAGCGAGGACACTGCGCTTCTGCACCTTGCTTCCGCCATTCCCCTCTCAATGCCAAGGACAGCCTTCCATTGTTGTGACTAATGTTTATTCACACATGGATGAATCATGCATTTCTCCCTTTGGGGTAATTTCTATAAGGTTGATGGTGAGAACCCTGACTCCAAAGCTGTGAACTGGCAGAGAGGAACAGGGGCACCAGGGTCAAGCAGAGAAGTTACACATCTGGATGCTGAACACAGGTGATGCTAAATCTGAAGTTGTATCGACCCTTGAAACCCATCACCAGCTCCGTATCCTTCTTTCTCCTGGCATCATTTTCTATAAAATGGGGGTAATAATACCTATTCCATATCACTGGGAGGATCCTTGTTTGCAGCTTCTATGAACAAACCTGACATGACAACAAGGAGGAAGGTAGCACAGGACAATGGAGAATGCTTTGGGGGCCATGATCAGAGCAGCACAAGAAAATTCACCCCTTTGAGAACCTTCTTTGGGGCTAATTTACCTGAACATCAACTGTGTAATCAAAATAGAATCACAGAATCCTTGCACATACACATACAAAGGAAAAATGTACATTTTTTCCATGGTGCTTTCTTTGGTTGAACATCTATTTTGTACCAGGTGCTGGGAATGCAAAGAGAAACAAAGAGTACTGAGCATACATTCAAATGGAGAGAGATAAACACAGCATCTACTATGTGCTGGGTAGAGCCCGATGCTCTTCAGGTATCATTTAATTCTTACAAACACCCTTTGGTATCAGTACTGTTTTTCATTACTTACTAGATGTGGAAACTGAGACATGGAGAAGTTAGCTTGCCTGAGTTCACACACCTAGGAAGCAATAGAGTGCAATTTAAACTCAGGCAGTTTAAATTCTATACTCAGATGGGTATAGAAAGAAGTAAGTGTATCAAAAGGCAACTAAGAGAGGATTTTTCCCAGGTACGCAAGGCTGGTTTAACATTCGAAGATCAATTAATGTAGTCCCTCATACACACAGGCTAAAGAATAGAAATGACAGGTCATATAAATAGATGCAAAAAAAGTACTTTGCAAAATCCAACACCTATTCATGATAAAAACTATCAGTCAACAAAGAAATCTAAGGGGAACTTGATTTGATAAAGAACATCTACAAAAAACCTATAGCTCACGCCATGTTTAATGGTAAGAAACTCAATCCTGCAAAGATCAACAGCAAGGTGAGAAGGTCCCCCTTAACACTGCTTTTAATATTGTATGGAAAGTCCTACCTAATGCAATAGAACAAGAAAAGGAAATAAAAGGTATACTAATTGGGAAGGAAGAAATCAAGCTATCTTAGCTTGCTGATAATATGATTGCCTATATAGAAAATTTGAAGGAGCCAATAAAATTCCTGAAAATAAGTGATCACACCGAGTTTTCAAGAAACAAGGTTAAAATACAAAAGTCAGTTCAGCAATGAATAGAGGAATTTAAAATTAAAAACATAATACCATTACATTAGTGCCCCCCAAAATGAAATACGTAGGTATAAATCTAAGACAATATGTACAAAACCCATATAAGAAAAATTATAAAATTCTGATGAACAAAATCAAAGAGCTAAATAAAACAGAGAAATATTGTATGTTTTTGTGTAAGAAGATTCAATATTGTCGACATGCCAGTTTTTCCAATTTGATCTATAGAGCCAACACAATCCCAACCAAAATCCCAGCATGTTATTTTGTGGATATCAAGAAACTGACTCAAAAGTTTATATGAAGAGGCAAAAAAATCCAAAATAGGCACAACAATATTGAAGAACTAAGTCAGAGAACTGACATAATTCAATTTCAAGACTTATTGTAAAGGTACAGTAATCAAGACAATATGGTATTGGTGGAAGAACAGATTAAAAGATCACTGGAACAGAATAAAGAGCCACATAAATTTAGTCAACTGATCTTTAACAAGGAGCAAAATCTATCTAATGGACAAAGTCAGCCTTCTCAACAAAGACTATCAGCTGGAACAACTGTAGCCACATAAAAAAAAAATCTAGACACAGACTTATATCCTTCACAAAAAATAACTCAAAATGGATCAGAGACCTAAATGTAGAACACAGAACTATAAAACTCCTAGAAGATAACATAAAAAACCTAGATGGTTACAGCAATGACTTTTTAGATACAACACCAAAGCTGTGACCCAAGAAAGAAAGAATTGATAAGCTAGACTTCATTAAAATTAAAAATGTCTGCTCTGAAAAAAGACACTGTCAAAAGAATGAGAAAACAATCCATAGACAGGGAGAAAATATCTGCAAAAGACACATCTGATAAAGGACTGTTACCCAAAATATACAAAGAATTTTTCAAGCTAAATGATAAAAAAACAAACAACCTAATTTAAAAATAGGCCAGAGACATTAATAGACACCTCACCAAAGAAGATATAGAGATGGCTATTAAGTATATGAAAAGATGCTCTCAATATTATGAGTCACTAGGGAAACATAAATTAAAACAACAATGAGATGCCACTACATACCTATTAGAATGACCAAAATTCAAAATACTAACAATACTAAATACTGATGAGGATATGGAGTAAAAGGACCTCTCCTTCATTGTTGATGGGGATGCAGAAGCAACAGCCACCATGGAAGACAATTTTGAACATACTATACAATCTACAGTTGCACTCCTTGGTATTTACCCAAAGTTGCTGAAAACTCATGTCCACACAAAAACCTGCACACAAACGTTTATAACAGTTTTATTCAAAATTGCTAAAACTTGGTAGAAAGCAAGATGTTCTTTAGTGGGTGAATGGATAAACTGTGGTACATCCAGACAATGGAATATTATTCAGCAATAAAAAGAAGTGAACTATTAAGCCGTGAAGATATGGAGGACCCTTAAATGCACATTACTAAGTGAAACAAGCCAGTTTGAAAAGGTAGGGTTCAAGCATGATATTCCAGAAAAGGCAAAACTACGGAGACAGCAAGATCAGTGGTTGCCAGCAGTCAGGGAGGAGGGAGGGATGAACAGGCATGGCAGAGAGGATCTTCAGGGTAGTGAAATATACCATATGATACTATAATGATTGGCACATGTTGTTATACATTTGTCAAACCCATAGAATGTACAACACCAAGAGTGAACCCTAATGTACACTATGGACTTGGGGTGATAGTGATGTATCAATGTAGCTTCACCAATTGCAGTATGTGCCACTCTGAGATGGAATTCTGATAGTGAGAAGAGCCTGTGCATATGTGGGGGGAAGGGGTATATGTTAAATCCCTGCACACATTCCACTCAATTTTGCCATGAAACTAAAACTGCTCTTAAAAATAAAGTCCACTTAAAATTTTGAAAAAGTAAATGCAACCAGGTGCAAAGCTGTCTCCATCTCCAGCCTCCTTTCTCATCACCACACACACACACATACACGAACACCATTTAAATGTAACCAGGTGCACCCCAGCCTCTCTCTCCAGCCATGCTGAGCTGGCTGCCATTATCTCTTCACCTTATGCCTTTGAACCACTTACTTCTCTGCTCAGAATCCCCCTCCCCAGCCCAGCCCCTCAGCTTAGTTTGGCTGCCTCCAGCATAATGCCCACTCCTGGCTTGGATGTTCCCTTTTTGCTGCCCACACTGACTGGGCCAGAGGCTCTTTCTCTGTACTCACGAGCCAAATCAGAGCTCATCCCACTAGGCCAGAACTTACCATTCTGCAAATTAACTCTTTCTGCTTAATTCTGTCTCTCCCACTGACCTGGAGACATGCCAGGTCTAAAGGTGTCTCAGAACCTCACGCAGGCCCTGGAACATAGCAGGTGCCCACTAAATGTTACTAAAACTTAAAGCACTTGATTACCTAAGGCATCCTGCTTCCACTGCTCCCTATCTGGGTGCACTTGCCCACTCTGGACCTCAGTCTCCCTGCTATTAAAATGGGGAATAATAATCATAGTGATGCCTATTTCATTGGTTGTGAAGAATGAATGAGTTACTGTATGTAAAATTAGTATATGTGAACAAGAAAACAGACCACGGAGGAAGTGAGCTTTTAAATTGCAGACTGAAGACTTCTAAATTGCTTTGGCTTCCTCCACTGCACATAGCAACAGATGATGTCACTACTTTGCTGTGCCTCCACCAGTGGTTTCCTGTCACTCTCGGAATACCATCCAAACGCTCCCCAAAGGCTCATCCGCCTCCTGGTCACATCTCCCACCCTTAGTCCAGCCACGGTGGTTGCCTGCTATTTCTGGAACACACCAGGCACGTTTCTGCTTCAGGGATTTTATATTTGCTGTCCACTCTGTGTAGCATATTCTTTCCCCCACAGACCCATACAGTGATCTCTTCCACTTCAGGCAGGTCTCAGTTGAAATACCCCCACTCCAGGGGCCCCCGAAACCTCCACCCTCTTGGAAAAGAACATCCTTATCACATTTTGTCCTTCACGGTGCCTTGGTGTCTGTTCAGAACTTAGGATGAACGGACTTTCTTTACTCTTTGCTTCTCCCACTAAAACAAAAGGTCTCTGAAGGTAGGGACTTGGTTGTGTCCATTACTGTTTCCTTGGTGCTTAGAACCCTACCTGGCATTTGGTGGGCACTCGGTGAATGTGTTGAACGACCGAGGGAATGAATGAACAGATGCATCTCTTGATACAGCAGGAAAGGGAGGGAACTTGTCCTGGATTTCTTTCTGAATTCCCTCTCTAATTCTTGATGCCTACCTTGTACTCCAGAGCCAAAGGAATAAGCTCAAGTCAGAGAACCACCAGCCTCATGGCTTACTAGCTGCATGGCCATGGGGCTCGGCTACTTCACTTGCATGATGGGTATAATCTTAGCACCTACCTCAGTGCTGTCAGGAGGAGTAAATGAAGTGACATGAGGAAAGCTCTTAGCACAGGGCAAAGCACATGGCAGTCAGGACCTGTTTCCCATGTTTACTACTACAATCCAAGAGCCTGGTCTCACCTCTTCTGCGCCCCTTGCTGCTCAGCATGCAAGGGACTTGTTCTGAATATTAAAAGAACCGATTTAAATCCTGGTTCCTCTTTTAAACTGTACAACATTCATATCCTTACCAACAGCCTACTCTCCTGTGGATGTCTGCCCCAAATAAAGGTTGTCAAACATTTTAAACGTTATTAAATTGTCCAGTAAATGGGAATGCCCAAAGCAGAGAGCCAGTCAATCAGGATTATTTGAGAGCTTCAAAAAGACAGAAGGAAACCATTATTAGGTTTAAGAATATTGCGTTCCCTCTCCCACACAGCCTTTATCTAAATCTTCATTTAATTGGCAGCCTTCAGCACTGTCAGAATTGCATTCTGAGAACCAGGAGAAGTTTTCAAACATTTACGCAATGTTATATGCTTGGCTCAAAACTACTCAAGGGGAAGAAGCAATCCTTTCTGCAAGGGATTTGAGGAATGCCATATCACTGATGCTGCAAGAGTTGGGGTGCTGACCTCGCATGGAATAAGAAACTGACACCACCGTATGAACTCACACACACCAGCTAGGGTTTAAGGCAGAGAGAACCGAACCTGCTGTGTCTCCATACTCTGCAGATGGCCCTTGAGGGCAAGAATTGGGCCCTCCATCTCCGTGTCCTCAGAACCTCCCACTCTGCCTGGCACATCGTGGGCATGCAATAGATGCTTCTGGAATGACTAATGAGGATCTCGGTGGCTTTACGTAACAAGGAAAATTGGCTTTCAGGACTGAATGTTTTTATCCCAGTGTTCTCCCCAGAGGCTGGGCTAGAAAGGAAACCTCCTGATTTCCCCCGTCTCTCCCTGCAGCCCCCGCCTTGAGTTTATTAACTAGTCCCATCCGCTGCATGGTCTCTCCTGACGTCTGGTCTGCCTCCTCTCCCCCCTCCATACCCTCAATGGCGTGTTAGGCTTTCCTCTCTGGGACTATTGCAAAGGTGCTGAAATGTCTCCTATCTTCCATTCCCATGCAGGGACATGCATGCCGCCTGTTTGAAAATCCAAGCCTGATGCTGTCCCTTTGCTGCTTAAAAACCCCTCCTGTCTCCCGTTGCCTTGAGGCCATTGGGTCTGGGGAAGAGCCCAGCCCCCTCCCTGTAGCTCTCTCCCACCTCCACAGCCCCAAACCTTGGCTGAGGCCACACCCAGCAACTCACAACCCTCCCAGGCCCCACCAGCCAGCTCCCAGCACTCCACGGCTTTGCCCTACTAACGGCTTTGTGCAAGCACGTCCCGCCCCATTTCCTGACTGCCTACTTCTGCTGGTCCTTCAGGGCTCCTCAGAAAGGCTTCCTCAGTCTCTCTTTCTCTGCTCTCTCTCCCAAAAGGGTCTGATGCTAACCCCTTATTTATTGATTTTGCATTTACATTACACTAAGGTACTACAGGAAGTGTTCAAAGCCTTGGTATGCAGCTTAGGATTTTCCACGAGGTGCCACGCAACCAGTACTGAGATAAAATATAAAACACTATCAGGTTCTCAGAAAGCACTCCCCTCATGCCTTTTTGTAATCACTTTAGAAAACTGCCTGGCGGTGTTTTTAAAGCCAAAACGGAATGGTTTTCTGAAGTGGGTGGAGTCCTAGGTCCTCTCACCCGGGCTTGACAACGTTGATCATCTTGTCTGTTTAACTTCTGAATTGTAAGTCCCGGGATCAGGGACTAAACTTTGGTCCCCTCCTTATCACCAGCCCCCATCAGAAAACTAGCACATGACAGGTACTCGACAATGTCGGATGAATGAAGGAGAAGGGTAGAAAACATGCACTCTAGTTTGGGCAGTGGTCTTGAATTTCTTCTGATTGATGCTTTGTTTCTTCATTTGGAACCCACACTAGCGGCATGGTTCTGGGATTCCCAGTGGAATTCATAAAAGAGCAGAGGTCCTCTAGAGACTGTCTGAGGGGAAAAAAAAGGCTTTAAAGGTCATCAGTTTTAATCAGAAAAACAGAATTCTAGGTAAAGCAGGCTAGTTAAATTGGCTTGACAGCTAACCTCAGCAGCAGTGCAGCTTCCAGAATCTTCCTAGATTGGCTCGTTTTCCAAGAACTGTGATTTTTAAATGAGGCGTAGGATCAAAGGTCAACTTTAACCCCTGGAGCTCGAGCTAAGTGTGTGCTGTAATCACATCACAGAGCAAACTTCAAAAGCTCACAGTGCTGTAACAGCAACCACCGATCTATCTTCAAACCAGATGAATGGCTCTCTGATGCCATCAATCAGGAAAGAAGATGTGTAAAGAGCAGCTGATCCTTATTTAACTAAGCTCTTCTCATCTTGTCATGAACAAAAAGCACATGCACAATCCTAGCCCGGGTGAGAAATAGAACCTGCAGGAAACCACCAGAAGGCCTGTTGTTTTCCTGTAATCACGTAGAGCCTGGAGGCGTCACTGGTGACAGCCCAGAATGACAAACGGGTAAGGCTTTCCCAAAGCGCAAGACTCCAGAGAAATGGAGATGCAGCTCTACGATTTGATCCCTCCTCCCCAGAACCTGAGGCTTGCTCGGGACTACGGTCTTAGAACGTGCTGTGACGTTAGCCTGTTCTGAGAACTTTGCTTTGATGACCAGGGCTGGCAGAGGAAGGCAGCCACAATAGGTTGGCCCAGCAAGTTGTTGCTTTGAAAGTACAAATGGGAACTTGTACACTTCAAGAAGATGAAAGGCCCCCAATTTCCTCTGACTGGACAGAGCTGGTCCTTCCAGAATTCTCGGTCACCAGATCACACTTCTGGCAGCCTGTTCAACTGCCAGTACCAATATCCCATTGTAAATCCTGAAGTCCAAGGTCAAAATCACCCTCAAACCGCCCCTGCTTAGAAATCACTGGAGTTGTTCCTCCTACTGATGGCATTGCCATGGAGAGGCCTTGATAGCAGAGAAAACCTATAGGGTAGAATAGGAAGGTATAAGCCCCAGTTCTACTCCCTACAACTACTTGCACGGCCTTGTTCTAATGGCTTCCCTTCTCTGAGCCTCAGTCTCCTCGTCGATAAAGTAGGAAAGCAACACCCTCCTGACTGAGGACTGAGACGATGCAAAATAAGCTCTTTTCTCTGGGCCTGGCACACAGAAGGAATATAAGGAATATACACCACCTCTCTCCCCCAATAAAATTGCAACAGTGTAGAGGTAGGAGACCCACATTCAAATCCTGATTCTGCCAATAATTCACCTAAGAAGACAGGTCCCTGGGGCTCAGTTTCCATAACTGCACAATGTCATCTGTTGCTGCTGAGGTCTGAGTGAAGATCTGTGAAGATGTGTGTGAGCGGGACTCCTCAGCCACGTGAGACCAACCGCAGCAGCTCCAAAATACAGAGGCTTGGCTTAGACACTGGGTATGTACGTACTTAGCTGAATGCCTGACACATAGTTGGTGTTCCATAAATGTTATTTTTTAACTGAATTATTAGAGTGGCATTTAATCACATAATAATTATAAGAGCTCAAATGTTGATGGTTGTTCTTATTCATACCACCAAAGCTAATTCTATCCTTGGAGAGACTGTCAAGTTGACAGGGTCTCTCCTGCCAGCAGGGGATTGTTTCTAATGGGGATGCTCTTTACAGCTTCCCTGTCCCCCAAAAACTGCAACAGGTAGAGACCAGCTATGTCAGAAAGGTTCATTAGTACAGAAGAGAAAGCCCATTCTAGCCCAGTAAAGAACACCCCTCCATTTCATCTTTTTTTTTTTTTTTTTTACTTTCTGACATAAACTGCTTGCTGCCCTGCCCCACTAGGCCCCCACCCAGCCTGAACTAGTGCTCTTGCAGCTGGAGCCTCAGAGAGTGCCTCTTACAACCCAGGGTCAAATTGATTTTTATACTATGCAAAACCAATCCCAGGCACGCAATTTCTCTGGGGGCTCAGCCTCAGAGAGAACACTCCCTTGGCAGGTTACATGACCACAAAGGGCAGGGGCAAGCAGGCTGAGCACGGTGGTACTTGCCTGCAACCATCGCTAGAGAGGCTGGGCAATGGGAAGGAGCGCTGACCGAAGAAAGGGATTAAATTGGATCTTGTCATCCTACAACAGTGAAACATTTGGGGGGCTCAGCTAACCCTGAGCCAAAGTAGCCAGGGTAGGGGTTGCACTCAAAAAGGCTAAGTGGCTGGGTTAATAAGGCTTTTAGGATTCTGCATGCTGAGCCCACCGTGCACAGACTCATCCAAGCATCAATTATAACAGCATAAAACTTTCTAGAATGGAGAAAGGGCACTGAGTTCATGGTGCTTGCTGGGGTCTGATGGATCTTCATCGCCCCCTCCAAATCTTCCAAGTGCTTCATTACTTACCTCCTCTAGCCACTCTCTGGTGCCTCCAAAACTCCTTCTAATTTTGCTTTAATGAGAAGCCTCTGCTTATTAACTATTTTGTCAAGAAAACAACAAAAAATGCACCCCAATACACCTCATTTATTGCAAATTGAAGAAGGTTTGTTTCCAACTAACAAAGCTACACAGAACCTTGCACAAAATCTATTTCCTCATGAACTATGAGAGAGCAGAATGCTTGCTGTCCTGGGTAGTATAATGTTGGGGTCCAGGTGTAGTTTCTCTGGGCACTTTAAGTGACTGGATTTCAGTTTCTTGATCTATAGCTTGGGGCTGTTTCCAGGAAATGGCATTTATTATGACTGTTACTGCATCAGGATCCCTGCCTAGTTCGGATTTATAGTGAGCCAGGCACTGTGTTAAGCACCCGCTTCAGTTCATCCTCCCAAGAAGCCATGAGATGGGGGTTATTACCATCCTTCCTATCTTACAGACGAGGGGACTGAGGCAGAGAGTTATGAGACTCGCCCACGATCACAGGGAGGTGAGGCTGAGAGTCCAGCCCAGGGAGTCTGGTACCCTTGCTCTTAACCAGCAATTTCTTTACTTCTCCTTTTCCCATTTCTTCCCTTCCCCCCTTGCCCTTTGCTCTTCCACATCATCCTTCCTCCTTTTGTTGCATCTGTCCCTTAGGCTTGCACCTGTTTTTGAGCTCCTGCATGGTCTGACCAGTCATTTCATAGATTCCCCCAACAATGTCCTGACCCCTCAGCCCTCTAGCAGCTTAAAATGACTTCCCATTATTTGACCAGAATGGACTTCCCCAAGAGGACCAGTGACCACTCCTTCTAGCAGAATCTAGCACTTTCTCTTTCTTCTTTACCTTCTAAGATATCTGCAACTTTCTTCTTGAAATTCCCTCTTTTCTATTTTGACTCTACACTACCCTACATTTCTTTTTCCTTCTGTGGTTACCCATCCACCCATCCATCCATCTATCCAATTCATTTAACAATTATCTGAGCCCAGATTCTCTGTGACCTTGGATAAGTGCCTGGGTTTCTCTGATCTCTGATGACCTCACTTGTAAAACAGAAATATAAGAACATAGCACATAGGACTGTTGTTGGGTTTAAATGAGACGGCAAATGTTAAGAAACTTGACTCAAAAAGGTATTGAATATATGTTTGTTGTTGCATTGCTAATTTTCTCCCACTTGATCAGCCTTTAAATCTTAGAATCTTTTCTGGCATTTTCCTCTTTCTTCCCCATTATCCCCTTTAGCACCAAGCCTCTAAAATCGGCCCTTTCCTTTCCACGCTACCTGTGCCCCTTATTAGCTCACCAGCCAGACTTCTTGCCTTGGGTCCTGAACAATCCAATCCATCTTCCACATGCCCCCAGAGTGATTTTTCTGAAATATCATTTTCCATTATGTTATTCCTTTCTTCAAAACCTCCACTGAATCTCCACCATCTATTTTTAGAAGTTTTTTCTTCTTCCATTATTTCAAGTTAATTATATTTTTCATCGTGAATATAATACATACACATCAATGGAGATTTGTAAGTTAGAGGGGAAAAAAATCACTCACAGACCCATTACATGATCAAAAACTGCAGTTAGGATTTTGATGAATTTCCTTCCAGACTGCACCCCCTTTCCCATACATAGAAACTTTTATTTGCTTAGTAAAAATCCTACTCTACACATAATCTCCTGTTCAGTATTCATTTTTCACTTGTATGATTTTTCCATGTCATCACTGTCTTCATAACCATCCTCTTTAATGGCTGTGTAATATTCCGTTGAGTTGCTTAACCAGTTTCATTTTCTAGAAATTTAGCTTATTTGTTGAAACATTTAGGAGAGCCAGGCACATGGCAAACACTCAATAGATGCTGACTATTGTTATTGTTTCCAATTTGGGCTATCATAAAATGCAGAGAAGGTTTTCTGTACATCATTTTCCGTATTTAGCTGTTTCTTTAATGTCTCAGATGTAGATATTACTGGCTCAGAAGGCATTACTGTTTTTTCATGCTTTTTGATATTGACTAGAGCAGATGCTGAGGGCTTCCCACCTACCCCCCCAAAGCCCACATCCCTTCTGGCCTTTCCATTAGACGGCTGGCCCAACTTCTGACTACAGGAATCCACACCTCATCGCTGAAGGCTTCCTCTGGGACCAAGTCCAGATGAGGCTCAAGATCAGTGCTACCTGGGCAGCCCCAAAGCTATGCGGACACAGATTTGTGTGTAAAGTCTGAAGCTCCCATGTCCCTCAGGTGGGATGAGTCTGAAGTGTTCCATGCTGGCTCCCAGAGGTGCCCAGGGGAATTCATTTCCAGACACCCACAGTAGCAACTGGCTGAATAACAGACCCTGTATGTGGCTGCCCTCCCATTCCATGTTTCACTTCCCCACCCTCCTACGGTTTTCCCTGTATCACCTCTCAGATGGATTAGTCGTATTCAAATTCTCCTCTCGGAATCTGCTTTTGGGGAAACTTAGACTGACACTGCAGCACTAACAGACAAATAGCCAAGAACCACTGGCTGCTGAACCCTGGCTGTTCATCTCCTGAAAGAACCAAACTCTGTTTTCCAAGGACTTAGCATTTGCCAGGCCAAGATCTTACAGGGTTGTCTTGAATCCCCATGCACCATGGAGGTATCCTTGCCCTCATTTTGCAGACCTAGGAACTGAGGCACACATTGGTTAAGCAGCTTGCCCATAGCCACACAGCCCTGAAGGGGCAGAGCTGATGTTCAAACTGCAAATCCACCTTTCCACATGGCCCTTAACCACCATGGTGCACTGCCAAGCAGTGCCCTGTAGCAACAGAAGATCCTTTAGCTGAAACAACACACTGACACTATTAAGAGCTGCCATCCCTGTGACACTGAGTTCACATTCACTGTCACCCCAGAATTGCCCCTCTGTTGCCCCCAAACATGCTATGAGTATTTCTGCCTCAAATTTGGACTCATGCTTCCCTCCAGCTTGTAGCGCCTTCCCTCCTTCTCTGTCCAGCCATTTCTCCTCCGATGGTCTTCATGCCATGCCATGTCCCCTGGACTTGGCACGGGTCTGCTCCTGACCCTCCTACCCTCAGGGTCCTCACCTGTAGACGGGGATGGTGGTAAGACCCACCTAATATGGTTGAATGAAAGCATCTAGTGCAGCACTCACTTCATCGAAAGCAGGTAAAAAATGCTATCTATGCATACTATCTCACCTAATATAACCACTCCTCACCACCTTCTAGACTTCAGCCAACTTCCACTTCTTTGCCCCACATTTCACAGAATTTCTAGTAAGGCAGCCCTAGTGAATTAAAAGTCATGTGTTTGAAGCATCAGAAAAAATTTATTCAAAGCTTGTCAATAAGGCCAAAATGACTTATGGCCATCCTTTGAATATCACTGAGGAATAAAGGCTACCAGAAGATGTCTAGGAGCACATCCTCAGTTCTCATTGTTTGCTCTTGATCGAAGTCCCCAGACTCAGTGACATCAACATTACTTGTCAATCCTTGTCTAGTGGAGATGGAAATAATTTCTGCCTAATAGAACAGATAACCCCAAAGGTTTAGGCATATTGCACATTAACTAATTTTTCTAACTCAGCAATCCTAACACTTAGTTGTCAAATTGCTCATAAATACCTAGCTTCTTAAACACCCTTTGAAGCCATCATAGCATTTTCCTGGTTTCCTCATCAATGAATGAATTAAGGTTTATATTTACCCAAGAGTCATGGTTCTACCTTTTGAAAAATTATACATGTGTAGTAGCTTGCTACTACTTATCTTTTCACAGTTTGGATTCTGGGTTCCTAGTAACAACAGGACGGGGTAGAGATAAAACTCCCTGTGTGTGCTGGGTGGCATGAAGCTCTACACTGAGACCAGGTTTTCTCAGCCACACACACTGACCTTTAGGTGAGTTAGCATTCTCTGTGGTGGGGGTCCTGGGCACTGCAGAATGTTGAATAGTATCCCTGGCGTTGACACCCCAGATGCCAGTAGCACCCAGTGTGACAATCAGACATGTCTCCAGACATCACCAGGTGTCCCTGGTTAAGAACTACTGGTTTGGATTATACTTTTTGAGTGAAAATCATGGGCAGATACCAGAAGGATCAGCAAAGATTCACAATGGCACACAAAGAATTGTTCTGGATGGGTTTCAAATCCCAGTGGCAACAGACCGAGCTGGCTCTGGACTCTTCTCACAGACCCAACAGTATCATTATCTCTTTATCTTTCTTCTTTTGGGTCGGAACTCTCCACAAGATCTGCAACTACAGCATTTGCATCTGTCTGGTTCACCACAGAATCCTTAATGTTAAGAATAGAGAGCTTTAATTGTTCATGCTAAGAATTCAGTAAGTGCCAACAGGGGGCCAAATAGAAAATATGCATGTATTTATATGCATATATGTATAAGTATATATGTTATATATACACATGTATATGCATGTCTGTTACATGTGCATGTGTGTTGTATGTGTATATGTGTGGCATATGTATGCACATGTTATAAGTGTGTATAGATGTATGTGGTGTCATGTATATATATATGTATATGTTTGAATGTACATGCATATGAACTCTAAGGAGGTGGCTGATAAGTCAGATGAAGGAAAGCAGAATATGCCACCCTAAATATGCCACTTTGTCAAAAGGATTGTTCTGAGCTGAAGGCAGTTGAGAAGAAACACATATAAGAAAAGCTTAATGACCCCCTCCTGTTTGCCTAAAAGAAGGACAAAATTTATAAAGGTGTTCCTCCTTCCCTCTTTACCAAGAAGGACAAAAGTTAATTCCTAAAATCAACTCTAGATCCTTCAGTGGAGAAGGCACTAACCTAAACCTGCACAACAAATCTTACTATTATTTACAACCCCATTGCTTCCCCATAATTGGCCTCTCCTACACCTTTCTTTCTTTTGTCTAGCTTGAGATGATATTTAAGCTGGAGTTCTAAGCTACCTTTGAGGGTTACTCATTTTTCCCTGAGGCTCTCCCATGATTCATGTGGTATACATGATAATAAGCTGGCTCTTCTCATTCATCTGTCTTTTTATTAAAAAGTCCCAGCTAAAACCTAGGGTAGAGGTGAACTTCCACCTCCCCTACAGAGACTTCCCAGGTGCCTCTTCTGTCATCACCGCAGGTCTTCTGGTCTCTTGTGTAGGTGTCCTAAAGGCACCCTGTGAACACAGCTCAGAGCCTCACAGAAGTCAATATGCTTAGCTGTAATGGGATGGAGAGGAACTTCTGCCCACCCCACCCCCATATCTCTGTGATCTTTCTTTTGTAATCTCTGCTTTCTTTGGGGGGGATCCAAGTTCTTGACCCAGGTTAACGTTTCCCTCTTTCATCCAGAACAACAAGTAGGTGTCCCTCCCTGCAGTGCACTGAAGCAGCAGTTTGCAACCCTGACAGAGAGGGCAGTAGGACAAATTGCTGGGTCCACTCTCAGAAGCTCTAATTCAGTAGGTCCTCAGTGCAGAACGGACACTTGCAACAAGCTCCTGGGTAATGCTGACACTGCCAGTACCAAGTTCTGAGATACCAGAGTCCGCACAGCTGTTTTACCACGTGTGCCCTGTGAATCACCACCTCAAGACATACTCTATATAAGAGTCTCCTTACCCCTGGGAAATTAGGAAAAGCATTGTAAATGCAGCCTTGGGGAGCCCTTCTTTGAAACTCAAATGCACATCGAAGTTTCAGAGACATTCAGTTATTAAAAAAATAAATACCACCTGGTTCATTTCTTTGGGCAAGTCCAGAGTTTCCCAAAATATAAGCTCATACAACCCATTTTTTTCCATTATCAACCTCCTATGGAACCCGTACCCCTTCAGAATATGCCTTGCAAAACACTACATTAGGAAAACGATCAGAGAGGGCCAAATCAGACGTGCGTGTTGCTCTGTATATTACCCTGCTGCTACCTGGGGAGGCTTTAAAAATCACAGGGAGCCCAGAAAACACACTGTCACCTGAAAGCCAGCCACATAGGAAACCAGATCTCAGCTAGAGACCTATAAACCCCCAGCTCCAGCCCCAACCCGGGCTGCAGCTGCTCCTCCAAACTGGACACCCAGGAGGTCCTGGCCTCCTGGGACCCCCCTACCTGGTGTCTTGGGGCTGGTCAGGGGCCAAGCCATTCTGCCTTTTTCTATTGCATTTTGTGCACAGCTAAAGGTTTTGTAACTCTGCATTTTAAATAAGAAAGAGACGTACAAATCATCAACCTAAGAACAAGGGCAGAAAATAATAGATTCTGTGTTTAAGGGGCTTAGAATCAAAGGAGTTCAGGGCCATGGTTGAGGTGCTGATGAAGGAGTGTTTTTTTGGGGTGGCCAGAGGGCGTCTTGGTTTGGAGAGTGCTGAGTGCTAAGTGTCAAGAGCAAAAGCCCCTTCCCCTGCCTTAGACCTTAGATTACCTTCTTACTGTGAGGCTATGGAATTCTTCAACTGAACCAGCCGAGGGTTGCCAAACATTGTTGTTAATTTGGGCAAATCCTTTTAGCAATCTGGTACCAAGCTGAGTACAATGACCGTAAGCATGTCCGTTCAGTTCTCTCTCTCCCACATCCTGAACCGTTTATACTCATTACTTTTAAAAGTCAGCTACACTGACACACCTCCTTCTCCGGTAATCCCTGGATCTTACTGCCAGGACCCTACACCAGAGACACCTGGGCCAATGGGAATAACAACCAGTGAGGCAAAGATGGATCTTAGTCCATTTTGTAAATGAGCAAAACAAAAGAAACCATTGCTTTATTTCTGATAGGCCAAATTTACCTGAAGCTCTGGACCATTAGGGTTGCTTTTCATTAAGAAATATGTGTGAAAACCAGTGTGATCGGTCCAGAACTGCCTGGGTCACTTGCCAGCCCTGTTTCTCAGTATCTTTCTGCCTCACTTTTCTGATCTCCGAAAGGGAGGAGACAATAGAGCCCTTTGGAGGACTAGCTGAGTTAGTACAAGCAAAGCGAATAGAACGCGAAGAGCACCGGCACAGGGTGAACGCCTGTAGGAAGGGCCATGTGTGCTCAGGGGTGACAAACACAGGGACCCTGCAGACAGCACAGGGTGAACGCCTGTAGGAAGGGCCATGTGTGCTCAGGGGTGACAAACACAGGGACCCTGCAGACAGCACAAGGTGAACGCCTGTAGGAAGGGCCGTGTGTGCTCAGTGATGACACACACAGGGACCCTGCAGACAGCACAGGGTGAACACCTGTAGGAAGGGCCGTGTGTGCTCAGGGGTGACACACACAGGGACCCTGCAGACAGCACAGGGTGATCGCCTGTTGGAAGGGCCGTGTGTGCTCAGGGTTGACACGCACAGGGACCCTGCAGCTGGACTGCCCACGTTTGCTTGCTTTTCTGTTTAGTAACAGCTCTATTGAGACATAATACACCTACTATAAAGTTCACCCTCATAAAACATACTCTTCTGTTTTTTATATTCATACTATTGTGTAACCATCACCACTACCTAGTTCCAGAACATTCCCATCACCCCCAAAAGAAATCCCATACCCACTAGCAGTCACTCTCCATATACAGCTCCCACCCCCTACCTCTTCCCCTGGCCCTAGGCAACCCCTCATTTGCTTTCTGTCTGCTTGATCTGGACAGTCCTTTCCGTTTCATGGAATCATACAGTGTGTGGCCTTTTGTGTTCGGGACTTCTCAAGTTTGAATCTCAACCCTTGAAATCAAAAGCTGTGTCATCTTTATCAAGTTTTCCCAGAATTTCCCCTTCTGTGAAATGGAATTAAAATCATCATTAGGAGTCATTAGTCATTAGGAGGATTAAATGTGCTAATTAATACATCAAAAGGACTCACACAGGGCCTAGCTCATAGTAAGCACTACTTAGATGTCAACTTCCATTACTGCTATTACTACTGTCATTACTAGTGTGCTGTGGCTTTGCCTCAAAGCACATGACCGGTGGCAGGACCCCCAACACACACACCAAGATGAACAAAGCACAGAGAACACAGCTCTTGCCCTGCTCGGTGCACAGCCTGGTAGGAGTGATATGACAGGAAACCAGCTTAAATGAATACAATGGTCTTATCATATGTGCATTTAACTAATGGAAATCCAGCTCTTCCACCAAAAAGAGAAGGCAGAAGAACGATTTAAATGCTGCAGTTAAATGCTGTAAAATTATATCTTGCATATGTTCTTTATTATGCACTGTACATTACTGCATACATTATACATTGTTACACATTGATTACAGTACAGGGTTGCACACACACAAAACCACACACACTGCAATTTAATGGGCATCTTAAGAGATTTCAAGGTTAATGATCATTCCGTGTTTGCCTTAAACCTTGACTTTATAATCTAACCCCCGAGTAAAATGCAATTCTATTGTGTATGGACAACAACAATTCAGACTGATTCCAGACAAATTAAATCAACCAACAAGCAGTGGTTGAGTTGGGCGTTAGGCTGAAATGGGTTCCACTGGTGAACACCCATTTGCCAAGGACCACTTCTGCCCTACACAAGCTCACAGTCTCATTTTGAAAATAAACCGCATAAGCATAATCATAAGAGGCTGGTGAGTGGCAGAACTGGGTGTGAGAAACAGAAGGAAATCATCTCTCCCCCAACCAGGTGATAGGACAGGCAGATACGAGAAGGGCTGCGCTCTCCCCAGACCCTGGCCGTCCCTTTCCCTGCTTTGTTGTTCTCCACAGCACTCATCACCAGACAGACATCAAGTATCATCAGCCTGTTCACTTTTCACTGTCTCTTCCCCAACCAGTATGGAAGGTCAGTGGGGCAGGACTCTGTGCACACTGCTCACTCCCGTTTCCCAATGCCCAGAAGAGCATTGAGTGCTTCGTGGGCAGGCAGCAAGATTTGTTGCTGGATGAATGAGTGAGTGTAACTGTTCAGACAACCTCTACCCTTCTCCCACCTCCCACCCCCAAAACACGCATAGTCTGTAACTCCAGCCTCAACTGGCTTGTTCCTTAATTGTTTAAAAGCAGTGGGAATATATCCACATCAGAGATGAGGCCCTAAGGTAGCAGTGAGGGCTTTGGCATGTTGATACCATCTAGTGGGAAAGAGAGTATCTGCAGGTGGTGCTCAGCCAAAGTCAGAGGGTTGAAAACAACCACCGTAACTTCCCGTCGTCATTAGCTGTCAAGAGGAAGTTCCCAATAACATGTAACAGTGGCAGCTGGAATCTCTTACATACTCATGCCTACCTGGGCATATACTGCTGGTGCAAGCACCTGTCATACCTCTCCATTTACCTGCTCACAATTTTCCCAAAACATACTTGCTTCCCTAGAGCCACAAAAGTTCAGCAGGGAAAACCAGAGGAACTTGTGGTGGCAAGGGCCGTCTTGACCGACTGAAGGTACTCGGTGGGGTCACACCCCCAGACTCCTGTGCTGCACAGGGGCCATTCTGAAGTGACTGTGACCCAGCTCTTCAGAGGGGCCCCAGCAGATATGAGGCCAGTTGTCATGACAGTGACCAGCTAAATGACATACTCATCACTGGCTTTCCTTCCTTCCCATTTCTGTGCCTTGGAATCATCTCACAAATTAGCTCCTTGCTTCCACGCCTATGTCTCCATCCCTGGGAGAACTCAACCCAAGATATGGTGTGTAACACCAATATACCTTTGGTTGGTAAGAAAGCCTTAAGAACTACAGTACAGACAGTTACTGCAAAAGCTAAATTACTATATCTTTTGAAGATGGTCTGAGAATTATGTTCTATCATTGATGATCAGCATCTTTATCTAGATTACTTAAAGTGAAATACTCCAGTGATACATGGTCCTAAAGAAGTACCACAATTCTTGTAGTGATGAGGATAAAGAAAACATCTGCTTTCTTCCTGACCTATGCCAGTTTGACCAACCACTGAGCTGGCAAATAGTTTTGATCAGGAGTTGACAAACAGCCCAAGGGCCAAGTCCAGCTCTGCCTGCTTTTGTAAATAAAGCTTTATTGGAACACAGCCATGCCCATTTTTTACATATTGTCTGTGGCTATTTTTATGCTACAGTGATAGCATTGAATAGCTGCAAAAGAGATTATATGTTTACTCTAGGGTCCTTTACAGAAAAAGATTACTTACCTGTGGTTTAAATTATTGGTTGCTATATTTTTGGACACCCAAAAGCAAAACTTAAAGAAAAACAAAAATCAGAGAATGGACAAAGATTTGCCAACAACACTTTACCACTAAGGACCAAAGAGCCCTCTACTTATAACCAATTATATTTCATAAACAATAGGACATTTCACCCCTAAAGATCAGAAAGGTTACTGCATCAGAACAATGAACTTCCAACCCAAGGAACGGTGGGAGATAAGCTCAGAACAACGGCCTATTCCACGTTGACTTTTCTTATAGCACTATCACTATCTGGAATTATCATATTTACTTACATTTGTTATATATTGTCTTTACCCCTCATTAGAACATAATCACTGCTACTTACCTAGTGTAAAGTATCTACTAGGTAATGCATGCTTGAGATACAGTCATCGATTGATAAATATTTGTTAAATAAACGACTTAATCAAACATGGACTGTACAGACTGGGGTGCACAGATACAAACATCCTGAGAGGTGGAAATGCAAGCTCACCGAGTGGAGTGCTGAGACCGGGAGGAATGGAGAGCATGTGCATTTACAAGCCTGGGGACAATGGGAGTGCTCACTGCTCTACTCGCAGTACAAAAAACAGTCAAGCACATAATAGGCACTCAACAAATGTTTACTGAATCAATAGTTACACTGACTAAAGGCACTTAAACTGAATTAAAATAAAAAATAACTTTCCTGGTAAAACAGAACTGAAGTTCAGGTTATATTCAGTCCAATTGCACGTGCTATAGATTTGTGTGTTGCAATATAGCTACAGGCTGTATATTTATCATTTTCCTATGAATTAGGAAAAATGTTCTTGTAGACAGAAGCACTCAGGAAGCACTGGCTGAGACAATGGATTTTCTTGGCACCTCTGGGGATGAATGCCATCCAGCTTTAGGGCTTAGCAGCAGGAAGGAAACCACCAGAGAATTTACTGGGAAGCTGTAGGAGCCATGCCACTAGGTCCTGGCACCTATGTGACTGTTCTTATTGGGATGACTGTTCTTGCTGGAGGAAGCATGCAGTGTGAGTGGGTTGTTCATCCTGGTCAAAGCAAAGGCTCAGAACAAAGAACACAAATGACTAGGCACCTGGTTCCAAGGGCTGCAACCAGCAACTCAGACAGGAGGTCCAGGTCCCTGGTCCACTTTTAGTAATTCAAAAGTAGGGTTCCTGCAAGCAGCCGTTTTGACTCCAGGAGAGCCAGGAAACAAAACAGTCCAGGGAGAGAATTCTTATGTCATTTGAGGGAATAAGGGAGGAAGCTGTTATACACTCATAAAACATGGAGGAAAATGCACATGCACAGGAATCAGAAATTCATGGGTTCAAACCCTGGTGCCAGTTCCTAGTGGCTGTGTGGCCTTAGGCAATGACTCAACCACTCTGAACTTCTTCTCATCATAGGGAGAGGTGTCCCTAAGGGTTGCAGTAAGGATTTGAGATAAAGTATGCAGCTGGCACATAGCAGGAAATTGTACAGTAGATTTACAATTATTTTGACATATTTTCAATAATAATAGTCACAAGTGCTCATGGTGTTGGCGCACACACACACACACATACTGCCCTGATATAGCCCCCTGGGAAACAGCTATATCAGGTGTAAAGATACATCTGGAAGATGAGATTCCCACCAGATCAAGTGATTTTATGAGGCATGAAATCCCCAGGCAAACAATCTTTTGGGAGCTGCCAGTTGAGGAATCGGCAAATCCCTCTCTTGGGAGAAAACTTTATTTTTTTTTAAAGTCCTTGCATTTTAAATACACAAGCATCTTTACCCTCTAAGTCAGATGCTCATGGCCAAGGACCCATGGTACCTTCAAGCCATACACTCCTTTGGAGCCCAGCATGCAAATCACAGGATTCAGTCATGAGCATACTTCAACTTAATCCTCACCCCAACCTTGCTGGGCAGATGTAGCTATTCTCTCTTCATTTAGCCACCTGAGGAAATAGAAGAGGAGGGAAATAAAGTGACTTATCAGAGGTCACACAGCATGCAAATGGCTGGGCCAGGATTCAAACTCACTTCTCAAAGGCTCAGAGGTCCCCTGGTGCTCCTAAGCAGTCCATGCCACTTGCTCCTCTGGGTCCCAACAGATCACTTTTCCCTAGTGAGGACCAGGACTGTTTGGTATTCATCTCTGGATCCCCAAATTAGTAGCATTCTTGGCACTTGATAAATACTAAAAATTTGGGAAAGCAAGATGGAAGGACAGAAGGGAAGGCACAGCATCCCCCCTTCAGTACTTCTTTATCCCCTATTGTTTCCTATTATAACAATTACCAAATTCATACTATTTCAGTCATTTTCCTATTTCTTATCGGCTGCCCTCAGTACAACAAGCCCTGTGAAAGCAGGTTCCATGCCCATCTTGTTTACCGATGAATTTGCTAAGTGCCTCAATGGATGCTTAGTGATTGGACAACTGCACATACCTCTCCTTCTGAGGATGGTGTACCTGCACTGCTTCCCATTTTCTGAGAGAGAGCCTGGCACTGCTGCTATACCCAGGAACGTAAGGGTCACCAAGGCTACAACCAGTGTGCTGGCTGAAGGTGCGTCAGCATTCACAAAGTGACTGCTGAAGTAGCAGATCATTATTTGCTTCATGTAAGAAATATTTCTAGTGCTGCTGATTGAATGTTCAAGGAATCATTAAAGGGCTTGGCAATGTTTCTCTCAAATATCTTTTGCATGAAAAGCCCCAGAGATTGGTTAATTATAGAGGCTACACATCAGTCTTTCTAGTTAAGGGCATTTCCAGGCCCCTACACAGATGCAAGCAAGGATTGTATCTGTGGGCATGAGTGTGACTGGGGCCCTGGAGGCCTCTCCTGAGGAGCATTACTGCAGCCTGGCTGCCACCCCCGTGGAAACAGCCCTCAGACCCTGTTTACAATGTCAGACACCTGGGTTGCTTGTTTGGGCAAGAGGGTCTAAGTTCCTGCCAATTGAAAGAATCAGCATTCAAGCTCTAATCCTGAACCCCTCCCTGACCCTTGCTCTGCCATCCCCAAACCCAGCTACTGCGCTCTGCCAAGTTCTCCCCTAAATGTCTCTCGGATGCTCCGAGTAGGGTGTGTCTACTTCTCTCGTCTGCACTGTCACTCCCTAGTCTAGACTCTTCCTATGAACTCAGGCCTAGACTAGTTTTTCTCTTCCTTTCATACCAGCTCCAATTCATTTGCTACATTGCAGCCAGGGTGGCCTTTTCCAAATGGCAATCTGACCTTGTCATTCTACATCCTCCCCTCCTTACTTTCAAAAGCTGCCCACCGTTCCAGGACAAGCACCAAAATCCTTGCGGCTCTGGAACTCGCCAGCTGCTCCTCACTCTCCGTGGGCTATGCAATGCTGCTTTCTGCACAGAGACTTCCCCCAGGCTGTGCCTTCGTCCCCAGGGACGCCCCTTCCCTGGCCCATACCCTCTAGTGCCCCTTTGTCTATAAGTCTCACTCCTCCTCCAGACCATGGCTTGAGCAGCAGGTTATTAGGGAAGCCTCCTACATCCTTCATCTGGATCTGATGCCCTTCTTAAATTCATTAGTTCATGTTTGCTAAGACCTGCTATATGCCAGGCACTGTTCTAGGCCCTGGACACACGGACATGACTACAAAATGTGTTGTAGTGCAGCTTATATGTTAGTCGCCGGGAAAGGCAAGACTCACACAAGCAAAATACACCGAATGGCATCGTCTCACACAGACTGCGTTTACTTCCATCACAGCGGTTTCTGTTTTGAATTATTCATTAATATCAATCTCCCCTGCCAGGGGATCTCTTGGGGTCTCAGCCTTTCTAGTAGCTGTACCCTGAGCACACAGGAGGTGCTCCATGAATATCATAGACATTTATTGAACCCATTTGGTCCCAGATGAATTCACTGAAGTCAAGTTGCTTGAGTGCTTCGGGTTTTGGAGGGACAATCCCTTGTCCAAATCCCTAAACCTCCCTGCCCTTTAAGAAGGCTCCTTGCAGGCTCTCTAGCTATAATTTTGAGTCAGAGCAGGAGTTAGAAAACTTTTTCTGTAAAGGGCCAAATAGTAAATATTTTAGGCTTTGTGGGCCATATGGCACCAACTCTGTTGTTATAGCACAAACACAGCCACAGACAATTATAAAAACGCATGGGCATGGCTATGTTCCAATAAAACTATTTATAAAAACAAGCTGCGGGCAGAAATCAGCCCACAGGCCGGAGTGTGCAGCCCTGAGTTAGATGACCTCAGACGCCCAGCCCCTTAGGCAGCTGAAGGCGGAGCTGCGGGTTGAGTCAGCGTGGCTTCTGCTCTCAGGGGCGCACAGCTTCCCGCAGACCCTCCCTAGGTTGACAGAAGCTCAAGCTGCAGGCCCCTGCAGGCACCATCGCCCGCAGCCCACGGAAAAGCAGTGCCCCGCCGCCCCCTCAGGGGAGAGGCTTTGGCCTGGGGGCGGCATAAGGCCGAGATGGAGCCTGCCACATTCCTCGCAGGGTCCCCAGGCTCCCAGAGGCTGGGCTCATTTCCTGGCCCCGCCCAGGCATGTGGCAGGGCTGCTCTCGGCTGAGCAGCTGCCGCCCTCCGCCCCAGCCCGGCCTGCGCTCAGCTGGCAGACACAGGGGCTTTGTGCTTCGGTAGCAGATCGGGTGACACTCTCTGGGGCCTTTGAAATGAGACATGACATGTCAAAACGTGCCTATTGCTAATGATAATTTTCAGGAATTTGACTTCTGTTGGCGACTGATGGAGGGAAAAAATCACTTTTTTTTTTTTTATGTGTACCTAGTTATATTTACCCTGATCTTTGGGGTCTGTATGGAAAACAAGTTATCTGAGGCTTACCTGCTGGTATGGGTTGAGGGGACAGATTACAGGTTAGTCTAGTATTTATGGAGCCAGAGAACATTAATTGTAACATTAACACTCTATGTAGACTGTGGTGGGTGTTAACTGTTAAAAACAGCTACAGAAATTTCACACAAACTCCAGTTGGTACTAGGGATGACAATGTCCTGTGTATAAGATACTACAGGCAGCAGAGCTATGGAGCTAACATTACCCTGAAGTTACAGTGCTCTCTCCGCGTGTTAGCGAAGTCCCCCCAGAGTCCCCTGCAGGACCAAGTACTGAAAGTGATTGTGACGTCTGATGATACTCAGACTGCGTGTGAGCACCCCTGTCAGACAACGATGCCCAGGTGTGCCTGTACTCCAACGGTGTACCTCTCTGTGCCCTTGGTGTAACACTCCACACAGTGCGCTGGCATCTTCATATTACCCAGCGGTCCTGAACCCCTTGGCGGCGATGCATAACAATATGAGAACGCACCAACCCTCTGGTACCAAACTCTCAGATGGACTCAAAGCCACAGTGAGTCCCTTCTCCAGGTGTAACTCTTCCACATGGAACAATAGTCTGGGCGTTAGGTTGCTCTGGGTACCCTAAGCCACCTACTGACGGTGACAGCAATAAAATTGTTGAGAAGGAGGCAGAGTCCCCTTGGTTATGTCTTCCAAAGGGCACACCAGTGCAGTTCAGCCAAAGGGATAAGGGGCTCATCCCTTCCTTTACAATAGCCTGTCACTGAAAAGCTGACTGCATCAGATCTGATCAAGTCTCAAGGTTTGTGAAAGCAGAGGTTCCCACGCAAATGGCCAAAGGGTCAAGTGGGTAAAATAAATGAGTACAATGGGCTGGGGATACTAGAGAGTGCTGGGGACTGTGGCAAACTACAGAGGCAGGTCCTGCCCAAAGGGAGAGTAGTGATAGCTCCAGTGAAGTGTGGCCATGTGGGAATGCAGCTCTATGGTTGCCTGACCTTCTGACATTTTAAGAAATACAAGAAATCTGGACTTTTCAAAATGTATATCTTCCCACTTTTCAAAATATTTGGGCCAAACAAGATACATCCGTGAGCTACTTTTGGCCTGTGGCTGCTATTTGCAACCCCTTCCCAGAGGCCAGAGTTGCAGAATTGGAATGGATAGGTTTCAGCACCACCAAAAGAATATCTTGAAGTTCAATCTGCTAAACCAAAGGGTTGACCCATTCACCTCCATGAGCCCTGGCTCAGTTTGCATTTCAAGTCTGAAATGTCATTTATTCTCTCTAGCCTGCCCTTTGCAGCTCCTCCTCTCAGTAGAGAAAGATACCACTTTCTACCCTAACCCAAGAATAAAGCCACTAGTCAGTGCCAGTGAAGGTGCAAGGGACCCTACAGTCCACTCAGTCACCATTTGTGTCGTCTGCTGAAGGAGAGAGCAGGAGCAGGCCTGGGGTCCCCAGGTGGCTTTAGAGGAGACATGCTATGGGCAATTGTATTGGCAGAATACTTCAGGAGGATAAGATTTTTCAGGGCATGTGGGCATCTTGCCAAGAAGTAAGTGGAAACGATGCCAAAACCACTGGTCACTTGATTTGATTCTTCCCAGATGATTATTGTAATTGGATGGCAGACCAATATTTCCTTCTCCTTTTCAACTGGTGGGGTTGGGGGATAAATGGATCTGGCTCATGATACACTCTTCTGGGCAGTTACCTAATGGGGACGATCATCTCCTTTCACAGGCACAACTGGTCTTGCCTTCTGGCTACCTAAAGAGTAAAAGCAGGTCCAGCTGAAGTCGAATGCCAGGAAATTTCAGAACTTCCTTGCATTTCATAATGCATTGTCTGCAATGGTCTCTGAAATGTTCCCTGCTCTAATACTCAGAAGAGATTATA
Organism: Manis pentadactyla; assembly: GCF_030020395.1. Taxonomy (NCBI): domain Eukaryota; kingdom Metazoa; phylum Chordata; class Mammalia; order Pholidota; family Manidae; genus Manis; species Manis pentadactyla. Next base: position 67,414,215 of record NC_080033.1, on the reverse strand, counting down.
GGTGAAGAATAAAATAGAACAGAAGCAACTGCAAGAGAGAAAAAGGGAGGAAAGAAAGGACAGATAATATACAATGACAGGGCTTCTTATTGGGGGAGCTTGTAGCAAAGAATTGGGAGTAAGGAGCTTAGTTTGGTTTGGATGAAGCTACCACACTGAAGTTCTTTAAAATGTATTAAGCTGTAGATTCAGAATTCTGTAATGCTGTAGATGGAGCCCTCTTCTGGAGGAATTTTCAGCAGGTATCTTAACAAGATCAAAACACACAGAGATGGACACACACACAGAGAAATACTATACTGTTGGCTTTTGGGATGATAGGACTGTCATTCAGATGTTAACTGACCATAGTTTGTCCTTGTCTTTGCCTTTCACTAAATAGAAATTAACTAAATTCCCCAAGCAACTGTCTTTTTGGAAGGAGGGAAAGGAAGAAGGATATTTTCAAGAACCTAGCTGTATCTTTACCACATCCAAAAGCTGGTACTTTCAGGTAATGCCATTATTGGGTACATTGGTTTTGGGCAATTTCGCTGTAACACACAGAGGACACTTCTAGAAGGAAATAGATTTCATTTAATGGAAAACCCAAAGGCTAAAGATAGAAAAGGAGAGGGAGGCAGAGCAGGAGAGATTAGCTAGGATGACTGTTGGGGCTTTTAATATAGACTGTGGTATTACATAAATTTCAGATCACATATTCAGCCTTGCAGTTTATTAAATCTCTTTGGAGACATCCTAAAAACATTGTTCAGACGCGTGAACTCTACTTCTTTGACTACTTTCAACCCTTATATCTGTTTCCCCAGCGCTTTTGAAATCGTACAGGCTGTCACGTGTTCTCTGTAACTGGTAAGACTTTTTTCCTCATTGAGAGTGCTCTACAAATAAACACTGTCCTCAAAATATAATCTACAGAGTTGCAAAGTCACTAGAAGATGTTGATTCTTATTTAAAATCATGAAAATCAAGATTCCAACTCCAAAAAGGTATTCCCCGTATTAAATCAACATCTCAGATTCAGTGGAACGTTTCTGGTCCCTCCCAAGTGACTGCTCTCCAAACCTGAACCACTCCCCAAAATCCTAATTCTTGGGGGATTACTCATTCATTGTCAGAACTTTGAGCTAGTTAGTCATAAGTGAGACCCAAACTGGGGGGGCGGGAGAGCGGAATCATATTTACAGTGGAATTTCTAGCTCATGCCTCTCCTGATTTGTTTCACATTCATTATTTATCATAGCCAAATTCCAGCAGCCACTTCTGGGATGGCCTTTCTCAAAACACCCCAGAGGAGAAGAGAGGTGACTGACTATTCCTCAACTCTGCCAGCTTCCAGCCATTGCTGCTTAGAATTCCTCTCCCCCCTCACCCCTTCCAAATGCCTAAAATAGCAACCTAGCCAATAAACTTAGAGATTGATGGTCTCCAAAGCTGGACTCAGTGTATTACAACTGTGGTGGAAAAACACACACATGCTTGCCTGAACACCACTAGGGCTGAGTGACTAATTTGCTTTATTACATTGTTTTGCCCTTTCTTCTGTTTTTTTGTCTGCCTCAGGAAAGTTTTGTTTTTGCTCATTGACTCAAAGGCTCCAAGACTTTCACCACTTTTCACAGTGACACACAGAGCTCTGCGCTTAAACCTCTTGACAGTTAACTGAATTGCACCCAAATGATTTCTCTGCAAGATGCTATTCCTACCAGGGTATCAATTACTGTCCTTATGTGGACATGTGCTCCGATTATGCACAACAATCTCAAAGAGAAATAAGCGTCTCAGGGCAGACAATTCAATTCATGGTAAAATCTGTGCTCCCCCAGTCTAAGAAAACTAACTGAGCTGAGAGCCCGCAGACCCCACCTGTGCCAGCTGGGCCCTGGGTGAGGAGCCACACCAGTTGCTTTGCAAAAGGCATCATGTGAGAAGCCCCGAGGGCATGGGGACTGCTCAGGCTGTCATGTGCTCTCTCTTGGTCATAGGGAGGCATAACTTTGGGCAAGCCCTGGAATCAGAACTGAGGTCAAAACATGCCCCACAGAGAAAAGGACTGTAAAGTCCTAAGTAAGGTGTGGTAAGTGCCTCTAGACACTGACACCTCCCAGTGTGCCAGGCCTCGTGCTAAATGCAGTACCTACGATATCCTGTTGAATGCAATCCAATCTGCCTAGCAATTCTAGGAAGACTATAAGACTTTTTTTTTTATGTGGAGAATCTGGAAGCTCAGAGATGTTAAGCAACTTGCTCAGGGTGGTATCAGTAGCACATGGAAGAGAGATCGGTTTGAACCAGAGGCATGGTCTGAACCACTCTGCCAAACTGGGACAGTTGTTAAGAGTCCAGAACGTCTGGAAAACCACTTCACAGACAGGTATAGAATTTGTGGCAGGACTTCAGGCTACAGGTACCCCAAGAGCATCAGTCAGCAAAGCCCTGGTAGAGGAGGGGTAAATGGGAGAGCCCGGAATGGGCGCTGTGTGTCCAGGGAAGCAGGAAGTTAGGAGTGGGGAGGGGGCTCAGCAGCCAGGCACCTTACTCCACTCCCAGCACTGTCATCTACCCCTCGCCCTCCACACTGACTCATCTTTGTGGTCACAGTGCTCCTGGGACACTGGCCCATTTGCAAAGTCTAATCCCAACATCGATCTGGTAGTGGTGACCCCTTAACAGGCTGCTCTGCCTCTTAGCGTCTGAACCAGCCTGTCTGGGACCCTGCCTCTCACTCACACCCTCACACACGTGCCTCTTCCCCTGGCACCAAGGAGTCCTGGCCAGGAACTCAACACCCACATCTACCACCACAAGGCACTCCCTATCTCCTTCCCTCTTTTGCTCAGCCCTGCCTTGATTTAACCCACCCATTTGTAGGCTGCCAGTTCATCCTCAGTCCCATAGGCGTCCAGGGAGCCCTCGGGTCGGGGACTGGGTCACGGTTCACGCCCTGAGAAACACAGGCCCTGAGCAGCGCTGGGCGTCCCTCTGCCCTGGCCTCCTTGGAGTCCTGATTTCCTGCACACAACTTCCTGAGATCTCGGAGCAGCAGAGGTGGTTGCCGGAGACCCACGTCTCCATTGCACCCCTCTCCCAGGTCGCCGGGCCCTTCCCTAGCGCCGCAGCGCTCCGAGGGTTAACAGGCAGCTGCAGCCCGGGTGGGCAAAGCTTGAACTTTTCTCTACGCTCCGAGCCCGCCTGGGAAGGCAGCAGAGGCGGCAGTTGGGGCTCAGGGCCGGAGTTCCAGCTGGCTGGACAAAGGGGACGCGGGGAACTGGGGACTGGGGACTGGGGCCTGCGCCCTGGCCGGGGGACGCGCTCCGGAGGTCGGGGAAGGAGAGGACCCCACCGCGGGCGTCGCGGAAGTGGGCACCTTTGAGCGACAGCAGCAGCCGGGCCGCGGCGCCCTGCCGGCCCCAGGCGCCTTCCAGCGAGCAGGCGGGGCTGGGCGAGGGGGCCCGGGCTCCCCGGGAAGTCGGCGCTGCCAGGCCGGCCTGTGCAGCCCGCTCGCCCGCAATCCGGTCCCGAGCTGCGCCTGCCTCTCTCGGCGGGGGAAGCCACGACTCCCGGGAGTCGCCGCCAGCGGAGTCTTTCTCCAGTGCGTGAGCCTCCGAAGGAGGTGAATCAAAGTTACCCCACTTGCTGTAGGCGAGAATGCCGCCCCTGCTTGCGAAAAGGGGGCTCTGGAGCGCTCTCTTCCTCCCGCGAACGTACACACACACACACACACACGCACACTCCCGGGAGGCAAGCCGGAGTGGGGAACGAGGGCCACCCTAGGATCTCCAGGGCTGAGAATGACCTCCCTTCCGAGCCCTGGACTGTCTCCGCCGCCGGTTCCGGAGAGCCCCAGTCCCCCGAAGCCCCCTCGCCCTGCGCGAAGCAGGCGATCAGAATGCAGAAACCGGGCGCGGGGCGTGCCTGGCAACCCCTCTTCCCTACCTGGGACAGGAGGACGCACAGGAGGAGCGCAGTTCTCGGCTGCATTTTGCCCGACTAGACGCGCCCGGCGGCGTTTTCATTCATGCACTTGGCTGCACTGAGCATATTTTCCGTGGGAGCCAGGCTTTGAGGAGAGGCTCTGCCTCGCCAGCCAGCCAACTTCCCAAATAGATCAACGGCAGCATCACGAAGGCATTGGGTAGAGGCTGATGACCAGGACCAATGGCTTTACAAGACGGATTCCTTCATAAAGCTCCCTCGCTTGGCATGGCAGATATGGGGCGAGCACCTCACGCAGAGCGAGCCCCTCGGAGGAGGCTCCGCTTGCTTTTTGGGGGCTGTTGGAGCCCAGCCTCGCAAATCACGCCGGCCAACGCCAGCCCATTCCACTTTCCCAGAGAACGAAATTGCACCAGGGACTGGAGGACACTTCCAGCCCAGTGCAAAAAGATTCTCTTTATTAAAATGTTAATAAGATCCACTTTATTTCCAATAAATCAAACAAAACGACCCCAGCAGTTTCAGCCCTTTTTACGCCTAGAAAGACGTAGAGGTGATCTTTTTTCTTTTGTTTTCTCTCTCTCTCTCTCTCTCTCTCTCTCTCTTTTTTTTATCAATGTGGTCCAAGACACGATGGTGTTTGGTGTTTCCCTGCCATCTCACAAATCACAAAGACGACAGATCAATTCTAGCTTGCAGAAAAAAATCCATCAAGGGGCAATAGATTTTATTAACTGCAGGTGAGAGTGTGACTGGCTACCTACTCCACAAATGTGCATCTGGCACCAAAGTTGGGACCATGATTTGAGGAAATTTTTTTTTTATATGGATGTGATGTTTCAGAATCTCCTAGCTATCCCCAGGGACTCGGAACAGTATTATCCACTTGCTCAAGGGATTTTATATGTATGGTGCTATGAGAATGAGGGTAAGAGGAATATCTAATTCTGCCTTTCCCAGTAGGAATCTGAGAATATGCTGTAAAGATCTTAGTCTGTCATTTCTGTGCAGCCTCCTTCTAAAAAGGATTTAAGGTGTTTTATAATAAAGGACATTTGTGCAATAGAAGTTATGCAACCAGAATAGAAAATCTGGGCTAGGAGAAAAAAACTGAAATGCTAAACCCAAACTCTTAATATATTTGCTCTGATTTGGACCTGAGCTTCCTGGTAGCCAAAGTAATAAGAGAAACATATAAATTACATAGTTTCTAGTATAGATACACATACACAAATGTCTTCAGCAAATTTCTCCTGACACTAAATACTGGAATAAATGTATTATGTGATATCTAATATAGCAGGACACTGAGCAATTGACCACATTGAGACCCAGTGAACTGGGCTGTATTCCCAGTATCTGGCAGAGGGCCTAGAACATGGAGATAGTCACTAGTGGGTGTTAAATAAATGTCTAGACTTAATCAAGAAGAAGCAGAGGATGGGATGGGGCAAAGAGTCTGGAGCCCCATTACCTAAACTTACTCCCCAGCTCTGCTACTGACTAGTAAGTCACTCAAATGCTCAGCACATCTGTTTGCACACTGGTTAAATGAAAAATATAAATTATACTGAACTCAAAAGGTTGTGGTGAAAATTAAGTAACAAAATAACCATCCAATAAATGTATAAGTCGATGCACTTTTCAAAATGCCTTCATTGTCAGCTGTTTAGTCCCAAGGTCATCTCACGTGGTCCCAAGGTCACTAAGGAAGATGCAGTGACATCTAGCCACCTCGCTGCCTTCGCCAGCACTAGCCCAACAGATGGCAATATTGGCCAAACAGCCCCCAGAAGATCCAGGAAAGGTGGGCGTTGTTGCTTCTTTTCGGCTCTTCAGCTTTCCACCTCCCTTTGCCCGAGTAGGTCTCTGAGAAGTGCAGTCATAGAGTTGGACGGACGACAGGATCTCCCGCTTTGGACACCGTGTGTGTGCAGACCTATACTCACACTGGCCACCAATAAAGCAGGTACATCGGAGTCAGACAGGAGTTAACTTCAAAAGTCTCCCTAGGCCTTGAGGCTCACCTCTAGAAACCCACGGAGGCCAAGAAGGTGGGAAAGGATTTTTCTGCCAAATGAGACCTGGACTGGGATCCCCAGACTTCACTTACATAAGGCAAATTGCTTTTACTTCCCAAGCCTCAGCTCTTTCATCAATAAAATGGGAATAATAATGAAATAACACTCTAGAGATTTTGTAATAAGTGATGTCACTTTCCTCCTTTATACACTACTCCCCTCTGCTCTCAGAGAACACACATTTCACCAAAAACACGATATCAGGTTTTGTTCAATGAAGACAGGAGAAAAATAATTTCACTCCAATGATAAAAGGCCTCTGAAGAAGAAATCCATTTTTGTTTGTTTTTCCTTCAGTTCCCTTATGGGGTTTTTTTGGCTCTTGGATTGATTGATGGTGGCAAGTAAATACTGAAGCTGAGAACCACCCTCTACTTACCCCTGTTCTACTTTCCCCAACTCCATCTCCTGATCCAACCCGCTGGCTGCTTTTGCAACTCAGGACTCCCCAGAAGCTGTGTCTGCATTCTGACCCACTCCAGATTCACACTCCTTTTCCGGGCACATCATTCTGGCTTTGTAGCTGATGGAATCATCCAGCAGTCAACACCTATCTCCTGAGGTGCCAGGGATTGAGCCATTTCCTCTCACTGGCATGGACAAAGACATCATTTCTGAGTGTATGAAGGTGGCCACGTGGGTACATGCAATGCTTGTGTGTTATGTGTACAAGTGCATAGATGTGTGTGTATGGAATGGGGCAACTGGTATATGGTCCAGCAGAGATAATGTATTCAAGTTTTGGTACCCTTCAAATGTGCTCCTGTGATGAGGCATTTGAATAGAACAGTGATAAACCAGATAGATGCCCTTATGATACACAACAGTTATCGGGTATGCCAGGAGCCCTTGACAAGCAGGAAGGGAAGCACATACCACACAGCATTACAACACAGCATAATGCTGAAGCTGCATGCCTCGCCATGGGATGGCCTGCTAACAACTGCCAAGATTATGACAATCCACGACCCCACAATACCCAGCCACCCAAGAGTAGCATCCCTGGTCGCTCTGAAGCCACACACCTGCTTTATGTTTCTTCACGGCCCTGGGTGTTACCTGACCTTATACTGTAAATGGTCACTTGAACTGTTGGCTCATTTTTTGACTCCCACATGTATTTACACCTTCTCCTCCTTGACTTTGGGTTTGGCCACCTGAACTTGATGTGGCCAACGGACTGAGGCAGAAGTGACAGAGTGCCAGCTCAGCACAGGCCCCCAGGGTCCTGGGGCATTTCAGCCTGCTCTCACTGCAGCCTTTCCAATGCCTTCAAAAAACCATTTGTAGACTAGCTCACTGGTCATAGGAAGAGAGAAAAGTACTTCCATGTTCCCAGATATGCCTGAACAAGCCCAGCAGAGCCACACCTAGACCAGCTGACCCACAGGTATGTGAGTTAAAAATAAATAATTACTCTGAATTTGGGGGTAGTTTTTTATGCAGCAATAGCTAACCAACAATTATAATTGTTTGTTTGTTGTCTATATATCTCTAGGGAATATAAGTCTCATGTCTGTCTTCTCTGTTGCTGTGTCTTCAGCTTCTAGAACAGTGTTTGGTGTATAATAGTTGCTCAAATGATTTTTTGTTCAAAAGATGAATTAAATGGCTTCTGAACTGAAAAAATGTGTGATGTGAAACTCCCCTTAGTGTACTTCCCTACCAGAAATGATTCCTGGTGGGGACAGTTCAGTCCTCCCACGTGAAAATCAGCGTATGACCTTGACAGTCTCCTCTCCCACGTGGCCATCTAATTCAGCCTATGACTGTTCCTAAGAACAGTCTAGATCAGGATCAGACACAGTAAGGAACATTCACAGAGGGAAGTGTGAGCGTGTAGGTGCACAGAGCTCTTTAGTGAAGGACACTTGGGGGACATATCCTTCAAAATTTCCTCAATGTATAAAAAAGCCCAGACATCTAAGAATAGTAAAAGCTCCTTTGGCTTTTGAGGTACTAAACTAATGTAGTGTCCTCTGTGAATATGTTTAATACAATCATGACTTCCACACTAACATAGAAAAAAAATTGGGAGTGACTTTTAGGCCCTATCAGTTCAATGACCTAACTATTTTTAGGACTTCAGTCCCTCTTTCGTAGCAAAATTGGGCATTCAGATGCCAGTTTTATTCTGTAAGCTACAAGCTGTTAAAAACCCCCCTCTAGGTGTCTCCCTTAACCAAAATTAGTGACTGGGGTTATTTCTACACAGAGAATCATCTCAGCATCAACTTGGAACAGGAGTGGTTTTCAAAGTGTGGTCCCTAGACCAACAGCATCACCTGGGGACTTGTTAGAAATGAAAATTCTCAGATCTTACTTCAGATCTACTGATTCTGAAACTTAGAGGTAGGGTCCAACAATCCATATTTTACAAGCTTTTTGTATGCATAATTTGAGAACTTCACTCTAGAGAATTTCTCCACTACTCACTTTAAAATATTCACTCATTCATTCATTCAAGAAACATTCATAATATGCTTATTACATATTAGCCACTGAGCTAGGCAACAGGGAAAGAAATGAAAAGGCATGGCTTGTGTACTCACAAAATATGACTCAGGGAGAAAGACATTGTTCTATTACAGTGCGCTATAGGAGATTCTCAGAGAGCCAGAGTCGCCAGAGCTATGGGTGGGGGGAGCTGAGGGGGTCAGGTTGTGTTTAAGAAGAAGCAAGAGGTCCACTGTGGCTGGGTTCCATTGTATGTCAAAAATCACCATGGATCTCTAACAGAAGTGGTAACGTTTCTATCAGTTGATGAGAAGCTAAATAATAGCAAAAGGCAGCTCAAATTAATACCTCCTTGTAACTGAATTGGAAGTTTATTCTTTACAGTCCTATCTAGGTAAAGCTGCAAATGGCAATGCCTGTGTGTTGGGGCAGGGAGCATTAATTACAGTTGACAGATAGTGCATAGTGTGCATTTAGTAAGATCTCTTAGAATGATACCATGGCCTCCATGCCCCGCACCGCTTGCCTGTCTGTGGTCCAAATGGGGAACTGCTAGGCTACAGTAAAGAGGAAATGGGGAAGGGGAGACCCTTGGAAGCAGGGCTGGTGACCAGATGGATGGCAGAAGACAAGTTTGGGAAGTTTGTGGGTCCAGATAAGGATCAGCTTAAATGTCAACATCTGGAGGTTGAACTTTATCCCACTGGCAAAGGGGAATCATCCAAATTACGTAAACAGGAAAGGTTCAGTATCTCATTTACATTTTAGGGCAGTCAGTCTGACCACATTGGAGGATGAAATTGAGGCCATAACTACAGAAGAAAGACTCCTTGGAAGACTATTGTACAGGCCATATATAAGATAACACGAGCAGGAACTGTTTTTCTTGGATTTCCATTCAGTAAATGGCATAAGAATATTTCATGGCAATCTCTCCTGCTGCCCAGCAGTGTTCAGCACATAATGTAAGCTTATATTATAATAGATGAATGAAATAAACATGTTAAATTACAAGAGATTAGCTTTGAGCTCCAAATCTTCACCCCTCCCTGCATCTAATCCTTGCCTCATGAATGGTGGAGTGAACTTCCTCACCTTTGACTTTGGGCTTGGTCATGTGGTTGCTTTGGGTAATGGAATGAGGTAGAGGTGACACTGTGAAGTTTGAGCCTAGGTTGCAAGAGGTCCCCTGTATTTCTGTTTGTTCTCTTACACCTCTCTGCGTCTTCATGAAAAGGGCATGCCCTGGCTATCCAAGTGGTGTGAAGAGAATGAGAAACACGTGAAGCTGGGCCACCCCAAACCCCACAGATCTGCAATGAGAAGCAGAATTTAGCCTAGATTAGTGAAACCCCAGCCAACCTATGGATCCAGAGGAATTAATGCTTACTCTTGTATGCCAGATAATGTGGAAGTTGTTTGTTATCCAGCAAGTGCTGACAGATATATTAAGCTGAAGACTTAAATTTAGCATAGACATTTCTATAGGCATGACCAATGTTTAATGTTTACCACAAATCCAATCCCTTCATAATTTCCCAACTCACCAAATAGTCCTCTCCTTCCATCCACCTAATCCAAGCTGGCTGTCTCCTTATAAATCCTTAGATACCTTTTTGAATATTTATTGCAAAACTACTAAATCTGCCCCTGGTTTTTTTCTTATTGCAGCATAATTGTGAGGCCATCACTTAACAATTACTTGGGAAAATTTATTTACAATTCAAGGCAGATCCGTGAATGTTTGTAGTGGATAAATTTATTTACAATGTAATCCAAATCTGCCAATGCCTCTAGTAGATAAAATTGTGCTGCTCCTATAAAAAGTAACCCACCCAGTTAATGGCTTCTGTGGTCTTTTATGAATAAACCAAGGTCAAGGCCACCATAATGAGTTGGGGAAAGTTAATCTGTGGAAGCAAGTTAAGTACAGAAAACTACATTTTAATGATTCTGAATGTATGACAGCTGCCAGGATTTAACCAAATGAGAGCCAGAAAAGATGAACTAGACACCCTTTTGTTTCTTAAGCTGAGCTTTTATGGAGTTAAAATGGCCAGTGTGCAATTTCCATGGGGTCAGGGATGATGTCTGTCTCTCTCCCTCAGACATGGCTTGCTGCCCACACATTGCCTGGCACAGAGGAGACATTCAGTCGATATGAGTTGGATGTTCCAATGAAAGAGTGCATGTGAATAGGAGAAGTCCTACTTAGCCCACATGTCTGTATTTGTCACACTTACGTTTACTGCAGTAAAAGAAACTATAGTTGTACAATACACCTCTAGTATCAGCAGCCATCTCCTAAAGCAGTGGTTCTTGAAAGTGTCCTACTATGTGTCCCCATTCAATCCCAACACACTACATGGAAAAGTTGTTTATACTGCTCCTGTTTCTATTGGATAAAACTCAAAAGTGAGCATGCCTTGAATCATAAAATTCTCTCCTAGCACACAACAAAAAGGGAAACATGCCACAGCCCATGAGGCCTTGCAAAGCGATCTCCTGCCTCCCTCTCCAAATTCATTCCATTTCCACTTTCGCTCCTGCTCACTGTGCCCTGCTCTTCCCTCAATCGTCAAACATGCCAAGTTCTTTCCTACCTACCCCTGGGCCTTTGCACATTCTAGTCACTCTGTCTGGAGTGCTGCTTCCTCCACATCCAGGTAGTTCTCAGCCTCCCAGAATCTTGTTTATATGTCACCTCTTCAGAGGAGGAGCCATCCCACCAGCTCAACACCTTCATTAGCTTATTCCCTTATTTGTTTCCTTCACAGCATTTTCTCTCATTTGTCACTATTTTGTTTATTTTTTGCTTCTTTCTATGTTTGTTTCTCTCACTAGAATATGAGTTTCATGATGGGAAATAAATATCGGTTTATTGATCATTGTACTCCAGGACCCAGAACCATGCTTGTTTCATGACAGGCACTCTATGATCCATCTTTTAAAGAAGTGAATGAACAAATAATCTTACGGCCAATGAGAGTAAATGGACCAGTGGCTATCTAGGTACATTAATTTCATTAGGAACGTCAAGCTGTGGTCCAGTGGCTGATGACCACAGGACACTGCTGGAGGACCATTGGACAAAAATATTGCCAGGATTAAGTATGCACACTTCAAAGCCTTCTGTTGTATAAAACATAAGACCAAGGGCCCAGGGGCCCTGCAGGTGAGCCAAGTAAACTACAGCTCATTTTATTTTCCAAGACTAAGCTCATGCAGGCTGTGAGGCACGGCCAAGCTGGACTTAGGACCGAGTTTTCCCAAAGTGAATCAGAAGAGGCTGAGACGAGCTCCGGTGCACCTAAGCAAGACATGGCAGAGTATTTTCAACATTATCTTCTCTTACCTGGCAGGTCAGGAACTCATCCAAAGCCTTTTCAAAGTGCCAGGTTCTAGTTCACATAATGAATCTATTGATTCACTTTTTGCCCCCGGGAGGCTCTGCAGACCACAGAATGTCAAGAGAAAAGACAAAGAATTTTCACTGCTTGTCATGGAGCCTTATGGGCGAAGAGACGGGTCTTGGCTTATGCCCAGAGGAGGCTCATGACCCAGTTATTATTCTTTAATAAATAATAATGGTTAAATGGTTATTTATTTCAGGACTTACAATACTTTTTTGCTCTAAGCTAACATGACTTCTATGCCCATAAATCGCCCCTCTCTTAACTAAGAGAGTAGAATAGGACAACTATTTCTTCATTTCTTCATTCATTCATTCAGCAGTTGTTTTGACAATATGCAGCAATATATAATAAAAAAAGGAAGAAGAAGAAGATGCATTTTTCTGGAATCAAGCTAGCAACTATCCTGTAGATTGCCAGTCTCCAAATCCCTAGTCTGACTTCATGGTGTTGCCAGGGCAATTTTTAATTAAAGCAACAGGTATCAAGTACCACTATGATCCTAGGCATTTTTTTACTCAGCAGTAAATAAGAAAAACTCTGTTCTTGGCTTTTGTTCCTATATCTGTTCTTGGTATATATACAAAAGCTTCAATGGCTCCTTACTGCCTTGAAAAAGTCCAGATCTGTAACTTAACATTCAATGCCATACATAAAGGTTCTACATGGCTGCTCTCCTTTGTCTCACTCAACAGAGCTCAAATATTAGCCACACAGAACTTCTATCACCCACTATAACTCACAAGGCTACTTCATTGCACAGGACCTTTGCACATGAGGCTTTCTTGGATTTCTCTTGTGTAGCCCAGGTCCCCTTGGTGGACCAATCACCTCAAATGCTCCTTTCTCCAGGAAGTTGCCTCTGATCCACACTGGCTGGGCTGACTGCATTTAGAACACGTCATTATTCATTTATGGAGTCCTTCGAGGGACTATTAGCTGATTGAGGTAAGGAACCAAGTCTCATTTTCCTCTATATCCTCAATAAGCCCAGTGCCAAGCACAGGACTTCAAAATAACATCTATGCATTGATACATATACATATGATAAATAATCATGAGAGGAGGCACTGTTCCAAGTACTTCACACGTTTTTCTCACTGAATTCTAACCAGCCCCATATAAAATTCAATCATCCCCTTTTACTGGTAACCAACAATAGGCAAAACTGCCCTAGGGTGAAAGAGAAGGAAGCATTGACCTGGGAGTCCTACCACCTACATCCTAGCAGGTCCCCACAGCCTGTTTGTGCTGTGATGGAGAACAGAATATTCTTGAAGCCTGTTTTCTTTCTTGGGAATAAGCACAGCTTTTGGAGTCAGTCAGCCTAAGTTCCACTCTGTCACTTATTAGGGCAGGCGGAGGTGAGCTACTTAACTCAAAGCCTTTAAGCACTTTTCACCTGTCAAGAACCAAGCTGCCTCATGGGAATAATTACAGAAATAGTAATTAACATTAACTGAGGATTGTGTTACTATTTTAAAGTTTACTATGTGATTATTATCTATTTGAAACATTGTATTTTATTATTCTTTAATTATTTGATATAATTAATAACTAACTGATTGATAACAGTGATAATTCACTGGTCTAAGCACTTTTGATATGTCAAATTGTTTAATATTTATGATGATTTTAAGAGGTTGGTTCTATTTCTAGCCCTGCTTTAAAATGAATAAACTGAGGCCTACAAGTAGTAGAGAAAGAGCTTGAATCCAAATTCCTCCACCATAAGACACAAACTATTGACCACACTACAACCGTATAAGAAACAGCAGTGTTGCCTCTCTTTGTATGTTAATAAAAAGACAGACCCTGCCCCTGGCCTTGTAGAATCACCAACTCTTCTCTGAGCCTCAGATGCCCTAAAGGAAAAAGGGATGCTGATCATTTCTACCTCATAGATTGTTGCACAAATTAAATGACTTGACTCATGGGAAATACATAGCAGCCTCTCCTTTGAGAGGGTTGAGTTGGAGGACAAGCAACCATGTCCTCACATTCTATGGAATCAGTCAGAACTTAAGGGCCCCACATGCTACCCAGCAATTTAAGAAGAAGAGAGTGGTGCCCAGCGGTTTGGAATCATCCCCCACGTGGCAGAACTGGGCTCCTGCAGTTTATGAGACCGTCCGCTGAACTGAAGTTTCTAAATATTTCAGTCTCGGCCAATTCTGTTGCATCTAAGACTGAATATATATGAACAGCGATAACGTGTCACAAGATGGTAAAATCCTCACCTAGTTCAGAGAGCCGCCACCAGGGAACTATGGACCGAGAGCCTGGCCAGAGGGTTTTACTGCCCTCAGATGGTGAGAATCAAAGGACTGTGGTCTTGGTTGGAGCCTCCCTTCTCTCAGATACAGTAATCATAAGTTCCTCACCCAAGTCAGAAACTTCGCTGGGCACCCAGGTGTTTTGGAGGAGGGAGTACACCATGCAAAGCAATGAGGCCCCTAACAGGTAACATAGCTGGGTCTCCTACACTGCTTATCTTACAGATATTTTGCTCCTCAATCCTCAGAAAGTAGATATCACTATTACTACCATAAAACACCATCATTATGCTCACAACATCTGAAAGGTGGGCAGGCAGTCCATTATCACTCAGGGCTAATAAAGAACTCAATTCGAGTCCACAGGATAATACCTCATTCAGTCTTTCATTTATCTGTTCATTAACTCAATCGTTAAGAAGTATCACTTGTGTCCGTTTCCTGTGCCAAAACTGTTTCAGGGCAATAGAGCTTGGAATACAGTACTGAACAGAACAGACAAAAACCCCAGACTGCAAGGAACTGGAGTTCTAGTGGGGGCATAGAACGTAGCGTAGGCAATAAACAAAAAAAATGTGAGGTAAATAAAATGGTGAGAAGTATTCTGATGAAATGCAGGCAGGAAAGGAGGAGAGAGTGCACAGAAAGAGACTTAGTACTCCATCATTGCTAACATTTACTTCCTGATTCCTCTGTGCTGGGCATCATCTTAAGCTGTTTGCATGTATGCACTCACTGAATCCTCCCAGCCACCCTAGGAGGTAAGTCCTGTTATTAAGATCTTGTTATAGATGAGAAAGTGATGCACAGAGAGGTTAGATGCCTGCCAGGGTCCCGTAGCTAGAAAGAAGCAGGGCCAGCACTTGACTCAAGTGGTCTGGTTCCTCAACTTATTCCCTTAGCCAACTAAGGCATATAACAGCCTCAGTACAAGACAGCTTAGCTGGTCTGGAATCCTTTAGATGTAGGTTTGCAAGGCCCCTTCTCTTGTTTCTTCCCCCTTCCTTCTTCCTTTGCCCTGCCCTTGTTTCTTCCTCCCAGGCCTCCAGCTTCACCCAGTTACTCGAGGCCCACGAGTCCCGTCCTCCTTCCTGCCCCACATCCTACAGAGCTGCTCTGCCTCTGGATCTTCACCTCCTGAGTAGGACACCTACGCACCAACCAGTGTCCTCTTAGTGAATACGAGGCCCAGAGGAATGGGCAGATGCGCACAGGCATGGGAGCCAAATGAGACAGGAAAGGCGGCCTGTGCATGGAAGTGCAATAAGGACCCACACAAGCTATTCGATAAGCAGCTTTGGAAATACCCAGGACTAAACAGTCTTCACAAATATTGCTCTAAATACAAATGTGCAATCTTGTAGCCAGGCGGACTTAGCCTTGTTTCTCGACTGCAGTTTTGTAAAGGTCTCTTGCAGGCGTTTTTTCCTTTTATGGACAAGCACAAGTGTGTTTAGGGGATGTAATTTGGGGGAGCACCTGGTCAAGCTGAGATCAGTGCCTGGGGAGGAAGAATGTGCCTTTGGAAGAAGCAGAAATGCAGAGGTGAAGGGAGAGGGAATTGTGCTGCTAATCCCTCACACCGTGACTTTACCAGCTTCTAATCGCCTAATAGCAGGGCACATAATTGGCAGAAAAGATTGCCCTGCCCTTTACACATGTGTCTGCAATTACTTTTCAAACCGGGGCGATAAGTGGCATGATTGGTTTCCTTGTGCAGGCACGACCGCTCCCGGGGGACAGGAGGCCTTTCTCCTGGAGTTGTGCTTGGCGCTGTGGAGCATGAACAGAACAGCCCCTCCATCACTGAGGAAAGAATCCCCAGCTCCTTGCTCGGGTCTGACCTGTCCCCTATCTCCCCCCTCTGCACACTGCTTCACACCGGCCTCCTCCTTGTGCTACACCATTCCCAGTTTGTTCCTGACCCGGTATTTATACTTGTTGCTTCCTCTGCCCCCATTCGCTCATACTTTTTGTAGGTCTCTGGTCATGCATCACCTCCTTAGAGAAGCCTTCCATGAACATTCTTATTTAAAGTATCTCTCTTTGACTCCCTAGTCCTGAGTCACACCTCCTGCCCCTCAGTTTAATTTTCTTTACATCACGTACCATGGGATGATGCCATGTCTTGCTTGTGTCTGTTGGTTTACTTGGTTATTTTCTGTTTCCTAACAGGGATAGAAACTGCATGAGAGAGGCCTTGGTCTTGACCATCACACAACCTCAGTGCCTCGAAGGAAGCCTGTGACAGCCTGAACATGCAACTGTTATTAGTGAAATGCATGGTCTGCCAACTCGACCACACTTGGGCAGAGGGTGGGCCTGACACTGCAGACGTCCACGTGCCTCCCAATGGGGCATGTCCTTTATGAAGACAATGGAAGGCATTTGACTGAAAGCTGAGAGCATGTATTCTGCAGACCCACGGGCCTGGGTTTATACCCCAGTTCTATCATCTAGAAACTCTGTGTCCCTGGACCTCTCCTGTGCCACCCAGAGCCCCCGTTTCATCATCAGTAAATTGGGAATGAAAATAGTACATCTCTCACACGATTGTCACTTGAAGTAAATGAGACAATGTTTTTATAGTACATTATCCTGTGCCTGGCATTTAAACAATTACAGCTATGCAATAAGTAATAATAGATGGTAGTGTTTCTGTGCAGAGGAGGAGAAGGGAAAGAGACAAGGGCATCGTGGGTGAGCAACTGCTGTGTGGCTGGTACCTGCAAGGTAGTTCTGTCGGAGTGAACCTGTTCCCCACAGCAAACTTCTGAAGTAAGCATGGCCGTCCCTGGTTTCTAGATGAGAAACAAATACTGCAAACCCAATGGCTAGCCCAGCACCACCCAGTTCCAAGTGAGAGACCCAGACCTCGAAGCCAGATACCCTGCTTTTTTATCACATCAGGTTTGCTTCTCTTGAAAATGAAAATAGATCACAGAAAACAAAGGACATGGACACAAGCAACCACAGGGTACAAAACATTAGGTCTGAGACTCAGTTTGGATTCTCCCAAGTCCTTTTGCATGACAGCTCCTCCGGGGAAGGACGGCCCTTGGTTGCCAGACAAAATGCAGGATGTCCAGTTAAATTTGCTTTCAGATAAACAAGTAATTTTTTTAGTATATCACAATTATTGTATACCTACAATAATTTAATTTCTCTCTCCCTCCCTCCCTTCTTTTTTGCTTTTGTTGTTGCTTTTAAGTCTGGCAATCTCATAAAGTTAATAGCCCTGTATTTCTTACAGCCCCTGAATGTGTGCATGGTTAGTTGCTAACCAGTGCTCCACTGGAAGGATGGAAGTTTGTAGAAGATGTTTTGGAACCTCTGTCTAGTCCATGGCCCTCCTACCTGACAGGGACCCTGCCCCACCCACAGGGTAGTCCCCACCACCGCCATGCTGCCCTACCCTGCCTGCCTGGGAAGGACCCCGACCCACTCCCACCAATCCAATTCTTTCTCTTGAGAATTTGAACCACGAATCATGAAGAGTGGAAGCCGGCAGCTAAGTCAGCATCCCATGGGACTGGCCAGTAAATGTATCTTTCTTTCTTTCCTCTTTGGTTTTTTGGTTTTGGTTTTGCTTTGATGTGTTTGTTTTGTTACAAGTTGGATTGTGGCTCTGACAACCAAATAAGTCTTGGCCATTCTTTTTTTTTTTTTTTGCCCACGGGAGATTTGCGTGTGCCTAGATGAAGGCTTGCCTTTTAAAAATTCTCTAATGTTAATTATTTCTTCAGTTGGTTGCATTTATTTTAAATCAGAAGAAACACTATCAAGAGGCCCAGCTTATAGAAAAGTTAACACAACAATATCTTCAAGAATAACAGTGATTCTAAGTGTCATCAGGTTTATGGTTACCCTCCATTCACTCTTCACAAACCATCTGGATGGCACAGGTGCATTCATGGGGAAGGGAAGAAAACTGCCTCCTCAGCAGGAAACTGAAACCCTGCTTTAGGTTGCCTATGTGCTGCGGGCACCCCACGGCAAGGGCCAGACTCCACTCGTGGCCTCATCCTGCCCCAGTCAGGGGATTTCTGTATATACCCCAGAAGTAGGGAAGCACTAACAGAGCCCTGTTATCCCCCAAATTTTGGAAAATAAGCCCTGAGAGTTCCAGACAGAGCAAGGAAATGCTTATCCCAGTCACAGAGGTTCAACAGTCCCTCTAAAAATATCTGAGCAGCCGTGTTCCTAACAACTGTCAAGTCCTCCTCACTTGGCCCTGGCCCTGGCCCTGGCCACCCCAGCTCACCCCAGTTCCTGATCCTTATGGTCTGGCTTTTATTTTTATCCTCATGTTGAAGACAATTCACAGTCAACTGAACTTCATGTCACATATTCCAAAACTGAAAAATTTTGTCTAATCAGAAAGCTGAGTGTTCTACTAAATTCAACCCACAGCATGACCCCTTTATAGATCTTTAAAGATTTATTCCCTTGGGAAAAAAAACACTAGAACCCATTTAAAGACCCTGCGTATTTTACTGGGCAAATATAGCAACTTCTTTCAAAGATATGTTGTCAGTATGCTTTTCCAAAAAACCTTATTGAACCCTGCCAATTATGTCAAGGACCACCTTCCTGTCCTCTGCTGAGCGTCCTGAGGCCCTGTCTTCCCCTGCTGAATGGTGTAAGATCCCTCCTTCCCTGACAACCACATGGCAATGTCCAAGGGGACTTCGGTTATATTCATGGATTTTTAAAGCCTGTACTTGATGTATGAAGGATCTGGGGAGTGGTACTCCCAAGTCTCTGAATGGTCAGTACTCTGCTCAGTCCTTCCCACAATGCAGTTCTCATAAACTACAAAGTTTTCTTTCTAAAAAAAAAAAATGGAATCCTTTTCCTGCAAAAATTTTTACTCCATAGATTATCAACAAAAATTGTCTTCTCTACTTTGACCTTCAGCTCTCCCTGGCGCCAAGCTGGTACCCACCCGATTAGTCATCTGTTGCGGCCCCAAAGCTCAATGGCTTAAAACAACAATAAACATTTACTATCATTCAGAGTTTCTGTGGGTCAGGAATTCAGGGGCAGCTGAGCTGGGCAATTCTGATTGGAGGACCTCTGCTAGGGACCTAGAGATTGACCAGGACTACAGTCATTTGAAGACTTGACTAAAGTTGGGAACTCTTTCCAAGTGGCTCCTTCATGTGGCTGGCAAATTGGTGCTATTGGCAGGAGGTCCCAGCTCTTCTTCACCTGGGCCTCTCCGCAGGGCTGCTGGAGCTTCCTCACGTCATGGAGGCTGGCTTCCCCCAGAGTGAGAGATCCAAGAGGCCGGGGGAAGCTGCAAAGGCTTTTATGACCCAGCCCCAGAAGTCACAAGCTGTAATTACCATCATACTTGATCGGCCCTTTGAGTTCTTGTGGGAGAAGATGACACCAGGGTATGAATACCAGGAGCTGGGC
The DNA here is from genome assembly GCF_030020395.1 of Manis pentadactyla. NCBI lineage: Eukaryota > Metazoa > Chordata > Mammalia > Pholidota > Manidae > Manis > Manis pentadactyla. The sequence continues at coordinate 67,394,628 of NC_080033.1, read as the reverse complement.
ATCACCAGGGGCTCATGAAGGAGACTGGCTCCCCATTTCCTCCCCTCTCTGTTTCTGGTCACCACTTCACCAATCCCATTTTAAGTCCCTGGATGCCCATACAAGGATTTCAAGGACCTGTCCACCTGGCTGGACACCTGTTTAAGCAGCCAACATTTTAAATTATTAAAAAAGTCATTATTTATTAGAACAAAATCTTTCTCTTAAAAATCAGAGAAAGCCACATTGGTGCCAGCTTATGAGAGAAAAGATGGGGCTTCATCAGCTGACCATAAGCTTGGATAGTACAAAGTGAAACATGACTGAAAAAATAACAGACGAAAAAAATGGCCATTGCAATTCTAGGCTATATTAATAGATGGAGAGTACATTTGTCAAAGAAGTTGATAACTAAGTGATGACGGAGATAGAACAGACTGGAGCTTTTGAGCTTTAAGTCTTGTTTCATACCAAGAAGGAGTCTGACAACTCAAAGTTGGTTCAGAGTTCAGGGAGCACGGGTAAAATCCAAATTGAAAGCATGGTAGGGATGCCAAGCATTTTACAATCATTGCTATGGTCAGAATGTTCGTGCCTCCCCCAAATTTGTATGTTAAATCTTAATGACCAAGGAGCTGGGGCCTTTGGGAGGTCATCGGGTCATAAGGGTAGAGCCTTCATGAATGGGATGAGCACCCCTAGAAAGAGACCCTGCGGAGCTCCCTCGCTTCTTTCACACTGAGAGGATGCAACAAGAGGTGGTGGCCTGAAGAGGGACCTCCCAACCACGCTGGCGTCCTGATCTCAAACTTCTAGCCTCCACAGCTGTGAGAAATAAATTTCTGTTGTTTATCAGCTGCTCCATCTCTGCTGTTTTGTTACAGCAGCCTCAAGGGACTAATACAATCATTATATCCAAGGCACTGACCTGCTTTCTTACCATCCACCATGTCCCTCAGTCCTCCTTTCCCACATTACCCAGAGTTCATTCCACCCTAGGTTCCCCCATCAGCTGCCTCTCAGCAGCCTACAGAACCTTCACAGTTTCCTGAGCTTTTTCCTGCTCAGTACCTCACAATGGCCTGCTGCTGCCCCAGTAGACTCGGGATAATGGCAATGACAGTATGGAACTCACTCGGGCACAGCACTTTAGCCTTGTTCTCAAGCCCCACAGGAGAACACCAATGGTAGGCCCTGTGGGGTACACAGAGGGAGCTATATATTTATTTCTTAATCCAAGGAAGAATATCATAACATATGTTCACTCTACACAGAAGGAAACCAAAGCCCAGAAAGCTTAGTCACATGGCCACGGTTTCACAGCATGTTGGTGGCAAAGCCAGAACCAGGAATCTGAGTATTGGGACTCCAAGGGCTCTTCCTTCTCTGTACCATCACAAGAAAAGTCCTCCTTCCAGTCGAAGGGGAGGGCACAGGAGTTCAGCAAAGAAAGTGTTTTCTCCTGTCCCAGTGGGGGATCTCAGGGAGTGGCACCCCCTCACCATCTCCCAAGAGCTGCATGCAATAATGGTTTGTACTCATCAGTCCCCATTCATCTCCCTGCCCCCCCGTGACATTCATAATTGAAAACACAAGCACGGGAGAAGGGCAGGAGCTCGAATCAGAAGAATGCATCAAATCAGAAGAATGCACAGGCACCTTTTGCTGCTTTTAGCAGCTTTCTTTTCCATTTCTAATAAACTCTGTTAAAAACCTGTACCTGGGAATGTAAAAAAGTGAAGCTTGAGGAACAAAGGCAAACATCTATTTTATTTGTGTAACAAAGGCTCATGGAAGAAGCTGGTTTTGGCATAACAACATGGTCTTCTCCATGTTACATGAGCAAGACAATTCAAAAGAGCTTATGGGAGAGACACAGGGTATTATTTGGAGCCTGGGAAGATTTTAGGAGCAGAATCTTACAGGCACTATGAGAGCAGGGAGCTGAGAGGAGTACCAAGGGGTTTCCAAACTTGAGCAAATCAGGTCACCACGTCCTTATCCCCAGAAACGTGGGACAGTGGGGAAAAGAGCAAGGAGAGGTTGCCAGAGGGAGCAGCTTATTGAGAATAACCCTAAGTTTTTGGCCCCAAGTAAGAATTAGAAGTGGCTTTGTCCCTCCCTGTCCCACGATGCCAGGTGGCAACTTCCCAATTCTTAACACACATTTGCGGAGGGCTGAAGATTGGGGGCCAACAGTGAAAAACGCCTCATCTACCAACTGGGAGGAAGAGAAAGTGGGAAGTTCATGGAGACTTACTGGCTGGATCATTGGGTACTCAGATCCTAGGGCACTCCCCAGAAGAGGCTTCCTAAAGATAGAGGTGTCTACTTCTGGTTACCCAGTTCCCTCCCCTCAAGCCTGAAAAGAAGACCCCAGCTCTACAGAGCCATAAGAGAGGCCCAGGCCTCAGTTAGGAAAGATAAGTTAGTATTTGTCAAAGTTTAATGATGAAAATTGAGTCAAAATGCAGGTTCAGTGGGTCCACAGAGGGGCCTGAGCTTCTGCATTTCTAGCAAGCTCCCAGATGACACTAATGTTACTGGTCCACAAACCAAACATTAAGTGATAAGGTCATAAAATTCCATTTTCTGTGCTGTAAAATGGATTTCGTTGAAGTGATTAATGATTAGTAATAGTTAATGGTTAGTATGGAGAGGGGAGCCAAGATGGCGGCGTGAGTAGAGCAGCGGAAATCTCCTCCCAAAACCACATATATCTATGAAAATACAACAAAGACAACTCTTCCTAGAATAAAAACCAGAGGACACAGGACAACATCCAGACCACATCCACACCTGAGAGAACCCAGCGCCTCGCGAAGGGGGTAAGATACAAGCCCCGGCCCCGCGGGAGCCGAGCGCCCCTCCCCCCAGCTCCCGGCGGGAGAAGAGCAGGCAGAGCGGGAGGGAGACGGAGCCCAGGGCTGCCGAACACCCAGCCCCAGCCATCCGGGCCAGAGTGTAGGGCCCTCGATACTAGGGAAACAGGGCAGCAAGAAAAGTGAGCGGATACCAGAGGCCTGGCACCAGAGGACATAAGAAAAGCAAGCAGCCATTTTTTTTTTTTCTGTATTTTTTGGCAAGCACTTTTTGGAAGTCTTAAAGGGATAGGGACCCCAATACTAGGGAAACAGGGCAGCAAGACCGGTCACCAGATGCTTGAGGCTGGTGCCAGAGAATAAAGAAAAATGAGTGGCCATTTTTTACTTTATATTTTTATTTTTTTAATTTTACAAATTTTTTTTTTTTTTGTGGTCATTGTTTTCTTTTCGCGGTGCTTTTTGTCTTAAAGGGGCAGGGCAGGACACTTAATCCAGAGGTAGAGAATCCGGGGATCTCTAGGCACCCTACTCCCCTGGGCTGCAGGGAGCTCGGAGGCCCCTTACGGAGATAAACAGCCTCCCAGCCGCTCACCCTCAAACGGGAATCCACCATTTTGGAGCAGCTGCCCGAGCCAGGCCACGCCCACAGCAACAGCGGAGATTAACTCCATAGCAGCCAGGCTGGAACCAGAAGCCCTGTCTGCGCGCAGCTGCCCAGCACAAGCCACTAGAGGTCGCTGTTCTCCCAGGAGAGGAGGGCCACAAACCAACAAGAAGGGAAGTTCTTCCAGCCGTCACTCGTCCCAGCTCTGCAAACTATTCCTATTACCATGAAAAGGCAAAACTACAGGCAGACAGATATCACAGAGACAACACCAGAGAAGGAGACAGACCTAACCAGTCTTCCTGACAAAGAATTCAAAATAAGAATCATAAACATGCTGACAGAGATGCAGAGAAATACGCAAGAGATATGGGATGAAGTCCGGAGGGAGATCACAGATGCCAGAAAGGAGATCACAGAAATGAAACAAACTCTGGAAGGGCTTATAAGCAGAATGGATAGGATGCAACAGGCTATTGATGGAATTGAAACCAGAGAACAGGAATGCATAGAAGCTGACATAGAGATAAAAGGATCTACAGGAAAGAAACAATGTTAAGAGAACTGTGTGACCAATCCAAAAGGAACAATATCCGTTTTATAGGGGTACAAGAAGAAGAAGAGAGAGGAAAAGGGATGGAAAGTATCTTGGAAGAAATAATTACTGAAAACTTCCCAAAACTGGGGGAGGAAATAATTGAACAAACCATGGAAATACACAGAACCCCCAACAGAAAGGATCCAAGGAGGACAACACCAAGACACATAATAATTAAAATGGCAAAGATCAAGGACAAGGAAAGAGTTTTAAAGGCAGCTAGAGAGAAAAACGTCACCTATAAAGGAAAACCCATCAGGCTAACATCAGACTTGTCGACAGAAACCCTACAGGCCAGAAGAGAATGGCATGATATATTAAATGCAATGAAACATAAGGGCCTTGAACCAAGGATACTGTATCCAGCACAACTATCATTCAGATATGATGGTGGGATTAAACAATTCCCAGACAAACAAAAGCTGAGGGAATTTGCTTCCCACAAACCACCTCTACAGGGTATCTTACAGGGACTACTCTAGATGGGAGCACTCCTAGAAATAGCACAGCACAAAATACCCAACATATGAAGAATCGAGGAGGAGGAATAAGAAGGGAAAGAAGAATCTCCAGACAGTGTATATAACAGCTCAACAAACGAGCTAAGTTAGGCAGTAAGATACTAAAGAGGCTAACCTTGAATCTTTGGTAACCACGAATTTAAAGCCTGCAATGGCAATAAGTACATATCTTTCAATAGTCACCCTAAATGTTAATGGACTGAATGCACCAATCAAAAGACACAGAGTAATAGAATGCATAAATAAGCAAGACCCATCTATATGCTGCTTACAAGAAACTCACCTCAAACCCAAAGACATATACAGACTAAAAGTCAAGGGATGGAAAAACATATTTCAGGCAAACAACAGCGAGAAGAAAGCAGGGGTTGCAGTACTAATATCAGACAAAATAGACTTTAAAACAAAGAAAGTAACAAGAGATAAAGAAGGACACTACATAATGATAAAGGGCTCAGTCCAACAAGAGGATATAACCATTCTAAATATATATGCACCCAAAACAGGAGCACCAGCATATGTGAAACAAATACTAACAGAACTAAAGGGGGAAAATAGACTGCGATGCATTCATTCTAGGAGACTTCAACACACCACTCACCCCAATGGATAGATCCACCGGGCAGAAAATTAGTAAGGACACGGAAGCACTGAACAACACAGTAGAGCAGATGGACCTAATAGACATCTATAGAACTCTACATCCAAAAGCAACAGGATATACATTCTTCTCAAGGGCACATGGAACATTCTCCAGGATAGACCAAATACTAGGCCACAAAAAGAGCCTCAGTAAATTCCAAAAGATTGAAATCCTACCAACCAACATTTCAGACCACAAAGGCATAAAACTAGAAATAAACTGTACAAAGAAAGCAAAAAGGCTCACAAACACATGGAGGCTTAACAACACGCTCCTAAATACTCAATGGATCAGTGACCAAATCAAAAGGAGATCCAGCAATATATGGAAACAAATGACAACAACAATACTAAGCCCCAACTTCTGTGGGACACAGCAAAAGCAGTCTTAAGAGGAAAGTATATAGCAATCCAAGCATATTTAAAAAAGGAAGAACAAGCCCAAATGAATGGTCTAATGTCACAATTATTGAAATTGGAAAAAGAAGAACAAATGAGGCCTAAGGTCAGCAGAAGGAGGGACATAATAAAGATCAGAGAAGAAATAAATAAAATGGAGAAGAATAAAACAATAGCAAAAATCAATGAAACCAAGAGATGGTTCTTCGAGAAAATAAACAAAATAGATAAGCCTCTAGCCAGACTTATTAAGAAGAAAAGAGAGTCAACACAAATCAACAGTATCAGAAACGAGAAAGGAAAAATCACGATGGACCCCACAGAAATACAAAGAATTATTACAGAATACTATGAAAACCTATATGCTAACAAGCTGGGAAACCTAGGAGAAATGGACATCTTCCTAGAAAAATACAACCTTCCAAGACTGACCCAGAAAGAAACAGAAAATCTAAACAGACCAATTACCAGCAACGAAATTGAAGCGGTAATCAAAAAATTACCAAAGAACAAAACCCCCGGGCCAGATGGATTTACCTCGGAATTTTATCAGACATACAGGGAAGACATAATACCCATTCTCCTTAAAGTTTTCCAAAAAATAGAGGAGGAGGGGATACTCCCAAACTCATTCTATGAAGCTAACATCACCCTAATACCAAAACCAGGCAAAGACCCCACCAAAAAAGAAAACTACAGACCAATATCCCTGATGAACGTAGATGCAAAAATACTCAACAAAATATTAGCAAACCGAATTCAAAAATACATCAAAAAGGTCGTACACCATGACCAAGTGGGATTCATCCCAGGGATGCAAGGATGGTACAACATTCGAAAGTCCATCAACATCATCCACCACATCAACAAAAAGAAAGACAAAAACCACATGATCATCTCCATAGATGCTGAAAAAGCATTTGACAAACTGCAACATCCATTCATGATAAAAACTGTCAGCAAAATGGGAATAGAGGGCAAGTACCGCAACATAATAAAGGCCATCTATGAAAAACCCACAGCCAACATTATACTGAACAGCGAGAAGCTGAAAGCATTTCCTCTGAGATTGGGAACTAGACAGGGATGCCCACTCTCCCCACTGTTATTTAACATAATACTGGAGGTCCTAGCCACGGCAATCAGACAAAACAAAAAAATACATGGAATCCAGATTGGTAAAGAAGGAGTTAAACTGTCACTATTTGCAGATGACATGATACTGTACATAAAAAAAAACCTAAAGACTCCACCTCAAAACTACTAGCACTGACATCAGAATACAGCAAAGTTGCAGGATACAAAATCAACACACAGAAATCTGTGGCTTTCCTATACACTAACAATGAACCAACAGAAAGAGAAATCAGGAAAACAACTCCATTCACAATTGCATCAAAAAAAATAAAATACCTAGGAATAAACCTAACCAAAGAAGTGAAAGACTTATACTCTGAAAACTACAAGTTACTCTTAAGAGAAATTAAAGGGGACACTAACAGATGGAAACTCATCCCATGCTCGCGGCTAAGAAGAATTAATATCATCAAAATGGCCATCCTGCCCAAAGCAATATACAGATTTGATGCAATCCCTATGAAACTACCAGCAACATTCTTCAATGAACTGGAACAAATAATTAAAAAATTCATATGGAAACACCAAAGACCCCGAATAGCCAAAGCAATCCTGAGAAAGAAGAATAAAGTAGGGGGGATCTCACTCCCCAACTTCAAGCTCTACTATAAAGCCATAGTAATCAAGACAATTTGCTACTGGCACAAGAACAGAGCCACAGACCAATGGAACAGACTAGAGAATCCAGACATTAACCCAGACATATATGGTCAATTAATATTTGATAAAGGAGCCATGGACATACAATGGCGAAATGACAGTCTCTTCAACAGATGGAGCTGGCAAAACTGGACAGCTACATGTAGGAGAATGGAACTGGACCATTGTCTAACCCCATATACAAAAGTAAACTCAAAATGGATCAAAGACCTGAATGTAAGTCATGAAACCATTAAACTCTTGGAAGAAAACATAGGCAAAAACCTCTTAGACATAAACATGAGTGACCTCTTCTTGAACATATCTCCCCGGGCAAGGAAAACAACAGCAAAAATGAACAAGTGGGACTATATTAAGCTGAAAAGCTTCTGTACAGCAAAAAACACCATCAATAGAACAAAAAGGAACCCTACAGTATGGGAGAATATATTTGAAAATGACAGATCCAATAAAGGCTTGACGTCCAGAATATATAAAGAGCTCACACGCCTCAACAAACAAAAAACAAATAACCCAATTAAAAAATGGGCAGAGGAACTGAACAGACAGTTCTCCAAAACAGAAATACAGATGGCCAACAGACACATGAAAAGATGCTCCACATCGCTAATTATTAGAGAATTGCAAATTAAAACTACAATGAGGTATCACCTCACACCAGTAAGGATGGCTGACATCCAAAAGACAAACAACAACAAATGTTGGCGAGGCTGTGGAGAAAGGGGAACCCTCCTGCACTGCTGGTGGGAATGTAAGTTAGTTCAACCATTGTGGAAAGCAGTGTGGAGGTACATCAAAATGCTCAAAACAGACTTACCATTTGACCCAGGAATTGCACTCCTAGGAATTTACCGTAAGAATGCAGCAATCAAGTATGAGAAAGATCAGTGCACCCCTATGTTTATCGCAGCACTATTTACAATAGCCAAAAATTGGAAGCAACCTAAATGTCCATCTATAGATGAATGGATAAAGAAGATGTGGTACATATACACAATGGAATACTACTCAGCCATAAGAAAAGGGCAAATCCTACCATTTGCAGCAACATGGATGGAGCTGGAGGGTATTATGCTCAGTGAAACAAGCCAAGCGGAGAAAGAGAAATACCAAATGATTTCACTTATCTGTGGAATATAAGAACAAAGGAAAAACTGAAGGAATAAAACAGCAGCAGAATCACAGAATTCAAGAATGGACTAACAAGTACCAAAGGGAAAGGGACTGGGGAAGATGGGTGGGTAGGGAGGGATAAGGGGGGGAGAAGAAGGGGGGTATTAAGGTTAGCATGCATGGGGGTGTGGGAGAAAGGGGAGGGCTGTACAACACAGAGAAGGCAAGTAGTGATTCTACAACATTTGCTATGCTGATGGACAGTGACTGTAAAGGGGTTTATAGGGGGAACCTGGTATAGGGGAGAGCCTAGTAAGCATAATATTCGTCATGTAAGTGTAGATTAATGACACCAAAAAAAAAAAAATAGGCCGTTCCTGTGTGGAGACCTCCAATGAGTTCTACACAAGGGTATAAAGGGCATATAAAAGTGTAGGCATCGGGTCTCTTTGTGTTTATACAGAGGATCAAAGCCTAATTGGGCTACCCCGAAAATGAACTAAGATACGATATGAAAAAGAACTTCCAACATCAGCACTCTCTGGAAGACTCATGCCAGAAGATGATCATCAAAAAACCCCAACAAAGATCCACGCACTGCTACAGCTGTAGATGCACTCATCCCACCAGCTCCTGGACTTGCCATGGGAATGAAGGAGATATCTAAGCTGGCCTGTGCATACAGTAAAACAACAAATTTGACTGGATCTATACTGTTGGAACTCAATCAAGAATTAGGAGAACTGCAAATTGTAGCGCTCCAAAATCTTACAACCGCAGACTATTTACTGTTAAAAGAACATATGGGATGTGAACAGTCCCCAGGAATGGGTTGTTTTAATTTGTCTGATTTCTCTCAGACTGTTCAAGTTCAGTTGGACAATATCCATCATATCATAGATAAGTTTTCACCAATGCCTAAGGTGCCTAACTGGTTTTCTTGGTTTCACTGGAGATGGCTGGTAATTACAGATATGCTTTGGTTATGTAACTGTACTCCTATTATGTTAATGTGTGCGCGCAATTTAATTAGTAGCTTAAAACCTATACATGCTGAAGTTACTCTACAAGAAGATATGTCAAAGAAATAATCAATCTTCCCACGTTTTCTTCCGCCTGCTACTTCTATAGCTTTTCTTCTTCCTTCCTAATTACAACCCTTAAATAGAATTCGTGCCTCATATCAAATTTACCGAGTATCATAATTCTTCCAAGTGATGAAGATACCTCAAGACAAATGCTGGGCATAGAAGCCACAGGGCATAAATATGCAAAGAAGTAAAAAGCTAACCTTTCCAAACAATAAGGCTTCTCTCTCACTTACCAACTTTACATTTCCCTGTATGGCCCCGGAAGATGACTGGTTAGCCAGAGACGGGTAGGATTCCTCAAGGGAGGAACAACCTAAGACAGGCACAGTCGCAGGGGGGCTATCAGGTGAGAAACTGGGGATCAACAGAGGTGAAGCTTAGAACCTCACCCCCCCTGTTCTGAGAGAAATTTTCTGCATACGTGGATGTTTTATTGCCCTTGTCTAGCTTGGATTAACACATAGTCTACAGGCACACGCCTGATCATCTACATGTGCTCTCTTACAACACTAAACTATATTTTCTACCTTTATCTTTTATCTACCTACCACTTCAGCATTTTATTAAAAATAATAATAATAAAGAGAGAAATGTGGTATCCACATATAAATCAAGTATAAAAATCAAATGAGTATTCATATTTGAACTGACTGTTTATAGTTCATAATGCATGAGCAAAACCAAAATTTTCTGTGATGACTGCCCTTGTACTGCTCACCATGTAACTTATTCAATATGTAAGAATTTGTTCTCCATGTAAGAACTTGTTCATTATGCTTCAGAAGATTGGAGATTGACGAAAATTAGGCTTGGGGTGGATTAATGATTGTGCATTGAGCATGGACTCCCCTATACAGAATTTTATTGTTGTTAACAACCATTTGAACAATAAATATGAGAGATGCCCTCAGAAAAAAAAAAAAAAGTACACACTTCCAATTGTAAAATAAATAAGTAACCAGGATGTAATGTATAGCATAAGGAATATAGTCAAAATATTGTAACAACTTGGTAGGGTGATAGCTGGTACCTAGAATTATCATGTATATAAATGTTGAATCACTGTGTTGTACACCTGAAACTAATGTAATACTGTGTGTCAACTACCCTTCAATAAAAAATAATTATCTAAAAAAAAATAATAATAATAATAATGGTTAGTATGTTTATGCTACTATCCTTACCTTCTCTCATCAGAAGTACTAAAACACTGATTCTAAAACTGCATTGGAACCTATAAAGCATCCTGAATAGGTAATTAAAATTCCTGGATCACCAGTGCATCACACAAATGCACCTAAATTCAAGAGGAAGACTCTACCCGCCCCAGCACTCACCACCCGGGCATAGTGACAAACTCTTACTGCTAAAAACTTGAGCAGCTACTGCCTGACTGCTTTCTCAGGCATACAGAGCTCATTCCTGTGCTGCCCACAGCAGACTGGCAGTGCAGGGAGTTAATGTCACCAAGAGTAGCCACCAAACACTGGCTGAAAGATTTCCTGAATACATACTCCAGTTTTCTGGCCAGGCAATTGAGAGGTGTGGCCTCAGAGCGCCAAGAGGCCCCCAGGAGGATTGAACCCCCATTGCCCACAGAGAAGACCAGCTTTTTAACATCCTTCCTTCTCTGCTGTATGAGTTTCCTAGGCCTTGCGCAACAAATTGTCATACACTTGGTGGATTAAAACAACCGAAGTTTATTCTCTCCCTGTTCTGGAGCCCAGAAGTCTACGACTGAGGTGTCATCAGGGCTTTGCTCCCCACAGAGGGTCTAGGGGAGAATTCCAGCCCCTGGTGGCTGCTAGGGTTCATTGATTTGTGGTCACATCACTTCGGTCTCGCCTCTGAGGTCACAGGGCGTTTCCTGCATGAGTTAGACCTCCGTCTGCTTCTTATAAGGACACACATGACTGTACCGGAGGCCCACCCAGATAATCTGGGATAATCTGCCCATCTCAAGATCTTTAACAAGCACACCTGCAATGATTTTCCACCTAACATCCATAAATTCCAGAGATTAGGACATGGAGATCTGTTAGGCACTATTTTTCATCCTACCGTGCCTACCTCTTCCCTATCTCCTTGTGGAATCCTGGAATCATTTCCCAGGTAAAATACTTGCATTCAAATCCTACTCTCAGGGTCTGCTTCTGGGGAAACCCAAACCAAGACATATTCCTTAATTGTTTGAGAACATGATGACAGATTGGAATTCCTCTCTGTACTAGACTTTTTAAAATACAGGCTCGCCAAGGAGCTAGACCACATGGTCCAGGGCTTTGTTTTCCTGCGGTGAAGGAGGAGTCCTTCCTCGCCCCCACGGTCAGTCCGTCTGGCCCACCTCCTCAGGACCTAGGCCGCTCTGGTGATCTCCCCTTCACCCAGGGGGCAGCCTCTTCCACTTCACTGCCTCTGTCTCATCCAAACTCATACACTCTCCAGGCTTCCCCATCCCAGGAAGAAGGAGCCACCTCCCGACGGGAAGCAGATGGACACAGGTGACCGAGGTTGAAAAGCACATCAACCCCTTCACCCTTCAGCTCCAGACAGCCTCCCAAAGGTGAACAGAAATAAGGGAGGCAACTCAAAGGGTTACTCTTGCCTCTTTCTCTGAACCGCAGCCCCAAGTATGATGACAGGAGCATCAGAGGGTTTCTCCGTGCATTTCTACCAGGGCCCTAATGTTTTCTTGAGAAATACTGTTGACCAAACGAGCTGTGCTCAGGAGGTAATGGATGGGTGGACATCAGAAAAGCTCACGCTCTGCTAAGCACTCTCTGTGCCTGTTGCATAGGACCCCAACTATCGGAGTGCCTTTGTTCTAAAACCTCCACTGTGCACACAGAAAGCAGAGTCTTGATAAGATTCAGAAACTAACTGTGGTCTCACAAGTAGGAAGTGATGGGACTAACATTCCACACATGGCCGATGGACCGAGGACCACTACTCCACACAACGCTTCAACTGTAACGCACATCGGATTAAACAGACTTTCAGAACTATAGCCACATAGGATGGGCTTAGGAGCCCAGGCTCAGCTGATCAGGAGCCCTGCTCTACGTGCGCTCCCCACCACCCTCCCACCCCAAGCTCCTTCCCAGGGCCTCACTGCTTCTCTGATCTGCCTTTGACTATATCCTGGAAACAGACACCAAGGCTGAGTGGCAGGGGCAGGGACTCAGACCTCTGCCAGAAAGAGGAAAAGGAGGCCTAATTCCAGCAAGAGAGTGTCCATACCCATCTTGGCGGGAGTCTGCCAGCCAGCACTTTATTATGCTGCCAGAGTACACACAGGCCTCTTCAAGCCCATTCATCACTGTTCTGGAAAGTCCATGCTTTGATGCAGTAGCCTTGACAGCATTTTTCCCTCCTCTCCCAGATTCAGCAATCTGGAAAGTGGAGCAATGGGTAATCAGTTTCTGCGTGATTAGGGTGAATAGGAGAGATTCTCCTGGGTGCAGCCTCCCAGTGTGGGTGAGCAAAAGGGCAGGCCGAGGATTTTTAATGAAAGGCTGGCTCGTGGAGGCCTGTCTCCATACAGAGGTGTCATGATGATGAACGGTACTTGGGGAGGGGGCAGGGGGATTGTCCTGCTCAGATCTCTGGAGAGTCAAGGATGGCCAGGGCTAGGGTGGATGTGGAGAGCTTAGTCACTCAGGAATGTGGAGTGTGGGGAAATTAGCCACTGGCTTCCAGAGATGCCGTGAGAGGTGGGAGTCTGAGGCTGCCTGGAGAAAGGGATGCCTGCAGGACTAATGACCTGACGGACTGGGAACTCCGCACAGCTGTTAAGCACACAAGCTCCAGAGTCCCCCAGCCTGTGCACCATTCCTACCTTCTCCATTTTGCTCACTAGGCAATCTTGGGTACATTACTTATCTACTCTGTGCCTAGACTTATTCAACAGTGTAATGGACATGGTAAATATCAATGGATTTTTAAGGTTAAAATGGGATAAAGTACATAAAATACCTGGCACATAAGTCTTCAATAAATGTTAGCTATCATTAGCCTCATCATCTGCAAAATGTAAGACACAATAATGGAGACACTCGGACTCAGAGATAGAAATAACGTGTTAGGATCCTCAAATGGTCCACCATAAACAAGCAAGGCCTTGGAGGCATGGAAAATGAAAGACTTTCATTATGAGACTAAAAAAAATCTGCCACATTAGTGTAACTACCTGTCTAATAAATAAATCCAAAATACCATTGACTTAATAAAACAAAATTGCGCATGTGAAAGGCCATGGTAGGTGTCCCCAGTTGAAAGGCAGCTCTGCCATCCTTAACCTTTGGCCCCCATGTTACCCTGTGTAAGGATACCCGGTTGGTAGAAGGGGGCCTTGCGGGGTACCCATGGGAGATTTTATCAAGCAGGCCTGGGAATGGTGCAGATCACATCAGCCCATGTTCCCCTGGCTAGAACTCAGTCACATGACCTCACCAAGCTTTAAAGAAGGCTAGGAAATAGCTGTATGCTCAAGAGAAAAAAGAAATGAGTTTTGGTGAACACATTTATGAACAAAAATAAACCAAGTGCCTCTGAGACGTTCTCAAGGGGCCAGGCCCATTCCTTGGAGTCTTGTTTTCAGGGCTTTGGAGGGATTCTGCATGGAAAAACACTGTTAAGCCCCTGTGTCCCAGAATGCATCACAGTCACGTGACTGCCAGCCAATTCCTTCTCCTCCTTTTTGGCCTGCCTTTAGATTCCAAGTCCATGCACAAGGCAGGAAAAATAATATGGGGCATGTCCTTTCCTGAAATAGCATAGCCAACATAACATCAAAGAAAGGTGGGAGAAGTTGACCACACTTTTTCATAAGGATGAAGGATCCAGTGTCAAGGACTAGGCTTTGAGGAACTCTCATAGGCACAAAGAATCCTCAGTCTTCACTACAAGGCAATGAGGTGACACATGGCCCCATTACTCTGGGTAAGCTGACCAAAACAGATTGACTTTGAGCCCATGCCACTGCTGGAATCTCAATTACATTGGCAGCTCAGAAAATGGAAATCAATCCTTGAACAGTTGATTATGTTTGTCACACTGTCATAGCTTCAAACCATAATATGGTCATGGTTTGATCTTCCAAGAACAAGGGTCTTAGCTAACAGCTCACTGATTTTGGAAAGAGAAAACATTCAAAACTGTGCTATGCAATCCAAACATAAGCTATCATCCAAATTATACGAGGGTCATTCTGATCACCTTTCAACTACCTAACCAGGCCCCTACATGGTCAATGATGCCCAGACATTCCACAGACAGTAGGAGAGTCACTGTGGTCCTTTCTACAGAATAACTATATCTGATGACTGAGTACATGGAGATGCAAAAATAATAATCCAAATACTTTTGGTAATCAGTGAAAAATGCTTTCTCTAAGTTTTAAGTCAGAACTACCATACAGACAAGGCATTGATCTCACTGTGTTTCCGTTGTCCCTTCATCAAAAAACCAGAATTATTAGCATCCCTCCCTGGATAGATTAGCTTATCATTTAGCAGGTATTCACTCCATTTCCACAACCTTCATGGCAGGAGGGGGCTTCCCTGCCCCACTGATATTAGACTTGGTTATATGACTTGCTTTGGCCAGCGAAATGTGGAAGGAAGCCACAGTGCACCACTTCTGAACTTGAGAGTCCCTGTGTCATCCTGCTCACCCCTCTGAAAGTTTTCAACCTCCAGCATAAGAAGACCTCCTCAACCTGGATAGCTGCTACCCCTTCATCCAGGGCTCAAGATTGAAAATGGGTGGTGCAAAGTCACCTGAGTCAACCCGAGTGGCCCCACAGATATATGGGCAAGAAATGCGTACTGCTACATGCCACCAAGTTTGGGGGTGGCTTATTAGAAAGCGGTATGGTGGCAGTAACTAACCAGTGCACTTTCCATTTGGCAAGAAAGCGGTAGAATGCACAGTTTGAAGTAAGAGACAACTTATATAGAAAACAACCAAGCAATTATCATGGAGGCCCTCCTACTGGACCAGGTCTTTGAAAGACAGCTCTTGTCCAAGCACGTCTACAGATTGGGTAGCAGGAAACCTCCTCTCCTTCCCCCAGACAGTTTTGCATGTGCCCAGCAAGTGGAGCTGGAACTTTGAGCTCATCTGTTCTTCATTTGGAAAGTTTATTATTTAATATCCTTGAAGTCAGGCTGGCCATACATCCTGTTTTTGGTAATGCAGATTTCCTCCTTTCCAAGGAAGGCAGAGATAACAGCTCCTGCACAGATGGAGGAGATTTCTTCAGGGAAGGAAAGCAGCATTTAGGTTGGGTAATGCCTTCCCCGGTGAGCCATTGTACCCTTGTTTGGGGGTTCTGGGCCCTCGTTTTGGATACAGGGAGACTCTTCAGCCGAGATTTATAGTGTAGAAACAGTCAACAAGAGTGTATGAATCAATCTGGGAGGGCATATTGCCCCTACATAGTATACTCCTTCTGCTTCCCCCAAGTATTTACCCTTTTCTTACAATCATTATTTATCCGACAAACCTGTATGAAAGCACTTTCATGGGTATAGTCAGCCAAAGGGTATCATAGTAAACATGTTGATATGATTGCTACGTTTGCTTAAATATGTGGTTTTATTTATCTATTTAAAAAAAAGAATCCCATCTTCCCATTATAAAGAAATACAAGGAAATATCAGTTTGCGTCCAGTCATGTTCTACATTGCAGAGGGCAGTGGGGAACTAGGAAATCCCCTGCATTGTTTATTCCGCACCCCAACATTCTCATGAAGCCTGCTTTTCCAGCCTGAGGTCCAGACAAGAGGGAGCAGGGCTAACATCGGGGAGCCCTGCGTGCAATGCTCCCACTGCCCCGTGGCAGCCTGTGTCTCCACCACCTGCCCCTCTTTCCTCGGCAGTCTCATCCACTCCCGTGACTCTAAGCATCACCCTCACGGTGACAACTCCTACATTTAGACCTCTGGCCTCAAACACTCCTCCAAGTGTCAAACTCATTTAAAAAAGACAAAACAAAACTATTTGACACCTCCACTTTGTTGATTTATAGACATTTCAAGCATAATACAAATAATGGAATTTGTGATCCATTCTCTCCCCCCATCAACACCAAATCTTGAAAACCGATTTGCCTCCAACCATTCTCAAAAAATAACCTTCTCATCTTCTCAGGGACTTAAGAATCTGGGAGACTGTCTCTCTCAGGCCCAACAACCAATCTTTTACAAACTGAGTCCTATAGTCTATTTTCAAAACGCATGGAGACTCTATTCCTTCTCTCCATGAGCCCATTAGGCCAAGCACCATCACCTCTTTCCTGGGCTCTTGCAAACTCTCTACTTGGCCTTCCTCATTCCATGCTCCACATAATCAGCCGGTGATTTTTGTTTTTTTATGTAAGTCAGACCATATCATAGCTCTCCTCAAAACCCTCTGGTGACTTCCTGTTGCAAAAAAAATACCATGAACTTAAAACAATTGGCTTAAAACAACACACATTGACTATCTTACAGTTCTGGAAGTCAGAACTTTGAAATGGGTCTTATGGGTTAAAATCAAGGTGTCAGCAGGGCCAGTTTCTTCCTGAAGTCGCCAAGGGAGGATCTGTTTTCTCGTTTTTTCTAACTCCTGGAGGCTGCCTGCATTCCATGGCCCACGGCCCTGCATCACCTCAGCCTCTGCTTCTGTAGGCCCATCTCCTTCCCTGACTCTGGCCCTCCTATGTCTCTCTCTCTCTCTCTTGTAAGGATCCCTGTGACAGTGGACCAACCCTGATAATCCAAGCAATTTCCCCATCCCACAATTCTTATCCTAATCATCTGCAAAATCTCATTTCTAGGTAAAGTAACACACAGGTTCTGGGGACTGGGATTTGGCCATCTTTGAGAGCCATTACTCTAATCACACTGACTATCCCACTTAGACCACAATGAAAAGCTGTGCCCCTGGCCTACCCGGCCTGACACAGTCCAGAGCCCTGCTGTCTCTTCAATCTCATGTGCTACCACTGTCAACTCTTTAATCAAACCCCACCGGCTGTTTTCTTTGCTGTTCTTTGTTGTTCTTCAAAAAAGCCAAGCCTGTTTCATGTGTTATACCTTCTCTCTAGAAAGCTCTCCCCCAAATTTCCATATAGCCCATTCTATCACCTAGTTCAGGTCTCTGGCCAAATGCAACTATAGAAAAGGCTCCTGCCACCAGCTATCTAACATAGACCCCAACCCTATATACCCCATCATTATTTGTCCCTTATCCAATCTTATTTTTCTTCTTAGCATATGATACAGTGTAAATGTACTTGATTATTTATTCATTACGGAACCCTCCCCTCCAAATGTAGGCTTCTTGGGAGTGGGGACCTTGCTTTTTGTTCAGAGGTCCTTACTCAGTGCCTAACAGTGCCTGACACATAGAAAAGATTCAATACATGTTTAGTGAACACATGAATGGGAGAATAAAGAGCCTATTGCATAAGTTCTATGGGTCATATACAAGGGGTTTGGCAAATTCTAACTATTCAAGGAAGACTTGATAGAGAAGGGAACAGTTAAGTGAAATTTTGAGGGATAAATAGATTCTGAGCTGATGGACAAAACACCTAGCAAGCCTTCCCAGATCTAAATATTCAATGGGTGACTGAAATAGACTGAAATTGTGGACCAAAAGTCTGACGTCTCTCCCATCTTAAGACAAGTAACTAAAGGGCTCCTTATCTTGAGCCATATCTGCTGCTCACATACTTGTTGGCTGACGATTCTGTTTGTTCCAGTCCATCCAGGGTTGCTTGTCAGTGCCCAGCAAGGCAGGCCAAAGACCTCGGGTGAGACTGAGGCAAACACCCACACAGAGTGAGCAGCAAGGGCCTTTCTCGTGGGAGACGGTGAAATGAGAAAACTGAAATAAGCTGTATCTTGGGAATGCAGAAGTTACCTTTTTCCAATGTATCATATACTGTTTGGGTCCCCACATGCTTCAGGCATTGAGGATGCAATGTTGGCCTGTTCCCCTGAGGTACCCATAGTCTCATAACCCTATTCATGCCAGTACACAAGGGGTAAAATCTCATCCCTCCAGGAAAAGGAGGGAAGCTGAGCAGAGGATTGTCAGTTACTCAGACTCAGCCAGCTGGACCTGACTGGGTAAATGAGTGTGGTCAGCGGATAGTTTCAGAGTGGGGGGTTGTACCTAGACTGATTACACTGAGACCCTAATTTTCCATGCCTCCTTGATCTGAGTCATTAGCAGAGCCTCTTACTGTCTTGTGACTTGCTTTGGCTAATAGGACCGGAGGGCTGATAAGTATTTCAGAAATGCTGTTTCCTCTCTTGGACCATGAGAAGACAATGGCTTGTCCTCTGAAGGTGGTCCACACAGAGAGGCAGGAAGTGCAGTCTCAGAGGATCCACGGTTATGTTGACCATTGCTAGGCCCACTGGACACAGAGTTCACTGGCCATAGATTCACATGGAAGAACTTCAGAAGGTGAGAGGTACTGCCCTTCTGAGTATGATCAGCTCCAGCTTTTGGGTACTTCTCCCAATATGATGCTTGGACTGACCGGGAATTTTATTTCAGCTATCTGGGAGTTAAAAAAAAAAAAAAAAAAACAAGCCTGGGCCAATGCTGATGGCCTATGAAAGTTTCAAGAAAAGAGAAGAGAAGAAGAAATTCCCCCTCCGATCATGAAGGTATGAAAGTATGCCCCCTGGACGGCAAGGGCAGGCTGTGATGCGCCACAGTCCCTTTTCCCTCCATACTCAGCAGCCACCCAGAGGTCTTGAGGAAGCAGCATTGACAGAAAACAAGCACAATTTCAAACCATTCCCTCTAAAGTTTTACCGACATTTGATGGACACAGATAGATTCTCCTCAGACAGCAGAGCTTGCTCTCTTAGATTCGCCATCTTTTTGGAATAAAATCAGCTGGACAGAATTATTCTTCCCAAATGTAAAGCGTTGTTTCCAAACAAAGGAAGCAAGATGTTTTCTACAGCTGCTCCACATCCATTATGCTTTGCAAGAGCATTGTTCCTGAGGTTTTTATGATGCAAAAAAAAATAATTAAGATGAGAGGCACTTCTTGTCTCTGAATCTTCTTTGTTTAAACATGTTTTGCAAATGGCCAATATCTCCTGTACTTAGGTTAGCATCCAGAAAATGTTAGCACTTGATTAGAAAATCAGCAGCTAATATGCTTGATGACTTTCCATTATACCCAACAATAGCTGTGGTGTGCTTTAAAAATGCATTTGCATTCATATTCCTTTGACCTATGTATCAAAACCTTGAGGCAACCATGCTCTAACCATTTAATAATAATTGCCCTGGTTAAACTGGAGGCCCTCGATGTGGGGTGGTATACCAAGAGAGGGTAAGGAAAGCCTTCAGGATGGAAGAACAGTCTTGGCTGGCAACTCACGTTATTTTTCAAGAGCTCAGAGCCCATATGTTTAATTTTCAATAGGGTGCTAGGCAACCCAGGAGCAGTGAACCTCCAGTCTCAGTGGGGAAGGTCATATTGGAAAGAGTTCAAAACTGGTGGCTAAGAGAGCCCAGTGAAGATGAATGGGAGACCTTGGTGCTGAGGGGCACCTGGGAGCAGAGGGCAGTGGGCTGAAATGTGCCCCCACTCCAAATTTATATTTTGAAGTCCTAAGTCCCAATACATCAGAATATGAATGTATTTGTAGATAGGGTCTTTAAAGAGGTCATTAAATTAGAATGAGGTCATATGGGGTGGGCCCTGATCCAATATGACTGGTGTCCTTGTAAGAAAAGGAAATCAGGACTCAGACACACACAGAGGGATGACCGTGTACAGACACAGGCGAAGACCGCCAGACGCGAGCCCAGGAGAGAGGCCTCAGAAGAGACCAGTCCTGCTGACGCCTTGATTCCAGGCTTCTAGCAGAGAGACTGTGGTGAGAAGACGTAGGTGTGTTGTGAGGCCTCCCAGTCTGTGGTACTTTGCTACGGCAGCCCCAACACACCAATATGGGCAAACTCTAGTAGGGTCCACATCCCACGTCCCACGGACAGATGGAGTGGCTCTCCGATGCTCACAGATGGGCGTGCCCGCGCTGTGGCCCTTCAGCAGACTCCCACCCCACATCGCACAAGGAGCTACGTGTGAGGGGGACTCAAGCCCTCCGCAGGTCCTCCTGATCTGAGGAAGCACTGGCCCCACCCCATGCCTCACACCCCAGCGCCACTGTTCTCTCTCTTCCTGGCTCCACTGGGGACTCTTACCCCATTTCCTGTGCTGTGTTGCCTCCTAGATCTGCTGCTCTGGACTGAGCTACTTTCTGGTTTTCTGTCCCTCAGGCCATACTTCCCTGTTTGATCCAAACTCGGAATCCCCGACTCCAAAGGGCGGTCCTCCAACCAGCCCTGCTGTCACGAAAGCAAGCGTAAACCAGATATGTTTTTCTCTGCTTCGGTGCTTCTCAGACTTTGATGTGTGTATGAGTCACCTGGGGATCTTGTTAAAAAGCCAAACATGACTCTGGTAGGTCTGGGTGTAGCCTGAGATTTTGCATTTCCAACAAGCTCCTGGGTGTTTGTGAGACTGCTGGTAAAAAGATAACCATTAAGTGACAGGGCTCGAGCCCAAGGTTTCCCAGCTTTGGCACTGTTGACATCCGGGGCCAGATAATTCTTTGTGGTGGGGGTTTTCCTGTGCATTGTGGGATGTATGGCAGCACCTCTGACCTCAGCCCAGCAGATGCCAAGAGCATTCCCCAGTTCTGACAACTGAAAATGTCTCCAAGCATCATGTACTATCTCCAAGGGCAAAGGGCTGTGAAAAATCTCCAGCTGAGAACCACTTCTTGAACCTATATGCTTAACTTGAAGCATTGCTTCCTGACGTCTTTTAGACCACAGCATATGGTAAAAGTAAAACTGACAAACTACAGACCCATGGTATAGCAGACCGTGGAAGAGGTGGCTTGCTGCAGGACAGACACCAGCCACTCCAGGCCCGTGCTAGCCTCCAGGACCAGCTACATAATTTACAGTGCCCAATACAAAATGAAAACATGGGGTCTCTTATTCAGAAATTATTAAGAATTTCAAGACAGCACTGCAGAGCACTAACCTAAATATCATGTGCCACACCCACAAAGCCAGCAGTGCCGGCCACTCTAAGCATCCTCCCTGAAGGAATCCTTCCTGGTTGGGAAGATCTATGCTAATGGCTCTATGCCTGTTATCTGCCCCAGTATTATTAGGATCACCAATGGCCTGGTGCAAGTTTGGTGAGAGGAACACTGGAAGAATAACCCTTCTCAGATCATTCTGCTTTGTTCAATAAATTTCCCACCACAAAGGTGATGGACTTGATTCCTCTTTAAAAGCACTGATGGGTACCAAAGGACCAAAAGAGGGAAGATGCTGAAGAAGCTGGCTCTCAGGGGAGCTATTTGGTACAGTGACAGAGGGGCCAGCGTAGGTGAACCGAGAAGTCAATCAGCTGACATGTACTGATAAAAGTTTCCCAAATAAATTCCTCCTGAATAGAAGGGGCTTGCCTCGAACTCAGGCTACCAGCAGAACAAGAGATGCTGTGTCATCTTCTTCTTCCTTTGCTTTAGTCAGGATGTGTGAAGAGTTAGAGCTGGGAGTTAGACTAATGGCAACCAGAGAAATGATGCAGAAAAGGCAGATCCCCCTAAAAACAGAAGAGAGCTGAGAGGAACTCCCCTCACAAGGGGCCTGTGTGCCTCCCCGCACAAGCTGGAACAAGCCATCAGCAGGCCAGAGCCACGGCTAAGCTCCAGTGAAGGATTCTTAGAGGAGAGAAAATTATAAAACGGGTCATGAGTAGGGGGCAAAACGACTACTGCTCTAAAAGGTGACAGGAAACCGCCGACTTCAGAGCAGACACCACAGCCAGGCTCCTATTTCTCCCTCGCCCTAGAATATTCCTTCCTTATTTCACTCTTCCGGTAAATGTATTAATTTCCTAGGGCTGCTGTAAAAAAATAACCACAAAATGGATGGCTTCAAACAACAGAAATGTATCCTCTCGCAGTCCTGGAGGCGGGAAGTCAGAAATCAAGGGGCCAGCGCGGCTGTGACCCCTCGAAGTTCCGAGGGGAGGTGCCTTCTTGGCCTCCTGCGGCTTCCGGCGACTCCAGGCGCCCCTTGCCGGGGAGGCATCCCTCCAGGCTCCGCCTCCCACCCCCACGGCCTCCTCCGCGACTCTGTCTCTTACAAGGACCCTTGTCATCGGTTAGGACCTGGCTAACCCGGGACAATCTCATCCCAAGCTCTTTAATTTAACTCCATCTGCAAAGACCTTTTTCCAATAAGATAACATTCACAGGGAACTGACAGGCTCCTATCCTTGGGTGGGGGTTGGAGGAACACTATTCAATCCCATAAATTTTCCTTTATGACAGCAAACATTATTTTTTGGGAAATCTATGATTTTAAGGAAGATGCCCAGTAGCCAGATTGTGTGCTATGTTGGGCAGGACCCAATTCCCCTCCTTGCACGTCTGCATGAGGGCCCTTCGATCCCAGTCCCCAGGGAAGAATGGCGCTGGAGTTCCTCTGGACACCTTTACACCTCCTCGCTCGCTCATTCTGGTGGGACGGTCACAGACTCATTTTTCTGTGTAGAATGGGGAAGGTTTTACATCTCTGGGGCCACTTACCAAAGACAAATAAGCAGGCAGCACAGCCCTATTTCCCCGTAAGTGAGGTGTCACTGGGCAGCTGAAAACTCCCTGTTGGCTGGAAACTCACTAGCAACGATCAATAAAAACCCAGCTGCACTTCAGACAGGTCCACAGTCTAGATTTAGGCATTATCCACGGAACACTCCCTTTGACTGAGGTCCAACCTGTGTTGTATAGAAGTTAAAGACACCAGCTTTGAAGGGTTTGGTGCTGGTCTGGCTCATGAATACATTGGTCACCACCTGGTTCTTCGTGCCTGTTTTCCACCGGATGAGGATCCACAGGGAAGGAGGAGGAGGAGGAGAATGCTTGAACCGCCAGCGTGTTGTCACCTTTCCATCTTCTTTAGCTAATGCATCCCTGACCATCACTTGCATATCCGAGGCAGTATCATCACTGCTGCTCACTATCTCTTAGCTATGGAAACTGAAGATGTATTGTCTAGAAAAAACAATCAACGTTAATAGTTGTGGCCTTGTAAACTAAAACTTAGAAAATGATAATGCATATTATATAATTCAATAGGCGAAATGCATAATAAAAGTTCTGAACTTGGCAGCAAGGGCCAACATAAAATCTTAAATATTTACTTAGCCATATGTTGACTGTAAAACATGTGCCAGAATGAAAGAATAAAGAATTACCCTCGCAATAGTGACAAACACAACACCACCTATAAGCCTATCAGAGGATGGTTAGATCAATTCTGGTGCCTATGTACTCTCGGGTAGTGAACAGCCACCAAGAGAAAAGAGGGCACATTATTTAAAAGTAGAAGTTGCAGAATAATACATAGTATATGACTCCATTTTTGATACAAGAAAAAGAAACATATATATCTATGTGTTCCTATACATGAAAATGCCAGGTAAACATGCTACAAAGATCCACACTGAACTGACAGCAGTGGTCGCCTCTGGGAGGAGGAGGCAGCTTGGAAGCAATGGGGGACAAGGGAAAGGGGATGTCACGTTTGGGGACTTGTTCTGATTTCTGATGATTGGGATGTATTCTCTTGCTACTTGAACAATTTAAATAATCATACCAAATAATTATTTTATTTTTTAAAAGGAAAAAATCAATTTACTGGATTTTTTAGGCTGTGAAGGGACAGTTAGGTTTTATGAAAAATAATAGACATACTGAGAAATTTTAATGGCCCAAACAATTATCTATTGTGGGGAAGTTGGGTTCCTAGGCCAGGATCCTCCCTGAACTTAAACCACCTGATGATGTAACTGGCCTGATGCTAGGCTGCGACTGCCACACCCACAGGCAATAAGCTATTATTTGCTATATAGAGAGCTCGGCCCAGTGCTCTGGGCAGAGGCAGAGACACTAGTGCTCAACCTACTGCCGGGAGAACAAGCCGGGTAATAAACCCTTTCACCCCAAAGAACGTTTTGCTGTCATTGTCTTTGGTCACATTGAATCCATAGCTAACTTGCCCGGGGCTGAAACCCACTGGCAAGACACTATCATCTATTCACACATGTATGTGTATGTATATATACATGTGACTATGTGTGTGTATGTACATATATATACATAGTATGAATTCATTGACAAATAATCTAATATCATTTTATAGAATATATGGAGCAACTTGTGATTCTATTTCAGAACCTTCCTGTCTTGCCAATGGGTTTCAGCCCCAGACAAGGTCGCTATGGATTCAGTGTGACCAAAGAAAATGACAGCAAAACGTTCTTGGGGTGAAAGAGTTTATACCCAACTTTATTTCCAGGTGGCAGGTCAGTCGCTAGAATCCCGTTCACTCAGAGCGAGTCTGCAGGCAGCAAGCCGGTCTCTGCCTCTGGGCCGCTCTGTCTGCACAGCCGTCCTCTGGGCCTCTGTCCTCGGCACTGCCACCACTCCAGCCTCTGCTCTGCTCTCCTGCAGCCTTGCAGCCCTGCCACCCTGCCACCATGTTGCACCCAGAGCACTGGGCAGAGCTCTTTTTATAGAGTCAACAGCCATGTATTGCCCACAGGTGTGCAGTGAGCTAGTCAACCAGGGCCAGGTGAGAATCCTGGCCACAGGAAGTCTCATTTTATCCACACTTCCTTTTTATTTTCTTTTCCTTCTATCTTTCTTTCTTTTGTTTGTTTCTGGCTTCAGAACAAGTACAAGTTGCATTTAACAACAGAGCTACTCCCTACTCCCCCCTCCCACCCCAGCTCCCCAGGGTTGCCCCAGGTGCAGGGTGAAGTGAGCCAGCCCTGTGCTCTGAGAGGCCACAGCAGAAGACCTCTTTCACGTGTTTAGTGTTGGCAGTGAAATCTCTGGTCGTGATCATGAGGTGGACAGAAAGGCTGCAAGACAGACTAGAATCAACAGGCTTCAGGAGTCAGATCGAGGCCAGAATTTTGGCTCTGCCAACTGGTAATTAAACAGCCTGGCAGAATAATTCAATCTCACCTGTAAAATGAGGGATAAAAATAAATACTTCAGAGGGTTAGAGTGAGGGTTCAAGAAGGTGCTATGGAGCAAACCCCCAGCCAGAACTGGGCCTGCATGTGGCATGACTGAGAGATTGGGGCTCCTTGCCGTCCACTCACTGCCTCGGGGAGGGTGGGGGGGCGTCTTAGTCTCTCATATGTGAGAAGCTCTGTGCTTTGAGTTGACAAAAGAGCAACCGGAATGGCTTCCCTACCAGTTGGGTGCCCTGTGTACCTGGACCAGGGAGGGACGGGGTTGGACCCAAAGTCTGTTGCTAGATGTTTTCCAGCCCCCGGCAAACACACACCACCTTCACGTCTTTCTCATTTCAAGTCTTTTGTGTTCATGCCATTGCCTTAGCACCCACTAAAGCTTAATTCTTTATTTAGTCCAATTAAAGTACACTCTCCTCTTCTTTCTGGGACAAAGCCAATTGCATAAGTTTCTAGAATTCCTCAAAGGAAAATACCACTCTTCCATTCCTATTGACATTCGATTAGCTTAGAATTATGATCCTTATTAGTAAGGTTCCACCATCTTTCTGTTTGTTCCCTCCCCCACCCTCACTGACATCTTCAACAACTGGTCACACCTTCCTCAGTATTCACAGTGTCTGAATGCTGGGGACAGCGCTCCAAATTTCCCTGGGTGAGTCAGGTGCTAAAAATAGAGCATACATTCTTCTCTTCCAAAACCCAAATCCTGCCCACCCTCTCATCTCCACAGCATGCGCATTTGCTGCCAGTCCCCACCAGCACCCTCTTTGCCATCTCAAGCTTCCTACCCACCCAACGGACTGCAGGAAAGGTCCATGAAGTGGAAGTGGGCACTCAAGTGCCAGACAGCCTCGGCTACACTCAGCAAAACTTAGAGACTGAAAGGGAGAGTGAATATCGGCCACACTGACTGTGAGTGTTAAATTACGTAATGTAGGTAAAGTGCTCCAGATAGCAACTGGCACCTCCTGCTGGTAATGATGACAGCATCACCCCCCCACCCTCCTCCTCATCCTCATTACTCTGGGGCCTCCCCATCCCTCCTCCGTCTCTTCCCTACCCCCCCTTGTCCTCCTCCTTCCTTTTCTTATTATTTTAACCTTAATGGCAGCTATCATTTCATATCATCATCATTAACGGAGCTTTTACAAAGTGTCAGGGCCTAAGCTAAGGGTTCACCCACAACATTGTATTTAATCCTTAAAATGTTCATCTGCAAGGAGTGGATAAAGTGAAGGTTCCTGTGGCCAGGATCCTCACCGGAACCCAAACTGCTTGATGATGGAACTGGCCTGCTGCTAGGCTACTGCTTCAACACCCGTAGGCAATAAGCTATTATTGACTGAGTCACTATATAAAGAGCTCTGCCAGAGGCAGAGACGAAGGAGCAGTATAGACCTGCAGGCTGTTGGATGCAGATGTAATTCTAGTGCTCGACCTATCGCCCAGAAAGCAAGCCGGGTAATACACCTTTTCACCCCAAGAATGTTCCATTGTCATTCCTCAGTCTCACTGAATCCGTAGTGAACCTGCCCAGGGCTGAAACCCATTGGCAAGACCGTAGTCATTATTGAGCAACCCTGACTGCAGCAAGGTATCAATACCAAGACTTTGGCTGTTGAACCCAAACACCTGGGCTCAAATCACTACCTGACACTTATTAACTGTTGGTCCCTGAGCAAACAATTTCTTCTCTGGTAGCCTCATTTATAAAATGGTAAAACAAATACAGTAGCTACCATGTTGGGCTGTTGAGAGATTTGCAGTCAGGGTGTAGTATCCAGCATGCAGTAGGGCTCTCCTTGTAGGTGCCCTCTCCCCAGCCCTCTTCCATTGCTCCTAATGCTACGGACTAAAGTTGGCCAATAGAACAACAGGCACCTGGAATATTATATGCAAACCACAGGGGCAACAACATTTTCTAGTGGCTACATTTTTTAAGAAGCAGGTGAAATTAATTCTAACAATAAATTTTACCTAACCCAATAATATCCAAAATAGTATTTCAACATGTCAACATGTAATCAGTATAAAAATCATAAGTGACATAGTTTACATTCTTTCTTTTGATACTAAATGTTCGTCATCCAGGGGGACTTTACACTTGCGCATTCTGGGTCACACTGGCCACATTTCAGGGGCACAATACCCGTATGTGGCTAGTGGCTTTGGTACTGACTAGCACAGTGACAAAGAAACATGGAGACAGGCCAGAAGGTGAGTCACCTGTCCAGTCCACACGACTTGAAAGCGGTGCTACCAGGACTCAAACCCTGCCTGTCTAGCTCCAAAGCCTCCCATGATTTCCGGATAGTCACACAAGCAATCGGATAGTGGCTCAGGGCCCCGGTTTTATTTCTTCTGGATCTCCACGTGGAACGATTATCATGCTCTAAGGGTAACTGGAAACCCACCCTTTTAGCCTGGCAGGTTGTGCCCTGTCTCTAACTAGCTGCTCTCACACTGATGTGCACATGGCTCCTTGCGGGGGTGGGGAGAACTTCTCTCTCTTGTTCTGTTAAGAAATAAATACAGCTGAGATCCTCTCCTCCCTCCCCCAAGAAGGAACCTCTCTCCAGAGGCGGGGATGTCCTTTCTACTTAAGACCAGACCCTGGCAAGATTGGGATGTCCTCAGGGAGAGGAATGGCTAATTGGTGCTGGTCTCTGGGGAGAGTATGCCACTTGTTTGTCCACCACAGTGAAGGACACATAAGCCTCAGTAATCTCTTCAAATCACGCTGAATTGCTTGGGCCAAATGCATGCATTTCTATTCCACCCCGCGTGCTCCCTGATCCTCAGGCCATTTTGGAAGGCATGTCTGCCTGAGGTGACCTTCAGGAGAGCAGTCTCTTCGTCTTCCTATTCCGCCCTCTCAGAGGAGGTCACTGGGAGCCCTGGCTTGTTCTGAAGGTGAGGATATCCTGCCCTCTACGTCAACAGTTCCCAAGAGCTGAATAGAGATCAAAGTTTCAGCTACTCTCAACAAATAGACAACATTGTAAGTTTTGTAATAGAGCCAGATGTATTCAACATAGAGTTATGTTTTTCGGTGTTCCAACTACACTCTTTAACCATTGTACCAATGACAGCTAGGGGTGGTGCCCCAGATGGTACAGCCTGCGTCCCTTGGGTGAAAATTCTAAGTAACTTCAATGACATCAGAACTGGGGATCCAGGAGTGCCAGAAGCACATATGTCAAACACCAGAGCTAACCATCCAAGTTAGAGAGAAATGAAAAATCCGCAACACCGAATACAATATTAATTTCCTCTATGAAATGGTGAGAGGAGATGGTGGCACGCATGTCTCTGAGTGCCCTGAAAATACCTTACCTGGCCTGATAAGAAGTTGACAATCCTATTTAAGTTCCTAGAGTTATATATTTGTAAGTGCTCACATGCAATGTTATATTTAGTCCCTAAAACCGTCCTGCAGTGTAGATGCTACACAGATCTATGAAAGCTCCAGGTCTGGGAAGACAGATCTCATGTTTGCCTAATGGTGTGACATCTGGAAATGCTTGAGGACTAATAAGAAATGTACAGATGAACAACCTGTTTGAGGGGCAGCAAGAGAGGAAAGTAACTCAGCTCCGCCACTTCCTTGGGCGCATCGCTTGGTTTCTTTTCTGACACGAACAGACCTGCTTCTTCCCGTCATGACACTATCACTGAAATAGCAGCTAACAGGAGTGGTACTGGGCATGGCACAAAGCGCCTGCAGCTTCCACTACCAGCTTCAACTCTCATGATAGTTCTGTTGGTGGGAATAAGCATTCCTGCAAAGGGAATAAGGAGATCAAGAGGCAACTTATCCAAAAACGCAGAGCTAGTGAGTGGCATGGCTGGGATGCAAACCCAGCTCAGTCTGATTCCAAAGCTTGTGTTCATAACCACTGTGCTATAGTATATTAGGGAACATGGAGAAGCAAATGGAACATTTTGGGTGTGAATACCATGTACAGTGCTGTGAAATCTGCGTTTCTCTTTAAGTTGGATGGCTAGCTCCAGTGTTTGGGATATGTGATCTGGGGATGCCAAGATCTCCAGTTCTGAGGTGTAGAAGTTAATTGGAGTTTTCCTCTAGGGGACTCAGTCCTACACACCTGCCTAACTGACACCAGCCACAGTGGAGCACAGAGAGTGTGACCGGCACAGGGCATGTCCACCTCAAACTCTTGCCTCACTGCTCAAAGCACACACTCCACTATGAGCAGAAGGCAGCTCATAGCCTCTCTTTGCTCTACCATCTCCGTCTGCCTGGCCTGCACTCTACTAGGCATTATATGCAAAGACGTTCTCTGTACTGATCATTTTCTCACCAATGTCTCCACATTTCATTCCCATGAGAGGAGTTATAATTACACTAAAAGGTCTAAATGAGGTGGAGTTCAAATGGAGCTTAAATTTGTCAGAAGTCCCTACTTGGGCCTCCATCATAATTTCCCCTCACCCCCACACCCCCACACCAGACACGGTTAGCAGGTTTAGAGCTCCATCCTACGGAGGCTGTGACTGCACTTGGCTGGGAAAAGGGGACTCAAGTGAATCCAGCTGATAAACATGGTGAACCACATTGCACGCAGCTCCGACTTAGATAATCACTCAGCCAGCTCTGGGCATGACTGGAGTTCTGTGTTGTAACACAAGAACACAGACTTGGCTTCTGCCACGCGGGAATGAGTCTTGGCCCCCTGCACATTGGAAGTGAGAGAACCGGGTATTCTCATCTGCACAACCTTTATGGGTATCTGTCTATGGTTTGGTTCAGGTCCAGGCACAAACTTGAATTAAAGGTTGAAATTGGTGACTCAGAGTTTTGCTGGAAATGCAGGCAAGGAAAGGGAGCTGTGAGCTGAGAGGAAAATGTGTCTGAGGATGAGAGGGAGAGATGCAAGAGCCAGACGCTCAGCCCCACATCCCACCCGTCCGCCCCGGGAGCTCCCACTAAGCTGTTCTGCTGTGGGCACCAGAGGGCACTATGAATACATCCGGAAGTGAACAGCACACTGGAAGAAAGCGCAGGTTTAGAGTAAGTCTGAGTGTAGCGTTTGGGTGGGGGAAGGTCATAGGATTACAGCTATCACCTTTACTGTTTCCTGTTCTCAAACTCACAGATTAACAAAATTCTAAAGTATACAGTGGGTACACAGCAAAACCAACTGCTTCATGGAACTTCAAGTTTTTAGGATCTAAAGTAAACACACACACACACACACACACACACACACACACACACACGCTAAATCAAGATTACGATAGTCCAGCTTTCCTATGTTAAATGCTTTACATGCATTATTTTATTTAATCTTTATGCAGGTGGGTCCTGTTATCATCTCCACTTTACAGATGAGGAAACTGAGGCTCAGAAATGTCACAGTGACTAGCTCCAAGTTACCAACAAGTACGTGACAGAGCTTGGATCTGAGCCAACTTCAGACACCAAAGCCCACACAAGCGACCACCATGCTCTCCTCTAGGGCAAACATCTTTCCCATAACGTGAAAAGAAAACACCAACTCCTTAACCACCAATAGGAACTGAAAGTATTGTGAATTCAGTGTTGCTCTGTCTTTACCTCAGAAGTTGTGAAAAGTGAGGGTGCCTAAACCTTGCTGTAGCCTCTTTTCCCCCACCAGCCAGCTCCTCGCCTTGTTCCGACAGAAATCCTGGATTAAAAAGCAGATGGCTCTGTTAGAGGTTAAATCCCCCAAATCTGCATGCAGCGCAGGGGTATCAACAACACCAACCCTCAAGGTAACTCAATTTCTCAGGAAGCCATAAAGCTAGGAATTGTTCATCCTCTGATCCATCTCTGTCTAGAAGATGGAGCACAGAGCACAGCATGAAGTACATGCTTGATAAGTGAGGAATGCATACATTGATCAGCCAACATAAACCAATGATGCAATGACGAGCAGAGTCAGGAAAACCAACAGACACCACAGGTGGTTGCCTTCCTAGAGATAACACCAACATGAACTTATAATCTTTTCGTCTCTAAATAGTCTGCTTTAGAACTCCTGTGATATTTAACTTCTGGATCCTTCCAGAAGCACTGCTCTAGCTAATAGTTCTCATCAGGTTCCCATAAAGTGATCTGATAGGGATACAGAGGCTCTTCCTCTTAGTATTCTCGGTGTTTGAAGTGCATTTCGGATTTTCTAGTTCCTTTTCCAAAGATGATAAATATACGTGGCGTGCGTGCATCTGCACCCCCAC
Source organism: Manis pentadactyla (assembly GCF_030020395.1). Taxonomy (NCBI): domain Eukaryota; kingdom Metazoa; phylum Chordata; class Mammalia; order Pholidota; family Manidae; genus Manis; species Manis pentadactyla. The sequence continues at coordinate 67,362,726 of NC_080033.1, read as the reverse complement.
ACTGTCCATGTCCAGGCCTGACCTTGCTGGTGGATCCTGACTCTCTTCCCACTGAGCCCACGTGGCCAGTACTTACCCATCAGACTGGGCCCACAACATGGAACCCACTTATTTTTCTGGCTCAACACATTTGGAATCACACTTCAGCCATCACAGCCAAGCCATGACCCAGCTCATGTCTGAACACCTCCACAGACAGGAAATACATTCTCATAAAGACAGCACATTCCATTTTCAGAATCCCACTAGAAACCTTTCCGAGGGACCCTTCTGGGTGAACATAGACACAGAACACCTGTGTCAGCTATGCCTGCCTCTTTGCAAATTTTTATTAAAAGATTATTTAAAATACAAACAACAGACTGCAGCTGGCCCTCGCAGAATAGAAAAAAAAAAACACAAAAATGACAAAAATCCAAGGGGAATTTTCACTAACTACACTGACAATAGGGATTGATGGAAAAGCACATTTTTAGAATACATGCCATATGTCCTACCCTTTAATTCATAACAGCACAAGTTCCCCAAAAGAAAGTAGGGAGTACATACATCAGCCCCTTACTCCATTACATTTCATTTCTTGCCCTCATTTTTATAGTGCCCAGGAAAGAAACGGAAGGCAACCCCAGGAACATCCTTGTGAGATGCCCGAACCAGGGTCAATGGAGGGCCTGCTCTCCCCGTCAGTGGCTCCTCCTTATCTCCGTTCATTCTAAGACAGTGACATTGACATGTGCTGTGGCAAGAATCAGCTTTGATGCTGAGATGCTCGGCTAGCTAAGGAAAAACCCTGTTACGAGCAATGTGGTCTCCCATGCCCACATTATACAACGAAGAACTGCAAATGGTGTCTGAGAAATGAAGTTAGAGTGAGAAAGGCCGCTCCCCCACTCCAGCAGGTCTGCACGGAGGAGTTACTGCCTGTCAAGCATGAACCATGAACCCGTGCGTGTGCACAGCACTGGGGATCTGATCAGAGAGAGAAAAGCCAGTGCCCAGCCGGGCCCTGAGGGGCCCTAAAAGAGCTCTGCCCAGTCTGTTGAACAGACACCCTTACCCTCTAAGAACGTGCTAGCAGGACTGCAGCAATCCCCGACCCAGAGCAAAGAGACCCTGACCAAATAATACGTTGAGCAAATGAACAAAAGAATGACTAGATGAGTGAATGATAAAATGAACAAACCAAATAGGGAAAAAGGAGAACATGTCCCTAGAAATTTCGTTCTTTAAGAAATAGGCAGAACATAGATTCTGGCAGAACCAGAGCAGGAGTCACTGGGGGGAACAGATGGAGAGATGAGAAAGCCCCAACACCCAGAGCTCTCTACTGCGGCTCCCTGGGAATCTAGATATTCCACAGCAGACACTCGGTCCTGGCTGGAGGCAGTGAAAAGCAGAAGGGACAACATGAAAATTAAACCAGGAATCTGCCTTTGAAAGCTAAGAAAATCCTGCATGGACAAGGATGCTGAGACTGTTTCTCCAGGATTCTCCCCCTTTTGGTCACTTCTTGGAGATGCCCTCCCTGAGAATCTAAAAGAGGGTCTCCGTTTTGCTCACTGTTTACTCACTGTGTTGTGCTTTTCTTTACATTAATTCATATACATGTTTATTGTCTTCCAGACTGCAAATCCCTTGGGGACAAGGTACTTACCTGCCCACCACTGAGTCCTTAGCCCCTAACAGAGGGCTGGGCATGTAGGAGGCATTTAATGAGTATTAAATGAATGCGTGAATAAATCAAGGGAAGAAAAATTTACTACAATCAAACATACTCTTCCAGACAAGGGTAGTTTAAAAATAGGAAATCTATAATACAATGCATCATATCTACAGCAAATTTTAAAATTCTAAAGGTAAATTGAAAACTAAGTCCATAAAATGTAACACCTCATCATAATTAAAAGCAAAAAAAATGAGCATATTAAAAATGAAATAAAATTGACAACATGACACAAAAACTAAGGTAAATGAACGGTCATTATATTTAATGGTCAAATGCTGGCAACATGCCTCCTGAAATCAGAAATTAAATAAGAGTACATAATATCCAAAAGTATTTTTAACTTTTTTCTGGGTCATCTAGTCCATTGAATAAATTCCAGATGGAATAAAGAATTAAATATATATATATAGGATACTTTTTTACTTTTTTAAAAAGTGAAAAACTAGCTGATTTTACTCAAAGTCTCCAAAAAAAACTGGTATGTTTATCTCTCAAAAATCAAAGATTTTTTTAAACTTTTAAAAGGAACAGAATCCAGAGAAAATTGCTTTAAAACTCCCACAAAGTATGTGAGCTGTGTCTGTATTCATTTGTGTATATATTAATTATACTTCAGTAACAATTCCAAAAATAAGACATACTGATAATACCTCAATATATGGAGAGTGCTTATAAATCTGCAATAAAAATTGTTAAGCCAAATTTTTAAAATACCAAGTCACAAAAAGCCAAGTTACAAAGGAAATGCAAATGTCCAAATAAGCAAAACTTAATCCATTTCTCCAAGAAAAAAATTACAAAAATTACAAAACAATAAAATAGAATTTTATTTCAAAACTTTTCTTTTTAATCATCATGTGCTAGGCTTTGAGGTGGAATGAAGCAGGTTTTCTTATTTCCTGGTAGCAAGAGAATGATTGTCGAAAGCCAAATGTGGAAATCCGCTCTTCTCCCACTTGTATTCTCTGAAGGGCCAATATGACCAGGCAACTTCCTTACCTTAAGCCCTTCAGGGGCTTCTCCTTGCTTCTAGAATAAAGACTTAGATCATAGCACAAACTGCATGAGCCTCTACGGTCTGGTCTCTGCGTCCCCTGAACCTTATATCCCAATCCTGTCCTACTTCACCAAGAGCCCCCCCTTCTCACCCAGCATTCCTCATTCCCACTCAGCCCACCTCTACAGCTGTAATCCTCTGTTCCGGAACGTCCCTCGCCATCTCCAACTCACCTTTATTCTTCCTAGGTCTTAGCTCAATCTTCAGTTCACAAGGAAACTTAGCCTGGTCACCCTGAATAGCAAAGTTCTCCCAATAAAGTTTCTTTGAACACCATGGACCTTGCCCTCTGGGCACCTATCACCGTTTTAACCTTATGATTATTTTGGGTGGTTACTTAGTTACTCTCTCCTTCCCTGGACTGCAAGTTCTCAGATATCAATGGCCAATCTCTGTGTTTGCTATTGCAGCCTGAGTGCCTGGACTATGAGATGCTCAATAAATATTTACTGAAAGATGCAAACTACTCCGGTCCATCATGGCCTCTCCTAAAATACCAAGACCTAAAGCTTCCCCCATGCATGGTTGGCAAGGCAAATGGGTTCAGGGCATGCACATTTCTGAATCTGTCCCTATTTATAGGGTTGAAGAAATGTGAAGTTAATATCCTCAGACATGCTGTCATTTAACCATGTTATCTCCAATTTTATTCTTACACACTAGCATTCCTGGACCCCAAAGTGAGATATTATGTTTATGCCTACTAAATTTCCTCCTGTAGGCTAAGCACATAATTTCAACCTTTTAAAGATCCTTCTGAATCCTGATTTTGTCAAATTCTGTATTTCCTCTAGTTTCATGTCACCCACAATTAGTTTTCTTCCAAATTATTGATAAAGGTTATGGATTACAAAGAGTATGAAGATACCTATAATTTCTCAAACCCTTACTTAAAAGCACCATATCTCATGATAGCTTATTTGCATGCTGACTCCTGTCACCTTCATAACATTATGAAGAGGATATTTTCATCTCAGTCATTGAAGACAGTAAATCTGTGGTTCGGATGATTAGTTAACCTCTCTGAGATCTCATAGCACAAAAATGGAAAGATAAGAAGACATACAGATGGCCAAGAAACACATGAAAAGATGCTCCACATCACTGATCATCAGGAAAATGCAAATCAAAACCACAATGAGATCTCACCTCACACCAGTCAGAATGGCCATTATCCAAAAGACAAGAAATAATAAGTGTTGGTGAGGATGTGGAGAAAAGGGAGCCTCTTTCACTGTTGATAGGAATGTATCTTGGTGCAACTACTGTGGAAAACAATATGGAGTTTCTTCAAAAAAATGAAAATAGAAATACCATGTATCCCAGTAATTCCACCTCTGAGAATTTACCCAAAGAAAACAAAATCACTCATTTGAAAAGATACATTCCCTCCTATGTTTTTTGCTACATTATTTACAATAGCTAAGAAACAGACCCAAAAACTAAGTGTCCATCGATAGGTGAATGGATAAAGACGATGTAGTAAATATATATATGTAACTCGGCCAAAAAAAAAAAAAAAAAGAAATCTTGCCATTTGAAACAACATAGATGGACCTAGAGGTTATCATGCCAAGTGAAATAAGCCAGGCAGAGAAAGACAAATATTGTATGATTTCACTTCTATGTGGAATCTAAAACACATAACAAATGAACAAAAGAGAAACAGACTCTTAGACACAAAGAAGAGACTGGTGGTTGTCATGGGAGAAGTGAGTGGAGAGATGGGTGAAATAGGTGAATTGGAATAAAAAGGCACAAAATTCCAATTATAACATAAATTAGCCACAGGGATGTAAATATATCATAGCAAATATAGTCAGTAATATTATCTTTGTATATTGACAGATTTAACTATATGTATTGGGGGACAATTAATGTATATTATTGAATCACTATGTTGTACACCCAAAACCAATATAATACTGTGTATCAACTATACTTTAATAAAAAAATTAATTTAAAAAAGAAAGACAAGGATTTGAACTCAAACATCTCTGCCCCCTAAGCCTCTTTACATAATTCTAGTGGTTTTCAAACTTTTCTTGCCATGAAGTCTATTGTTTCAGCTAAATCTGACATGTCAATATAGCTAAAGTCAGAATAGATCTCTGCCTAAAATCTCAGCTTCAAAATAATTGCAGCACATTGGTCTAATTTTCACCAAAAGATGCCTAAGTCAGAGGCCTGGGTGAACCCCTAGAAACTTGTTAGATTCATAGTATAGTAATCAGTGATGTGTTCTAGAATATACTGGAATGTTCTGGAGTATTTTAGAATATTCTAGGTAAGTCTATAATGATGGAAATGTTCCCTTCTGTGCTGTCCAATATGGTAATCACTAACTGTGTGTGTTATTAAACACATGTGGCTAGTATAACTGAAAAAGATTTGTTATTAAATTTAATTTACACATAAATTTAAATAGTCACACAAATTATCAGTTAGCCTTATTACACTAGCCTCTATTTCATACCTCCTTATCATCTTTAAAACATAATAGAGTCATGAAAAGACATGGAGGAAATGTAAGTGCACATCACTAAGTGGAAGAAGCCACTCTGAAAAGGCTACACACTGTGCGATTCCAACTATACGGCATTCTGGACAAGACAAAGCCATGAAGGCAGTAAAAAGATCAGTAGGTACCCAGGGTTTGTGTGGAAGAGGGTTGAGTAAGATGAACAAAGAGGATTTTTAAGAAAGTGAAAAATGTTTGGTATTATGCCATAATGATGGGTACACATCATTATACAATTGTCCAAACCCACAGAATATGGGTTAGAACACCAAGAGTGAACAGCGATGTAAATAATGTACTTCGGGTGATCATGATATGCCAGTGCTATATTCATCAACTGTAATAAATGTTCTACTCTGGTGTGAGATTTTGATAATGGGGGAGGCTATGTATGTATGAGGGCAGAGGACATATGGGAAATCTACACATTCCTCTTAAATTTGTAGCAAACTTAAATTATTATAAAGAACTAACATCTTATTATAACATACACATGTACATGATAGATTAGCCACAAAAATGTGACCTTAGAAATCCAGAAAAGTTTGGCAGAGCATGCTCACTAAAGAGCTATATGGCCCCCTGCATTTCCCAGCCTCCCTTGCAATAGGGTTAAGGCCATATACTAGATCTGGCCAAAGAACTATGAGCGGGAGTGGCACGTGGCTGTGAAACTGAGGCAATTAGAGTTAGTATGTCTCAATAGCCCTCTCTCCCCAGAGAGACCATGTGTTCCAGACAATATAACTAGAAAGATATGAAAAGGTATGTCACACAAGAGAAATACGTCTTCATTGTCTTAAGCTTCTGAGATTTCAGGGTTAATTGTTAGAGCAATGTTGTGTTGCCTAAGCTGACTAACGATACTAACAACATTCAGAATTCTTGGCAAAATAAGAACATTGACAAGTAAGCTGCAGAAGCAGGAGTCAGAGAGGTGAGGAACCAGAGACAATAAATTCCATTAAAAATAGCACTGATTTCTGTTCCTTACCCTGATGGAGAGAGGAGGCATTTTTACAATAAAATCATCCTCCAGGTTCATAATAGCAGATAATTAGGAATGGTGATCTCCATTCTGTTGTCCTACAGTTTGCTTCTAAAGAAAAGTTTTTCCACACTAAATACCACATTGCTTCTTTCCTTTGGAAACTGTCTTAAGCCAATTATGTTATACAAGTGAAGATTATAAAACCTACATTAGCAATGATTCCTTCGGCAGCCCCATGTCCCTGGAGCTGTCACTTGGCAATTGTTTAATGAGACAGATGTGGACCTTTGGTATTGGGGGTAATGTGGGAAATAGACATTTATGGCCAGAGCTTATTAGACATACTGCCTTTTGCTTAAAGGTAATTCCTGACTGTAATGACTACTACATCTCACCAGTTAGAGTCAGTGGTCAATTGGTCAGCATTAGTTAGGACCCACTGCATCTTTTACTAAGAAGGTGCATTTGTGCAATAAATATTTACAGAATGCCTTTCCTCTCAGATATGTAAGCCATTCAGAAATTTCTCTGCAGGAACATCTCAGGTCTTCTGCCAAGGGATATCCAGGACATAGTCCAGATGTCTACTGCTATCTTCCTGCCCCCTAAGAATGCAGGAAAACATGAAATGTATTTCCCAATTTCATGGCCTGGTGAGAGTTCCAAAGCCTTCAGGAGAGCATGTGACAGTGCAGCGTTGGGGAGCAAGCTCAGGGCCAGAGAGCCCAGTCATGAATCTTGGTGCTGCCTGCTAGCGCTGTGACTATACTTATTCTCCTAGTGCCTCCAAGTGGTGCACACGGAAGGCTGCTGCCTAACCTCCTTGGATTCCCTTAACTGATTCAGTGTGTGCATCTCCTTACTTTGTGCATCCCATGCCTTTCAGAAGGCCACCGTGGACTTCTGGACCCACTGCAGTCAAACCCACCAACAGAGCCACAAGTGCCTGGGAGTCTACAATGAGCGGAACAGCTACAGTCAATGACCGATGCAGGAGTATTAAAGTCCAGTGACCTTGACCCCATGCAGGACAAACTTGGCTGTGTGATCCACCTCGAGAGCTCCTGCACTGGATCAGGCTGAGGCTGAGTTCTGACCCTCGAGGGATTATTCCCCTGCCCTACTCGGTTTCTCCCACTCCCATACTATTTCCCCAGGGATTACTTCCTTTCTCTGCTTATAAAAAATTTTTTTAGTTTTTGAATTGCCGAAAATTTGCACAGATAGTACCTTATAGCATACTTCCCATAGGTGAGGTTCCCATACACTCCACATCTAGTTTAGCCTACTAACACCTTCCATTAGTATGATACATATATCATAATCACTGAATCAATATTGATGCATAGTTATTAAGTGAAGCCCACACTTTATTCATATTTACTTAGCTTTTACATAATTTCCTTTTTCTTATCCCAAGATCCCATATTACATTTAGTCATCATGTCCCCTTAGCCTACTCTGAGCTGTGACTATTTCTCAGACTTTCCTTGTTTTTGATGATCTTAACAGTTTTGAGGAATACTGTCAGATAATTTGTAGGTCCCTTAGTTGGAATTTGTCTGATGTTATTCTCATGATTACACTGGGGCCATGGTGTTTGGGAGGAAGATCACAGGCGTAAAGTGCCATCTCATCATATCCAGGGCACATACTATCAGTGTGATTTCTCACTGTTACCCACCTTCATCACCTGGCTGAAGTAATGTCTATCAGGTTTCCCCACAGTAAAGTTACTCTCCCCACCACCAATTCTGTAGTCTTTGGAAAGAAGTCACTATGTGCAGCCCACACCCAAGGAGTGGAGAGTTATAACTATGTCAAGTGCATCCACCCACCCCATGTCTATGAGCTGTTAAGAGCTCAGAGCTGCCCCCCTTTTCCAGAATACAGCCCTTGGAGAACCAGAAATGCCTCATCCAGAAGGGTACACCAATCCCCAGGGGCGTTCCACAGTCAATGACTGGCTGATATGGGTGGACAGAAGACCAATGCTCTTGCCTCAAGTCAGAGGACAACCTCATGGGGTGCTTTATGCCCCACGGATCACACCAAGGCTACACTAAGGCTACATCTTTGCTTAGCTTTTTTCCCCGTCCGTATCCTGCTGCACTTACTGCCTCACAGGTTTTGTTCTTAAGAACAGTTCCTCAGTGAATCACAGGAACCTGAATCCCTGATCAGACTTGACCTTTAGGAAACCAAACCTAAAGCAGCTGGAATATAGGAGTGGTCCTGGGGACACATGAGGGTCTGATGTTGAATCACTTGCCAGCTGGTGGACCAGGAAGATTCCCATCATCAGAGCTGTGTGGAGCACCAGTCATCCCCCATGTGTGGGCAAATGCTACTGCAGTCCTTCCCCAGGGATGAGCCAGCATCAGGCTACAGGTGGGAGGGGATGACCTACCTCATGAGGTATCTCTGGTATTTGAGGGGTATAAGGAGGGGGGTGAGACATAATTATAAGGGCTGTGGTTATTGCTGAAAACAGAATTAACTGATTCTTTGAGGTGAGAAAATGACAGAGGGAAAATGAATTTTCAAATTCCAGGGGAAAATAACCTGGAATGTAAGAGCAGGCATCCCTGGGGACCCCATCTGTCCCCTGATGCTCTGGGAAGCTGTGCCAACAAGAGGGTTTCCCCAAATGACCCTCTGGCCCATATATGTATGATATCAAAATTTCTAGTGACTCAGCCAAACATATTAAAACAGAAAATCAATCAAACTTTTTATTCTGCCTTATGGAGAAGCGAAGAGGAGACTGAGAAGTCTAAGACTTTACAGCCCGTGAGTTTTGTCAAAGAGAGTTCCTCTGTCATGGGGCTTACAGCTTTTCCCAATTCAATTAATTGGAATCTCACAGAAAAGCAAATGCTGTAAAATAAAAGACTCAAGCATCTGGGACCCCAAGCACAATCCAGTGGAAAGCACTAATACAATGCAGTCACAGCTTGTGGATGGGAAATTTAAGAGCCTTTATTTCTAAGAACCACTACTCAAAGGAAGTGAGGCTTCTTTTTACAGCTAGTGCACAAGGCAGGTTTCGATAGCATTTTTTTCCTTAGAATGCAAGTTAGCAAGGCATCTCCATGGTGTTAGGGTATAATGGTGAGCAAAGTAGACACAGGTCACATCTGCCTTCACAGAGCTTAGGGTCTAACTCCACTTCAAAACTCCTGGCCCAGCAGGAAAGGGTCATGGAGAGAGGGTGGCCCCAACAGGACATGTGACCTTCAAAGGGTCACAGGCAGACTGAAGCACCTTCCCCCTCTTTCCTCCCTGGTAGAGCTCTCCACTAACCAGCTGGACCAGAAGCCAGGGGGCCGAGGAGCCCCACTGATGGGGTCCATATAGATGAGCCTCTGGGGTCATTGTGCAGGAAGGAAAGCAAGCAGAGGGAACCTGGAGAGACAACGGGAGAGTACTCAGCACACAGTCATGACCCGCGGATGACAGATAACTTCTCGGCAAATTACTCCCCCCTGGCTGGTCCGGGACAGCCTCCAGGATGCTTTCATGGTCCCACTTGTATCTAATTTTTCTTTCATCTAATTCTGAATCAAATGATCTGCTCTAATCTATGTTATTCATTTTTGTCTTTCCACATTGCAAGTCTTTGTCTTCCTATACAGCTTCTTGATGTATATGCTCAGGCCTTTTCTCCTTCTATGTTAACTTATTTATTTGGAGGAATAGTATATTTTATAATTATATTATTTTATTTTAATTGCTTAAAAGCAAATCATTCCTTTTAAGGACTCTGGAATTCCTAAAAGATCATATTTAGCCCCCTAGTATGAAAATACCAATGGAGATAAAACCTGTAAAATCCCAATTTGACTGCCAATTTGTGTTCAGAGCCACTTTCAAATGAGAGCTTATGAGATTGTTGAAGAAAAGGCGATCTGAACATGGTAAATATATGCTTATGGGATGGTGATGTATGATCAGAGCTGTGACTACTAAACGCTCACTCAGGACGACGACAAAGAGCTGCATAGCAAAGCAGGACCTTCAGAGCAACATAGCCTAACACCGAGGAGGGTGTGAATGGAATATCACACCAATGATATTAACAAAACCGGTAACACTGCTACATATTATTTTTCCAGTGCCTACTAAGTACCTGACACTATATTCAGCCTTTTGTGCATATTAGTCTCATTTAATATTCTATTGATCTGATTAAAATTCTTTACATACATCTCTTAATACTTACATTGATCTTATTATAGGATCTTTATTTTATACATTTTACTTCACTCAATACTTAAATTGATATTATTCCAGCATTTTTATACATACTACTGTACACTTTTAACCTCATCTAATACCCAAATAGATATTATTCCAGCAATTTTACAATTTTATGTAAGCAATTACATATAATTTTATGCATTTTTATGCCTGCTATCTCATTTAATATGAAATTGATAGTATTATTCCAGGATTTTTATACTTACTTTTGTATGCATTTTTATAACTTCTATCTTTTTTATACTAAAGTTGATATTATTACTCCGGCTTTACAGCACAAAGTGCTGGCACACAGGGAGTGTGAGCTCTCACTCAGAACCACGAAGCTGGTAAGTGCTGGAGCAGGGCGGAAACGCAGGCCTGTCTGGCCCCAGGGCTCTTCCCCAGTCCACCGCCAATAAAATGCCTCATGACAAAGGGAACAGCTGATGTGTGATGTGGTCTCAGGCCAGGCTCTGTACTATTTTTGTGTGCATTTTATGAATGTGATCTTCCCCACAACACTGGGAAGTGGGTTCTACTTTCAATCTCTATTTTCCAGAGTTCAAAAATGGCACCCAGACATGTTATAGTAATTAAGAGAGACCTGTACTATCCAGACATCTTCTGGGAATCTGGCTAAAAATAGAGGGTCTGGTGAGTCGCTACATTGGGGATGGTTTCATTCTGTCAGTGTTAATGAAGCAAGGAGGTGACCTGTGACTGAGGGCCTAGCCTGGGTTAAGGGAGAAAGATGAGTTTCCTGTGGCCGCAGGAAAGTAACTCTGTTTTCCCAAGGTTCTTAAATCATACAGAAAGAGAAACATCAGCGATGGCAGGTACGCACCTGGATGCTTGGAAGTAGATTTCTTTTCAACGTGGTGTGTCAGAGCTCTGTGGTTGTGAGTGGCGGAACGTGACTGGCTACCTGAGCAAACAGCTACACAAGCAGGATAAAAGTATAGCTGTCTGCTTCGTATAGAGAAAACACGGCATGCAGTTTTGTAGGCTAAATTGTTATATGACTGAACATAAACTGAAGAGTCTAAAGAAAGACTGTGAAGACGAAATCCCAAATCGCTCTGATGAGAAAGGAAAGGTTTGAAGCCAGCAAGGACGCCCTGTGACTTTCTAAAGGCACCGACTCCTGGAAGGCTCAGTAGTAAAGGCAGAGCGGGTGACGGGAGGGAGGCAGCTGGGACACCCCCACCGACCTGGGGGAATGCTTGAGGGAGGGCGCAGCCAGAACTGACGTCGGCAACAGCGGAAGAAGGAAATCCAAGGACCACCGCTCATTTCCTGGGGAGCACTGAGAAGGGAACGAACACTCAGGGACCCCGCTTGGTCCAGGTCTGAGCTCTGGAGTCTAAAGGGGCTGGGCTGGAGTCCTGGTTGTGCCATAAAACTAGCCTAGGAACCCAGGGCAGGCCCTCGTATACTAGGGCAGAGGTGTTTGCTGATTTTGTCCAAAGATGTATCCCAAGTGACTAAAATAGTAATGGCACACATTAACACATTTATGGTGCTTAATAAATACTTGTTGAATGAACAAGTGAAACTTCTCAATCTTTCTGCCTTGTCTGTAAAGTGGGGACAATGTTCACCGAGGTTTATGAGGATTAAATGAAAGGACGCATGCAGAAAGCACTCAGCGCACTCAACACGGTGGCTGGCAAAAAGTACTCGGTAGATGTAGGCAGCCAGACAAACAGATGGCCGACAGACCCACGAAAAGATGCCCAACATCACTAATCATTGGGGCAATGCAAATCAAAGCACAGTGAGACGTCACCTCACACAAGTCAGAACAGCTACTATTCCAGACAGGAAATAACCAGTATTGGTGAGGATGTGGAGAAAAGGGAGCCCTTGTGCACTTTTGGGGGGACTATAAATCTGTGCAGCCACGATGGAAAACAGTACGGAGGGTCCTCAAAAAATTAAAAATAGAAATACTAACAATCCAGTAATTCCACTTCTGGGAATTTTCACAAAGAAAACAAAATCACCAATTTGAAAAGATATATGCCTTCCTATGTTTATTGCTGCTTTATTTACAAAAGTCGAGATATGGAAGTAACTAAGCATCTGTGGATGGGTGAATGGATAAAGATGCGGTATACACATACACCCATGTGCATGTGCACACGTGTGCACACACCCACAATTTTTACTCTTCCATATTATTACTTCCATATTATTACTCTTCCAAAAATATTCCATATCTTCCATAAAATCTTCCATAAAATCTTCCATAAAAAAAGAATGAAATGTTGTCATTTGCAACAACATAGATGGACCTAGAGGACATATACTAAATGAAATAAGCCAGGCAGAGAAAGACAAATACCTTATGATTTCACCTACATGGGGAATCTAAAAAAAAATAACACAAATGAGCAAACAAAAAATAGATGTAGGCAATTATAGTGCTTCCAATGTCCATTAATTTTTCATCTGACCTTCATATTAACTCTGAAAAATATCTTGCAGAGGAAGAAAATGTGACCCAGTGGGATGAAACCAGTTGTTAGCATGACATAGCATCATAGATAATTCATGTGTGGGAATGGTTTAGAGAAGATGGCTAGAGGAAAGGCAGAGAAAGTCACTCCCCATTTTGTTCAAGTCTTCTCTAGCAAAGATGGTTAGCCCTAGACTCCTTCCCACAGGGACAGAATTCCAAAAACAATGGTCAGATATATGTCCAGTGAACATTTTCTTTCTTAATGTGGTGATCACTAGAAATTATATTGTTCCCTTCCTTGATAATGTTACTGTGACAATAAAGGAAAACTGTAGGCAAAGCAGAGTGTCTCTCAGTTCCAACAGGGCCTATAGCAAAACCTCTTTAGCATAAGATGGCGAAATGTGGGTTCACTTGTTGTTAGATTTTATCACTGAGAACACAGATCAGCAAACTTCTTCTGTAAATGACCAGACAGTAAATATTTTAAATTTTGTGGGTCATATAGTCTGTCATAACTGCTCAATTTTGCCATTGTAGTATGAAAATAGCATAAATAGTATGTAAGCAAATGTAAGTAGCTGTACTCCAATAAAACTTCATTTACAAAAACGAGCTGCAGGCTGGATTTGGCCCAGAGGCCACAGTCAGCCAACCTCCGGCCTGGATGGCTGAATGACTGTACCCCTAAGTGTGCCATGGACTCAACTGGCAGAGGCTTTAATTGTAGTGATATAAGAATAGGATGACTATGTTTATGAGTGATACAAAGCTAGGATAAATACCCAATATGATGGATGACAAAGTCAAGATTTAAAATTATGCTGAGAAGCTAAAACTATCAGTCCAAATTAGTGTGATGTAAGTTAATGCCTAAAAGTGTGTTGTTCTTTGATTAACAAAATGCCATCAACAATGACACTAAGCTACCAGCACAATGAAGGGAAAACTGGGTTGGCAATACCACTCAAAAATGATCTGGAGTTGGCCATATGTTTCACTCATTATTCATTTACTCATTCATTCATTCACTCACTTGTTCAGTTTTCAGCAATATGCCCCAACCATTTATTAGGGCCTATGCATAGTGCTGGAGTGGTTTTGGCAGTAAATAAAATAGTCTCGGTCCTTAAGGACACATGATCTATGGAGCAAGAAAGATGTCCCTTTATTCATTCATGGTTTGTTTTTTCAGCAACTTAATTTTGCCTCCAACAGTGTGGCAGGGCCAGATCAGGGTGTGGGAGTGATAAGGGCAAGTGAGGTTTATCTTTGCCTTTGAGGAACTCTGAATAATCTTGGAGATACATATCATTTAAAGAGATCAATTATAATACAGCATGGTACGTGCTGTTCCAGAACTATGAACCCAGGGCTGTGAGAGCACAAATGAGACAGTCGGTTCACCCCGGAGGAGCCCGTGAAACCTGAGCATTGGAGCTGTTTCTAGGAAGTGGATAAGGAGTTTTACTACCAGATGTTAACACATTTTTCAATGTCTGAGGGACTTTTTTTGCCTGTTTACAACCACAAATACCTGTGCTTTGCTTAATGATCCATTGACAGAACACATCTATTAGATCATAAGCAAATATTTCAAACTACTATTTTGATTATGTAAGTGCTACTCACAAATTTGACTAACTTCCTTTAAAGAAATTAAACTGCAGTTACAAGTGGGTCTTTTAGTTGAGTTTTCTGCAGAAGCATTCCCTGATCAGGGTTTGATTATGTACAGTATGTTTGGGAGTTATAAGGACATCATGCAGGGAGAGGAAAATCAGTCCAGATAAAGTGTTAGTCTAGAAGGGGTATGTTGTTGTGGATAAAATGAGAGTTCCTGTGGCCAGGATTCTCACCTGGCCCTGGTTGGCTAGTTCACTGCACACCTGTGGGCAATACATGGCTGTTGACTCTATATAAAGAGCTCTGCCCAGTGCCCTGGGCGCCACATGGTGGCAGGGCTGCGCAAGGCTGCAGGAGAGCAGAGCAGAGGCTGGAGTGGTGGCAGCGCTGAGGACAGAGGCCCAGAGGACGTCTGTGCGGGACGACGGTGCAGAGAAGCCCAGAGGATAGCTGTGCAGACAGAGGGGCCCAGAGGCAGAGACCGGCTTGCTGCATGCAGACTCGCTCTGAGTGAACGGGATTTTAGTGACTGACCTGCCACCTGGAAATAAAGCTGGGTATAACCCTTTCACCCCAAGAACGTTTTGCTGTCATTTTCTTTGGTTACATTGAATCCACAGCGAACTTGCCCGGGACTGAAACCCATTGGCAAGAAAGTTGTCAAGTCAGCTACCACAGCTAGTGATTGAAACCTAATCTTGCAAGGAAGTCCTGGGAAATGATGGAAAGCCATGCCTTGAATTTATGCTTGCCAAAGAGCAGGGAACTTAAGTGTCTATCCTCCCACACCTGTCAGTCATTGGGTAGGGCTATGGCAAGATTATGGAGGTAATTAACCCAAGGCTCTTCTACACCACCTGGACATATTAGGGACATTATCAAATTCAAAAACCAATACAGATTAATCTACTATAAGGTTTTTTTCTCATTCAGCTAAAATGCAGTTGGACGTCTGGGAGGAAGCTTTCTTGTACACCCGACTCAGGAACCCAGGCTTCTTCCATTTAGTGGTCCTACAAATCCCTGGGGCTCAAGCGTCCTTCTCTGAAGCTGCTGCATCAGGCCAGCAGCTGAAGGAAGAGAGAGAATGGAAGACCACGCAGGAGAGTTCTAATGGGCTAACTCTGGGGGTAGTTACACTCATCACATCAACCCACTGAGGTGTCCCTGGAACCATGCCGTATTTTGTGATTTTCTGAGTTGCTTATTTTACTTATCATAATGTCCTCAAGGTCCATCCATGTTGTAGCATTTCACAGGATTCCCTTCCTTTTTAAGGCTAAATAATATTCCATTGTATTATACTGCATTTTGTTTATCCATTCATTCATTGATGGACATTTCAGTTCCTTCCACCTCTTGGAATATAGTTGACACTACTGGAATATACACTTAAATATTGTCAAGATGGTTTGTTTGCTTAAAAAAAACAAAAAAAGATGATTTGGCTGGTGGCCTCTAACAGTCTGCCCTGCGGTGATGAAAACTGGGATGTAATGGTCTCCTAGACTGGCAGTGGATACAGATATGATCCACCCAGGCGCCTTCTTTCTTGCTCTCCCTTATGAGCAATAATAGGTTCAAAAGGCTGCTTCCAAGATACCCAAAGCCTTGTATGTCTAATGGTCTCTTTCTGTGGAGAAGTCTGCAACATGAGTTATGATGCACTTTGGATCCAGAATGGAAGTGCCCCAAAATGCTAGCATTCCAACTTTCCACAATTCCCAAGGACTCCATTTCCAAATCCCCTCTTCCTGGGACATTTCCCATTTGTGAATATGGAATACAACTTGTGATTATAAGTTCTGGCATTGAGATCGAACATCTAGTTTGGAGACTGGCTTCTGCACTCACAATCTGTGCTTCAGGAAGTTAATTAATTTGCTTGAACCTCAGTTTCCTTGGCAGTGAAAAAAAAAATAATGTAAGTTATCTCTTGGATAACTTCTCCGTACTCACTCTCTGTAAATCTGCACTCTGCTGTCTGCCTGGGAGACCAACCTATATGGACTATCCCAGTAGTTTTCAAGCAGACGACTTTGCCCCCTCAAGGGGCATTTAGAAATATGGAGACATTTTTCATTATCACAGCTGAAGAAGTTTCTATTGGCATAGAATGCTTAGAGGCTGGGGATGTTGTTATATATTCTATAGTGCACAGGAGTATTCCTCACAACACAGAATTATCCAAGCCCAAATATCAATATGCAGAGGTTGAGAAACCCCAGACTACACCAACAGGTTCTCTGCTCCTCTGGCTTCTGGTTGCCATTGGCCAATGGGGACGCCCAGCAGGAATCAGAAGAGGAAGGAGAAGGAGGTCAAGCTGTGCATTACCTTTCCTCCCACTCCAAGGGGTTGCTTGAGGCTGACTGTGTTCCTCCACAATAGATCCCTGCTCCACTCAGGGCAGGCCTTCCTCCTTCGGGGATCTGGTACCTGCTGCCTGTGCTCTTCACTTTGACCTAAGGGCGGTAACAATTCTGCAGATACTGACCCCAGGGAACCACACTTACTCTCGATGTCTCCTTGTACCTTGCCGCCCCTGTGTAAAGAGTTCCCTTTCAAATAAACCCTCTTAAGATTATGCTAATGTGATGACCTGTTTCCTTTTGGGATTCTAAGTGACATCAGTAACAACCTCGCAAGGCTGTTAGATGTTTCAATGACATAAACGAAATGTCTGACACAACGTGAAGCATGTTGTGAGTGTCCAATAAATCACAGCCTCCTCACAGTTCCACTTTGGTCATTGCTGTTACTTGGGTCCTCTGGATGGGTGGCTCTTCCTTCATCTGAGCCACCTGAAAATTTTCTCCCATTTTAATTTGCAGCATACTTAGATCTTAAGAGTACATCAATTTGTTTTTACAGCTATGCCCCAGTATCAAGAGATAGCTGTTCTTCCGCAAATACGGTGTTAAAATATGTTGTGAGTTGGGAAACTATGCAGCAATTCCACCCCTGTCTCTGCTCTTGAAATGCAAGACATTATTTGTGTCCCTAGCACATAAATTTGGAAGCAGTGTGTATGCTGGCCTTTTTCTCTCCAGGTTTCCTGACCCTGGGGAAAGAATGGGTAAGTGATTTTTATTCCTGATGGCAGGGAGAGAAAGGTCTGGCTATAGACCCTGCAGATATGGGTGGCTGAGATTCAAACAAGATTCACTCCCCCTTGCTCACGAGAACATGGATCCTCGGGCAGCTTCACCATGAGTGAAAGACCAGAGTCCAGCCATGAGGGCATTTGAGGGTATGTGGGAACCACTGGGCAACCCATTCATTCACTCAGTCATTCCAACATATACTGATATTTGAGAACAACTCTCTTCTTCATTTAAGTCTATTCTGTGACATCACCTCCAGTACAATAATAATTAGACAATAGTCACATTTTCACCCATTGTGTCATCTAGATCTTTCAGAAGCTCAGTGAAGTTGGTGTTTCTATTGTTCCACTTTAAGGATAAGGAAACTGAGACTTGGAGAGAGGAAGCCGTTTGCCCAAGCTGCGTGGTGGTGAACTAGGATTCACATGCCCGCAAGTGGACCCCAGAGTCAGCCAGACTAGCCTGGGCATAGAGAAACGGCTTTGCTCCACTGACCCTGTGTCCTCTGTAACCCCAGGATTATGGTGTCTGCCTCCCTACCTGACCCACGGCCAGTGTTAAGGAGTGGCAGCTAGCACTACTATTAAGGGGTGCAGAATTTTGAGTCTGGCACCCCTGAGTCCCAATCTTGCTCTGTCTCTAAGTAGCTATGTCCCTTGGGCAAATCGTTGACCTGCCTGGGCTCACTGTCCTCATGCACAAAGTGGGAGATGATACTGTCCACCTGACAGAGTTGTGGGGAAAACTCACTGACAAATGCAGAGGGCTCCAGTGTGAAGTATGTACACTTTGAGTTGGGGTGCAAGAAGAAAGTAACAGAGCATTGATTTGCAACTTACTTAATTCACCTCAGAATAAAAAAGGAAATTATGCTTTACTAGTATTTAACATATGTGTAGATGTTTGGCATGCATATTTGATCTGTGTGTCAGCCCTTTTCTTTCTTCCACAATGCAGAGTAGCTGGTAATAGCCTCACATTCATTCATTTGCTTTTAGCAAATTGCCTGTGTGGCACATTATCTGTGCCCTGGCAAATGGATTTAGGGATTATAATGATGAGTTTTCAAGCAGACAAACTCACAAAATGGACAAGAGACTTAAAAAGATCCCTGCTGAATCTATTTAAAAAATACTAACAAGGTAAGCATAAGTGAGCAAAAAGAAAATAGCAGAGCTCACCTCTCTTCTCCTTCTGCTAAGTCCTTTGGGGGCCATGCCACAAGGTAGGAAATGTGGACATAATCTGAGCTGACAAATGACATGCCCCCAACCATCCAAAGAAAATTAACCTAAGATGGTTTAGAACACGGATTTACAACCCTACTGTTAATGACCAATTTTTCTCCATGTGTAACTTGTCCTAGAGATACTAACTAATATAGTACAAGGCTACCATGGTTAGCAAGACACTAAATACTATTTATTCCGAGTTTATGTTATCCTTTTAGAACATCTTGTCTTGTGGATGTTTTATAAGGTACTCAAAAAGCACCATTTGATGGTGTGTTGGTAGCTAACCAAGTGTAATTATATTGGTGATATGTGTTTTCCTAGTGGTGGAATATACAATTTAAAAAGCATGGAGACCCCTGAACTAATATATATAACAAAGTAATTGACTCAAAACCTGCTATGCAGTAGATGCTTAATAAAAAGCAACTGTTATGATTAACAATTTCCCATTTATTGAGCATATGATTACTTTTTTTACAAGTCTTAAAACAACTGTGGAAAACATCAAATACCCAAATGTAGATGGAAGAGTTTTATGGGCCCATATGTACCTTTACCTTGCTTTGACAATTACCGTTTTGTCAACTTTGTTTTATCTCCTCCTCAACTTATTTTTCTGGACTCTATTAAAACAAATTCTATACCATTTCACCTCAAATAGTGTTATATGAACCTCAAACTGATAAGGACCTTTTTTATTAACCACCTCACCATTATCACATGTAAAACCACTACCTGCAATTCCTTTGACATCATCTATGTGGTATTATTATATCATTATCGTTGTCCTTTGAAAATGCAAATATGATTGGACCCCTCCAGCATCACTGCATCTCCTTCATGACCATAGCAAGCCCCTCACAGGAGCCAAAGGGCACAGCAGACCTGCTCCAGCTGCCCCCTCCTCCCTGCCCGCCGTGCTCTCAGCACAGCCCACCTCTCCCTGTTCCTTCAGCAGCCTCATCGGCCCCTCCTGCGCAGCGCCCTCCCACCTGCTGCTCCTCTGCCCGATCGCCCTTGCCCTGCTCTCCCCCTTCCAGCTCCTTCTCAACCTTCCGGTCTTGGCTCTAGGGTCACCCCTGCCCTAAGGGAGACCCCAGCTCCCTGCTTTGCTCTTGCACTGAATAATGTTCTTGCGTCTCGGAACCCACCGCAACATTTAGGTTTGTTCCTTGCTCGGGCCAGTCTCCTTCGTTTGACTGGGGGGAACCAGTCATCTGACTGTTTCAGTCCCAGCGGCAGCCTGGAGCTGAATTCAGTGCTGGGAAGAAAGTAGCAGCCAACCCATTTCCCTGAAAGGCAGAGAGCCCGAGCCAAACCGTGGCTTCGCCCCCTGCGCTTTTGCCATCCCTGTCTTCTCTTTAAGTGTTTGCTGCTTCAGCTCGCAAGGTCTTCTTTCCACTCTCATAAGTCCCACCTGTCCTTTCACACCACATCCTACCTATCCCTCAAGTTCAGATAAGGCTGGCCTCCTCTGGGAAGCCCAGAAGGCTTCTGTGCTCTCTCTCTGCACTCACTTCCACCACCGAGTTCATCATATCATCTGTGTGTCTCTCACCCTCACCACTCTCCTTGCTCCTCGAGGACTGTAACGGTTCAATTTTTGTGTCAACTTGACTGAGCTAATGGATGCCGGTAAAACTTTTCTGGATGTGTGTATAGGGGCATTTCCAGAAGAGTTTAGCATTTGCATCAGTAAACTAAGGACAGAAGATCTGCCCCCACCAGTGCAGGGGTGCATCATACAGTCAGTTGAGGGCCCCAGTAGAACAAGAAGTCAGAGGAAGGGCAAAGTTGCCCTCTCTCCTTGAGCTGGAACATCTGTCTTCTCCAGCATTTGGATACTGGCTCTCCTGGCTCTTGGGCCTGTGGATTTGACTGGAATTACACCACTGGCTGTCCCGGGCCTCCAGCTTGCAGATGTCAGATCATGGGATTTCTCTGCCTCCATAATGACATGAGCCAGGCCCTCATAATAAATCTCTTTGTGTATGTACATATATATCCTATTGATTCTGTTTCTCTGGAGAACTTGACTAATAGAAGAACCAAAACTGTGTCCTGCTCCTCTCTGTAGTCCTGCTCAATGCCTGGTGCTCAGTGCCTTGCACATCTCCGTCAGGTTTCAGGACTGGATAAACGAGTCAGCCAGGAGTGGGCAGGGAGAGTTCAGCCTGAAGGGCCAGGAAATGGAGAACAAGGAATGCAATGGGGATCAGTAGATTCCATGGACATAATGGGATGTCACACCAGGAATATTGGGATCAGCAGATGAGATCTAAAACCCTGGACAAGCAAGAGAGTCCTGGGTTTTCATTTAAGAAGGTGCCAAGTGTCGATGTCAGGGTGATGACAACCCATTAGGTAAATCTGGAATAATCATTACATAAGCTCCACTAGGAGAAAGCTTCTCTAGGAGAGGGGTTTTTATCCATACCTGTCTCTGCTTTATGTACAGTGCTTGGTACGTAGTGGGTACTCAATGAAAATTTCTTGGATGAACAAATGAATGGATAAATGAATTCCAAGCTGACTGAAGAAAAGGCAGAGATGCAAACTGGGTATAAGGAGAAATAAGAAAATAGCTGTTCCTCACTACCCATCAGAACCATCTAAGAGAAAAAACCCAAACCCGCCCAACCTGTGACTCTCAATACCATGACTATCTCACTGAATCTTGTCTTTCCAATGGACAGCAGACCCTGGCACCTGAGAGTGCTCAGTAAGTTATCATGGGGCAAATGATTCTTTCTTTGAAATGGAGGCTGATATTACTTAGCTTGAAATGAATTAGGATTCTCAACACTCTTCATGTCTTCAGTGAAAATTCTATATTAGCTCAGTCTCTAAGGTTTTTTTTAGCCCTGTTTTTAAGAGTGTTGAACCAATTCCAACTTATCAATCAAGGTCAGATTTGTCATTGGAGCATCTGCTTGCTAACATGGGTGTGTTTGCAGTTTGTTGAGCTTTCTATTTTTACTAGCCTGACAGAGTAGTACATGCCAGGCCATTTCCAGATGATGGTGTTGTTGTGAATGGGGCACCAGTGTCTTGGGAGCTACCGGTAGTTTGTTTCTGGGAAAAAAGGAGAGGTGCTGAAGACACACAGATTTTGCAAATTCTGCATGAAACAGAGTTCTTCAGTGCAAGATTACTCAGTCTTTGTTATGCTGATATGAAATTATGATATCCTAAAAGAAGATGTCAAAAAATGGTAATCCCCCACTTCCTTATTGATTAAAACCCTATTTTTTTTAAAGGTATTTCATGGAACACCTTTTAACAACCCAGAGGTTGCATATTTTAAGAACACAGTTTTAGAAATGCTGTTCTCAAGAATCCTAAATCATGGGGATTTTTGTATTTTCTTAACCACCTAATTTGCTAAAATGAGTGGTCTACCATCATGAAGGAAGGTGCATGCTCATTCACACTCTCACCCACTCCTCTTTCAGAGCAGAAGCTCTAGAGTCAAAGGAGATTGGGCTTTGCTATGAGCTTGACTCGGTACAAGTCCCAGCTCTGCAACTGACCAGTTGTCTAACATTCTTAAGATTAATTTTTTCTCACCCTGTGTTTTCTCATTCATAAGAATAAGAAAATCGATCTGGTAGAGGGACTAGGTAACCCTGATAGTAGGGGATGTCATCAAAAGGGCATGGCAAGGTCTGACATGCAGTAGGTGGTATTTCATACATGGAGTGTAAGGTACTGACATGCCCCACCTCTCCCTTCTCCCCAGTATGACGGAGGCACATAGGAGCAGAACATCTGTGCAACCTCACACTGACGCGCCTTTGGACCCATGTGCCAGGCAGCCCCGTGGCAAGGGCCAAAGACACAAAATGAGACCAGTCAAGTCAAACCCGCCTCTTTACCTGAATTATATGTATGAATCCTCCATGCTTGACGCTGGAGTTGGAGGCTGATACCACAGATACCTGTGGGGGACCGAGCTGGACCAGAAGCCTGGAGGCCTGTTCATTCTGAAGAGACTCATACAACTTTTTGAAGCTGGTAGCACACACCTTGATGAGCAGCTGCTCAGGCACTGTTTGGTCTTCTGTCTCCCAATGATAGGGCCAATGGTCCACCGAGCTGCCTGCATCTCCTCCATCAACTGCTGCCATGGGAGATCAAGAACTTCATCTGTAATTCCGCTTGCTTTTCTCCCTCTGCTCGCATCCCTCCCGCTGCAGCTCTCCCACAGGCAGTAGGCATTTAGTTGCACATGCCACGATTCATTGTGTCTGAAGCTAAGCAGGGGCTACTCACTCCACTTCCTCACTCTGCAAACTGAGTGCCCACTGACTCCTGTCCTGCCCACTTCTGGAACCATAGTTCAACATGTTCTCACAATTATGTCATGTTTGAAGCATGTAGCAAGATCAAGGAGAAGGCAAAATATTCAGTTGGTACCAAATGAAGAATACAACTGTATATCAATTAGCAGCATATGGTGAGAATCAAGCACACTAACAAAGTTATAAAGACACATAAGGGTTGGGAAGACTGTCACTTCTTCCTATGCTTAAGCAGGAGCGCATGCTGCTAACACTGCAATTTCCCAAACAGATTGTCTGAACACCTGCAGATGCTCAAGGACCCTCCTACTGTCAAGTATTCTCCTCTGTGTCTCTTTCACTAAGATTATCTTAATTCAGGGAGAGGGATGGTGTTTAGGTTGGAGAGGCTGTGTGACAAACATGCTTCATCTCACATGCCAGCCCTGATCCACTGAGGCTGTGTGGTCCAGTGTGCTAAGCAGGATTCAGAGGCTGCCCTTGGGCTCAGTGGAAAGGAAGATGAATTAGTCACCATGCCTTCCTTGAACAGGACATGGGAAAAGGAAGACATCTGTATACACACTTGACATTTCTGCTAGTGAAAACAGCTGTAACTGAGGAAATGAAGACTGTTCTTGGGGAGTCATTCACCGTCCTCAGCCTCAGTTTCCTGGTCTGTAAAATTGAGATGGTGACAGTATTTCCCATATTGGGTCATGATGAAGATCAAATCCAGCGAGTGTGTAAAGCTGCTCTGGGAACCATAATGCATCAGAAAAATATGAGATCATGTAATTGCAAAAATATCCACACTCAAATAAGTGTGTGTGTGTGTGTGTGTGTGTGTGTGTGTGTGTGTGTGTGTGTGTGAGTGTGGGGGGGTGTTTGCTTTTCTGATACTCTTAGGGAAGAGGGTTTTGGCCTCAGCACTGCTGACGTTTTATGCTGGCTGTTCCTCGTGGTGGAGGCCGTCCTGTGTATCACAGGATGCTTAGCACCATTCCTGTCTTCAGCCCACTAGATGCCAGCAGCAGCCCCCAAAGATCAAAATGTAATAAAAAAATGTTTCCAGACATTGCCAAATGTCTGCTGGGGACAAAAGTGCCCCTGGGTGAGAACCACTGGCCTAGGTCAGCAGTTTTCCCCTCTGGCTGCACATTAGATTCACCTGGGGAGCTTTTAAAAGCTATCAATGCCAGGTTCCGAGCCCCAATCAAGAGATTTATATTGAACTGGTCAGGAGTCGGTGGGGCACAAGAGTCTATCCTCCAGTTGATTCTAATACAAACTCCAGAATTGAAAACCATCCCCAGAGCGGTATGGAATGCTTTCTGAGAGGACTTAGGATCTCTCCTGCGAGCTGCCACCCTCATGTTCCCCTAGGGGGAACACCACGGGTCTTCCCAGGGGGATATCAAGCGGAAAAGTCCTCGCAACCCAACCCAACATGCAATTTCCTTCCTCCATTCAATCACAAATTCCATTTTTTAAAGAGCATATGAACAATTTATCCTTTAACAGACAATTGAGGGAACGTGATGAAGGAGATAATTAAACATGATGGACACCCACGCATGTCCATCCTAAAGCAACTTATCAAAAGCAATGGAAGCCCTAAGATCACTTTGATGAAATGGAGCTAGACAAAAACAGAGTAAGTAACATATGACTGGGTACAAATGGTAAAATTAAAGGCAAACATTGTTGATGAGCTCACTCGAGCCTGAAGTCCTGAAGCACAATATTAGCCTTGGTGGAAAATAACTTCTTTGAAAGATGTCCTTCCTGCTACATGGCTTTCTTAAGGCTTTGAAAGCATTCCATCTTGTCTCGCTCTCTGTCACCAGGCATTTTCAATAGACGGAACAGAGAAAAGAGTTTGGGAATGAAAGTGAAGGATAATTGAAGTGTTGCCTTGATCTATTGTTACAACTGAATCAGCAAAGAGACAAATACTTGGTCCCTGCATTGACCCTCACAGAAGCCTTCAGCTCCTGGGGCAGCCGTAACAGCCAGTCAACCAGCATATACTTACCAAACACCCACCACAAATAAGTCACTGTGCTAAGCTCTCTGGGGAATACAAAGATGGATAAGACACAGATCCTGCCCTCTAGGTGTTTGTAGTCTAGTTAGGGACCTAGAAAAACATAATCAATAATACTGAATGATCTAACTCCAAATGAATCACTCTGAAGACAGATGCTGAGCTGGGTGGTTTCAGGTAAAGCTAAGTGAAAATTGGCCATGGAAGCCAGGTGATCCGATCAGTCCCCAGGTATCAGTTCTTACGAACTGACCATGCAAGAGGGCTGTTGTCTCCTGAGTAAACGTGGGACACACCTGGTGGAGAGTCAAGTGACTGAGAAAGGCATGGCATGATGCCCACCTTCTCCTGTGACTCCTGTGCACACAAGAGAGGGGCACAGGCAGAAGTAAAAGGATGGAACAGAGGGCTTGGGGAAAGGCCATCCCACATCGCCAGATGGAGAACAGTAACTGAACCTGCAGCGACTTAGGGGCTGTGCTGAGAAGGGGAAGTTCTTGCCCTTTGTCCTGGAAGAGGAACAGCCCACACGGCAGAGCTCTGTTTCCAGCAGAGGAAAATAGGATCTCAGTACAGGGCCAGGATGCCTGGCAGAGTAGCACGACACCGTGCATGTGGGCCTCGTGTGGGACACCTTCTGGGGATGCCTGGACACACTCACAGTATCTTTTAGGAATCTATCAGCAGATATCTTCATTCTGTGCTTGGGGGCTGGGGATTCCTATGGTGTCAGTGGGAGAGCAGAAGGAACGGCAACTGAGCAGAAAACACGCAGACTTGAACATCAGGAGAATAGCTTGCTTTGAATATTCTCATTGTAAAACCATGTGTGAGGTGAGCAGTGCTATAAATAATCAGCAGTACACGGCTGAGACCAACATGTCACTATGGCCAAGAGCCTGAAATCCCTCTTGGCCAAGAAGGATATTCTTGAAGTGAACTTTAGCCTTAGGAGCCTCCAGGAGGCCAATCCAGTGGCTTGTGTCCCCAGTGAGGGGCCACCTGGGCATGAGAGGCACAGGGTGAGACTTTCAGATTGCTGCTGTCAGTACATTACCTCGTCCAAACCCCTCTCACCACTGCCTCCTAACAATTGGTCTCCTTGTTCCCAGAACATAGGCAGTGGAGAGGACCTCTTAAAGCTTCAATTAGAGCATGGCACTGTCCTGCTCAAGGACATGACTGTGTCACTTGTATTGCTCCCTTCCTTTCAGGGACAAAGGCTTTGTCCTGAACCCAGTACACCCCTAACTCATTTCATGTCTCAGGGTCTTTGCATTTACTGCAGAGATATCATTCTCCATATAGTCTCATAGTTGTTCCATCTTCTCATTCAGGTCTCTGCTCCATTATTATGTCCCCAGAGAACTCTTTCCTGTCCACCCTCCCTAAAGGAGTCCTCATCACTTATCCCCTTATCCTATTTTATGTTTTTTCATCATACTTTCCTCCTAACATCACACGCAAATTTTCTTGAGTGTTTGTTTATTGTCTCTACCTCATAATAGAATATAAACTCCAGGAGGGCAACCCATCCCCAGTGCCTAGAACAGTACCTGCCATTTAGTGACCAGTAAATATGCATTAAATGAAGGAATGAACAACTCCTCAAACTATCAGGCAAACTGCTGAGTGCTCTGTCTCCGCCTTCTGAACACCTGGCTTTGGAAGCCATGCATTGAGCTCCATGACCACAAAAGTCCTCAGACTAAATAAGTGGTCCTCTTCTTTTGTCACCGTCTCATCACCTGATATTGTTCTTCCCGTCCATTCCTGGTATGTATCAATAGTGGTGACTTATTTTGTTTACTCAATTTTGCTTCTCTCTGCTCACAGGAGTATCATGAGACAAGGTTCACATGTGATTTGTTCATTGCTATAACCCTAATGTCAGGCAAAGAATAAATGCTCAATAAATATTTGTTAGATATCCATCTGGCTAAGCCAGGATTTTCCTGTGCCTACATTTTGGAGATTAACATTTTGTACCCCAGGGCCAGGTCTTACATGTACTAAATTTATTGAATATCACTATGTTAGATTCAATTCCTCATTCCAGTCCACTGAGATCTTGGCAATCCTGATTCTGTCACTCCGCATAACATCATCCCTGCCTGTGGGCAGAAACTTCATAAAGCTGCCACCCATATCATTTCCAAAGAGTGGACAAGCTCCTCCCTTTTCTGGCCTCCTTGCATTCATTGCTGATCACATGGGGAATCAGGTACAGCCTCGGCTCCCTCCCTCCCTCCCCCATCCCGAAAGGAGGAGGTACAGAACAAACCACAGGCTTGGGAACAGGCTAGACCACTGCTTGAACCCCACCTTCTCCACTTACTTCCTCTGTAAATTTTGGCAGTAGTCAAATTCTTCTGATATATGGAAACAGTAATTCGTATCCCTGGAGTTGCAGTGAGGACTGGACATGGTGTCAAGGTACTCAGTACCATGCCAGGCATTTGGTGAATATGTCATCTATGTGTTTTGTTTAAAATAAAATAAACAACTCAGGCAGGCCAAATTTGGAAGTGAGAACAGAGAGTGAAACTCAGCTATTTCATTGATTCTTTTTTAGGCCAGTGGGGAAAAGAAATCAGTATATCTATAACCTAGCTCAAGGACATGACCATGGCACTTGTTTTGCTCACTTCACTTCACTTCAGGAACAAAGGCTTTGTCCTGGTCCCAGTATACCCCTAACTTATATCATGCCCCAGGGCCTTTGCACTTACTGCAGAGATATTGTTCTCCATATATTCTCATGGTTGTTCCTTCTCCTCATTCAGATTGTTGCTCAAATATTATATTCCCAGAGAGCTTATTCAGAGGTCATGTGGACAGTTATGGTCATTGGTTTAATGATCCCACCAAAGTCCCCATGCATCCATGGACTTGAAAACATAGGGCCGTGAAGCTCTACTGTGGGTAGCAGGGCTTAGAGGTGGGGACACAGGTACCTGTGCAGACCTCTGACGCATACTGGCAGGCTCCCCACCCTCCCTTCCTCATGGCACCCATGCATATGCTCATCCAGCTGGCATCTTTGCATCTACCTCACACTCATTTAAATAATGGGGCAAACTGTAAAGATGGGAAGATAATCATAAAAAGCTTGGGGAAAGTATGCAAATAGAAAACTCTACAAACTCAGAAGGGTCCGGGAGAACAAAGATAATCAAGAGCATTATCAACACGCCCCAGGTGTGCAGGCACGGGGGGACTATGGGGGTATATGTGCCAGGGGGAGGGGAGGCAGCCCCCTCTGCTCTCGTCTGGTACCTGTCTTTATTCATGAACGTGCTGCCTCTCAAGCTCTGGAGCATCCCGACAGATGGAGCGTGAGCACACCAGAGAATGGAGGGAAGTGGAAGCTAGGGGCTTCCCATACTGTCTATTTGCGACCCTGCTCCCTTACCATGTTCATCCTGATGTGGCAGCCACAGACATGCATTAAAATAATGCCAGCACCTCTGCTCAAATCCTCTGGCTTTCAGCCCACTCAAAGTAAAAGCCAAAGCCCCCAAAGGCCTCCAAAGGCACCCCCTAGCCCTCTAACTTCAGACCCTGTCTGCTTCCCTTCTTCCCCCCAGGCAGCCACACTGTGCCCTTGCAGATTCTCAAGCACACCCATGGGGCTACATTCCAGGCCTCTCCTCACCCCTTCCTTCCCGCTTTCCACCTGGGCTCAGATTTCAGTCCCCCAGAGCCTTTCACTGTCTGTGCAAACTGCACCCTCCTCCCTGACCCTCCCTCCCTCTGCCTTGCCATCATCAGCCTTATCACCAACTGCTCGAGCTTTTATTTTGCTCCTTTCTTTCCATAATCTCTGTCTCCTAACTGGAATGTAAGCCCAGGAGAGATGGACTAAGTCTGATTTCACTCACTATTGTATTCTGTGGTATAAACACATCATAGGCAGTGTATGTGTAATATTTTCATTAGTTAATGAGGATCCCAGTCTTGGTGGAATCCCTCTATACCTGTGTCTGACTGAGACACAGCATTCCACTCCCCTGTCTGGAGAGGAAACATCACCTTTTGGCTTGCCTTCCAAGCACCTCCACTTATATTTTCCACTGGCCCTAAGCACATTACTTCCCAGACACAAGCCCATCTCCTCTCAGCACCACGGTTCTCAATTAATCACAATCTCTCTCTGTTTACAGGCCCTCTATCCAGAACAACAGTGATTCCACCAGGCACACCCACATCACACTTTCTAGGAGTTTGCAGTGCTAGTTTCTGACCTGGCCTGGGGGTTCAATGGTTCCTTCAGAAATCAGCTCAAACCACCTCCCCAGGGAGAATGCGTCTGACCCCTGTGTTTGCAGGGCATCCCGACCCTTTCCTGTCATTCTCTATCTGTATCCTCTCATTTTTGCCAGTTCTCAAAATGTGGTCCCTGGACTAGAAGGAACTTGTAAGAAAATGCAGAATCTTAGTCTTACCCTAGACCTGCAGAACCATAATTTGCATTTTAACAGGATTCTCCAGGTCACTCATAGGCACATGATAGTTTGAGAAGCAAGTGCTGCTTCAGAGTACTTCTCACAGGCTGAACTGTCTGATTTGCTATCTAGTGATCACCTATCTCACTCCCAGCTAAAAAGGAAGATCCATGACAGCAGGGATCTCATCTGTCCTGTTGACATTGTATTTCCAGGGACTGGCTGCTGGAACAGGGTAGGTCTTTAATAAATATGAAATAATAAATGAATGAAGGAATGAATGAATTTCCAAAGTTTCTTCAAACTTTACGGTAAGTGGCCTTCTCTTTCTAGTTCATTTCCTTCTCCTCTTTGCCAGTTGAGTTCATTTGCCTTTGACTAGCATTTACTCAGCACCTTCTGTGCATAAGATGTTCTATGCTAAGCACAGAAAATAGTTAAAAGGCAGTACCTACCCACGAAGATCACATAGTCCAAAAGGTCATCCCCAAGAAACAACTTCCATCTTTAACTAATCACATCTTCCATCTTTTATCCCTCATCTCCCTGACACTAGCAGTAGGTACACTTTCTTGTCCTTAGTGGCCAAAAAATTGTCCACTTTCTCTCCCCAGGGGCTTGTATTTTTCTGACTAGATACCTGTATCTTTTATTCAAACCTGTTATTGGAGCATTTCCTGCTTCTTCATTACTAATGAGCTTTTACCTAGATCCTAAATTTGATAAATTATGCCCTGTCTCCGGCAGAAAACACCCCGATGACCAGTTCCCTGGCACAAGCAATGGCCACCTTGGGTCCTGAGAAGTTCCAGGCTTCACGGCCTGAGGGTCCTCATTTGCTCACTTTGGATGGCGGTTTGCCTACCCGTCAGACTCTGGGGAGTTTTGTTTTCTGTCTAGCTTTAACCCTTACTTATTTGCCTTCCCTTAATTAATAGATTTTCCCCTTAGTCTGACATACTCTTCTCCTTCCTTCTATGGGACTCCTCTTCATCCTTAGAGACTAAATTTATAGTATAGGAAAAGTTATTCCCACAATTCCTTACACCGACAATAAAGGGGGAAAACTCTAGGATCGTATTAACACAGGCTAAAAGGCATTTAATAAACTTTCACAGTGATTCCTAATACATCCCCTAAGTAAAATTGGAATCAAAATGAAACATTTAAATATGATAAATACTTTTTAACAGAAGTTAATAACAAGGTTTAAAATAAGAAAAAAATTCCATAAAAATCAGAATCTGGGTAGAGATTCTTACCATCACTAATAAATTGGGCAGCATAGTCTAAATGGTTCTAGCCAATGCAATAAGGTAAGAATATTAAGTAATGGACCTAAAATCAGAAAAGAAGAGGTATAAAACTCTCCTTTTCTGACTGATGATTTGAGTGCATATGTAGAATGCCCACATAACCTAATTTTTTAAATTCCATAATTATAGGAGTATTTGATAAGTTTCAAAGGTATAAGAAAAATTTAAGGGGAAAATACATTCTCTATATACTAGCAATAAGTACCTAAAATTGGAAATAGTAAAAAGAATAATTACGATAGTGAAAAAGATTAACAAGAAAGCCATAGGACCTATGAGTAAAACTATAAAATATTATTGAAAGACATAAAACAGATTTTGAAAAAATGGAAAGAGAAATTAAATTCTTCATTAGGGAGATCTAATATCATAAAAGTGTCAAAATTATACATGTAAATATATAAATCTAATAATACTCCTATTAAAGCATGAATAGCATTTTCTTTCTTTTTCCTTAAAGGTAAAATAATACTTGGTTCATATAGAAAAAAATATGCTCAAGAATACTAAAATTTATGTACACGTATATAAATACTAAAGCTGGGAGATTTGCTTTACCAGACACCAAAACACACTACAAAACCATTCGAAACAAATCAATATAAAATTAGCATAAGAGTAAAAAAATTTATTAGTGGAAAAGAATAGAGGACCCAGAAATAGATCCTAGTACATATAAGATTTAAAATATGGCAAAAGTGGTATCTCCATTTATTGAGGAAAGGATGGCTTATTTAGCAAAAGGCCATGCTAACATAAATGCCAGCCAACAGCTAATTCAAATGGTGATTGAATTAAAAGAATTAAAAGGATGTTGATAGCATATGAAAATAAATTTACATGGATTAAAGAAAGGTCTAGATATAACAAGTTATACAAAAAGAATAAGAAAATGATATCTATTTATAGTGCAGGGGTGGAAGATCTTCATACCTGAAAGAGGAACACTATGTTTTAAAGGAAAAACAAAGGGTATGTGTTTATTCTATATAAATGTTAACTATAAACCCTATACTATGTAACTGTAAGCCATAAGCTATCTAAACATAACTAAAGGAAACACTTTACAAGTTAAAAGAAAAATTGACTTGGAAAAATATTTATAATGCAGATAACAGTAGCAGGTTACTACCTATGCTATAGAAAAAGCTCTTACAAACTGACAAAGAGAAACAATCCCACAGAAAAAATGAACAAAGGCTATAAGGCAGTTCACAAAAGAGCAAACCCCAATTGCCAATTAGCATACTAAAAGATATTCAAACTCACTGGTAGTCAGAGAAATGCAAATTAAAGTAACAGTAAGTTATTTTTTTAAACTCATGTCCCAGGAAAAAATTAAAAAGACAATTAAGACCTATTGCTCATGAGGAGGATGGAAAAGTTCTCTCACTTATTGCTGGAAGAAATGGGAAGTGTTTCTGGAAAGCCATCTGGATGTATCTATTAAAATTAAAAATACATATACCCTTCAACCCAGAAACCTCATTCCTACAATTCTGCCCTATAAAAATAAAAGCTTCAATAACTACAGGTAGATGTTCAAGGATATAATTTATTACAGCATTCTTCAAAGAAGAGAAAAATAGTGAAAATAGTAAGTGTCTATCAGTAGGGGAATATGTATTAAATTATTGTACATTTACACCATGGAATATTATATTATACTATGCAGCCAAATAAATGAAGAATGATGCTTAGAACAATGGCTGGGATTATAACTAATGTAGGATGCAAGATGCAAAGGAAGCATGCTTTAAAAAACAAAACATTTGAGGGTGGAGCCAAGATGGTGGCGTGAGTAGAGTAGCAGAAATCTCCTCCCAAAACCACATATATCTATGAAAATATAACAAAGACAACTCTTCCTAGAATAAAGATCAGAGGACACAGGACAACATCCAGACCACATCCACACCTGTGAGAACCCAGCGCCTCGTAAAGGGGGTAAGATACAAGCCCCGGCCCGGCGGGACACGAGCGCCCCTCCCCCCAGCTCCCGCGGGAGAAGAATAGGCAGAGTGGGAGGGAGATGGAGCTCAGGACTACCGAACACCCAGCCCCAGCCATCCAGGCCAGAGCGCAGACACAGTGCATGTGCGGGGCTCTGGATACTAGGGAAATAGGGCAGCAAGAACAGTGAGAGGGTACCAGAGGCCTGGCACTGGAAGACATAAGAAAAGTGAGCGGCCATTTTATTTATTTTTTTTTTCTGTTTTGTTTTGGCAGCGCTTTTTAGAAGTATTAAAGGGATAGGGACCCCAATACTAGGGAAACAGGGCAGCAAGACAGTGAGCAGATGCCTGAGGCTGGCACCAGAGAATAAAGACGAACGAGAGGCCATTTTTTTTTCTTAATTTAAAAAAAAATTTTTTTTGTTTTGTTTTGTTTCGCTTTGTTTTGTTTTGACGGGTGCTTTTTGGGAGTCTTAAAGGGGCAGGGTGGGACACTTAGTCCACTGGTAGGGAATCCGGGGATCTCTGGGCACACTAACCCCTGGGCAGCAGGGGAGCACGGAGGCCCCTTACTGAGATAAATAGCCTCCCGGCTGCTCCCCGTCCAACGCGACTCCACCACTTTGGAGCAGCTGCCCGAGCCAGGCCACGCCCACAGCAACAGCGGAGATTAACTCCATAGCAGCCGGGCAGGAAGCAGAAGCCCTATCTGTGCGCAGCTGCCCAGCACAAGCCACTAGAGGCCGCTGTTCTCCCAGGAGAGGAGGGCCACAAACCAACAAGAAGGGAAGTTCTTCCAGCCGTCACTCGTCCCAGCTCTGCAGACTATTCCTATCACCATGAAAAGGCAAAGCTACAGGCAGACAAAGATCACAGGGACAACACCAGAGAAGGAGACAGACCTAACCAGTCTCCCTGAAAAAGAATTCAAAATAAAAATCATAAACATGCTGACAGAGATACAGAGAAATATGCAAGAGATATGGGATGAAGTCTGGAGGGAGATCAGAGATGCCAGAAAGGAGATTACAGAAATGAAACAAACCCTGGAAGGATTTATAAGCAGAATGGATAGGATGCAAGAGGCCATTGATGAAATTGAAACCAGAGAACAGGAACGCATAGAAGCTGACATAGACAGAGACATAAGGATCTCCAGGAATGAAACAATGTTAAGAGAATTGTGTGACCAATCAAAAAGGAACAATATCCATATTATAGGGATACCAGAAGAAGAAGAGACAGGAAAAGGAATGGAAAGTATCTTGGAAGAAATAATTGCTGAAAACTTCCCCAAATTGGAGGAGGAAATAATCGAACAGACCACGGAAATACACAGAACCCCCAACAGAAAGGATCCAAGGAAGACAACACCAAGACACATAATAATTAAAATGGCAAAGATCAAGGACAAGGAAAGAGTTTTAAAGGCAGCTAGAGAGAAAAACGTCACCTATAAAGGAAAACCCATCAGGCTAATGTCCAACTTCTCAACAGAAACCCTACAGGCCAGAAGAGAATGGCATGATATATTTAATGCAATGACACAGAAGGGCCTTGAACCAAGGACACTGTATCCAGCACGACTATCATTTAAATATGATGGTGGGATTAAACAATTCCCAGACAAACAAAAGCTGAGGGAATTTGCTTCACACAAACCACCTCTACAGGACATCTTACAGGGACTGCTCTAGATGGGAGCACTCCTAGAAAGAGCACAGTACAAAACACCCAACATATGAAGAATCGAGGAGGAGGAATAAGAAGGGAAAGAAGAATCTCCAGACAGTGTATATAACAGCTCAATAAGCGAGCTAAGTTAGGCAGTAAGATACTAAAGAGGCTAACCTTGAACCTTTGGTAACCACGAATTGAAAGCCTGCAATGGCAATAAGTACATATCTTTCAATAGTCACCCTAAATGTTAATGGACTGAATGCACCAATCAAAAGACACAGAGTAATAGAATGGATAAAAAAGCAAGACCCATCTATATACTGCTTACAAGAAACTCACCTCAAACCCAAAGACATGTACAGACTAAAAGTCAAGGGATGGAAAAACATATTTCAAGCAAACAACAGCGAAAAGAAAGCAGGGGTTGCAGTACTAATATCAGACAAAATAGACTTCAAAACAAAGAAAGTAACAAGAGATAAAGAAGGACACTACATAATGATAAAGGGCTCAGTTCAACAAGAGGATATAACCATTCTAAATATATATGCACCCAACACAGGAGCACCAGCATATGTGAAACAAATACTAAGAGAACTAACGGGGGAAATAGACTGCAATGCATTCATTCTAGGAGACTTCAACACACCACTCACCCCAATGGATAGATCCACTGGGCAGAAAATAAGTAAGGACACGGAAGCACTGAACAACACAGTAGAGCAGATGGACCTAATAGACATCTATAGAACTCTACATCCAAAAGCAACAGGATATACATTCTTCTCAAGTGCACATGGAACATTCTCCAGAATAGACCACATACTAGGCCACAAAAAGAGCCTCAGTAAATACCAAAAGATTGAAATCCTACCAACCAACTTTTCAGACCACAAAGGCATAAAACTAGAAATAAACTGTACAAAGAAAGCAAAAAGGCTCACAAACACATGGAGGCTTAACAACACGCTCCTAAATACTCAATGGATCAGTGACCAAATCAAAAGGAGATCCAGCAATATATGGAAACAAATGACAACAACAATACTAAGCTCCAACTTCTGTGGGACACAGCAAAAGCAGTCTTAAGAGGAAAGTATATAGCAATCCAAGCATATTTAAAAAAGGAAGAGCAATCCCAAATGAATGGTCTAATGTCACAATTATCGAAATTGGAAAAAGAAGAACAGATGAGGCCTAAGGTCAGCAGAAGGAGGGACATAATAAAGATCAGAGAAGAAATAAATAAAATTGAGAAGAATAAAACAATAGCAAAAATCAATGAAACCAAGAGCTGGTTCTTCGAGAAAATAAACAAAATAGAGAAGCCTCTAGCCAGACTTATTAAGAGGAAAAGAGAGTCAACAAAAATCAACAGTATCAGAAACGAGAAAGGAAAAATCACGATGGACCCCACAGAAATACAAAGAATTATTACAGAATACTATGAAAACCTATATGCTAACAAGCTGGGAAACCTAGGAGAAATGGACAACTTCCTAGAAAAATACAACCTTCCAAGATTGACCCAGAAAGAAACACAAAATCTAAACAGACCAATTACCAGCAACTAAATTGAAGCGGTAATCAAAAAACTACCAAAGAACAAAACCCCCGGGCCAGATGGAATTACCTCGGAATTTTATCAGACATACAGGGAAGACATAATACCCATTCTCCTTACAGTTTTCCAAAAAATAGAGGAGGAGGGGATACTCCCAAACTCATTCTATGAAGCTAACATCACCCTAATACCAAAACCAGGCAAAGACACCACCAAAAAAGAAAACTACAGACCAATATCCCTGATGAACGTAGATGCAAAAATACTCAACAAAATATTAGCAAACCGAATTCAAAAATACATCAAAAGGATCGTACACCATGACCAAGTGGGATTCATCCGAGGGATGCAAGGATGGTACAACATTCGAAAGTCCATCAACATCATCCACCACATCAACAAAAAGAAAGACAAAAACCACATGATCATCTCCATAGATGCTGAAAAAGCATTTGACAAAGTTCAACATCCATTCATGATAAAAACTCTCAGCAAAATGGGAATAGAGGGCAAGTACCTCAACATAATAAAGGCCATCTATGATAAACCCACAGCCAACATTATACTGAACAGTGAGAAGCTGAAAGCACTTCCTCTGAGATCAGGAACTAGACAGGGATGCCCACTCTCCCCACTGTTATTTAACATAGTACTGGAGGTCCTAGCCACGGCAATCAGACAAAACAAAAAAATACAAGGAATCCAGATTGGTAAAGAAGAAGTTAAACTGTCACTATTTGCAGATGACATGATACTGTACATAAAAAACCCTAAAAACTCCACCCCAAACCTACTAGAACTGATATCGGAATACAGCAAAGTTGCAGGATACAAAATCGACACACAGAAATCTGTGGCTTTCCTATGCACTAACAATGAACCAACAGAAAGAGAAATCAGGAAAACAACTCCATTCACAATTGCATCAAAAAAAATAAAATACCTAGGAATAAACCTAACCAAAGAAGTGAAAGACTTATACTCTGAAAACTACAAGTCACTCTTAAGAGAAATTAAAGGGGACACTAACAGATGGAAACTCATCCCATGCTCATGGCTAGGAAGAATTAATATCGTCAAAATGGCCATCCTGCCCAAAGCAATATACAGATTTCATGCAATCCCTATGAAACTACCAGCAACATTCTTCAATGAACTGGAACAAATAATTCAAAAATTCATATGGAAACACCAAAGACCCCAAACAGCCAAAGCAATCCTGAGAAAGAAAAATAAAGTAGGGGGGATCTCACTCCCCAGTTTCAAGCTCTACTATAAAGCCATAGTAATCAAGACAATTTGGTACTGGCACAAGAACAGAGCCACAGACCAATGGAACAGACTAGAGAATCCAGACATTAACCCAGACATATATGGTCAATTAATATTTGATAAAGGAGCCATGGACATACAATGGCGAAATGACAGTCTCTTCAACAGATGGTGCTGGCAAAACTGGACAGCTACATGTAGGAGAATGAAACTGGACCATTGTCTAACCCCATATACAAAAGTAAACTCAAAATAGATCAAAGACCTGAATGTAAGTCATGAAACCATTAAACTCTTGGAAGAAGACACAGGCGAAAACCTCTTAGACATAAACATGAGTGACCTCTTCTTGAACATATCTCCCCGGGCAAGGAAAACAACAGCAAAAATGAGTAAGTGGGACTATATTAAGCTGAAAAGCTTCTGTACAGCAAAAGACACCATCAATAGAACAAGAAGGATCCCTACAGTATGGGAGAATATATTTGAAAATGACACATCCGATAAAGGCTTGACGTCCAGAATATATAAGGAGCTCTCACGCCTCAACAAACAAAAAACAAATAACCCAATTAAAAAATGGGCAGAGGAACTGAACAGACAGTTCTCCAAAAAAGAAATACAGATGGCCAACAGACACATGAAAAGATGCTCCACATCGCTAATTATCAGAGAAATGCAAATTAAAACTACAATGAGGTATCACCTCACACCAGTAAGGATGGCTGCCATCCAAAAGACAAACAACAAGAAATGTTGGCGAGGCTGTGGAGAAAGGGGAACCCTCCTACACTGCTGGTGGGAATGTAAGTTAGTTCAACCATTGTGGAAAGCAGTATGGAGGTACATCAAAATGCTCAAAACAGACTTACCATTTGACCCAGGAATTGCACTCCTAGGAATTTACCCTAAGAATGCAGGAATCAAGTTTGAGAAAGACCAATGCACCCCTATGTTTATTGCAGCACTATTTACAATAGCCAAGAATTGGAAGCAACCTAAATGTCCATCGCTAGATGAATGGATAAAGAAGATGTGGTACATATACACAATGGAATACTACTCAGCCATAAGAAAAGGGCAAATCCTACCATTTGCAGCAACATGGATGGAGCTGGAGGGTATTATGTTCAGTGAAACAAGCCAAGCGGAGAAAGAGAAATACCAAATGATTTCACTCATCTGTGGAATATAACTACAAAGGAAAAACTGAAGGAACAAAACAGCAGCAGAATCACAGAACTCAAGAATGGACTAACAGGTACCAAAGGGAAAGGGACCAGGGAGGATGGGTGGGTAGGGAGGGATAAGGGGGGGAGAAGAAGAGGGGTATTAAGATTAGCATGTATGGGGGGGTGGGAGAAAGGGGAGGGCTGTACAACACAGAGAAGGCAAGTAGTGATTCTACAACATTTTGCTATGCTGATGGACAGTGACTGTAAAGGGGTTTATAGGGGGGACCTAGTATAGGGGAGAGCCTAGTAAACATAATATTCGTCATGTAAGTGTAGATTAATGATACCAAAAAAAAAAAAAAGGCATTTCCTGTGTGGTGACCTCCAATGAGTTCTACACAAGGGTATAAAGGGCATATAAAAGTGTAGGCAAAGGGCCTGTTTGTGTTTATACAGAGGATCAAATCCTAATTTGGCTACCCCGAAAATGAACTAAGGTACGATATGAAAAAGAACTTCCAACATCTGCACACTCTGGAAGACTCATGCCAAAAGATGATCATCAAAAAACCCCAACAAAGATCCACACACTGCTACAGCTGTAGATGCACTCATCCCACCAGTTCCTAGACTTGCCATGGGAATGAAGAAGGAGATATCTAAGCTGGCCTGTGCATACAGTAAAACAACAAATTTGACTGGATCTATACTGTTGGAACTTAACAAAGAATTAGGAGAAGTGCAAATTGTAGCGCTCCAAAATCTTACAACTACAGACTATTTACTGTTAAAAGAACATATGGGATGTGAACAGTCCCCAGGAATGGGTTGTTTCAATTTGTCTGATTTCTCTCAGACTGTTCAAGTTCAGTTGGACAATATTCACCATATCATAGATAAGTTTTCACAAATGCCTAAGGTGCCTAACTGGTTTTCTTGGTTTCACTGCAGATGGCTGGTAATTACAGGTATGCTTTGGTTATGTAACTATACTCCTATTATGTTAATGTGTGTGCGCAATTTAAGTAGTAGCTTAAAACCTATACATGCTGAAGTTACTCTACAAGAAGATATGTCAAAGAAATAATCAATCTTCCCAGGTTTTCTTCCGCCTGCTACTTCTATAGCTTTTCTTCTTCCCTCCTAATTACAACCCTTAAATAGAATTCATGCCTCATATTGAATTTACCGAGTATCATAATTCTTCCAAGTGGTAAAGATACCTCAAGACAAATGCTGGACATAGAAGCCACAGGGCATAAATATGTAAAGAAGTAAAAAACTAACCTTTTCAAACAATAAGGCTTCTCTCTCACTTACCAACTTCACATTTCCCTGTATGGCCCCGGAAGATGACTGGTTAGCCAGAGACGGGTAAGATTCCTCAAGGGAGGAACAA
The DNA here is from genome assembly GCF_030020395.1 of Manis pentadactyla. Taxonomy (NCBI): domain Eukaryota; kingdom Metazoa; phylum Chordata; class Mammalia; order Pholidota; family Manidae; genus Manis; species Manis pentadactyla. The sequence continues at coordinate 67,322,609 of NC_080033.1, read as the reverse complement.
CCTAAGACAGGCACAGTCGCAGGGGGACCATCAGGTGAGAAATTGGGGATCAGCAGAGGTGAGGCAGAGAACCTCACCCCCCCTGTTCTGAGAGAAATCTTCTGCATCCGTGGATGTTTTATTGCCCTTGTCTAGCTTGCATTAACACATAGTCTACAGGCACACACCTGATCATCTACATTTGCTCTCTTACAACACTAAACTATGTTTTCTACCTTTATCTTGTATCTACCTACCACTTCAGCATTTTATTTAAAATAATAATAATAAAGAGAGAAATGTGGTATCCACATATAAATCAAGTATAAAAACCAAATGAGTATTCATATTTGAACTGTTTATAGTTCATAATGCATGAGCAAAACCGAAAGTTTCTGTGATGACTGCCCTTCTACTGTTCACCATGTAACTTATTCACTATGTAAGAATTTGTTCTCCATGTCAGAACTTGTTCGTTATGCTTCAGAAAATTGGAGACTGACGAAAATTAGGCTTGGGGTGGATTGATGATTGTGCATTGAGCATTGACTCCCCTATACAGAATTTTATTGTTGTTAACAACCATTTGATCAATAAATATGAGAGATGCCCTCACACACAAAAAACATTTTAAGACAAACCCTATGTATATGTATGTATAGATATAAATTATTATATAAAAAGGGAGAAAAGTATGAAAAATAAGCCACAGATTATCACCAGGGGTTTATGATGTGGGGGAAGGGTTGGTAGGTGTAGGGGTAGAGTTAATTAAGGTGGAGGTGGGGAGAGAGATGGCAGAGCAAAGCAAACCCTAAAGAAGAGATTGCACTACCAATATCCACAAAGTGTGTATAACATGACTCCATTTTTATACGTGAGTGTGTGTGTGTGTGTGTGTGTGTGTGTGTGTGTGTGTCTGTGTGTCTGTGTGTGTTGGAAAATAAACAGAAAGCACTTGATGTAATTTACTTCTTACAGTTCCATCACTGACATAGTAACACTTAGGATACTCAGTATCATAGTGATATTGACACATACATGATATAGACACAACCACCAACCACTCCATAGACTTACATATGTTACACACGTGCTTGCATTTATTTGTTGGTGGAAACGAGCACACACCTCCAGTGGGATAGGATGGGAGGAGAAAGGGAAGGGAGTATTCACTGGGGGAAATGGTTAACCTTTATGGATACATCTAGTCGTGTGCCCCTAATGAACCCCAATTGTTAAATATTCAGTAGTTTTATGAGATGATTGTTAAACCTAGCCATTATTAAAAATTAAATTACATAAACATAATTAAATACATTATATTTTAAAGGTAATAAATAGACAATAACTCATCACTTCTAAATTATTTTACTATTTTTTTCTATTACCTCTTGAGGCTGTTTACGCTGACTGTGTCTGTACGGTAGGAACAGTCCAACCCGGAGAACAGCTGCACATCTCTTCTACCAAGTGATGGCACCTTGGTAGACTGAAATCAGTCACAGTGGAAGGATTTATATCAGAGAAATTGGCAAACACTACAAGCCAGGGCTTGACTTAGGGTTTTGATGATTGTCTAGATTTAAGAAAGTGATGAAGAAAATGATAATAATATAGATTAAACTCAAAACTGGGTGCATCCGTAGCTGTTATATTGTGAATAGCACAAAACATTGAGAAAATATTCCTCCACTTATCAAAAATCATTATTAGATTCAGCAAAGATGTGCATCACATCATTGATGAGCAAGTGAAGTTCTGACGTACATTTCACTGCTTCACTTTTGTCTTACATAAAATTGTAACATAACCTTATTTCTTTGAAATATAACATTCCTTGGAATGTCCAGGCTCTTTCTCTTCCTCCATTACTCACTTCTAATGACCAGCATAGTTCTCACCTCCTCAGTGCCATCCCTTCTCTGACTGCCATTATCCTTTATAGCTCAACACCTGCCTCTTCACTGTATCCTGACTGAGAGCCTTGACTTTGGACTCAAGCAGATACGGGTTGAAATTTTCTTTCTTACTTTGTAACTTATCAAGCCTCAGTTTTCCTATCTGTAAACTGGGGCTGCTGCTAACAGCTGTATTGTTGGCACACTCAGGAGAGAGTGTGAGCAAAGCCCTGAGACTCAGACCAGACATCCGGTACATGGTACCTCAATGTCTTCTATCTCATGCCAGTAGGGTGGTTCAGAGGGTATCCAATAGCACCCTCTTCTTTTCCTGAATTCTGAACACATTTAGGTGTAAGATGAGCAGGTAGACAGATAGAAGCCGCCATACCCCATTATTCCCTAACAAGCCCTAATTGGAAGATGCCTCTTAAGGTGAAAGCAAACCTGATTCTTAGTACTAAACTTCAAAATTTGGCAGATTTATCCACACAGTAACAGCAACACTGAACTCCAGCAGCCTTCCAACATGAGGCCTCAGACAGAGTATTCGGTGCCTGGAAAAGAATAGAGGAATTATGCTCTCTCTGGGCAGTTCATTCCCGACAGGAAAGAAGGAGTTTCTGGGCTGAGAAAGTCAGGGTTATTATACCTAGGTCATACAGCACATAAATTTCTCCTCTCTGAGTGATGTGGGGCAGTAGAGGAGCAGATAGAGTCCAGGGATATTACATTAATGGTGTTTCCTCCAAATGAAGGGAACATGAGGAGTGGGGAATAAACATGCCCCCTTGAAAACACTATTTTCATTCATTATTTCACGAGCAGAAGAGCCAGTTTCCAAAATATACCGCAGCACAATGGCTGAGCACTCAGTGAACATTTCTGGCCATGAGTGCGGAGATCACCAGTGCAGAAGTGAGCGCGGGGAAGAGGAGCTCCCCAGGGCAGCAGCCCTCTCCGAGGCCTTCCTCCAGAGCCACGGGGTGGGCCTCATCTCAAAGCACTTCACTGCTCACACTGCAGCCGCTGGCCCGACAGGCGGTGTGACTTACCCATGACTCCTGGGTCAGTGCTGGATAAGACTGTGTCATCTTCCCACCAGAATCCCTTCAAGGGGCTGCGAAAGCTATCCGCATCACCACCCCAGAGCACTCTTGGCTGTAGGTTACCCATATTCCAGTTTTTGATCCTTTCCCCCATATTGTGGCTTCACAACACTCGGACCCTCCCAATTCTTCTTCAGTGGACACACCCCAAACTGTCAACGACCTTCTTAAAATGTGCCTCATGAAAACAAAAGCTACGGTTGTATTTGATCAATCAAGTTAATAATCACTACTGAATAAAATCAGGTGCCCTGAATGGCACAGCCTGTGGACAGAACCACAGACCTTTAAAGGAATCGAGGCTTACTTAAGTGTTCCTGGCACACCCTCACTCTGCCAACTCCTACAGGACTGACTCACAGTCAACAAAAACTCTAAGGTATTTATTCGTGACAATTGCTGGCGAGCCAGCGTTTCCCAATCTTTACTTGCACTGCTGATATTGGGAGTTGGAATTCCACTTCTTTTTCACTCTATTATAACTTGTCTTTTCCAAGAGGTAGGCAAAGCAAGGGGATAAAGATCACAGGCAGTCATGGGGCAGACCTGTGTATACGCTTCGGTACAATTCTCTGAACTTCTAGTTTCTCATCTATAAAATGCTAATAAGATTGCTGTGAGAATAAACTGCGACCATGCGTGTAAATGGTTTAGCATAATACCTGACACAAAGAAGCAAATAAATAAACATTAGCTTCCATTATTACTATGTTGAATACACAAATACTATTATGAAAGGATATAAGTGAGAAGTATGTGGCACTAGATGCAATTATGATTTGAGAGAAATTCCTTTTAATCACATTAGAAACTACTTTAGAACTATGTATATAAAGCCATTGATATCCTGCATTTTCAGTTATTCTAACTGCATTTTAGGGTGCTACTGTATACTCCAGTGTATACACTGCAAAGTGAGAAATTTGCAGGTGTCTCAGGGAGATACTCCTCTCAAATGCAAGCTCTTGTATCTCTGCTATCAGCACAAGCCCATTTCCCGGCCAGCCTCCTGGAGGATGGAAGTCACCTCAGTTATGCCAAAACTATGCTATATCAACCAACAGCAATCCAACCTCCAGACAGGTGAACACGTCCAGCCAAGATCAGCAGAACTAATTAGCCAAACCGAAGCACCCCCGAATGGACATAACCCCCAAAACCAGCTGTGTCTCGCTGAGATCAGCTAAACCTTACAGCTTTCTAAGCCAGACAAATGTTACTGCCACATGCCAATGATGTGTTGTTTGTTACTTAACATTACCGTGGCAATAGGTAACTAATACAGCCTCCCCTACATGAACCTATACAGGAATTGTGTCTGGAAGACTTGAGAATGGAAGAAGGGGAGCCTCTCTCCATTCCTATAAGCCATTACTCACTTAAGCCTTGGGAAGTAAAGAAAGCTTGGTGAGTGACACTAATGGTTCCCTTTGAATGGTTGACATCACAATCAAGGGTTCCTATAGTCTAAGCCCCCCGACAACAAATAGAAACTTGATGAGTTCTTTGAATATAAAGTTATCCAATTCCACCAATAGACACAGTGACCAGCCACAGTCAACACTCAACACTAATACACTCAAAATGGATGGCTTTTCTGTTCTTTGTCACCCAGAACAATCTTACCATCACAAGCTTGCTTTTGAAATATGAAATCTTGAGAGAGTTACAACTTTCTCTACAGCTTGGATTTTTTTCTCTTTTGCAGAGAGCTATTTTAAATGCCCCCAAACTTGTGTGGGAGTACCAATTGGCCACATTTAATTGGCCAGACTGTGAGCCTCAGCGATGCAACACTTTTCAGAAAATTAAACATAGACATGATTGTTGCTTTGCTCTGTTATTGTGGCTACAGAATGGCAAACCAATCTGTTGAAACTGAAAAATCCAGCCGCTCAATTATCTGTCAGACCTACACAGCTAAACACCCCCTAAGCAGATTTTTTTCCTACTTAGCTGAGGCATGTTTTGATTGAATATATTACTTGCTTGGCATTGTGTATGACCAATACTCAAGGTCTTCTAACAGCTTCTTAGGAATTGTTGGTCTTACAAATATTGACCAACATTCATTCATTCATTCACTCACTCACTAAACCTGCAAGCATTTATCACACACCTACTCTGTGCCAGCCACTATGTTAGGGGCTGGAAATAAGGAAAAATTAAATAACAATTAGCTAAGTAAACAACTAGTAAAAGAATAAAAGCTAGGATCTGGCTCTAAAGCAATGTTTCTCAACTGGGGCAATTTTGCCTTTCCCAATCAGTGGGCATTTGCCAATGTCGAGACATTGTTGGTAATCATGACAGGAGGGGCAAGTGCTGCTAAAATCTAGTAGGTAGAGGCCAGGCAACCACTCAGCATCTTAAAATGCACCCAACAGCCCTTACAACAAATGATTATCCAGCCCAGAACGGTAGTAGTGTGGATACTGGGAAACCTTGCTCTAAAGACATGTACTAGAATTTCTTTGAGAGCAAAGTTTCTGTCTAATCCATCATTGTATCATCTGTCCCAGCACAAGGCCCGTGCAGACAGATGCCCCGTAAGTGCTGGCTGGCTGGTTGGCTGGCTGGCTGACTGGACGGATGGATGGATGGATGGATGGATGGATGGATGGATGGATGGATGGATGGACAGATGATGGATGAAACTCACATCTACCTATGGCATCAGTAAATATAAATAATGGTCACTGAGGTGTGTGGACATCATAAACTTGTAAGATGGTTTAGTTTTTCAACCGAGCATTTAGGTGGCTCCAAGTGGGAAACTATCTGGTAATTTTTACATGAATTTTACAGAATGTGTTGGATTGTGCTTAGTGATGAATTTGGTGCTTCAGAAAACCCCACAGCTCTGTCCTTAGCCTCTTTCCTAATTCCTCCTTTAACTCAGATAAGATATGCTGGGCTGTCCCTTCAAAACTTTCTGGCCTGAAATGAAGACAATCTGTCCCCTCTTATTTCTTAACCACTGGAAATGAGAGTAAATTTGTCATATCCAACAGTCTGTAGTTTCATTTGTCCAATTATTCTACTTTGGATCTGAACTCATTTCTAGTAATGTACAATCTGTTTTAGATGTTAATTTTTAATGGTGTGATTTTGGCTTGTCCTTCAGATGAGTTGAGTAGAAACATTGATTTATTTTTATCGCTTTCATCAATGCCAGGGAACAGACTAAATTACTCAAGAACATGTTCTCTTGCCTTTGCTTCTCCCCTAAAAGAGCCCATGAAGATTAACGTCCAAGGGTTGATCTCTCTAACAGACTGGCTGTATACCCCAGCTATGAATTAGGTACTGGGCTGGTGCTATGGAATGAGATATCCCAAGGCCAGCAAGACCCTGTCCTTGCCTTTTGGGAGGCCATGGCAAGGAGGGCCTCTGCGGCACAAAGAGCTGAGAGCTGAGATGCTGGCAGCTGTACCTGGTGTCCAGGATGGAAAGAAACTAGGGTAGGACATTTTTGACAAGTATGTATGTCCCATTGGATCATGTGACCTTTGGGACAGAGGCCAGCAAACTTCTCCTACCCACCTTAAATATGGTCCTTCATTCAAAATCCTCCAAGGAGGAACACACATTGGAGCAGATGTTTGGAAAACCCTCTCTCTTAAAGATTCTGATGAAACATGTGAGTTTTGCTAATGCAGGCCTGGCCAGCCAAGTTGAGCTGTCCAGCTGCCTTCCTGGCCCCCTGAGACTATACGCTGTTCTTAAAAAGTACAGGTTTTGGAAAAACCTACCAAGCAATTGTCACCACATCTGCTCTAATGAGCCAGATAGACTTGGTCAAAGTTAAAAGAGGTGAAAAGAAAGATTCCTTTATTTATTCAACAAACACCTACCACGCCAGGCATGCTGCCAGGTACAGATGACACCAAGCCCCAGTCATACACATGCACTGCTTTCAAGTGGCTTCCAGTCCACTGCAGGAAGTGGGTATAGGTTTGCTTTGGTTTTGCATCACCCATTCCTTTCTATAATTCTTTAACACCCAAAGAGAGATGCAAACCTCTTCGACTATTTTTCCTTTTCTTTTCACTGTGTCTGCTTTTATCTTTCCTATCCCTTTCTCCATATTTCTGGTATCGTCCTTGAAAAAACACAAGTAAGAAATCTGGAAGCAGGAGGTTGCTAACATTGGTTCACAGGTCAGTATAAATCAAGGTCAGGATTCTCTGAGATTTTCTTTTCTTTTTTCTTATGCTCATTACCTTGTTACAAAATGGCCACAGGAACCCCAGTCATCATTTCAACAGGACACAGGAAGGAAAAAGAGAGGCAAAGGCTGATGATCCTTTCCAGCTGAATCTGACTCCTTCAATAAAAAACCAAAAGCTTTCCAGAAAGCCCTACCATACAGGGTTTGGCTTTTATCTCGTTGTCCAGAATTCTGGCACATGGCTGCCTCTAAATAGAAGGTGGCATAAACAAAAGGGTGGTGGTTGGGGACAATCAGCCAAGCAAAAGGGCCTGTCACTCCATCCATCTGGAAAATACCATTGTAGAAACGGATAGCATAAAGTCTTTATGAAATTCAGGTGCTATGAATAAATAAGTTCTTGAAATCAGGAGCTTGGGAAACTATAAATGAGTTACATTGCTTTGAATACTTTCCACACATATCATCAAAATCAATCATTTCATCAATTCTGTGGGGTGAATTCAATTACTAGTACCATTTCATAGACAAAGAAACTGAGGTACAAAGAGGTTAAGGTAATTAATCCAGGTCCTACAGCCAGGAAGGGAAGAATCAGAGCTTTAAACTGCTCTTTAAAAACATTTATTCACCTAGTTCCATTTTTTGACTCTTGCCTTTGAGCACAAATGTGTGCAATACAACTCACTGAAGCATGAAGAACCTGTACACACACCAAGCGTTGGTGAGGAACTACAGCACACGCATTTCCAGAGCAAACAAGCTTTAAACCAAGAATTCTGGGATAGTGGAAAAGCGAATTCATCCATTCACTCATTCAAGGATCCACGGAGCACCTACTGATTCCATCCCTAGGCTGAGGATACACATGAGAAAGACACAGCTAAAGACACAGCAACTTTTTGCATGCGGCTCCTTGTCCAGACGTGTAAGTGGGTAAGTGGTCATGCAGAGGGTGACATGCTGCCAGAGAGGGATGTACAGGGCACCATGTGAGTGCAGTGAGGCCCCCTCACCCTGTCCTTCCAAGAGCAGAAAGACCAAGTAGGAGAGCCCTTGGGATGTGCGAGCCCAGGGAGTAAGGCAGAGGAAGGAAAGGGAAATAAGGCTAGGAAAAAGGTAAATGACACAATGCAGGCCTGGGCCATCCAGGGCTTCACAAGGGGCCTCCAAGAGCCATCACAGTCTGTGCTTGGCGAAAGAATGGCCCCCAAAGATGTCCAGTCCCTAGAACCTGTATGTTATGTGACACAGCAACAGCAATTTTACAAACGTTATCAAATTAAGGATCTTTTGATGGGGAGAGTGTCATGTGTTACCTATTTGGGCCCATGGAATCATGAGTCCTCACAAAAGAGAGGCAGGTGAGTCTGAGTCAGAGAAGGTGATATGGCAACAAAAGCAGAGGTGAGAGCGATCAAGGGCCATGAGGCAGAGAATGCAGGCAGCCTCCAGAGGCTAAAAAAGGCAAGGAAATGGATTCTCCCCAGAGTGTCTAGAGGGAACGCAGTCCGCCAACTCATTTTATGTTTATGTCCTCCAGATCTATAAGGGAATAAATCTGTACCGCTTTAAGCCACAAAGTTTGTCGCAATTTGTTACAGCAGCAGTGGGAACCTAATACATGGTCTCCTAGCAGGTATGTTTACTTGGAACCCAAGAGTTTTCTAGAAGGATTCTATGGACCAGCATTCATGGAGAGGGAAAAGAAGCCGGAATTTATCTGTCCAGTTGCTTCTGAATCCCTCTTATTTCCTGCTCATCAAAGTTCATGTCATAGGGTGCTAACCTCCCCACCCTTCCAGTTTCCACCTGCCAGCCCCTTGGCAGCTGCCAGGATATATATGAATATACCCCACGCCTCATCGAAGCTCCTGCTCATCAATGTGGGCAAGGTGCTGACTAGGAGGGAGAAACCAAGGGGAGGTAGTCCAGGGAACCTGGGATACACCGAGGTTATATCCAGTACCAAGGCTGACTGCTCTGCTCAGGGAGAAAATCATTCAAGCACCTACCCAGCTTCTACTATAGACTGGTACCATTTCTAGGGAGCAGTTTCTGCCTCTGGCTGCATAGCATCCAATCCCCAGTTCAAGTAACTGTACCCTGTTACTTTGGCAAATTACTCTTCCTAGCTCCATCCACGCCCTGAAGTGGGCTGACTCCAGAAGGAGGCAGGACCTGTATTTGCCCAACTGGAGCATAGAATTCTCTGACCACAGCAGCTGGCCCAGGAGCAGGGATGGCCCCAAGCCCAGCCAATTCACACATTGCCTCTTGCTGGCTTCAGTGATTGGTTCAGGGTGGTGCCCTGACCCAGTTACTTCAGAGGGTCTCAGTTCTGAAACATGTTAGAACTATTGGGAATACATAACTGGTCCTGGAATTGAGAGCCTGTCAACCTAGAATTTCCCAGGGCCACCACGTGGGCATGAAGCCAGAGTGAAGGGGAGAAATGGGGAGACCCTAGGACACCAGTCGGCCTTCTGTATCCATCCATACCTGAACTTGGATGGTCTTCACATGTTTGCAATCCAGCACATTCCCTTTTTTAACTTAGGTGAGCTTGAAGGGAATTATCTTTATCTTTTGAAAGATTCCCTGCATGGTACTTCTCTGGGGACACATTTGTACTTTCTGTCAATAGGAAGCCCTCTCATGGATTTAGATGCTTCTGGAGACTGCAGTTGTCAGGAGAGCCAGAAGCAAGTCAGAGACAGGCAGAGGCACACAGCTTCTTGAGCACTTACAGGTCCTGAAGACAATCCCAGCTGAATTTTGACAGCATCTGCTGTGCCTGGACCCTTGCCCTAATGGTGCTCAATGCACTCCCCTACCATGGCCCTGGCCATGGCCACCTCAATAGGCATCCTCGGGAAGTCACTCTTTGCTTAGTCACACCCCTTCTTACAGAACAGAAAAGCAACATAAAATCCATTTCCTGGGGTGTGAACAGCTCAGCTGCAGATGGGACAGATGTCTGACCTGTGTGCACTGTCCAGCCCCTAGAGCAGTGATTCTAGTAATTAGATGTCGCCGATTCCAGCCTCCGTGAAATAGAAAATTGCTGCAATTGTCAATGATAGGTCTGGCCCAGGCTGAATCTCACATGCCTGCAGTCCCAAGCATGAAGGCATCTTCTGACATCTATTCTGAAACCAGGATGCACCTCTCAGGAATGAAGAAAAGGCCATTTTCAAGGAAGTAATTGCATAATATACAGAATGTAACAAAAGGAGGCCCTCGAGCTCCATTACTTTGAAGGGTCTGTCAGTGTTTTCATTATAGTCCATTTTCTGCAGTGATTTATCTTCAGCCGTGAAGCTGGGCTGACAGCTGGGGCTTAGCACCCACAGGCCCAGCCCAGGAGAACTGAGTGGAGTTTAATTTAGTTGGGACTGTTTGGCCAGCTCCACACTGAGGACTTGCAAACTCTGACTTAAGTCCAAGTTTGGGTCCTCTGGCACTTTTGTGGCAGTTCCTGTTCAGAGCACCCTCGGTCACTTGGCTGCAAACTGTGCTTTCCTGACAGGCTGAGCTATCTGAAGCCAGAAATGGAAGCAAGAGAGTCACATTTTATACTCTTCAAAGGGCCATTGGTGAGGGGTGAGGGGTGGTGTGGGGATTCATAGCTGAAATCCAGGAATATAGTTTATGCCTCTTTTCAAGTAAAAACGGGGTCATTTAAGCTCAGATAATCATTTAAGTTATCTCCTGTCTGCTTGCTTTGTCTAGTTCTCATACTACCCCTGTTTCCAGCTTCAAATGCAGACTCCGTGCTCCTAGAGATGGTGGGACATGATCTGCGATGCCCCCAGTTCCAACACAGGCCACCTGTCTCTTTGGACAGACAATCCCAGGACCTCGGCCTTGGAATAACAAAGCCAAGTCCTAGACATTAAGGCCAGAATGAACCCCGGAAACAGTGCCCAGGCTGGAACCTGTTGTTCATTGTGTTTCTAGATTCCAACATGGAGTCTAGAATCTAACCCAGAACCCAGCGGTCTCTCTTTAGAGTCAGATAAGGTAGAGAAGGGAGTAGAAAATCATCCTGAAAAGGGTATTTCCTCTATACTTTTCTCCCAACCCAGCTGGGAGCTATGAACTTTTTACAAATTGTCTTCTATAAGCCATACACCTGTCCTCAGTCCCTGGCATTCTCAGGTCACTGTCTTCACCTTGACCACCATTCCCACCATCAGCAACACTCATCAGTGTCAATTCTCTCAATCCCACCATCAATCTCATCAAGAATATTATCAAGAACTTACCTCAAGGCAGGCCCTATACCACAGTACATGTGTGATACACATGTGGTCTCAGCCAATCCCCACTACAAGCACTTTTACCCTCATTTTACAGTCAAGGAGACTAAGTCCTAAAGAGGCAAAGCAATATGCCCAAGGCTACCATGTTGGGAAGGCAGGACCGACTGACCCGTGCTCAGGTTTGGGGTCACCATGGAACACTGCCTATCAGCACAGCACAGGCTGCCCCTGAAGCCAGCTTGGAGATAGTATCTGGAGGCCAGCATATATGTTAGGGGGTTATCCCTGAGATCCACACTATGGAAGGGAGTGGAAGGAAGCAGGAGCAGGAAGAGGGGACATCATAGCCCAGGCTAACCCACAGGGTGCTCTGGAGTTAGGCTGGTCTGCCTACCACATCACCCTGTCTCGGGGTAGGACAGCTGGGCCTTTATACCCTGTATGAGTTTCCTATGGCTGCAGTAACAAATTACCACAAATTCCACGGCTTAAAACAACACAAATTTGTTTATTTTTACACAGTTCTGGAGGTCAGAAGTCTCAAGTGGGTCTTATGGGGCTAAAATCAAGGTGTTGGTAGGGCTGCATTTTCTGGAGGTGCTGGGGCAATTCTGTCTCCTGGCCTTTCCCAGCTTCTGGAGGTGCCTGCATGCCTTGTGCCCCTCCTCCACCACCAAAGGGCCCCACTCCAGCCTCTGCTCTTGTATTCACATCTCCTCCCCTGACTCTGACCCTCCTGTCTCCCTCTTCCCAGGACCCTTGTGGCTGCACCTGGATAATCCAGGGTAATCGTCCCATCTAAAGTCCTTAACTTAATCACCTCTGCAAAGTCCCTTTTGCCATGTCAGGTAACAGATTCCCAGGTTCTGAATGTTGGCCATGTTGGCGGCAGTTACTCAGCCTGACACACGGCCCCTCCATCACTCTCCGTCTACAGGTCTTCCAGCTGAGGAATCCCTAAGGGGCTGACAGCTGAGGGCTGTCTGCTGACCATGCAGCTGGGGCCACAGCGCCTTCCTAAAGGGGGATCTAGAGGACATCACCATGTATACCACATGTCCCCAGAAAATTCAGGTCCAACCCAGCCCAAACCATCCCTCCTTTTGCTTTTAACATCTGTGTTTGCCCAGCATTGAATCCCAGCACTAAACCTTATCTCAGTCTGATTTCATCTTCCTCTCCTGCAAATTATAATACTCTGATTTTATATTTATGACCAACTGTTCAAAGTACTTCTTGAGCATCTGACCACAGCTCAATTGTCCATTATGGCAATAATCATCTGTCTCTTTATATTCAGAAAGCAACACAGATTAGGAAATGCAAAGACGGCTTTTGGAGTTGAGCAGTTGTGTTTTGAGGGGTGTTCCTCCTCCTGCTGTAAATGTGTTACACTGAAGCATATTTCTATCCATCTGCAGCCTTGCCATATTGCAGGTAACTGTGAGCAAAACAAGCAATAAAACTGCAAAGGGACTGCTGCTTTCTCCTATTCATCGCCTCTCAGTGACCTGTGCTAAGGGCATGGGCTCCTCTTCTTAAGTGCATTCCTACCCCCCAAGTGGCACCTGCAGCCTGGAGCTCCATCGGAAAGCCAAGAACTTAAGAAACTTAAGAAAGACACTTAAGAAACAGCCTGGAGGTCCTCTTCAAAAAGAATCATAAACTCAGACCCTCTCCTCCGATCCTGCCTTCTGAATGATTCCCTTTCTAGGATGTGATTTGTGCAGAAAGAATGACAAACCCCATCCTATTCACCGATGCTGAAGTGCTAACCATCTCTCTGCGTGACTCTGGGGGGCAGTCAGTAGGGAGAGCCCGCTGCCACACGCCCCCTCCGTCACTCGCTGTCTGTGGGTCTTCTCGCTGAGGCGGTCCCTGAAGGGGGCTGTTGGCTGGAGGCTGTCTGCTGGCCACAGAGCTGGGGTCACTTCTCCAGTGGGGGATACTGACTGCCCAAGGCCTGAGAGTCTAGAAGCTGTTGACAGAGCCACCAAATCATTCTGTGTCTCTGTGTGTGTGGGTGTGGGTGTGGGTGTGGGTGTGTGTGTGTGTGTGTGTGTGTGTGTGTCCTTCTCTCCCCCTTTCTCCGACTCCCACCTCCAAGTTGCTAAGCTGCTAGGATGTCAGTATGGGGCTCCTGGTGGCCAGGATGTTTGTCTGCTCAGGAGATGAAGAGGATTGGAGCCCTGACATCTTCCATGAAACCCTGGATCCAATCATGCCTGAAGGCAGAACCTAATGCCTTCTCAATCATATGAGCCAATATATGCTTCTTTAACCACACAATATTGAAGGTGACCTAATAACTTTTCACATCTCTCTTTAGATGTCCCTCAGTAGCCTCAAACTCAACATGCTCCAAAATAAATTCAGCATCTTGCTGTTCCTACACCCACACCACCTAACTTTGCTGTTTTTCCCAAAATACTTTCATTCTCTGTGTCCCCAGGCCTTGCATGTTCTTGAAACCTCTCTCTCCTTCAAGCTGCCCATTCCTCTCATTGCTTCCCCTCTGTTCTGGTCTGGGTAATTTTCCCCATGATGCTAGAGTAGCCTGCACCTGCCCCTACTCCCTGATGCCTTTTCCCAAATGCTGATGTCACCAGCCCCATCTCTTATGCAGATGGTCCCATGGAGTAAAAGGTAGGCTCCAGATATCCTTGCTCAACATCCAAGTGAGGACACGGCATACACAAGCTCATACTGTAGTGCCAGACCGAGACTCAAGTCTTAATTCTGCCCCTCCTTAGCTGTGTGACTTTGATCAAGTTACTACACCTCTCTGACTCTAGTATCCCCAGTTGTAAAATGGAGAGAATAGTACCTACCTCTTGTGGTTTTGGTGAGAATTAAATAAGTTACTATAGGTTAAATAAATTTTAGCGCAGAGTTTGAGGCAGCAGCACCCCAAAATTAATTCAAAAACTATTTACTGAACACCTACTATATGCCAGGTACTGCTCTTGTGACTGCACACACACACATGCAAATATGTGCTTACACACATGGAAGCAGTGTTTTGGCTTCAACCCCTATCTGATCAATACCTTTATTCATTAATTCAGCAAACCGAGGCTGGTGCTTCCTGCAGGCAGCATAACGCTGGACCCTGAGACAGAGGAGTGAACACAACATGGCCAGTAGGGAGGCGCTCTAACCAGTAGGGAGACAGATGGCAGATATGTAAACAGACCATTTCAAACACCATCAGGCTTCTGTCCTGTCACAGCCCATAACTAGAACTTCTAAGACCCTTTGTTCATAAAATTCTGTAATATCCTAAAAAAATAACTTACCTGCTCTAGAAATAGAAATAAATCCTGTGGAATAGAGTCAGGAGGGATAACTGAGTCCCAAGTCCCACTTTAGAAAATATCTTTCCAGTATCCTGCCCAATGAGACAAACTCTATCATCGCTGTGGAAATGACTGTAGGGAGAGAGGAGCAGAATCTGCAGAACAACGTTCAGGAGAGTAGCTTGTCCTTATAGTCCCCTCATTGTCCCCTTCATAAACTGTGTCTTCAAGTCTCCAGGGCCTTAGTGATACTCTCCAGAGGGGCATGTCAAGACCCTAGAAAAAGCCCACCCTCCCAGCCATTTCCAGCCCAGATTTCCCCACTCCAGACCAACGAGAATTTCCACGAGAAGGTGACCAGAGAGGAAGCTCTAGGAAGTGGGGCTCTGGGAGGGCAAGAAAGGAAAAATAAAGCAATTCTATGGAAGCTTCTGGAAGCATGGGGTGCAGGGAGGGTTTCTGGACTTTAGCAATTGACATTTGAGGCCACATCATTCTTTGCTGTGGGGATTGTCCTATGCACTGTAGAGTATTTAGCAGCATCTGTGGCCTCGGCCTGAAGCCACAACATCCTCTCCTAAGTTGTGATGACCAAAAATGAGCCCAGTCATTGTCTGGGGGGAAAATGTCCCCTAGGTGTCAAGTTACTTCAGTTTGAGGATCGCTGGTCTGGAGTCAATGCCTCCTGGAGGGGAAGGAGTAGCCTGAACTATAGAAAAGGCTCAATTCAAAGATATTTGGGAGCAAAGGATGTTCTAACAGTACAATTAGCAGTGTGGGAAGAATAAGGGCAGGTACAAATCTCAGCCTAGGTCAAAAGACCTTGGAAACATGGGCTTCCCTGAATGCACAGCATGTTCTCTCCAGTCACTCAGTGTGAAACTACAGACAGAGATAAATCTCACACATATATGATGCTTGAACCATCACCCAACCACCTGATTCTAGCGATGGTGTGTGGCTCTGAGCCAGTCACTTCATTTCTCTAAGCTGCAGGCCTTTTCTTTGCCAAATGAAGGAGCCAGACTGCTCTACAGATGGAAACTAGTTGTTACAGATTTCTCGCCTCCCAACTACCATGCCTGTGACAGACATCACTAATCAATCACTGCACGCTTTCCTCCTGAGGCTGAGAAAAAGCCTCTGAAAATTCTTCCACACTGTGCTTCTGGAAGCTGCTGCAGCTCCACTGATGGACCATGTTAAGTCAACATTGTTTACTATTCTTAGAGGAGTCAGTGATTTTCAAACTGTTCTGGGAGGTTTCTAGAGAGCCTGGGGAAAGAGGACAGGGCAAGCAGGCCTCCAGGTTGTCCATCCTACTTCACCCAGGGCTTTTGTCTGCTTTACATAACGGACTTCTCGTCAAACTTCATTTGAACAGTCATCCATCAGTTAACATAACAAATTTGCTAGGGCTGCCATAACAAAGTACTGCGGACTGAGAGGCTTAAGCAACAGAAATGAACTGCCTCACAGTTCTGGAGGCTAGAAGTCCAAGACCAAGGTGCTGGCAGGGTTGGTTCCCCCTGAGGGCTGTAAGGAAGCCTACTCCAGGTCTCCCCCCACCTTCTGGTGGCTTGTTGGCAATCTTTCTCATTCTTGGGCTGTAAACACATCACCTCAATTTCTACCTTCATCTTCACCTGGTATTCTCTCTGTGTATAGTTTCTCTTTATCCAAGTACCTTCTTTTTTTTATTTTTTATTACAGTATCATTAATAAACAATCACATGAGCAACATTGTGGTTAATAGATTCCCAGCATTATCAAATCCCCCCCACATACCCCATTACAGTCACTGTCCATCAGCGCAGTAAAATGCTATAGAGTCACTACTTGTCTTCTCTGTGCCATACTGCCTTTCCTGTGCCCCCCCATTTTATGTGCACTAATCATAATACCTCTTAATCCCCTTCTCCCTCCCTTCCCACCCACCCTACCCAGTCCCTTTCCCTTTGGTAACTGTTAGTCCATTCTTGGGTTCTGTGAGTTTGTTTTGTTCCTTCAGTTTTTTCTTTGTTCTTATACTCCACAGAAGAGTGAAATCATGTGGTACTTGTCTTTCTCCCTCTGGTTTATTTCACTGAGCATAATACCCTCTAGCTCCATCCATGTTGTTGCAAATGGTAGGATTTGTTTTCTTCTTATGGCTGAATAATATTCCCTTGTGTATATGCACCACATCTTCTTTATCCATTCATCTACTGATGGACACTTAAGTTAAGTTACTTCCATTTCTTGGCTATTGTAAATAGTGCTGCAATAAACATAGGGGTGCATATATATTTTTGAATCTGGGATCCTGCATTCTTAGGGTAAATTCCTAGGAGTGGAATTCCCAGGTCAAATGGTATTTTTATTTTTAGTTTTTTGAGGAACCTCCATACTGCTTCCACAATGGTTGAACTAATTTACATTACCACTAGCAGTGTAGGAGGGTTCCCTTTCTTCACATCCTCACCAGCATTTGTTGTTGTTTGTCTTTTGGATGTTGGCCATCCTAATTGGTGTGAGGTGATACCTCATTGTGGTTTTAATTTGTATTCTCTGATGATTAGCAATGTGGAGCATCTTTTCTTGTGCCTGTTGGCCATCTGAATTTCTTCTTTGGAGAAGGGTCTGTTCAGATCCTCTGCCCACTTTTTTAATTGGATTATTTGCTTTTTCCAGGTACCTCCTTTTTATGAGAATATCAAATTAGAGCCCACCCTATGACCTCACTTCAATTTGATTACCTCTGTAAACACCCTACATTCAAATAAGGTCACATACTGAGGGGTTCGATTTTAACATGTAAACTTAAGGGGAATGAAATCTAACCCCAGATGCTCTGTCTTCTGGTCCATCAAATTCATGTCCTTTTCACATGCAAAATACATTTACCCCATCCAGCATCCCCAAAATTCTTAACTTATTCCAGCATCAACCATAAGTCTAAAAGCTCATCTAAATCTCATCTAATCAGGGATAAGTAAGACTTGGAGTATGATTCATCCTAAAGCAAAACCCCTGTCCATCTTTGAACCTATGAAACCAGACAATGGGTTATTTTAAGCTTCTAAAACACAATGGTACAACAGGCATAGGATAGACACAATGTCCTAGGCAAGGTCAATTTTTCTCCCTGGAATCTGGATATCCTGTAATCTGTCTTTATTGGGGACTTCCTGTAAGTAGCTTCCTAATGGGACCACACCCTTGTTTAATGTACCATCAAACACCACTCTTCCAGGAAATCCAGGTTCATAGATCTGTTTCCCACAGGCCAGATTAGAGGTCAGAACTTCCCTAATGCCCTGATGGCATTAGAAATCTTAATAATCAAACGCACAACAGATGATACACAGGATATCTTTCTTGATACCCTAGTAAATTGGTTTCTCATTTCTTCCTTGCTTTTAGCTTTCTGTCTGGGAAAAAGTAACAAAAAAAAAAATTCTAAATGCTTCTTCTTCCTTGCTGGCTCCTTGAGGATCAACTACATGATGCAACATCACCATGCCATAGGAATCGACAGGGAGATGTCCCTTTGAGCTCCTATGTTCATGCTGGTCTCCCTGTGGATGCAGTGGCCCCAGAATTCATTGTCTTAGAGCCCTGAGGACAAAAGCCCTTGAAGATCAATAACTTTCAATGATCAGAGACTTGAGAGCCTTTTGCTCCAGTTGGATAATGCACTTAGGATTTTAATCAACCTCAACATGTGGATTTTATGCATTATTCAAGACCTCCACAAGCCCAACATAGATCCGCCTGTTGACAAACACCCCGTTAGAGGGCTGGGTTGTCTTGGCACAACGCCGGGACCCTGTTGGTATGCAAGGCAGCAGCTCCCAGAAGGACTGAAGTCAACACTTATTTGTGCTCCAGCCAGATCTTTGGAAATTGGACATTTTCTCTTCTAAAGAAAACTCTCTCAGTTGCCCCCTGTGTTTTGGCATTAATACCAGTCTCAATGTAAATGTTGACTTTTATGGTGATTGAAAAGGACATGTATGAGGAAATAGCTCTGGGCGGGTGTGAGGAAATGCCCCTGGGGGCCCACTGGTCCTATTGCTCTGCGGGACAGGAGCCTGGTGATGGGGAACTGAGTCGGTACTGATTTCTGCCTGGTGCAGTAGCATCCTAACGAGCTCTAATTGACAGCTGGCTCTCAGTCTTCTCAGACTAGCCCTTTCAGGCCTCCAGGCTGCTGGGTGCATTTACCGTGAGAGATGCACAAGGGCAGCACAGCCAATGATGCCTACTGAGCAAGGCAGGAGGGTGTAGGATCAGCAGTCCTGGCTCTGGCCGACCCAGGAGGTTCTAACTCCATCCATTAACATCAGTATTATGACGGAGAAATCACTTCACTTCCCACAGCCTCACTTTCTTTGTACCTAAAATACAGTAGTTATATAAATACAGATACCTATTCCTGGCACCAGTTTGGGGCTCAGATGTGGTAGTGTGCCAAGGCTCTTTGCCCTGTGCAGACTGTATAGGGCATACCCAATCGATGTGGGCCTTCTGGGGTCCAAGAGCTCTTAGGGAATCACCTCTGACCATGCCCCAAGTCTGCAGCAATACTAACAGCAATTTTAACAGTTATTATTACAAAAACTTCAGGCAAGCATGGAAAATGCATTCCTCAGAAGTAATGATAATCCCAATGGTAATGATAATTACAATGAAACAGCTAACATGCACTGATCCAGATCCTATACTAAGTACTGTACAAGCCTTACCTCATTTAATGCTCACAACTATGAAGTGGGTCCTTACAGATGGAGAAACTGAGGCTTAGAGAGGTGAAGTAACCTGCACAAAGTCACAAAGTCAGATCTGGATTTGAATCCAGAGCCATCTAGCACCAACACCTATACACCATATTCTACACGAGATAGCACATTATTTAACTACTCTGCACCTCAGCTTTAACTGACGGTGTTCATTGTTGTTTCAGACAAGATAGCGGGGATCAAATTGGGCATTGCATTTCAGGAAGAAGACTTGGGCACACAGATATCTTGCTAGGAAGTTGGGTATTTGTTGCCAAATCCACTGACACAAGCCCTCCATGTACCCATTGGAGACTCTGTGATCTTGCAGCTGAGCAACTCATGGCAGCTATTAGGAGTCCTGCAGAGAGGAAGAAAAGAAGCCAGAGGACTCACTTCCTAAATAAGCAAGAAGATGCCAGTCCCAAGCAATTTGATTTTCTTACTAACCTAGAATGATGGTGGCATAGGTACAATGGCCACCCAGAGATATTCAGGTCCTAAGCTCCTGTGATTGTGTTATCTTACATGGCAAAGGGGAGTTTGCAGGTGTGATTAAATTAAGGATCTTGAGATAGGGAGACTTCCTGGATTATCTGGCTGGACCGTATGTCATCACAAGATCCTTATAATAGGGAGGCAGGAGGGTCAGAGTCAGAGGAGGTGAGATGACAGATGTTGAATCAGAGACAGAAATGAAGATTTGGAGACGCTACAGTGTCGGCTTTGAAGATGGAGGAAAAGGCCATGAACCATGGAATGCAGGTGGCCTTTCGGAGATGAAAAGACAAAGAAAGGAATTTTCTCCTAGAACCTCCAGAAGGAACACTGTCCTCCTGACCAGTTGTAGCCTTCTGACTTCCAGAACTGTACAAGAATAAATTTGTGTTTTTCTAAGCCACCAAGTCTCTGGTAACGTGTTACAGCATCAGTAGGAAAGTGATACAGTCTGTATCTCCTACACAGCTGAACATACTTCAAACAAAGCTCCAACCAGCACAGGGAGAGAGAAGGACAAATCCCCTTCTACTTGTGCCATTGTGAGAAATCATTGTACAGCTGGGCTTTAAAACATATTCTGTTTTGTTCAAATCTTGTTGTTAAATATTCAAGAGGAAAAGAAACACAGCCCCATTCAAAAAAGACTGTCAGTTTTTGTATTTTCAGAAAGCCAGACTGTAAAACAGGATGATATGAACTCTCTTTGTAAAATTTGAAGTGAGAGACACATGTACTGAATTATATTATCAATATGAATTTTAAAAATCCAGGAATTAGTACCCAAAGTGACACTCTGCAGACTGTTCCACCAGCCACCCATCTTTGGGAGCAGAAAGAGCAAGGGAGAGCTGGCAGAGGGGCAGGAAGGGGACCCAGACTTTCTGAGAATTGGGAATAGTTGGGATTGTCTCAAAACCGGTCACATCAGTCGATGAAGCGTGAATCACTGAACAAATGTGCAATAGAGAAAAACCGCAAAATAAGCCTAGAGACAGAATGCTAATAGTCAGGCAAATAAGAGGAGACAAGTATTTGAATATTCATGAGCCTCTAATCAGGAGATGTGGATGAATACAGAAATGGTCCCGTTGATGACAACATGCTCCATGGGAAGGAGGATCCTGCCTGAGGAAATTCAAAGAATTATAGACCAGATCTGCCCACTGCCTGGGACTCCGAGGACATCAGCCTGGGTCCTCACATCCTGGCCCCACAATCAGTTTTCTTTCTTCATCTGTCACTCACCCTACACTACATTTAGTCTTCTCTTGCTGTATATGATTTCCACTTTTACAGCTGGAAAGGGGAAGCTGGGAAGAATAGAATATCAGTGCGTATTAGTAATAAATACTAATATGCTTGGAACGCCTCTTCCAAGCCCCAGACCTGGACTGCGTGTCCTGTACATATCCCACATCACCCTCACAACCACCCTTTCATGGGGGTGTGACTATCCCATTTTACAGATGAGGAAATGACTTGCTACTGATGTCAGAAAGCTAGTCAATGGCAGAGTTAGATTTGAACAGCTTATTTGTATGACAGCAAAGTCTATATTCATGCTTCTCCATCCCACAGTGTCCCCAGGATTCACTCTAAACTCATATCCTCATTAAATGTACATAAGTGTCTGACTCTGTTTAGGCTACAGTATGGTTTTGGGGGAGAGGAGTAGTGGAAGTCGGGGACAGGGCTCAGCTACACAGAGAAGGTGGTGGCCTACAGAGGGACTGGGATGGAGAGGCCCTCTGCAGGGAGAAAAGATGCCAGCTGCCTGGACATGGGGCAGCCCTGCAAGAAGTTGCCACAGAACCAGCCGGTGGACCCAAAGTGGGAAGGACAATGATCTCAGGCAATATGAGAAGGGCTGGACATCGGCATGGGCTGGGTGCAGTGGTGCTCCTCATGTAGACACACATGTGCATTGTACATATATGTTGACTGAGCTCCTGCCCATGCTTTGCAGCATGCCGGCTTCTGGATCAGCAGAAAACAAACTAACACGATATTTGGTCTCATGGACCTGAGAGTAACCAAATGGAAGCTCAGTTACAGACTGGAAAAGTGTATGAAGGACGTGGATGGGGACTTGGAGAGTGGTGAGAGAGGAAACGAGCTCACCTAAGTAGTCAGAAGCTTCTCAGAGGTGGTAACATTTGAGCTGAGACCTGAAAGATGAGCCAGTCTTGCAAGAACAGATGGAAAAATGCTTCTAGCAGAAATGTAGGGTGAAAGAGTTGATCCAGGCAACAGTCAATATTCAGACCTCACATGGGCGGTGGGGAGCATCAGAACCTAACCATGGCAAGACGTGAGCTGTCCCCATGAAGAGGAGGATCTCAACAAGATCCCAGCTAACAGGCCGAGAGATTGAGGTGAGAATATGTTCCTGACGTGGGAGGAAAAGCAGGACGGCTTAGCTGGGGAGATGACCTGAGACCTAAGGCTACTACGTCAGGTGCCTTACTATGCAACTGCTTTTAATGCTCTATACAAATTATTGCAGTTATATCTCCTAATCTTTCTGTGAGGCAGGTGTTACTATCTGTACTCATTTTCTATTGCTGTTTTTATTACTACAAATTTAATGGCATAGCACAACACATATTTCTCATCTCAGTTTCCACAGGTCAGGAGTTGGGTACATTTTAACTGGGTCTTCTGCTCAGGGTCTCACAAAACTGTTATCAAGTTAGGCTGTATTCTCATCTAGTGGCTTGACTAGGGAAAGATTGCTTCTAAGCTCTCTCTGGAGGTTGTGAGCAGAATTCATTTCCTCGCGGACATAGGACTGAGTCCCCAGTACTTTGCTGGCTATTGGCTGTGGATCACTCTTGGCAATAAAAGGCTGCTCTTAGGTCCTTGTCATGTGCCCCTCTCTGTTCACCCACTCACATTTCTGACTCCCCTAGGTCAGGAAGGGTCTAGTCCCACCCAAGAACTCCCAGGATTAAGTCAGACCCACGTAGATGATCTCCTTCTGGACTAACTTGAAGCCATAGCACACCGTATCACCGGTTCTGCCCTCACTCAAGGGAGGGGATCATACTAGGTGTGCATACAGTAATTGTGGAACATTGCAGGATTCATAAATGATTTATATTTTTTAACTTATAATTTTATCCTAATATTAGAATTGATAATATCAGCCATAACTGATAATACTAGTCATCATCCTTCCAGCACTATCTGTGTGCCAGGTACTGCTCAAGAGACCTGACAAACAAGTGGATGACTGTCACCTTGGCTGTAAAAAGTCTCCATTTTAAAGATGATGATACAGAGGTCAGAAAAGTTACTAATGTGGCAAAGAACAAGTGACCATGACAAGAAGTCAGGTTTGAACCCATGGCTGTACCACTCCAAAGCCCAGCCCTCCCCAAGTGGCCCCTGTGGCACTGTTTACTACACCTGCCCCACGGTCTTGCTCTCGCCAAACAGCTGGGTCCCAAAGGCCCCCAGAGGAAGACCCTCTCCCTTCCTGTGGGCCTTGAAGGGAGAGCCCAGAACTGTACCAGAAGAACTGCTTAGAACCCTCCTATGCTGTTGGTGGGAATGTCAATTGGTGCAGCCACTGTGGAGGTTCCTCAAAAAACTAAAAATAGAAATACCATGTGACCCAGTAATCCACTCCTAGGAAATTACCCAAAGAAAACAAAAATCTCTGATTCAAAAAGATTCATGCACCCTTATGTCCACTGCTGCATTATTTACAATAGCCAAGATATGGAAGCAACCAAAATGTCTGTCTGTAGATTAATGGAGTATTATTCAGCCATAAAAAAAGAAATCTTGCCATTTGCAACAACATGGATATATCTAGAAGATGTTATGCTAAGCGAAATAAGTCAGGCAGAGAAAGACAAATACCATATGATTTCACTTATATGGGAATTTAAAAACAAAACAAACAAAATGAACCAAACAGCAACAGTCACATAGACACTGAGAAGTGACTGGTGGTTACCATGGGGAAGGGATTGGGATGGATGGGTGAAAAGGTAGAGGGGATAAAGAGGCACAAAATCTCAATCATAATGTAAATTAGTTGCAGGATGAAAATACAGCACAGAAAACATAGTCAATAGTTTTATAACATCTTGCTGTGCTCACAGTAACTACACTAGTTGGGGTGAGCATTTAATAATGTAGGTAACTGTTGAATTACTCTGTTACATATTTGAAACCAATATATTGTATATGAACTATACTTCAATAAAGAAAAAAAAGAGTTGCTTGGAGGGACCAGGAAGTGTCTGTTGTGCTGGGCCACAGAGACATCACAGAGATCCTGGCCACAGCAGCCGACACAGCAGACCCCAGGACATGGAGTCCAGGCACGGGGTCCAGGCCATCCCCACTGGGACCAGAGCACTTACACGTCCAGGAGGTCTTGAAAACCTTCAGCGTGCACAGGGGGCAGTTTCAGGAAGCCCCCCCTGGCCCGTCAAGGCCATCAGTGACGTGAGCACCCACGCACAGCCCTGAGGAGCTGATGCTGTGCTCCTCGGGCTGCCTGCCGAGTGGCCCAGCCCTTGCCCGTCCCCCTGCCACGTGCCCCAGCAGATGGTTTAGACTCACTCCAGTGGAAATTAATGGAGTCAGACTGTCCACACACTTCTCTTCAACCGTAGATAAATATTTTCCATGAGTCAAACACCAGATGTATTTTGTTTATGGGGTAATTTAGCACTTGTGAGGGGTAAGACACTAAAATCGGGGAAGAGTCATGCTTCTGTTTCAGGCAGATCCCCGAGCTCACCCCCAACCTGCAGTAAAGCCCTGGGGCGTCATTTCTGAGGGGCAGCCGGACCTTGACTTCAATGCTTCAGTGCCTCCCAGAGAGGAGACACGTCACTTCTGCAAGCGACTCTGGGTCTTTCGCTGGGGTTCCAGTTTGTGATGATGCTGGCTAAAGGGACCAGAGCCCTAGAGACAGGGAGGGGTGATGGAAAAGGAGGGACAGCACCACTAAAGGACAAAAATTAGCTAAATTGGCCTTGACTGGATCCACCTTTTTTTTTAAGAGTCACAAATTTCTCTGACTAGCCTTTATCAAAGTGCTGCCCCCAGGCGAGCAGCATCGGTATTAAAAGGGAATTTGTTAGAAATGCATCTCCTTGGGCCTGTCCCCAGACCCACTGGATTAAAACTTCCAGGGGTGAGGCCCAATGATCTGTGTTTTAACGCTTCCTCCAGGGGAGTATGATGCTCTCTGGAGTTTGAGAACCGCTGCTCCAAATAAGCACCAGAGACATACTTTTACTTTACACCCAGCTGTACAGTTTACACAAGTGAGTTAGCCTCTGTTTTCTCACCTGTAAAATGGGATGATGATAGTACTCAACTCCTACTTAATATATTACAAAAATTAAATGAGAGTAATCCTTAAGGTATTTAGAACTGGAACTTGCACAGCGTGTACATCATCAAAAAACATTGGTTGCTATCATAGTCACTAGTTGCATTTGCCTTTGAAATCCACTGTAGTTGTAGCTGATGACATTAATAGTACTTCATCACTTGTTTTGTGCCAGGCACTGCTTACATACCTTAATATGCAAACGGTAATTGTCACATTGATTGTAAGAAGTCATTTTTTGCAGTATTCATTACCTCCATTCATTCATTCATCCACCAACATTAGCTGAGCCCTGTTATGTTCCAGGCACTGATGGAGGCACATGGGTACCACAACGAACAAAGCAGATGAATGAAGCAGAGCCTTCATTCAAATCCTATGTGCCCATGACACATGTGACCCAAAGTCCCCTTCTAAAATCTCCTCATATCTGGCTTCTCCTGGGAACCCCAGGGTCCTGCTCAGCCTCCTGCCCCGGCTACCAGCATCTGCTTACAGCCCATCTCTGCCGCCGCAGCCTCCATTCATCCCCTCCACCGTCTGCATCCCTCACCCACAGAGCACCAAGCATGCTTGTTTCCAGCTTTAGCCAAACGTCCCTGTGCTGCTACAAAGTGCTTTCCTCAACCCTGAGTCCCCTTCTGAAGAGAGGCCCCGAGCAGCTTTGTTTAACCCTGGGGTTGCAGAAGGACTACTCATTTCCTAAACAATATGTTTAGCTATGCCCATGCCATGAGGGTGCCAGAGCACAGCAGATGCAGTTAACTGGAAGCAACCTAAGTGTCCATCAGTAGATGAATGTATAAAGAAGATGTGGTCCATATATACAATGGAATATTACTCACCATACAAAAAGAAAGAAATCTTGCCTTTTGAAAAAACATAGATGGACCTAGAGGGTGTTATGCTCAGTGAAAGAAGCCAGGCAGAGAAACACAAATAGCACATGATTTCACTCATTCACTCTCAGGCATGACGTGGTTCTCAGCCTGTTACCTGAAATGTCCAAACACCTGCTTAGACTCATATTTATCCATTTCTTCAACTACACTGCATATCTTAATGTTTATACATTAAGGGAAGGTTTAAAAACAGGTAACTGTCACACCCATGGTTGCCCCTGGAAGAGGAGCCAGTGGGTCTGAACAAGAAGAGTCTTGACTTTGTACCCTCTTGTCCTGCTTGATCATGCAGAGGGTTTCAGGCGTATAAGAGAGACCATTTGGAATCTGCAAACTGAGGAGTCGATTTTGTCTCCAGACACCCACTCATGCACAGTGTAGAACAAGGTTTTGAAAATTGCAGCCCACAAGCCAAATACAGGCTACTACTGTTTTTGTAAATAAAATTGTGTTGGTATACAGCCACGTGCATTTATTTTCATATTGTCTCTGGATGCTTTGTACTATAGGGACTGAGTTGAGTAGTTCTGAGAGAGACTGTCTGGCTTGCAAAGGCTAAAATAATTACTACCTGGCCCTTTAAGAAACAAGTTTACCAATTCCTGGTCTGACAGAGAAGGCCTATACAGCCTGCCTTGGAAGAAATATAGTTTAGCCTTTTTAACTCAACTGGTGAACTGATTAAGTTCTGGGAAAGCCATCAGTCATGTTATATCCTACCCCCTCTTAGGCTGAGACTCAGCACAAGCATTTCAACTAATTCCCAGACATAATTATAACCAACTAATATAACAATTTAATAATTAGTTAATAAGTAAGCTACTTAATAAAAGCACAGCACCACCTCACTCAATGTTCAAGAAATGCAAATCAAAACAAGATTCCATTTTTCACCTGTTTGATTAATGGATAGCAACACGCTCTTAATACACAGAAGGTAAACGCAATGAGGTGGAGATGAAGATGTTTCCCCACTGTGGGTTGAGAGGGTAGCCAGTGCGGCCTCTGGGGCAGGCCCTTCACCTTTATCTATGAGAACTGTCTGTAAATACACCAACCTGGGGGTTGTACTTCTGGCACTTTGTCCTACACTTGTGCTCTCAAGTGTACTCACTGGCATTTGTCTGATATATTAATTGCAGTATTGTTTTAATAGAAAAAACTGGGTTGAGGGTAGATGTTATCCAACAATAAAGAATAAATTTGATATGTCCATATAATGCAATACAAAACAGCCATGAAAAAAATAAACTAGACCTAATTCATCTAATAAGATGAGTAAAGGATGAGCTAAATCTAATGGAGGTAGTAACAAAATATTTTAACGTAACTTTATTAAGTGGCCCAAAAGGGCATGGTGTGTTGTGTGTCTGTGTGTATACAGTAAGCACCCCTTGGTATTAATGAAGGATATGTAGACATACATACACACACACACACACACACACACACACACACACACACACAGCCCACAGATACTTGCAAATGGGTAGAAATTTTGGAAGTTCCAAAAACAGGAAACAGTGACAACCGTGGTTGCCCCTGGAAGAGGAACCTGTGAGTCTGAACAAGAAGAGTCTTGACTTTGCACCCTCTTGTCCTGCTTGATTTATTTTTTTTTTTTACCACATGTAGATTTTGTTAGTTTAACTTTAAAACATGTTTTTATAAAACGAAAGTGTCACTCTATGTGTGACAGTGGTGCTCCCTAGGGCCAGAGCCCTGGTGGAAAGGGCATTGCTGTTGGCCTGAAAGACCTTTCCCAACACCCCAGAAAATAACAGCAGTGCCCAGGAGCAGTCTAGCACGCTGCAACTGACTCCCTAATGTGCAAACTCTCAGGCCACTGTACCCGAGAAGCCAGAGAAGAGAAGGAAAATCAATAATCCATCACAGAGAGGACTTTGGGGTCAGATGAGATGGCTTTGGACTCTAGTGTCTCCTGCCAGCAGCTGTGAACCTCCAAAAGAGGAGTAAATAGGAAAGTCCTCTGAGCCTCCGTTTCCTCACCTGAGGATCACCTGCCTCCATTCATAAGCAGGCTTGGGCATGGCTAATACTTATGCAGCATGTGCCCTATCCCAGACCGTGCTAAGCACGTCGCAGGCCCTACTGCATTTAGTTAACTGCAGGACCGTCATCCTCATCGTTCAGATGGGGAACCTGTTTTAGGGAGCGGTAAAACAGTTGTCCAGAGCCACAAGTTGTTAAGTAGCAGTCAAGGTCTGTCTGCCTAGCCTTCCAACAAATACTGCATTTTGCCTTTGGATTAAATAAACTCATCTGCCTGAAACTGCCTTTTAGTCACTAGTTTCTCAACACATGCCATTCCTTTCAATCCCCCACAGACCCTGAGGGTGCCAGGATGGAAGTGCCCAGCCACCAGCACTCTGGTCCGGCCCCACAGAGCCTCATCAGCTGCCCCTTACCGGTGTGGCTGGGGGTCCTTGGCCACGGGACCAGGGCTCTGCAGAGGGGCCCTGGAGCTCCTCCTGACCCGACCGTTCTTTACAGCTCTTCTTCCAGCAAGAGACCTCTGCTTCAGCAAACAGGTGCATCTCGGAACGTTCTTCCCCTGGGACCCATCCTCTCTGTGTCTCTACAGCCTCTCTCTGTCTCTCACTGTCTCTGTTTCTGTCTCTCTGTGTGTCTCTCTACCTCTGCCTCTATATCTCGCTGTCTTTGTGTGTCTCTCTCTGCCTCTATCTCTCTCACACACGCACATACACAGAATTGGAGAAGATTGTCTCTGTCATTTCACTGAACCATACTAGCTGCCCCCCTTCATCCTGGGTGTTCAGGGCTGCTCCAGCCCACAGTAGAGCCCCCACCCTGATTCTGCACACGGGCAGGAGTCTTGGAGCCTTCTCTTACCCTAGGGTCCATTCTGTTTATTCCTTCATATATCCAAGAGCTCATACCATCCCGAGCCACAGCTGCTTTCTATAAGCAAAGATAATAATACCTACATTTTAGTGTGGCTGGGAGGAACAAGAGGACATGGCCCAAGGCAGGGATGAGCAAGAGGCAGCTCCTGGTACCGGCGAACCTGCACAAATCCTGAGGGTAGGAACATCTGCCTTGTCCCTGATGTGTCGAACGGGCCTAATGAGAGCCCAGCAGAGAGGATGTGTTCATTAGGAATTCACTGAGCCCATAAAGGAAGGAATTCAAACATACCCTCAGCACCTGCCATTAGTGAGGTGCTGTAACAGGTGCAAGAATGGTTGTCTTCCTGGGTACCACTGGGCACGCACATACGAGACAAAGCAAGCAGGGACAAAAGCCGGAGTTGCAGCAGCTTGACCAAGCCCATCTGTCTGCCAGGAGCCCCCCACAGACTGTACATGTAGTTTCTCACCCGACAGTTACAGCAGAACTACTGGGAAAGTCTTCTCACCCCCATTGTATTGAGAAGGAAACTGAGTCAAAGGGGGTGTGCCCCCAGCTGTACAGTGAGTTAAGGAGGCAGGGCTGCCGGCCTTCAGGGCTTGGTGCTCCCCTCCCTCCCAGCAGTCCAGTCCTGCAAAGGAACTTGGTCCCCCTGGACTCAGGAGACCTTTCTGTCTCCTCTGCAAAAGCACAAATGACTGGGCCTGTCGAGACCTGAACCTGCCCGGGGCCTCTCCCCACCTCCTGCCTCCCAAACAGTGCTCCTTGCTGGGTCCCTGGCAAAGAGGGTCCACTCCCCAAGGCTTTCCCAACCCCTGGGCATGGCCCTGTCCCCAACCACACACCGCAGGGACACTTTCCTCCTCTGCAAGTGATGCTGGGGAGGGAAAGGGTGGGACCTTGGCCAGGGGTCAGTTGTGCTGGGCTGCCTGGGCGTGGAGCCTGAGCAGGAGGTCACACATGGAAACTGTCAAATGTACCAAAGATTTGGAAATACCAAGGAGGAAAACAGGATTTGGCAAAGAAAAGCTGCTCTGGCCCTTTTGCTGTATGAACACACACAACTTCCATTTTATCCTACAAGGAGCTCCAGGAGAGTTCAGCCATCAGTTCCCCCCTTCCTGCCTCCATGCCCAGGGCGGCTCAGGGGTTCTTCCAGGAATCCCTCAAGAGTTCAGTCGAACAGCCTTCGGTGTGTACACAGCCTTCACCACTCCTTCCTGTACGTCCAGCTCAGCCTTCGACATACTCTCATAAACTGATGCTGTCAGTTGTACTAAAAGAAAGCCCGTTGTTTCTTGCCCTTTATGCTCCTTGATCCCACACCTCCTGAAAGAAAATTCTCCTGTGTTCCTGCTGGACATGGAACAGGCCACATTGTGCTGGCGTGACCTCAGCTGCTGAGAGCAGGGTGGGCGCCTCATCGAGGACTGGCATACATCCTGACTGGCTCAGTCAGCTAGGAGTTACCTCCTCCCTGGAAGGCACTTACAGTCAAGGATGCCTAAGCTAAAAGTAGCATAAGCCCAACTCAAAGCTGTTTTCCAATTTTTCTTAGTAATATTATTTGAGCAAAATCAAACCCACCCCTCCAGTTCTCTCTAGTAGGCATTTAGTAGAAAGGATGCCCCCATGGCTCTCAGAAATGGGCTGTGCCCCAACCCATCCCAAAGGAAATTTCATTTCCAGCTGCCTGCCCCAGGGAGTGCTTGCCTGTCCTTCAAGTGAATTCAGCCTAAGAAGGAGGGGTTCCCAAATTTGCTGCGCTTACTAGGAAGAAAAAGCTGGGGGAAAAGGGGAAGGAATGCTTTGGCTCATGAGGCATGCTGCTTCAGGAAAGGCTGGATCCAGAGGCTCAAACAGTTTCATCAGGACTGGCATACACTTGCCTCTGTGCTGACTTCATTTTTTGCAAAGCAAAATAGATGCTGAAGTGCTAGGGACACAGGTTCACAGCATAACCACGCTTTCCCTAATAATTCCAGCAAAAGTTAGAATTAAGTCTCACTGAAACAATTTGGGTCCCAAGTGCATCCCTAAACTGGTTATTATGGCCAAAGGTTGGAATATGTCAATCAGCTGGGCCTGGAGTAAAAGGAAAATGGAGGAGCAGGAGGTTATGCTAGAAAAAGGTGAAAGAAATGTTGGCTGGGTAAAAAGTGTCACGTAGGGCGTAGGTCTGAGACTGCTGTGCATCCATTTGTTCACACAGCAGATACTTACTGAGCAACGCCTGTGTGCCAGCCTCCAGGGGCGGCTCTGAGGCTGAGCAGACCACACAGAGCACCTGCTCTTCTGAAGCCCAGGTGCAGTGGGAAGATGAATAAACATGCCAGCATATGCACAGATAAGTGAGGTCATACAAAGAGTGAAGCACCTGAGAAGAAAGAGAACAAGGATGGAAACAGGGAACAATGGTGTCAGGGGAGGAGTGGCCACCTGGGCAGTGCAGAAAGGAAGCAGAGAGAAACAGGCTCAAAGCGAAAAACCAGAAAATTGAGATGGTTGGGGAAGATGCACAAAGCCAAGGGACCATGTTTCACAGCAAGAAAAGGAAGGAAGAAGGGAGGAAAGAGACAAAGGGACATAAAGGACTTAGGAATAGTTTTCCCCTTTTAGTCCCATACTTTCGATTTCTTACCATGAGTCACCTTTACTTGAATTTCATCAAAGGGGTTTCTTTGTCTTGACTAGATCACCCTTACCATAGAACTAATTTAAAAATTCAAGACTCCCAACTTCATTAGTGCCATCATTTTGTAGGAAAGTCCATTCTCAGATGATGTAAGATAACCCAAAACTTTACTGAGTTATGGCTAAAAAGTATCCACACTTTAAAAAATAATGCACATGTGTATGTGCATACACACATATTACATAAAACTTAAATGTATTTAAGGACACACAGGAACTGAGGCAACCAGTCAAGTTGCTTATTTAAAAACCAAAGCACCAGGTCCATTTTTTGAGCTTTCCTCAGTGGAGCTCCAGGCCTTTGAGGGCACAGAGGAGGATTCACTGCTAGTCCCCAAAGATGCCTCATTCCTTGAAGACGTGCAGACTAAATGTATGCACGCACACACACACACAGTGCATACACAGAGCACACACAGACACATAAATCATACCCATGCACATATATACACATACAAAACACGCACATGAGGTACACATACACAAAGTATATATACACATACAAATTACATGCATGCAAACATACAAAGTACACACGTACACAGAAGTACATAGTAAACACACACAGATTATTAGAAGTACTCATATTGATTTCTGACTACCATTCACCAAGGCCCTACTCAATGCCTGCCCAGCATTTGGTTGAAGGTGTCCACACCTGCTGTAATAGGGACAATTGAAAATGGACATACCAATCTTCCCAGCACCCCTAGAAGCCACAGTCTCATCAACATTCCCCATTTTAAAAGGAAAGGAGTTGCCCTGGGCCACACCTCTAGGATATGGTAGAGTCAGATGTGACCTTTTTATTGGACGTTTTCCCTCTTTGGTCAACCATGCTGCTTTCTAAATGTGTATGTGTGCACACCTGGGTCCTGCTACATCCATTGTGCCTACATATGTGTATCTCCTCGTGATGTAGACCTCAGCACATCACACATCTCAGGGTAGAAAGTGGTGCTCTCTATACTCTACACGACTGATGCTATTCTAGATTTATTGCATTTATTTAAAAACAACAAACATTCTCAATTATTTCCACACTGCTCAGGACCATAATTTACTCAGAGGTATGAGCTATCAAGTTTCTCAGGGATTGCTTCAAAATGTCAGATCTAAAAGATGACTCCCATGTTAGTGAATATGAAACACTCATTTATATTTTTCATTTTTACTTTGATTTAATTTTCAGACAATTCAACTTTCTCCCCATGCCTGAGTGCCTAAATTCATTTCACTTGTCAAAAGAGACAAATTTTCATAATTACAAAATAAAACATGGTGGCCCGTCTTTGGTGACCGCATTATTTCACATCATTTATTTTTCCAGGTGAAAATGCCTTTCCTAGTCTAGTAGTTGGCTTACTTCTGACATTTTTATTCTGTCTCTGCTTAGAACAGACAAGGGTACAGGCTAAACATTCACTAATGTTTTGTTATGTTAATGAACATCTGAAAAAGGGGAGATGAAACTTCCCCATCCAGCCTGAGATGCTCACATCTTCTTTTCTGTAATATGCACTGAAAAAAGTCAGTGTCCAGAGACTATGAGCCATAGCATGAAATATGCCCTGTCCTCTAATGGATTTTTGTACTTTGACCTAAAGGCCTCCAGTTCTACCCCCAGGCTCAATATGATGTTCATTTCAGGGAGGTCAGAGGCATTTAGGGTTCTCTTACCGCAGCTGCCAGGGGCAAGCGCAGGATGTACTGGTTTGTAGGGGAGGAGGAATCTTAATAAAACAGCCTTTTTTATTTACAAAAGTAACATATGTTCTTTATTTAGAAATTTGGGGGGAAATCAGAAACATTAAGAACTAGAAAAAGATAACCTATAACTCTACCTTCCAAAGTAAAACACAGCTAACATGTTGATGTAACTTCAGATCATTCTATTAAAAATAAAATTTACTCTTGACTTGGTCGGGCTCTCGAATACTTGAAAACGGATTGCTTATCATTACGAATCTCTGTTTGTCGAAAAGGGGTTAAAGAGTAAAATGGGAAGAAGGCATTTAATTATTTGAAGCTCTCCATCTAAATTCTGAAATTCTGACTCAAAAACTGTTGAAATGCCCAGTCTGGTCACCAACCCCAATCTCCCACCCTCTACTCCTGCACTTGTCCCCAGTCCAGTCCTGAAGGAAGGTGAAAGAATTTAAAACCCAGTGGCCAGTAAATGCTGACAAGACTAGAGAAAGGTGAGACATTGTGGAATGAAGAGAATATACAGAGCAAGGTGGGATGTCCGAGGGGGTGGTCATCTTCAGGGGCAGACTTAAAGAGATGGAGCAATGAGAACATTCTTGATGCACACCCATATGCACACACTTTTAGACACATATCATCACTGTCACCAGCTGGGGTCTCTGGGAAGCAGACTCTGTGACAGAGACTAGTATATAGCAGGGTTCTTAGGCTTATGGAATTGCCACCCACACAAGAGAAAGGGTGGAAACAGGGCAGGGCATAGGAGGAGGCTGAGCTGAGATGCTCAAAAAGGCCTCAGCCAGCCCCACGGGGAGCTGTGAAGCCAGCATGACTCTTCATAGTTATCCCACGATGCTGTGAGAGGCCAGGCCTTTACACCTCCTACACCAACCAGTTACTGGATGTGGGCAGCCCTGGGCAAGGAGATGCTCTTCAGTCAGGACAGTTCCTGAAGCAGGCTGTGTGTCAGCCATGCTCCCAGCAGTCCTCAAAAAGAATCTGGGTAGCTTGGCCCAGAATCCACTGCACTAGTGTCTCCTTCCCAAAATGAAAAGGCATGCAGGTACCAAGATCCCTCAGGATACTGCTGCTAGGATACATCCAGAAGTCAGAGGTGGAGAGCCGCAATGATGGAGAAACCCAAATGCCTCACTTCCAAACTGTTAACCCCGCACAAAAGGAAGGGAAGGGAAA
Source organism: Manis pentadactyla (assembly GCF_030020395.1). NCBI lineage: Eukaryota > Metazoa > Chordata > Mammalia > Pholidota > Manidae > Manis > Manis pentadactyla. Next base: position 67,287,861 of record NC_080033.1, on the reverse strand, counting down.
GAAAGGCGCAGGCCGCTCTGAACACTGCCTGATGATCGACAGGGGCAGTGAGGACACTGGAGACAGCTCCACCCTGAGATACCAGAAGATGGAATTTACTAGGAAATCCCATGTCAGCTGCCACCAGAGCTACACTCCCAGATCCACAGTTAGCGCAACCCCGTATTTCTAAAAAATAGTGACTGACCAAGCAGACCCTTCGACCCCTACCCTTCAGCCAGTGTGCCGAGCCCTGAGCAGGTTCTCAGCTCCCACCTGGGGCTCACCACACTGTCCATCAGAGGTGCAGGGACGTCAGGCCAAGGGAGCACTTTCTACAGCAGGCCGCACATTATGCTGCCAGATGTCATGTAGAGCTCCTCTCTCACTCTGCACCTAAGTGCCTGCTCACCTGATAGGATATGCACTATCATTCTCATTCTGCAAGTGAGGAAACAGAGGCCCAATGTGTTGTCTCAGATCACCTAGAGAGCATGCGGCACCAGGATGTGCACCCCATCTGGGGGCCTCAGCTTTAGGTTCATTCTGTTATGCATGGCTGCCTTGGCCTGTTGGCGTGACCATTTATTAGGTCATGTTTACACCCCCCATTACCCCTGATACTTTCCTGTTGCCTGAGCTGAAGCCTTATTTTATTACAATCATTTGAGTGTCTATTAAAAAGGGGTGTGACTCTTCCTGCTAGTGGTGAATTGTAAGTCTTGGTTCCTGAGCAGGGAGTATCGGTCAGTCTCTACAGAATGACAGTGCACAGGAAGACACAGCATTTGGCCTCAAGAAGACAAACCTGCGCATCTTCTCTTTGGGAGAACAATGCCCTCAGCATTTGTCCAGCATCCTAACAATGGGGAGAGAAAACTGCCTTAAACCCCTTCTCCTTTGCCTTCTTCAAGCTGAATGTGTCCAGCAAACCTAAAGAGCTGGTCTGTCAACAGAACACTACAGCAAAGACAAAACCCATACTAATAACAAATGCATATAAAACCGCACAAGAATTCCATTTAACCTAGAGGCCACTCACCTCACGTGGCCAGACAGTCTACAGTAGGGTGTGATGTAATCCATATTTTAATAAGAGCAGGAAAACACAACCTAAGGCTGCTGATCAAGTGACTCCACCAGCCTAAGCCTCAGTTTCCCCATCTGCAAAATATAGGGCTTGGGCTAGGTCATCTTTAACATTCCTTCCAGTTGCAGCATTTCATGAGCATGGTCCAAGGACCCTATTCTTGTTTTGCTTACCATGGAAAAAAGTGGGAAAGATGTAAAACTACCACCGCCCCCACAATATCACTCCCCCTAAACAACAGCACCAAGCTTCCCTGCAGGGCTTGGTGTCCCATAACAGGACAGTTAGAAAATGCTTATGGCAGAAGTTTTTTAAAAAATGTTCTTGTTTGACTCTGGATGCGGTAATAGAAACATTAGCAGACACAGACCCAAAGCAAGCTGCATACCCCCCAAAGCTCATTGTGATGTTTTAGGCTATTAATTGAAATTAGAATTACAAAAATGACACTGTGGAAATTATTTTTAAAACTAAAAACATCTTGAAAAAAAATCAAAATGACATTCCGACTCAGTGGTTCTGCAGACGCCCCCCAGGTTAGAATGTCGGCAATAACAACATCACCACCATTATCCTCTCAACTGAAACTGCGTGTGAGAGCTGTTATGATTTACATGTGCAGTTTACGAAATAAACAAGATAGAAAAAGAATCTCATAATCTCAAACACATTCATTTACCAGGTTCCACAAAGGTAAATGGACGAAGCATGTAATCCTTGAAGCAGCAAACAATGATACTAGAGATTCATTAGTACATTCATTAGAAGAAATTTGATAAATGCACAGATATTCTCTTCAAACAACTCCCAGGCAGGGGATCAGCAAAGCTCTCCAAGACAGGTTCCCTCCAAACTCTGAATCCCACTGTTGATGACCCAGCCTTTGGTAGGAGTGCCTAGGAAGGCTGACAGCTAAGTTGTTGGGGTTTCTGGCCTGCTATTTTGCAATGCCCTACATGCTGGCGCATTACGTTTGGGACTACACAGAGCGTGCGTGTGTGTGTGTGTGTGTGTGTGTGTGTGTGTGTGGACCACTGCTCCCCCTTAGCCCGGCAGCCATCATCTTTTGCCTCCATGACTGCAGTGATTTCCTGGTGGTGTCCTGGCTGCTACCCTTGCCCTGCCTTCATCTCCTCTTCACGGAGCAGCCAGAGGGGTGCCGTAAAAATACGTCAATTCATGCAACTTCTCAGTTCAACTCCACCTGGACAGACAGCTGAAGCCCTCAAGGTTCTCCATGATGAGGCCCCCTCTCATCTTCCGACCTCATCCCCTGTATCCTCTATCCTTCCTCATTTTGCTCCAGCTACACAGCCCTCTGCTATACCTGGAACTTTCCGAGCAAGCTCTTACCTCAAGACTTTTGGGGAGCAGGGGAATACCTGCTGCTCTTCCTTCATCCATCTGCACTATGACCTCCACCTCCTTGAAGGCTTGGCTCACAGGTTTCCTGCCCTGACAATGTTTCTTAAAGCCATTATCTTCCCCCTCCACCAAGGCACTCACACCCCATTACCCTAGGTGACCACTTCTTTTGTCCAATAAAATTAAAAGCTTCCAACACATTATTTAATTTACTGTTATTATTATTATTTTTTGGTATGTCATTTACTATCAATAAGCTCCAGGAGGGCAGAAATCTTTGTTTTGTGATACTGAACCCCCAGGGCCTAAAAAAGAACCTGGAAAGAGTAGACACAGAATAAATACAGGAAGGAAGGAAGGAAAGGAAATATGTAATAATAAAAAGAGCTGTACATTAGGATAGATTCATTCTTTTTTCATTTCAAATGTTTCATGCTATCAGTATTATTATTCCATACTGTGATTTAATTTCTAAAAATATAGCAAATTACTGGCATTCTCAGGTGGGATGTTTTAGAAGTGTTTTTCTGTTTTCAAATTGGTGACTCAATTTGAGTATATCATTGAGATTTGTAAATAAGAATTTTAAATTGCAGTAAATCCATGCAATACTCAGTTTTATAAATATGTCAGGAAATTCTTCAAATAGTGCACAACTCCAAAGACAAGGGAGGGGGAGGCTGAACAGGTCCCCACATATTGCCTCTTTTCTCTTTCTTCTCCTCATCCTTGTCGCTCAATCAGTTTGGGACTGAGGATGAGGATCCTCATGGTCCAGTGACCAGATATGTTAGAAAGAGCCCCCACTGGGCCCGGAATCCCTCTATGTTCTGCTGCAGCAAGTCAAACAATCCATCTTCCTCGTCCTGTTTTGCAGGGCTGCTGCTCATGAACTGTTTCTTATACTTTTCTGAGTATTTCTGGACTTTATAGTCAAGTGCCTGGGGTCTAGCATCATAAAATCAATTTATACAAACTCAAATATATGCACTTGACCAAGGAGGAGTAAGAGAAGAAGGGAGAGAAAGGCAGGGGAATAGAGGTTGGGGTGGTGGGAGAGAGGGAAACCAGAAGAACACTGACCAGGGTGGCTTGTTGGGGGCCTCAGGTGGGTCCCTGATGTGCTCAGAAGTGACATATGCAGAAGCGTATGAGCAGTTCAAAGGATAGTCAAAGGTCCTTTAGATTCCATGTGATGTTTATTCCACGCTCTGATTTTAGACCCTGCACCTGGAGGTGGATTCAGCTCCGTTACCAGGGTCATTTCCCAAGGCTGCCCTTGCCTTAGGTTTGCATTTTGTCTTTTGCACCACCCACCACCTCACATCCAGTGCCCCTACCCAGTCTGCTACTGAGGACCCCGTCCCTTCTACACACATACACACCAGCTTGTCTGAAATGAATGGGATGTCATGTACATTACAGGTCATGAGGAAGAAAGAGGACGTGCAGGGAAGGACCAGATGGGCAGCAACCGGTCAGGGAACAATTAGTGTACTTAAGCAGAAGTACGTAAGTAGAACTTACTCAGGGAATATCTTCAAGTACAACTCAGTGCCAAAGCTGTTGAATGAGTAGAACTAATATGCAAATGGTAAATAAATGGACAATCAGTGAATATTGAACAGAGTGTCCTAAACAAGATGAGCTCTACAGCTTTCAAACCAATTCTGGTTCATTGAAATGATTTCTAGAACCTCCAGCCAACTACAGTGAGTTTGGAGGCCCTACAGCATCCACCAGGTTGCTCGGAAAAGCTGCCAAGTCAGGTCTCCCCTCAACATTCGAGAAGAACGGCTCATATATTCTTTCATCTATTTATTCACGTACGTATTCTGTTCAGTACAGAATTATAATTTAAACTCTAACCCGTTCAAAACTATTTTAATGAGCTAATTTACTCAACAGATATCAATAGAGCTACAATTTTATGTCAAGAATTTATGCCAGAACTTCTTTCCTGTGCACAAATTCAGGCAGTTTCTTCTACAAAGATCAACAGTCTAGAAATGGACACATCAAGAAATGTGAAAGTAAATCCAAATTCCAGCAAACATTTTTGCATTTCTACACTATGTCTGTTTCCCCCTAAGAAGGGGGAAAACATCCTCTTAGAACAGAAGCATCGAAGGGCTACTACCTAAATTCATAAATCCTGTTGCTTGACTGTTTCTCCCTTTTTCCCCATGCATTTCTGGCTTCTATTTATACAAACCCAAATTAAAGTTTCAAGGTCAAAATGATGTCTGACAGAGACATGAAAATTCCTAACTAGTTGTGTGGAGATAGTACTTACTAAATACCCAAAGGATGTGTTGTATATTTTTAACTTGCTCTTAAGACCTCTGAATTCAAGTGTGAGGGCTTGCTTACAGAGGATGGAGACGAATTATATTATATGAAAAAAGAAAAGGTTTTTTTCCCAATGGATGAAAGATGCTTTCCTCCTCTAATGAGTCATGAATGACTCATCCCCTCTTGGGAGAATCTGAAGTGGCCAGTGATCTGATTGCTTTTTCTGCTGTAAACACATCTACGAAATGGAGCCTAAAAGATAAACAATAAAGGACTCTGTGAAATTCAAATAATTTTATTTGTTTCTTTCCCAAATGACACCACCCTAAAAATGGTTTTTAATGTAAAATATGAGTACTTTTTCATATTGACAATATTTAAGTGTGGCCATTGAACCAATTAATTTTGAATAAGTGCAATTTGATTGGGTGGGGGAGTGTCTTTTTATCCATTAATGGGATTTACCAAAATATTGTACCAATTCAATCATTTCATAAATGAAAGCCACAAGATGACTTTAATCTTTCCTTATGTCTTGTCAATAAGACACCATTCTATCTTAATTTCTGTTTTTCTCTCCAGACCCTCTAACTATTTTGATAACTGACAAAGCTAAGAAATGTTCAATGTTGAGGAAAAACACCAGAGAACTTTCTGAAATTCATTGTACCCCAAAGGCTGACAGCAAGAATATACTTTCTAGTATATAAGAAAGAAAAATGTATTTGGTATGACTGGCTGTTAACATGTCATCAGGATAAATCATAAGTTTTATTCTTGGGAATCTTAATAAGTCACTTGAGACGTGGGAAGAACAAAAATAATCACCGATAGGCTCTATCGTTGACTAGAACCTGGGGAAATTTTGAAAGTGTTCATTCATAGAGACACTTAAAAAGACATTGCCCAAATTTATCATTGTCATAAATTCTTGCTGACTAAAAAGTTTCCTTAGTGTAATTTACAATGCCCATCGTAAAATACCTCATCAAAAGGAAACACTTAGATTAATACAAAACTAAACTCCCAAGGACTCAGGGACAAGGGTGTCCATCAGTCTCCAGGGAAGACGGAGTGATCAGTGGCTCCTGTGTGCCTCAAGACCTAGTCCTGTTTTTGTCTGACGTTCCTGCTTTCTGGTTTGTCACACAGCTCTGCTGTGTAGATCTTCCTGTGGAACTCCATAAAGACATTGCTGCAAAATAGCATTCTGGTCCTTCAGCACCTATCTCAGAAAAGGGAGAAGGGAGGATGCTGTCATCTGGACACACTAACCGGGTGGTCAAAAGAACTAATCTGTGATTGATAAAGCAAACACCTCAAGTCCATGTTTTACCCTCATGGTAAAGGGAAGCTGTCCCACACTGGATGATTCTGGATGCCTTCATCACTCTGTTTAGGCAATTGGTTTCACTTTGTCTATAGGCCAGGAAGGCTGTTAGCTAATGGATTCCTCACAAGATAAAATAAGTCTACACACTAAAGAACAGAAGCATCAACTTTCTGTCTTTCTACTGTTGTTCCCTCCAAGCTCTTAACACAATTAATCCAAACTCTGGCACCAACTCTGACGACACCCTTGTGCTGTAGCCCCGCAATGCCCACTGCAGCCAAATTCCCTTTCTAGACGCTCTTACTGACACTTCGAATTCCTTTCTCCAAAGGACACTCAGCATCTTCATCCAAACTGGCTGTCCTGTCAGGGTCTCCCCACCTCCCCGTTTACTTGAATTCAAACCATCTTCAACCCCCAGCATCATGCGTCTGGCTCCTTGAACACCCTCACACCTTTCTCTCCTGCACAGCCACTGCCACTAGGTTGGTCCAGCCAGACATCTCACTCTCCACCAGGGAGTCTTTAGTCTACTTTTGGTCTCTCCCTGAAATAAATTCCACACAGCATTGCCAAGTAAATCTTCCTAAAACACAGCTCTGCTGATGTTATTCTGACATCAGAACCTTTCAAAGCTCCAAATCTCCTACCAAAAATCGTCTACACTTCTTACCCAGCTTTCCCCTTCATTGTGACAACCAGCTCTTTGGCTTCACTGCCCACCACTTCCTCCACGCCAGAGGTGGGTGTGTGAAACACCTTGCTTCTCCTGCTCCTTTCTGTCCCTGGAAGGATCCAATTTCCAGCTACCCAGCGAAATTCTTCCAGGTCAAGCTAAAGTATCATATTCTCTACCAAAGATTCCTTTCCCCATTACGCCCATCAGAAAAGCTGTTTTGTTTTTTAATAATACCTTGATCATATGACAATGATTGAACTTCACTTCATTCTATAATTTTTCAACACATCTCTTATATTGGGCTGTGAGCCCTTTGAAGGCAGGGATTCACCTTTGCCATGATTCAGGTTTGTATTACTCAATTAACATTTTCTTGTTGGATGGGCGGATGGATAGAATTCGTGTTCTATACATACAGAGTTGACACATAAAACCATGGAGCACAGACGTCTCTATTATCAAACTTTTGGCCCCAGATAAACAGCACCACCTTTCCTCTTCACGACCATGAGTCCTGGATAACCCCCACCTAAACTGTAATGTTGACAGTTAAAGTTGACGCTGAAATACCAGCAGGATGAGGAATAAAGAAACAGTGACTTCACTGGGGAGTTGCAGCTGCTGTTGGAATTAGAGTGGATTTTACTGCATCATCACTACGAGAGGTGGGTGGAGCGAAGGTTCCAGAAGAAAGCTGGTGGAGGAACAGGTCTGCAGAGGCTGTCATCAGCCATTCAGGTTCACTCACTGAAATCTGGGCTTCACTTTTCTCATAGGAAAAGGTGGAACTAGCAATAACCACAGCCACACAGCAGGCACTGCTCAGGGGCCAGGCATGGTGCTAGGCACACAATATGAGATTTTCTCCTCTCAACAACAATATTCAGTAGGTACTATTCTCCATATTTTACTGATGAGGAAACTGAGGTATATATAGGGATTAAGAACCTTGCCCAAGTCCAGACAGGCAGTTCATGTTGGAGCTGAGACTCAAGCCAGAGCCCCATAGCATTTATTCCCCTCCTGCCTCTGCTTATCAGGGCTCTACTCCCAAGTTTATACAAAGGTGGTAGAAGGCCATCCCAGTAACTGATAGAATCAGGCTCATTGGGAAAAGAGAAATTTAAAAATCTATTGCTGCCCAGGCCCTAATTATATACAATCAGGAAAAAAAGTGAGCTCGGAGAGCCAGCAAGTTATCCACAGCCCCACACTACAATCTGATGGAGCCATAAATAAGTCCTTGCAGTGACTATGGTTATCACCCTGCTCTTTTATAATGAGAAATCCATGCAATTACAGCAATGCCAGCAACACACTTCTCTATAATCCTGCAACTTGGAGATCCCAGGGAGAACTTTCTGGGGCTGCAGCTCCCATATACAGTATGCCCAGCAGCACTGGGGCAGGAGGTGGGCAGAGGCTGAGGGCCAGACATCAAGGCCTCTTGGAAGAAGATAATTTTGATATGGTTTCTCAAGGAAGTGGCAAATGTAGATGGTATAAGTGCCTCAAGGTATTGCACAGAAAGAATGAAGGGTGTGGATGGAATGACAGTAATCTCTACACAACAGTGATGACCACGAAACCTGCAGACAGCTCAAAGCCAGAGCTGCAACCCAATCTCTCACATTCACAGACCCTCTACATGGTGATGGACATGAGACCAGATGCCCAGGTCTCCCTGCAAGGATTCACTGTTCCAGCTACTGAGAGAGCTGTCAGTGGGCAGCCCTCAGCTGTCAGCCTATGTAGGGATTGCCTCACCCAAAGTCACACATCAACGTCAGATGGAGGCAGGGGGATAAAGGCTGAGCCATTCTCGTCCAAAGTAGGACAAGTCTGACGGGCCATACAGGCTCCAGAGCTCCTGATCACTGCCCGGCCTTCCCTCTGCCTGCCCCGCCTGCTCCCTCGCCCTCCCACAGATGCTGCTCTGAAGTGTGTTCCCTAGTAAACACATTGTGTCGGCTCTGCCTCAGAGGCCCGGTCCCAGGGCAGCCAGCCTGCCACAGCAGATGGCCTGTATTTTAACTGTATTCCTGAATACCTCTATTTCTCTACCTCACTTTTAAATAAGCTCTACACATCCCTCTGTGTTAGGCTAACAGATACAGGGTCTTCTGATAAAAGAGAGACTTCACAGGCAATGGGGAAGACAGAGAAAGATGCTAACAGACCTCATTATAAATGGCTGAAAGAGAAGGAGGAATGAATAGGAACAAAGCCTGCACAGATTGGAAGTTACAGGAAGTTTTCAAGGGTTTATGGATAAGAGTACCTGGGCAAGACTATTGTACTGGTTATAAAACAAATTTTTAGAAGAGTCGCTAAAATTCTGAACTGTATCCCCACTGGTGTTTTTTAAGAGAGGATATTGGAATCACATGTTAATGACCCCTGAGTGCTGGACTGTGTATTTAATATGCAACTCTACACAGAATTTGAGACCCAGAATTTTATTGGGTGTATTGGTCAGGGTAATTAACACTAGCTGCTTCAATGAACAACCCCAAATCTCAGTGGCTTACAATATATAATAAAGGTTTATTTCTCACATCATAGTCCAGTTGGAGTTGGGTGGCTCCTTCAGACAACCCTCCCCCAAGCGGTCCATCTTACAACGCTGCCATTTTAAACAGTCACCCAGCCTCTGGGTCCCTCTGCCACCCAAACAGCTTCGCATTTACACCCATCCCCTCCTTGGTCTACTTTCTTCATCTTTCTTTCTGTCCTGAGAGGCTGATCTTTATGGATTATAGATAACAAGGACTCTCTTGCCTCTGGCTTCCAGTTGAGTTTGGCCAGTGAGAATCCAGGCAGGAAATCAAGGGAGGGAGGAGGGAGAAATTTATTTTCCAGCTTCCTCCCGTTGGGTTGCCTGGAGAGGGCTGAGTGGCTTATCAAAAAGTCACGCCTTCCCTAGGTGGTTCTCTCCACGCCCCTCATTGTCTCCAAGCTCCTCAACCATGCTTGCCCTTGGCCCTCTGGGGCTCAGATTAGTAACAGAACTAATGCCCCTGGCGGCAGGGCACAGTAATACCTCATGCGGTTTCCCTAAGCCTCACCCACACCTTTATAAATAGTCCTTTAATTAAACATCCTTGGAGGATGCTAATTTGAATGTATTTTTTGTTTCCTGCTGCAACTAGGACTGATAGCCCAGGAAAGAGAGGTGAGGGGCCGAGTGTTCTATGTGCCCAGGAAAGCAGGACAGAACCTGAGATTTGGCACACTAGGCATGATCTCTGTCACCCTCTACCAGGAGTTTTCAGTTTTTTATTTTGGAGAAGCAAATACTGTATACATGGAGGGATAGTTTTCTTAGTTTCTTCTCTATATTTTATGCAATAATTATAAATGAAATTTTTATCCTACTTTATTTAATTTCATTCAGACTTAATGTCCCTTGACTTTTTTCTTTATATATATATTTTTTCAATTTCTGTTCTTTACTTTTGTGTTTTTGTTTTCTTTTTGAGGGCATCTCTCATATTTATTGATCAAATGGTTGTTAACAACAATAAAATTCTGTATAGGGGAGTCAATGCTCAATGCACAATCATTAATCCACCCCAAGCCTAATTTTCATCAGTCTCCAATCTTCTGTAGCATAATGAACAAGTTCTGACATGGAGAACAAATTCTTACATAGTGAATAAGTTACATGGTGAACAGTACAAGGGCAGTCATCACAGAAACTTTCGGTTTTGCTCATGCATTATGAACTATAAACAGTCTGTTCAAATATGAATACTCATTTGATTTTTATACTTGATTTATATGTGGATACCACATTTCTCTCTTTATTATTATTATTTTTAATACAATGCTGAAGTGGTAGGTAGATACAAGATAAAGGTAGAAAACATAGTTTAGTGTTGTAAGAGAGCAAATGTAGATGATCAGGTGTGTGCCTGTAGACTATGTGTTAATGCAAGCTACACAAGGGCAATAAAACATCCACGGATGCAGAAGATTTCTCTCAGAACAGGGGGGGTGAGGATCTAAGCCTCACCTCTGTTGATCCCCAATTTCTCACCTGATGGCCCCCCTGCGACTGTGCCTATCTTAGGTTGTTCCTCCCTTGAGGAATCTTACCCGTCTCTGGCTAACCAGTCATCTTCCGGAGCCATACAGGGAAATGTAAAGTTGGTAAGTAAGAGAGAAGCCTTATTGTTTGAAAAGGTTAGCTTTTTACTTCTTTGCATATTTATGCCCTGTGGCTTCTATGCCCAGCATTTGTCTTGAGGTATCTTTACCACTTGGAAGAATTATGATACTCAGTAAATTCGATATGAGGCACGAATTCTATTTAAGGGTTGTAATTAGGAAGGAAGAAGAAAAGCTATAGAAGTAGCAGGCGGAAGAAAACATGGGAAGATGGATTATTTCTTTGACATATCTTCTTGTAGAATAACTTCAGCATGTATAGGTTTTAAACTACTCATTAAATTGCATACACACATTAACATAATAGGAGTACAGTTATATAACCAAAGCATACCTGTAATTACCAGCCATCTCCAGTGAAACCAAGAAAACCGGTTAGGCACCTTAGGCATTTGTGAAAACTTATCTATGATATGGTGGATATGGTCCAACTGAACTTGAACAGTCTGAGAGAAATCAGACAAATTGAAACAACCCATTCCTGGAGACTGTTCACATCCCATATGTTCTTTTAACAGTAAATAGTCTGTGCTTGTAAGATTTTGGAGCGCTACAATTTGCAGTTCTCCTAATTCTTGATTGAGTTCCAATGGTATAGATCCAGTCAAATTTGTTGTTTTACTGTATGCACAGGCCACCTTAGATATCTCCTTCTTCATTCCCATGGCAAGTCCAGGAACTGGTGGGATGAGTGCATCTACAGCTGTAGCAGTGCGTGGATCTTTGTTGGGGTTTTTTGATGATCATCTTCTGGCATGAGTCTTCCAGAGTGTGCTGATGTTGGAAGTTATTTTTCATATCGTATCTTAGTTGATTTTTGGGGTAGCCAAATTAGGATTTGATCCTCTGTATAAACACAAATAGGCCCTTTGCCTACACTTTTATATGCCCTTTATACCCTTGTGTAGAACTCATTGGAGGTCACCACACAGGAACTGCCTTTTTTTTTTTTTGGTACCATTAATCTACACTTACATGACGAATATTATGTTTACTAGGCTCTCCCCTATACTAGGTCTCCCCTATAAACCCCTTTACAGTCACTGTCCATCAGAATAGCAAAATGTTGTAAAATCACTACTTGCCTTCTCTGTATCTTACAGCCCTCCCCTTTCTCCCACCCCCCCATGCATGCTAATCTTAATACCCCCCTTCTTCTTCCCCCTCTTATCCCTCCCTACCCACCCATCCTCCCCAGTCCCTTTCCCTTTGGTAACTATTAGTCCATTCTTGGGTTCTGTGCTTCTACTGCTGTTTTGTTTCTTCAGCTTTCTTTTGTTCTTATACTCCACATATGAGTGAAATCATTTGGTATTTCTCTTTCTCCGCTTGGCTTGTTTCACTGAGCATAATACCCTCCAGCTCCATCCATGTTGCTGCAAATGGTAGGATTTGCCCTTTTCTTATGGCTGAGTAGTATTCCATTGTGTATATGTACCACATCTTCTTTATCCATTCATCTAGCGATGGACATTTAGGTTGCTTCCAATTCTTGGCTATTGTAAATAGTGCTGCAATAAACATAGGGGTGCATTGGTCTTTCTCAAACTTGATTGCTGCATTCTTAGGGTAAATTCCTAGGAGTGCAATTCCTGGGTCAAATGGTAAGTCTGTTTTGAGCATTTTGATGTACCTCCATACTGCTTTCCACAATGGTTGAACTAACTTACATTCCCACCAGCAGTGTAGGAGGGTTCCCCTTTCTCCACAGCCTCGCCAACATTTGTTGTTGTTTGTCTTTTGGATGGCAGCCATCCTTACTGGTGTGAGGTGATACCTCATTGTAGTTTTAATTTGCATTTCTCTGATAATTAGCGATGTGGAGCATCTTTTCATGTGTCTGTTGGCCATCTGTATCTCTTTTTTGGAGAACTGTCTGTTCAGTTCCTCTGCCCATTTTTTAATTGGGTTATTTGTTTTTTGTTTGTTGAGGCATGTGAGCTCCTTATATATTCTGGACGTCAAGCCATTATCGGATGTGTCATTTTCAAATATATTCTCCCATACTGTAGGGATCCTTCTTGTTCTATTGATGGTGTCTTTTGCTGTACAGAAGCTTTTCAGCTTAATATACTCCCACTTATTCATTTTTGCTGTTGTTTTCCTTGCCCGGGGAGATATGTTCAAGAAGAGGTCACTCATGTTTATGTCTAAGAGGTTTTTGCCTATGTTTTCTTCCAAGAGTTTAATGGTTTCATGGCTTACATTTAGGTCTTTGATCCATTTTGAGTTTACTTTTGTATATGGGGTTGGACAATGGTCCAGTTTCAATCTCCTACATGTAGCTGTCCAGTTTTGCCAGCACCACCTGTTGAAGAGACTGTCATTTCGCCATTGTATGTACATGGCTCCTTTATCAAATATTAATTGACCATATATGTCTGGGTTAATGTCTGGAGTATCTAGTCTGTTCCATTGGTCTGTGGCTCTGTTCTTGTGCCAGTACCAAATTGTCTTGATTACTATGGCTTTATAGTAGAGTTTGAAGTTGGTGAGTGAGATCCCCCCTACTTTATTCTTCTTTCTCAGGATTGCTTTGGCTATTCGGGGTCTTTGGTGCTTCCCTATGAATTTTTGAATTATTTGTTCCAGTTCATTGAAGAATGTTGCTGGTAGTTTCGTAGGGATTGCATCAAATCTGTATATTGCTTTGGGCAGGATGGCCATTTTGACGATATTAATTCTTCCTAGCCACGAGCATGGGATTAGTTTCCATCTGTTAGTGTCCCCTTTAATTTCTCTTAAGAGTGACTTGTAGTTTTCAGAGTATAAGTCTTTCACTTCTTTGGTTAGGTTTATTCCTAGGTATTTTATTTTTTTTGATGCAATTGTGAATGGAGTTGTTTTCCTGATTTCTCTTTCTGTTGGTTCATTGTTAGTGTATAGGAAAGCCACAGATTTCTGTGTGTTGATTTTGTATCCTGCAACTTTGCTGTATTCCGATATCAGTGCTAGTAGTTTTGGGGTGGAGTCTTTAGGGTTTTTTATGTACAGTATCATGTCATCTGCAAATAGTGACAGTTTAACTTCTTCTTTACCAACCTGGATTCCTTGTATTTCTTTGTTTTGTCTGATTGCCGTGGCTAGGACCTCCAGTACTATGTTAAATAACAGTGGGGAGAGTGGGCATCCCTGCCTAGTTCCCGATCTCAGAGGAAAAGATTTCACCTTCTCACTGTTCAATACAATGTTGGCTGTGGGTTTATCATAGATGGCCTTTATTATGTTGAGGTACTTGCCCTCTATTCCCATTTTGCTGAGAGTTTTTATCATGAATGGATGTTAAACTTTGTCAAATGCTTTTTCAGCATCTATGGAGATGATCATGTGGTTTTTGTCTTTCTTTTTGTTGATGTGGTGGATGATGTTGATGGACTTTCGAATGTTGTACCATCCTTGCATCCCTGGGATGAATCCCACTTGGTCATGGTGTACGACCCTTTTGATGTATTTTTGAATTCGGTTTGCTAGTATTTTGTTAAGTATTTTTGCATCTACGTTCATCAGGGATATTGGTCTGTAGTTTTCTTTTTTGGTGGGGTCTTTGCCTGGTTTTGGTATTAGGGTGATGTTAGCTTCATAGAATGAGTTTGGGAGTATCCCCTCCTCCTCTATTTTTTGGAAAACTTTAAGGAGAATGGGTATTATGTCTTCCCTGCATGTCTGATAAAATTCCGAGGTAAATCCATCTGGCCTGGGTGTTTTGTTCTTGGGTAGTTTTTTGATTACCGTTTCAATTTCGTTGCTCGTAATTGATTTGTTTAACTTTTGTGTTTCTTCCTTGGTCAGTCTTGGAAGGTTGTATTTTTCTAGGAAGTTGTCCATTTCTTCTAGGTTTTCCAGCTTGTTGGCATATAGGTTTTCATAGTAGTCTTTAATAATTCTTTGTATTTCTGTGGAGTCTGTCATGATTTTTCTGTTCTCATTTCTGATTCTGTTGATTTGTGTTGATTCTCTTTTTCTCTTAATAAGTTTGGCTAGAGGCTTATCTATTTTGTTTATTTTCTCAAAGAACCATCTCTTGGTTTCATTGATTTTTGCTATTGTTTTATTCTTCTCAGTTTTGTTTATTTCTTCTCTGATCTTTATTATGTCCCTCCTTCTGCTGACCTTAGGCCTCATTTGTTCTTCTTTTTCCAGTTTCAATAATTATAATGTTAGACTATTCATTTGGGATTGTTCTTGCTTCTTCAAGTGTGCCTGGATCACTATATACTTTCCTCTTAAGACTGCTTTCACTGCGTCCCACAGAAGTTGGGACTTTCCGTTATTGTTGTCATTTCTTTCTATATATTCCTTGATCTCTATTTTAATTTGTTCATTGATCAATTGATTATTTAGGAGCATGTTGTTAAGCCTCCATGTGTTTGTGAGCCTTTTTGTTTTCTTTGTAGAATTTATTTCTACTTTTACACCTTTGTGGTCTGAAAAATTGCTTGGTAGAATTTCAATATTTTGGATTTTGCTGAGGCTCTTTTTGTGGCCTAGTATGTGGTCTATTCTGGAGAATGTTCCATGTGCACTTGAGAAGAATGTGTATCCTGTTGCTTTTGGATGAAGAGTTCTGTAGATGTCTATTAGGTCCATCTGCTCTACTGTGTTGTTCAGTGCTTCTGTGTCCTTACTTATTTTCTGCCCGTTGGATCTATCTATCCTTTGGGGTGAGTGGTATGTTGAAGTCTCCTAGAATAAATGCATTGCAGTCTATTTCCCCCTTTAGTTCTGTTAATATTTGTTTCACATATGCTGGTGCTCCTGTGTTGGGTGCATATATATTTAGAATGGTTATATCCTCTTGTTGGACTGAGCCCTTTATCATTATGTAGTGTCCTTCTTTATCTCTTTTTACTTTCTTTGTTTTGAAGTCTATTTTCTCTGATATTAGTACTGCAACCCCTGCTTTCTTCTCGCTGTTGTTTGCCTGAAATATGTTTTTCCATCCCTTGACTTTTAGTCTGTGCATGTCTTTGGGTTTGAGGTGAGTTTCTTGTAAGCAGCATATAGATGGGTCTTGCTTTTTTATCCATTCTATTACTCTGTGTCTTTTGATTGGTGCATTCAGTCCATTTACATTTAGAGTGACTATTGAAAGATATGTACTTATTGCCATTGCAGGCTTTCAATTCGTGGTTACCAAAGATTCAAGGTTAGCCTCTTTAGTATCTTACTGCCTAACTTAGCTCGCTTATTGAGCTGTTATATACACTGTCTGGAGATTCTTTTCTTCTCTCCCTTCTTATTCCTCCTCCTCCATTCTTTTATGTTGGGTGTTTTGTGCTGTGCTCTTTCTAGGAGTGCTCCCATCTAGAGCAGTCCCTGTAAGATGTCCTGTAGAGGTGGTTTGTGGGAAGCAAATTCCCTCAGCTTTTGCTTGTCTGGGAATTGTTTAATCCCACCATCATATTTAAATGATAGTCGTGCTGGATACAGTATCCTTGGTTCAAGGCCCTTCTGTTTCATTGCATTAAATATATCATGCCATTCTCTTCTGGCCTGTAGGGTTTCTGTCGAGAAGTCTGATGTTAGCCTGATGGGTTTTCCTTTATAGGTGACGTTTTTCTCTCTAGCTGCCTTTAAAACTCTTTCCTTGTCCTTGATCTTTGCCATTTTAATTATTATGTGTCTTGGTGTTGTCCTCCTTGGGTCTTTTCTGTTGGGGGTTCTGTGTATTTCCGTGGTCTGTTTGATTATTTCCTCCCCCAGTTTGGGGAAGTTTTCAGCAATTATTTCTTCCAAGATACTTTCCATTCCTTTTCCTGCCTCTTCTTCTTCTGGTACCCCTATAATATGGATATTGTTCCTTTTGTATTGGTCACACAGTTCTCTTAATATTGTTTCATTCTTGGAGATCCTTTTATCTCTCTATATGTCAGCTTCTATGCGTTCCTGTTCTCTGGTTTCAATTCCATCAATGACCTCTTGCATCTTATCCATTCTGCTTATAAACCCTTCCAGAGTTTGTTTCATTTCTGTAATCTCCTTCCTGGCATCTGTGATCTCCCTCCGAACTTCATCCCATTTCTCTTGTGTATTTCTCTGCATCTCTGTCAGCATGTTTATGATTTTTATTTTGAATTCTTTGTCAGGAAGACTGGTTAAGTCTGTCTCCTTCTCTGGTGTCTCTGTGATCTTGGTTTGCCTGTAATTTTGTCTTTTCATGGTGATAGGAATAGTCTGCAGAGCTGGGACGAGTGACGGCTGGAAGGACTTCCTTTCTTGTTGGTTTGTGGCCCTCCTCTCCTGGGAGAACAGCGACCTCTAGTGGCTTGTGCTGCGCAGCTGCGCGCAGACAGGGTTTCTGCTTCCTGCCCGGTTGCTATGGAGTTAATCTCCGCTGTTGCTGTGGGCGTGGCCTGGCTCGGGCAGCTGCTCCAAAGTGGTGGAGTCGCGTTGGAGCAGGAGCTGCTGGGAGGCTATTTATCTCTGTAAGGGGCCTCCCTGCTCCCTGCAGCCCAGGGGTTAGGGTGCCCAGAGATCCCTGGATTCCCTACCTCTGGATTAAGTGTCCCTCCCTGCCCCTTTAAGACTTTCAAAAAGCACCCGCCAAAACAAAACAATGACCACAAAAAAATAATTAATTAATTAAAAAATTAAAAAAATTAAAAAATAATAAAAAATTTTAAATGGCCCCTCGTTTTTCTTTATTCTCCAGCGCCAGCCTCAGGCACCCACTCACCAGTCTTGCTGCCCTGTTTCCCTAGCATTGGGGTCCCTATCCCTTTAAGACTTCCAAAAATGCTCGCCGAAACAAAACAGAAAAAAAAAAAAAAAAAATGGCCACTCTCTTTTCTTATGTCCTCCAGCTCCAGGCCTCCAGTACCCGCTCACCGGTCTTGCTGTCCTGTTTCCCTAGAATCCAGGGCCCCGCGCATGCACTGTGTCTTCGCTCTGGTCCGGATGCCTGGAGCTGGGTGTTCAGCAGTCCTGGGCTCCATCTCCTTCCCGCTCTGCCTACTCTTCTCCCACTGGGAGCTGGGGGAGGGATGCTCAGGTCCCGCCACACCATTGGAGCAGCTGCCCGAGCTGTATGTATCTTACCCCCTTTACGAGGCACTGGGTTATCGCAGGTGTGGATGTGGTCTGGATATTGTCCTGTGTCCTCTGGTCTTTATTCTAGGAAGAGTTGTCTTTGTTGTATTTTCATAGATAAATGTGGTTTTGGGAGGAGATTTCCGCTGCTCTACTCACGCCGCCATCTTGGCTCTGCTCTCAGCTATTATTTTTTCAAATACTTTTCAGCTCCAGTCTTTTTCTCCTGTCCTTATGTGACTATAACATGATTGATATTTTATTATAGTCCCATAGGTCTCTGAGACTTTGTTCATTTTTTTAGTCTTATTTTCTCTTTGTTGTTCAGATTGAGTAATTTTTATTGCACATTCTTCAAATTCACTGATTCTTTCCTGTATTCTCTCATTTTGCTGTTGAGCTTATCTATTGAGGTTTTTTTTTAAGTTTAGTTATTATATATTTTAGTTCCAAAATTTCTGTTTGGTTTTCTTTATAACTTCTTTTTTTCTGAAACATTCTATTTCTCTGTTGAGACTTCCTATTTTTTTCATCTGTTTCAAGTATGTTCATAATTGCTCAATGAAGCACTTTCATGTTAGCTGCTTTAAAATCCTTGTCAGAGGATTCCAGTATCTGTCATCTAGGTGTTGTCATCTTGTCAATTGTCTTTTCTCATTCACATTGAGATTTTCCTGGTTCTTGGTATGATGGATGAGATATTCTCCTGTATACTGAACATTTTTCTATTATATTATGAGACTCTGGTTCTTATCCAAGCCTTCCATTTCAGCAGACCTCCTCTGACTGCACACCACCCCATTATTACCAGATGGAGATGGAAGTCTAAGTTCCCCACTCAGCCTCCATTTGGGAGAAGAGATTCCTCATTACTGCTGGAGGTTGGGACTCCACTGATACCACCATGGCTGGTGAGGTAGGTGCACCTCAGTTTGTTACTGCTCCCCCCTTGGTAAGGGTGGCTATCTATGCTCTCCACTTGGCTTTTGTTGATGGGAATAGTGGTGGGGTTGGGGGATCACAGATTTTTGTGTGTGCTGTGGGAGAGTCTGTCTTGCTGTGTGGACCCTTTCCTGGTCCTTTGGCTGGAAAGAGCAGGTTTTTCTTAAGGATCTTTTTTTTTTTTGTCTGCACCCATTAGCATTTTGAGGTTTGCTGGCTTCTCCAGAGCCAAGTCCAGGGTCTATGAGACAAGAAATAAAACCCAAGGAACTCGTCACCAAGTCTTAGTCTTAAGACCCTAAGGTGGTCTGCTTTCTTCTCTCCATCTTTCAGGGTCTTCATATGTTTCTTTTATGGATAATGTCCAAAGGGTGAATTAATTTGAAGTGTGTGTATGTGAGTGTGTGCATATGTGTCCCGCTTGACCTCTAGGATAATATGCCATTCATATTATAAAACATATATGTGATATTTTTTAAAATGAGATTTTTAAAAAGAAGCTTTCAAGTGGATTTATCACAAAAACCCATGCAAGTGGGTGGCTGCTCACATAAGTGGAGTGACTGTGAAAATGAAGGAAAGTGGATGCTTTCCAAGAAGAAGCTGCCCACCCTGAAACACTCAGGGCACAAAGCGAGAGCTTTCTCTTGGCAGAAGCACACTGTGGGGTGGTTCCTTAGTGGGAAAAACAATCATTTTCTGATCAGTAGTTCCACCTAATCCCAGGTGTCCAGGCACATATCTGAGGAAATTGTGGAGCATTTAGAGACGTGGGCTCCCTGTGGTTCATAGCACCATCTAGTAATGTGTCTGAGGGGCGGCTTGGGAGGAAACCAGCCTGGGTCTATCTGCAGCTTGTGATTTTTTTCTTTTCGTGCATTTTCCGGGTCCCAGCTGGATTTCTGATGTGGAATGGGAGGCTCGGCAAGGTGAGCACACAGAGACCGGCAGGGGTCTACTGGGGACTCTTTGGGACCAGGTGTCTGAAGCCCAAGGGAGGTAAACAGGTGGTAAGCCCTGAAATGAAGAGGTGCTCACTGTTTTACCTACAGCAGCTGCTTGGTCCAAAGCAGGCCCTCAATATGTTAAGTACTTCGCTGAAGAGAAGAGTACATTAACTGTTCTATGATCAGACTGGAGAAGTAGTAGAGGAGGAAGGAAGGGAGGTGATGGGGCACCTCAGGTGAGAGAGAAGGAGCAAGGAAGAAAGGCGGAAATTCGCAGGGAGTTTGGACATGAACTCTGCCTGCACGGCGTCCCCATCACGGATGGCAAAAAGCCATGCAGGCCGCAGCTTCCACTTTTGGCCCGCGCACACCTCTACGTACGCGGGCTCCATTACTGCTGTCCGCAGCACCTCTCTGGCCCCTCTGCTTTCCTCAGGTTTTCCCTGACCATGCCTTCCTCAGGAAGCCTGCTATTCTCCTTTCATCCCAGCTTTGCACCTCCTTCCTCCAGCTCAGGCCCTCAAGTCCAGGAAATGTATTTCCCACAATAGATGCCTTTTGTTTCAGCTCTAGCAGCAATATCTCACCTTGGGCTCTGGAGTCAGGCAGACTTGTTGGGATTTGGATCCCAGCTCATATGTCTACAAAACTGAAGGTAATCATAGTGCCTGGCTTCTCTGGTTGGGAAAATTAATACGAGGATCCGTGCATGACACTTAGCACCATGCCTAATTCCGAGAGGCCACTCAGTAAATCCACCATTGCAGTTATTCCACATGACTATGTTGTCTGTCCCTTTCTCCCCCACATCCCTTAACTTCAGGGCTGATGGCTTTTTTAGCATAATCCACAACCCTTAGGCTATAAAAAACAGTAAACTCATTTCATATAAACAGCCTTGTAAGAAAAGTTTCATTATTATTATCCCCATTTTACTCATGAAGGAAATGAGGCACAGAGAGCTGACATAACTTGCCCAAGGGTGCACAGCTTGAGGGTGACACAGCCAGAATTTAAACCCAGGCAGTTAAACTAATTAAGAGCCTACACAATTAATCCCTATACTCAGAGCAGAAGAAACGATCATCCTTAGCTCCTAAGGAGAGTACATTGTTTTGTCAATTCTCCACTGAAGAATCTGAAGAGCTCATCCTCTCCCCTACCCTACCTCACCCAAGAAATCTAAAACTCCATGGTTCCCTCCCAAGATGAAACTTTGAATGTTGGTATCCAAGCCTCCAAGTGCATGGGGCAATAGCAGGGATGGATTCCAGGCTGAGTACAGAATGGAATCAAGAGGGAAGGAGGATGGAAACGGAATGCAAAGGCACCATCAAGAGCAAATCTGAGCATCCTGAAGACAACCAGCAGAGCAAAGGAAAGAGAAGTTTACACCATTCATTCATTCTTTCATTCAGCTCCTGTTCTCATTGAGCTTACATTCTAGCCCAGGAAGACAACCAGTATTCAAATCAGAGAAGTAGAAAACATATGTACTTATGGAGTCTTAAGTGCCTTGCAGAGAATTAAAATAGGGTGATATGATAGATCA
Organism: Manis pentadactyla; assembly: GCF_030020395.1. Lineage (NCBI taxonomy): Eukaryota > Metazoa > Chordata > Mammalia > Pholidota > Manidae > Manis > Manis pentadactyla. Next base: position 67,266,477 of record NC_080033.1, on the reverse strand, counting down.
AGGATTCTCCACCTCCACTGCACATTAGAAGCTTTTAGGTTAATTTTTAAAATTCAAATACCTAGGCTGATCACTAGACTAATTAAATCAGAATCTATGGTGTATGGGATGTGGGTATTAGTATTTTCAAAGCTCCAAGTTTCCTCCCATGTATAGCCAGGGATGCAAACCTCCTTGCTAGAGGGAGACAAGGTGGCTGACTTGGGCAGGCTGGTTTGGGAAGTCTTCTTTGAGATGGAAACACTTAGCAATGACCTGAATGCCCAGGAGGGACAAGACACACAAAGATCCTATGGAAAAAACCTTCCTGGAAGAGAGAAGTGCTGGTCCCTAAACCCTAGTGCCCCAACTTCCCGTGTATTTAATCAGCAGCCAATAAGCTTATTTTCTCCTAGTTACCTGCCAGAGTTCTCAGTTGCAAGCAACAGAAACCAGATTTTGCTATGTTAAGCAGAGAAATAATTTAGAGAAGGAAATGGGATGGGGGGGAGTTGTCACACAATGGGTAGGAAGATGGAGGATCCAACTTGGAAAATGAGCGGGAATCAGGTCTGTCTTAGAGGACCAAAAGGCAGCCTCTAAACCAGCCTGACAGGGATGCTACCAAAGTGCTACTAGATTCTGCAACAGCTGCCACCAGTGAATTCTAATTATCCCTTTATCTGGCCCCGTTCAATCCTAATTGACCAAACCCTGGGCACGTGTTCACTCTCCACTTCCACAGAATCACCTGGCTGTAGCTTTCATAGTAGGAGGCAGGGTACGAAGAATGACCAAACTAGGTAATTCAGAGAAGAAGTTGGGTGTAGGACAGCCAGGAAATAAGAACTGCCACCACAAACATCAGCATATCCTTCCCAGAGTGTGGTGCATAAGGCATGATTCTGTCAGTATTAGCTCAATGAAAGCAAAGCTATTGCCTTTTGTTTTTTTGCTTCATAATCTTCTTGCACCACACCCACTGCATATTTCTCTTTGCAAAGTGCATATCCCAAGTAAAGATCTGTTGAATGAATAAGATTGTTTTCATCCATCATTTTGCAAATGTATTCACAGAAACTTTTGAAAAGAAAGTGTAGATTGCTTTGTGATCCCATTACTCCCTTTTCCTCCCCCCATTCACCCTCCACGTTTCTTCCTCATGGGTTAAGCCAGTGATGACCTTGACACCCCCTGCCCAAGCACCACCCTATCAGCTTTCATTCACAGGCTGCAGTGAAGGTCACAGGATGAAAGGACTCTGCCATGGGCCACTCCCTGCCAGTTTTCTTCCCAGCTCCAACACGCAGTTGTGCCACCCAGCAATTTATCCTCTTTGTGTACAAGGTCTGAATAACTTGCCTTTTGAATGGTTCTGATTAAAGGATGAAAGAATTGCATTCTAAAACTTGCAAATTCGTAATATTCTTGAAAAAAATGAATCCAGTGGAGTTAAAGTTCCATTTGAATTTATACTCTGAAAGACCTACAAGTTACAAGACCAATTTTGACAGACAGCTTCTACTGCCTTTGGCATTTCAGTAATGACCCCAGAACTGCCATTGACCTGCCAGCAGGCTTGGTAAAGTGAAGTCTGCCCGATTTCTTCCCCTGTTAAAATGTGGTGCGAGCAATTAGAAGGGAAGGGAGGGAGAGAAGGCAGGCAGAACAGGAGGAAGGGGAAAGTGTGAGGAGGAAGAAAAAAAAAAAAGTGGAAGACAGAATAATGGCTCCCAAAGATGTCCACATCCAAATCCTCAGAACCTGTGACTGTGTTGTTACATGGCGATAGAGAATTAAGGTCGCAGATGGAATTAAGATCTCGAATCAGCTGACCTTATCCTGGAATGTCCAGGTGGGTCCCATGCAATCACAAGAGTACTTAAAAGTAGGAGAGGGCATTAGAGGAGAACATGACTGCAGAAGAATGGTCTGAGAGATATGATGCTGCTGGGTTTGAAGATGGAGGAAGTGGCTTCCAGAAGGTGGAAAAAACAAGGAAACGGATTCTCTCCCCTCGAGCCTCCAAAAGGAATACAACCCTTCTAACCCCTTGATTTTAGCCCAGTGAGACCTGCATTGGATTTCTGTCCTACATAGCTCTAAGGCAATAAATTTGTGTGGTTTTAAGACACCAGTTTGTGGTAATTTGTGACAGCAGCAATCAGAATTTAATGCACAAAATGAGGAAAGAAGGAAAGAAGCATTTCTTAATAACACCTGTAGGCTGGGGACACTAATGGGCGCTACTTTATTAGGCATTTGCGGTGCATTCTGGACATTTGAAGCAGATTCCTCAGCAACTGAGCTAGCTCACTTGGACTTCAGGAAAGAATGGCCTTTCCTGGTCAGAAATGTAAAGCCAAAGTTTATGGTGGGTATTCAGACAGTAAAAGGAGATCATGGATAGAAAATTTAAGGTCTTCTTTGTGAGGCAGGAAATGAGATGGAGCATCACTAGGAACAGCAAATATGGAAAATCACCCCCTTCGTCTAACCCACATGGTGTGCGAGAAAGTACCATGAGCTGAGCCCTGGGCCAGGTGCAGAGAGGTGCTGCCGAGGGAGACATGGGCACTGCCCACATGGACAGTCAAACTTCAGGGGCTGGTTCACTCCAAGCAGGCTACAGCAAAATACCACTCCGCACCCTCTAGGATGGCTATAACCAAAAAGACAAGCGTTGGCAAGGATGTAGAGAAGCTGGAGCCCCCCCCCCACATTGCTGGTGGGACTATAAAATGGTGTAGTCACTTTGGAAAATAGCTCTTCATAAAGGTAAACATAGAGTTACCATCTGACCCAGCAATTCCACTGCTAGTATACACCCAGGAGAAATGAAAACATATGTGCCTGCAAAAACTTATTCATGAATATAGTTTTCATAATAACCAAAAAGGAGAAGCAACCTGAATGCCCATGGACCAGTGAATGGATAAATAAAATCTGATATATCCATAAAATGCAATGTTATTCACCCATAAAAAAGGAGTAAAGTACTGATAACTGCTCCAGCTTGGATGAATCTAAAGAGCATTACGCTAAGTGAAAGAAGCCAACAAAAAAGGCCACATATTGTATTCCATTTAAAGGAAATGTCCAAATAGACAAGTCCGTAGAGAGAGAAAACAGAACTGTTTGCTAGCACTGGGGGAGGGATGAGGGTGTTAGGGGATGATAGTTAAGGGTAAGGGGTTGCTTTTGGGGATTATGAAAATGCTCTAAAATTGATTGTGGGGATGGTTACACAATCCAATGAATATACAAAAAGCATTGAACGGTAAGCTTTAAATGGGTAAACTGTATGGTATGTGAAGTATGTCTTCATAAAGCTGCTACCAAAAAAAAAAAAAATGCAAGCAGGACAAGCATAAAACACCCAGGACCAGAATTAAGCCTGAGCAGAGGCAAACACAGACTGACAGAGGACCCCACAAAGATTTGTCTGGGGGGACTCTTGCTGCCTTGAGTTGCTGACTTGAAGATCCTCACCCAGCTGACGGCCAAACTCCAGCAAGCAGACTTGCGTCTTCCTTGCTCTGAGGCATCTGACGACGCTGCAGTCACCAGCTCAAAGACGCTCAGCTGCACAGTTTCCTTGGGCCTCCTTGGGGCCCCAGGACTCTGTACTTTCTGAGACCACAGTTCAGTTCCTGTGGTGGCTCCAAATGGAACTGCCCAAATGCGCTTCGTTGCACGGTTGCCTTACACATCATTTGCAGTGTGCTTCTCAATCTCTCCGGTGTGCAGGAATTGGCACTGTGGGGGCCTTGTTGAAATGGAGTTGGGATTATAGTGCTAACAGAAAAAGACATCCTAGTGGCCCCTTTTCTGGCCTCTTTTGAAAATCCCAGTGCTTTTGGACACCAAAAGGGAGGAAGAGGGGGCGGATAGCACTTGTGATCACAACCCATCTGAGGGGTCGTTTTGTCCCTGTCTGGAGTCTGCACAGGACTGAAGGCCCCTGGAGGGCCACCTGTGCCCACATGCTCATCTCTCAGCCCCTGCTGTCCCAGTGCCTGGCACACAGTATGCACTCAATAAGTACTGATTAACTAAAGCAAAGGAGTAAAGAGTGGCAAATAATGTAAAATTCCAGGTTTTTTTCTCCTGTTGCCTCTAATCTCTGTATAGAAATCTATTTTTATCCACATGAATTATGACCCCTCCAAGGCAAAAGAGGCAACAGACAGTTGGAGTTTCAGATTACATGTGTTATTTTTACTTTGGTGTCCTTATAAGCACTCTGTCCCAGGAAGGACAGCTGAGGATCAGATGTATTCCCTGGGCTAGGGTGGGACCCTCTAAGCCCAGAGGGAAAGAGCAGCAAGGCCAGTGCAGGACCTCAGTTCTCAGCAACTGGGCTTCGGGGAAGAGAAAGGATCAGAAATTGGGGTGTGTGTATGCTGGTACCAAGGTGTCTTAGATGGGTTGCTCTATTTTTAAATAATGTCTCCAGTCTCCCTTCAAAGAAAGGGGCCTATTTTCCTCCTTTGAATGTGTGCTAGACCTACGGACTCACTTCTAACTAAAGTGTGGCCTCTCGGGATAGCTGAATGATGTGCACATCCTAATCCCTAGAGCCTGTTAATGTTACCTTAAATGATAAAAGGGACTTCACGGGTGTGATTAAGGATCTCAAGATCGGTAAATCATCCCAGATTATCCAGGTGGGCCCTAAGTAATTATAGGTCCTTGTTAAGAGCAGGACAAAAAGGATGTGTTTACTGAAGAGTAAGAAGCTGGTGTGATGCGGCCACTGACCAAGATGGAAGCGTCAAGGAAGTGGAGCATCTCTGAGAGCCTCTGGAGGGAATACGGCCCTGCAGACACCTTGCTTTTTGCCCAGTGAAACTGATTTTGGACTTCTGACCTACAGAACTATAAGCAATAAATCTGTGTTGTTTTAAGCCATCTAGCTTTGGAGCATTTGCTACAGAAGCCTAGGAAACACATGGGTCATAAAAGACATTGCTGCCTCCACCTTGCTCTCCTGGACTGTCCACACACCAGCTGCCGTGCGAAGACAACACTCAAGAAGCAATAAGGGGAATGTTTTCAAACATCTACCAGTGCAGGTAGCTGACGCTAGTCCCATCAGGAAACCCTGGCATGCATTGTGGAACATGAGCCTCAAGTCACCCCAGCTGAGGGCTGAGGGCACCTGGGTATATGTGCCAACGCCCATTAGTCATTGGAGGAGGAGGTCCCTAGGTGAGGGGCAGGGAGGCTGTTAATTCCTCCAGACTGGCAGTCTGGAGGCATGGGTTCTGGTGGCTGGGAGAAGAAATGCAGGTTCTGGCAGCTGAAAGTCAGAAGGGCTTCCACTGAGGAGGTGAGGGCCAGGGGATGTGTGCAGGGCACCAGCATCTCCTGCTACACCAAGCAATCAAGGAGAGACAAGGGTCCAGATCAGTCTGCAGAAGGATGAGCAGACGGCAAGAAGCCCGTATGTGGATGTACTCCACCTCTGTTACCTTCCAACTGTGTGCCAGCCAGCAGCTAAAATGCAGAATCCCAAATTCTTCAACAGCACTGTGGCAGGAGGGGGGAGTAGTGTCACCTCACTCCCATTTCGAAGATGGAAACATTGAGGCTCAGAGAATTTAAGAGGCTTGTCCAAGATCAGCCTGGGCTGTTGAGCACAAATGGGAAAATGGCTCATTTCAGCGCACTGTCTCCTGACAGTTTGGCAGCTGCAAGGGAGCTGCCTTTAAAGCAACAGCACCTCTGGTCTATCTCCCAACAGCCAGGGGTCTTTCCAACTTCATGCCCCAGGCATGGCAGGGTCATGATACATGACCTCCAAATGGCCTCTGCCACTCCCCCTCCCTCCATCTGTGCGTACCCACACATGCATAAGTACACACAGTCCGGTGTGTTCCTGACGTCACAGACAGGCCATTCCACATGGCAGGCCACACATGGTCCTCCTCTCTGGGAGTTTAACCAGCTTATACAGAAGCAAATATTTGAAGTTTACCAAACAGAAACCAAGTAAAACCTAAGTCAATCGAAAGTGCCTAAACACTGCTTTAGTCCAAATACATGTTTCTAAAAGGTCACAGCTGGTGTAATTATCCATGCTAGACTTAGCATGCATTCAGCTGTGTGCTTAAGACTGCCAAGAACTGAATACACTCAGAATCCTTAAATAAGAGTCACCTTGTTTTCAGAAATGCTTGGTTAAGCTGGGCTCTGGGGTGGGGGAGTCTGGGGGGAGCCTATTAGAGTAATGACACTTCAAGAAAATGTATTGGAAGCCTCTTTGGAAGAGGAATGGAAATATGTGTCAGAGCCAATTTCTCATAATATGTGGGTCGAGCCCTTTTTCTTCAAAGGAAATAAGTCCTGACAAGTACAACAGTAACAACAAAGGGACAGGGCGACAAAATGAGCAGCCGGGAAGTCAGTGAACAGGAGGAAGAAACAAGCCAGGCAGGCACGGACAGCGGCCCGGAAACCTGTGGCCTGGTCCCCGGGGGAGGAGTCAGCCGCAGTCGCCCGCGTTCCCCATCCTTGGGCATTTCAACAGGCAGAGCCTTCCCCAAAGTGCCCGTCTCAGCGAGCACGTGACGTGCGCAGGAGTGGTTGTTAAACTGTGCTCGGTGGCACCCTAGGGTGCCATGCCAGAGCCCTGGGAATCACCACAGAAAATGATGAGCCAGCCAGGGGTGGGGGCCCCCAGCCCTCCCGCCTCCTCACTTGTACCTGAGCGGCCCCTCTCATACCTGCTAATAGCTTAGACTCCCACCTACGACTTTGCTTCAAGGCAAGACTGTCCTACTTAACGGATACTGAATTTGAAAACCTCAGGTTTATATAATGTCTGAGGCTTATGCGGATCCTCGTGCTCAGCAGGAATTTATACCCTGAAAGTCTTTCTGGAGAAGTAGAAGCCAGGATAAGAGAACTAGGACTGGGTGTAGGAGTGCAGCAGACTGGTGGCGAGACCTCAGCCCACAAAGCTTGGAGAACCCTGATAGGTGGCAGAGACTGAACTAGAGGAAGCAGGATGCAAGTGCTCAGAGAAGGGCAGGGACTTTTGTCTATTTTCTTCACTCACTGCTGCATCCCCGGGGCCTAGGAGACTACCTGGCACATAGTAGGTGCTCAATACATGTTTGTTAGTAAATAAATGAATAAATGAATAAATGAATGAGTGAGGCATCCACTGAAAGAAGCCAGTGGGGAGGCCATATCAGAGGATGAGGCAACGCAGTGAGCACAATGGAACTGGGGCCATAACTGGGCCAGCAATGGGGAGGGAAGGATGGGAGTGATTGGAGCTTGAAGAGACCACCCAGGACACTGAGCAGAAACCTGGGAGGTGAACTGCCACATTCTCTAGGACACCTGAGAATATCTTTGTGGGTAAAAAGGGAGCTGGTGAAGGCATCAATCTTCCAGTCAAAGTCTGGCCATTTTCTTCTTGGCCGGAGTTTAAAATGACCACATTCACAGAAATGGAAGCAGGTCCACGATTAAAGGACCCAAATAAGACCCTGAAAACTTTTCCCCTAGAAGCCAACCAACTCCAGGAGTGTCAGTACCTGTGTAAGTGGAAATGAGGTCAGGGACAGGGTAAAGACAGAACTTGGACTGAATCTGTAATGTTTTGCCTAAATAAAAAAGAAAGAAAGAAAGACCTAAAATCTTTGGGGCTATCTTGTTGTGGTGGTAAAGAACACAGATTCTCTGAAGCTAGGATCCCTGAGTTCAAGTCTAGGACCTCACTTGCTAGCTGTGAGCCCTTGGGCAAGTGACTTTAAACCTCTCTGGGCCCCAGTCCCTTCCTCTGTAAAATGGGGACAATAAGAACACTGTTCATACAGTTGTGCTTGAAGTAAGTTATTTCATGTAAGTCACCTATATAAGCAATCACTATTGCTACAGATATGGCAAATTGCTAACATTTGTTGAATATGGGAGTTGGCTCAATGATGTTCTTATAATTTCTCATGTTTGAAATAATTATATTAAAAAAAATAGAACTTCCTTCAATCAAAGGCATATCATTCTGACTATATCACCATGGAAATTAACCTTTAGGAAACTACCAAAGAAACATAATGGGAAAACAGGTTAAACATATGCCAACTATTCTCCAAATGAGGTCCTAGGGCCAGGAACACCAGCATCATCTGGGAATTTGTCAGGAATGCAAATTTCTCAGGCCCCATCACAGACCCACTACATCAGGAACCTGGGGCCGAGGACAGTCAGTCTGTTTTGACAAAACCTCCAGGGGATTCTGGTTCACACTAGAGGCCATCACCAGGGCCAAAGGAAGAACCCTGTGGCTTGGGGACTCAAAGTGATCCACGAGGCCAAATGTCTCTGATATTGATGCGGCCACTAGTTGGGGCATCTTGACTGGCACCACTGGGAATCCGTTCTCCCTAATAACCCTGTTAGCCACTTACAGGGGAGCTGAGAGAACTAGTTCGGCAGGATGCCCAGGAGAAATGCAGCTTCACTTCCCCCTAGCCTCGCTGGTGGGGTGGACTGCGACTGATGAAGGTGATGTGGATGGCTCTTGTGAATTTCTCTTAGTAAGATAGTATCTGACCATAACTCCAGAATATATCATTGTTCATTCACAGAGATCTTAACCCTCTCAAATTCACTGGCCCCCTGCACCCCCAGCCTCCCCCTGCCCCTGCAACCACCACCAGGGTCTGCTACACAGATGCCAGCTTAACCCTCAAGCCGTAAATGTAGCTTAGGGTAGTGACATTGGTCTACTGCCCTAACTCTGGCGTTCCCAGACAGGGAATTTCCAACAGTGGTTGTTTGAAATATGAGAGAACTATCAAAATGCTGTAAGAGCCATCTTCATAAATTATAAAATAGATTAAAATGATGGCATTTGTTCTGCAATGGTGTTCACACTGCACATTGATCATCAGGATAGAAGTTAGAAACAAAGGCAAATTGTGAGCATAATCTCCTGGGAAATGTTGTACAGGGTTAGGCGTAGCAGGAAATGATGTTTTGAGATGGTTTAGTGCCTTGATCAATGAATACTGGAGAGATGCTCAATAAACGTTTGTTGAATGAATCAATAAAATAGGCCATTCACATTACACACCTGTGTCTCATCACACACACACACACACACACACACATACACACACTTTAACAAGGCTCAGACAATCGGTCTATGCTTAGGCATGAGGCCCTTCCAGCTGCCACAAAAATTTTAGAAAAGAGGGCAAAAAAATTACCCAAAGATAGAAAACCCAACCTCCAGAACAAGCAGTGAAAGGAAGGAGCTCACAGAATGATGAAACTCGACTTCCTTCTGATAAAATTAATGATAATGAACTTCTGATCTAGAGAAGCAGGCTGCTCACACCCAGTGAAAGGACTCGAGGGATGGAATCTCAAAGGTCGGCAAAGTTAACTACAGAGAGGGACCTTAAGTGAATCAATCATGGTTGAAGTACTAGATAGCAGGATTAAGTGGCTAATAAACGGGATGTTCTGCTGACCTCTAACACAGGAGGGAGGAGACAATGAGATAAGTAAAGCTGGTGAGGATAATAAGACTATAATTATGGCCAAGTTCAAACTACTGAATGTACATTAAAGAACCCTCAGGATAACGTGAAGAGAGAGGGAAATCTGGCCTCCAGAAATTAATTCTGCCTTTAACGCCTGAGATGCTCCCTGCTGCATCTCCCTCAGACCAATGTGCAAATAAAACCACTGCAATGGAAGTTTCAAACACATTAAGGCCATGCTGGTGGTTCACAAGCTGCAAAGGGAAGGCAGAAAGAAGGGAAGCCTCATCAGCAGAAGAGACCAGTTGTGCTCAGAAGTCATGCCATAGTAATTATTTAAACCATAACTGTTGTAGCCACCGTCCATGGGCACTTGGTGAGCTTCTGCTATGCATATGGTGGTGAGGTTAGCACATGCTGGGATGTTTAAGACACACCCCCCACACACAGGGAGTTCCAGGCTGGAAGATAAAATAAAATGCAGCAGATTTACAAGTTGATTATTTCTGATTGTGGGAATTCATGGTATGATGATAAAGCAGCAAAAAATAAATGTGTTAAATAAAGAGCACTTGGTTAGGGAAGAGCATACAGTCTCCCTTTGCATCTATAATGTTTTTTTTTTCCCAGAATGCTTTATATAATTGTTCCCTTAATCCCTTGGGTGAAATAAACGTGTGGCGGCTTTACTACACTATTGATTCAAATTATCACTGTAATGACAGTGCTGTCCAGGGAGCTGTCACTGGGTTCCTCGAGATGCCCGGACGGCTGTCATGTGCGTTATCAAGGAGCACGCAGAAGAGGAAGCCCCTCCCTGCCTGAATCACTGATGGCACTGCCAGGTCTGACGCTTGGTACTGGGGACTTGGGGCTGATTTTCACGAGCCAAAAGGGAAGTCTTCAAAGGGTTTGCAACTGCGGGGTCAGTGTGCCCAGTGGCGTGACCCTAAGGGACTCAGCTTCCAAATTTTAGACCAACAGTCCTAAAGACACGATAGAACATTAACAAAGACAGGAAGGAACACAATTTATAGGACAGGGCCCCTGCAGGAAACAAAGACACACTCAAATCCTGAAAAGAATCTCAGGGCAGGCCTGCTTACAGGACAGGGCGTGGCTAAGGGGACTCTCCGGGCTGATCAGGTGCTCGACAGCGGCACCCAAAGGAAGCCCTTGCCACTTCCGGGACGGCAGGAACACGGGAGGAAGCCCTGCTACCGGAGCCGGTCAAGCGCTGCAGCGCCGAGGACGCAGATGAAACGCCTGCTCTCTCTCCTCCTGCCCTCTGACCCCTGCCACTGGCCTCCAGTGGCTGGACCCCAGTGCGAAGCCAGAGGAAGTCCACAGGGGTCAGATTCCTGGGACTGGCACAGAACGGAAGAATGCAGAGATGGTGCTGCAGATGAGTAATAACCAGACCCCGCAGTTCAAGGGCTCAAAGTGTAAGAGGCAAGGGTGAGGGCAGGCCTGAAAGGCTGATAGGCAGGCATGAGTGCTGCGAGGCCACCACACCATCACGCTGATGTCCCACTGGTGTCCTGAAGCCGGCTGGAAGAACACTGAGGACTCTTCTGATTAAGGGAGAGAGAAGCGCCAGGAGTCTGGGATTTACATCGCGCAGACCTGGAGTCAAGTCCTCGTTCAGCCTTGTTCTGACCACGTAACCTCGGGCAAGCTATGTAACCTCCTCAAGGCTGTTTGCACTTCTGGAAAAGAGTATTTGAAATCAAATAACGCTCACAAAGGACTTAGCCCATTTCCTGGCTTATAGTAAATGCTCCAAAATAGTAGTTATTTATATGAACTAGGAAATCAGAATCCCACTGAAGCTGCTTAAGCAAAAGAAGGGGTTCATTCTAAGGATGCAGGGTGTCTGGAAGAAGTCAGGGGCAGGGTGCCAACTATTTTCAGAAAGACCCCACAGGCAGGACCCTGTCCTTCATCTCCTGGTTGTGCTTTTTCTGCACATCTTCATCCTCTTTCCCTGTCTAAGCGCTGGCTGTCTCTATTTAACTGTCCACATGGTGCACTGTGACCACCCGATATGGTTCCTGAATACTGAACAATCATAATAATTTCCAGTCACCACACCTCATTCCCTGGCCAGTCCTCAACCCTAGCCCTAGATTCCTGGGGACAGACTCGACTGGGCTGGCGCGGGTAAGGAGTCCACCGCAGCCCAGTCACCCTCAGTGTTCTTTTCCCTAGCACCCTGCAGACCCCCTGTCAGCCCGTCCACTGCCGAGAGGACTGCATCAATGTCCTTCCTCAATTCTGGCTTCTTCTTGAATGTGGCCAGTGGGGATCCCCAGAAGATGCTGAAGTAAGCGAGTGCAAGAGGTTGGAGGCCCTCCCTGCAGGGTCAGCTGGGGTTGGCTTCAACCCTCCACCAAAGGCCATGGTTTCCCTCAAGGAGACCCACGCTGCTGGGTGATATGGTTTCAGAAGGCATGCCCTCTTCTTGTTCCTTGTTCCTTGACTAGTGGTTCTGACAGCCTGGCTGGTGCTAACCCTTGAGCATGGGCACTATTGTCCAGGTCTCCTCACACCCCACCCATATGCTTGTCAACTGTGCCTTTGTTGAAACTCCCGAAATTAATTTGAATATGCTGTCAGTATCCTGCTGGGACTCTAACTAACACAAATGGCCAGGGCATGGAGTTAAAGATTCTCAATAATGAGGCTCCTGGGCCCTATACCCACTGGGTGTCCCTGCTGGGGAAGGGGTATTATTGAAAGGTGGGAAGCTCACGGTGTTTTCTATGTTGTTATTGCTGCTCTTGTTTTCATTATACTAGTATCACAAACATTATTCACTGATTAGAACTTCTCTCCGTTCTCAAAAGTTGGATCCTGGATTGGAGTCATCCTCCATTTCCCACACAACTCAAATGCAAAAGGCCTCCAGCAGTACAACCATGTGTACCCTTGAGGCTTACGCTGGCTTCTCCTGGCTTCTTATGCAAGCCGCCACAGTCCTTAACCAGGATTCTCTGACTTTGAAAAGCCTTGGTGATCCCCAGTTTCTTGGTCCAAGTGGTGACACTGGCAGAACTCTGAGGGACCCAGGACTGACCCGCTGTCCACAGAACACAGATGTATGTAAAAGAGGATTTCTCTGATCACAGCAGGGCAGTGGGGAATGCAGCTCTCCCCTTTTAAAAAGCAGGACTTTCAGGATCATTATCAAACCATGTAAAAGACCAAAGTCTCAATTCTAGGCCGCTGCCATTCTAGCTGATCACACACCCCTCTCTGCCATCCTTTCCACCTAGAAAACAGACTCTTTTGTCGGTGATTAAATGAACCCATCCACCTGCTTCCAAGATTAGGAAGAAGTCATTCCTGTTTAACTGTTTACAATGTACCACAAATTGCTGAAGGCACCAGGGACAAAATGCAATCCTGATGCCCCGTTCTCTCCTTCAAGTCTGAGATAACATGCCTGTAACAAGTAGCAGGACCCCTCTGGTACTGGGGTTAAACATGGACATTCTTGAGGAGATGGGCAGAAGATGGTGGCATGAGTAGAGCAGCGGAAATCTCCTCCCAAAACCACATATATCTATGAAAATATAACAAAGACAACCCTTCCTAGAATAAAGACCAGAGGACACAGGACAATATCCAGATCACATCCGCACCTGAGAAAACTCAGCACCTCACGAAGGGGGTAAGATACAAGCCCCGGCTCAGCGGGAGCCGAGCGCCCATCCCCCAACTCCCGGTGGGAGAAGAATAGGCAGAGCGGGAGGGAAACAGAGCCCAGGACTGCCGAACACCCAGCCCCAGCCATGCGGGCCAGAGCGCAGACACAGTACGTGCCCAGGGGGCCCTGGATGCTAGGGAAACAGGGCAGCAAGAACAGTGAGTGGGCACCGGTGGCCTGGCGCTGGAGGACACCAGAAAAGCGAGCGACCATTTTTTTTTTCTCTTTTGTTTTGGTGAGCGCTTTGTGGAAGTCTTAAAGGGATAGGGACCCCAATACTAGAGAAACACGGCAGCAAGACCGGTGAGCAGATGCCTGAGGCTGGCACCGGAGAATAAAGAAAAACGAGCGGCCACCTTTATTTTTTTAATTAAAAAAAATTTTTTTTTTTTGTGGTCGTTGTTTTGTTTTGCCAGGTGCTTTTTGGAAGTCTTAAAGGGGCAGGGTGGGACACTTAATCCAGAGGTAGGGAATCCAGGGATCTCTGGACACCCTAACCCCTGGGCTGCAGGGAGCAGGCAGGCCCCTTACGGAGATAAATAGCCTCCCAGCAGCTCCTGCTCCAACGCGACTCCACCACTTTGGAGCAGCTGCCCGAGCCAGGCCACGCCCACAGCAACAGCGGAGATTAACTCCATAGCAGCCGGGCAGGAAGCAGAAACCCTGTCTGCGCGCAGCTGCACAGCACAAGCCACTAGAGGCCGCTGTTCTCCCAGGAGAGGAGGGCCACAAACCAACAAGAAGGGAAGTTCTTACAGCTGTCACTCGTCGCAGCTCTGCAAACTATTCCTATCACCATGAAAAGGCAAAGCTACAGGCAGACAAAGATCACAGAGACAACACCAGAGAAGGAGACAGACCTAAACAGTCTTCCTGAAAAAGAATTCAAAATAAGAATCATAAACATGCTGACAGAGATGCAGAGAAATACGCAAGAGAAATGGGATGAAGTCCAGAGGGAGATCACAGATTTCAGAAAGGAGATCACAGAAATGAAACAAACTCTGGAAGGGTTTATAAATAGAATGGATAGGATGCAAGAGGCCATTGATGGAATTGAAACCAGAGAACAGGAACGCATAGAAGCTGACATAGAGAGAGACGAAAGGATCTCCAGGAATGAAACAATATTAAGAGAACTGTGTGACCAATCCAAAAGGAACAATATCCATATTATAGGGGTTCCAGAAGAAGAAGAGTGAGGAAAAGAGATGGAAAGTATCTTAGAAGAAATAATTGCTGAAAACTTCCCCAAACTGGGGAAGGAAATAATCAAACAGACCACGGAAATACACAGAACCCCCAACAGAAAGGATCCAAGGAGGACAACACCAAGACACATAATAATTAAAATGGCAAAGATCAAGGACAAGGAAAGAGTTTTAAAGGCAGCTAGAGAGAAAAACGTCACCTATAAAGGAAAACCCATCAGGCTAACATCAGACTTCTCGACAGAAACCCTACAGGCCAGAAGAGAATGGCACGATATATTTAATACAAAGAAACAGAAGGGCCTTGAACCAAGGATACTGTATCCAGCACGACTATCATTTAAATATGATGGCGGGATTAAACAATTCCCAGACAAACAAAAGCTGAGGGAATTTGCTTCCCACAAACCACAACTACAGGACATCTTACAGGGACTGCTCTATATGGGAGCACTCCTAGAAAGAGCACAGCACAAAACACCCAACATAAAAGAATGGAGGAGGAGGAATAAGAAGGGAGAGAAGAAAAGAATCTCCAGACAGTGTATATAACAGCTCAATAAGCGAGCTAAGGTAGGCAGTAAGATACTAAAGAGGCTAACCTTGAATCTTTGGTAACCACGAATTGAAAGCCTGCAATGGCAATAAGTACATATCTTTCAATAGTCACCCTAAATGTTAATGGGTTGAATGCACCAATCAAAAGACACAGAGTAATAGAATGGATAAAAAAGCAAGACCCATCTATATGCTGCTTACAAGAAACTCACCTCAAACCCAAAGACATGCACAGACTAAAAGTCAAGGGATGGAAAAACATATTTCAAGCAAGCAACAGCGAGAAGAAAGCAGGGGTTGCAGTACTAATATCAGACAAAATAGACTTCAAAACAAAGAAAGTAACAAGAGATAAAGAAGGACACTACATAATGATAAAGGGCTCACTCCAACAAGAGGATATAACCATTCTAAATATATATGCACCCAACACAGGAGCACCAGCATATGTGAAGCAAATACTAACAGAACTAAAGGGGGAAATAGACTGCAATGCATTCATTCTAGGAGACTTCAACACACCACTCACCCCAAAGGATAGATCCACCAGGCAGAAAATAAGTAAGGACACGGAAGCACTGAACAACACAGTAGAGCAGATGGACCTAATAGACATCTATAGAACTCTACATCCAAAAGCAACAGGATATACATTCTTCTCAAGTGCACATGGAACATTCTCCAGAATAGACCACATACTAGGCCACAAAAAGAGCCTCAGAAAATTCCAAAAGATTGAAATCCTACCAACCAACTTTTCAGACCACAAAGGCATAAAACTAGAAATAAACTGTACAAAGAAAGCAAAGAGGCTCACAAACACATGGAGGCTTAACAACACGCTCCTAAATAATCAATGGATCAATGACCAAATCAAAATGGAGATCCAGCAATATATGGAAACAAATGACAACAACAACACTAAGCCCCAACTTCTGTGGGACACAGCAAAAGCAGTCTTAAGAGGAAAGTATATAGCAATCCAAGCATATTTAAAAAAGGAAGAGCAATCCCAAATGAATGGTCTAATGTCACAATTATCGAAATTGGAAAAAGAAGAACAGATGAGGCCTAAGGTCAGCAGAAGGAGGGACATAATAAAGATCAGAGAAGAAATAAATAAAATTGAGAAGAATAAAACAATAGCAAAAATCAATGAAACCAAGAGCTGGTTCTTCGAGAAAATAAACAAAATAGATAAGCCTCTAGCCAGACTTATTAAGAGGAAAAGAGAGTCAACACAAATCAACAGTATCAGAAACGAGAAAGGAAAAATCACGACGGACCCCACAGAAATACAAAGAATTATTACAGAATACTATGAAAACCTATATGCTAACAAGCTGGGAAACCTAGGAGAAATGGACAACTTCCTAGAAAAATACAACCTTCCAAGACTGACCCAGAAAGAAACAGAAAATCTAAACAGACCAATTACCAGCAATGAAATTGAAGCGGTAATCAAAAAACTACCAAAGAACAAAACCCCCGGGCCAGATGGATTTACCTCGGAATTTTATCAGACATACAGGGAAGACATAATACCCATTCTCCTTAAAGTTTTCCAAAAAATAGAGGAGGAGGGGATACTCCCAAACTCATTCTATGAAGCTAACATCACCCTAATACCAAAACCAGGCAAAGACCCCACCAAAAAAGAAAACTACAGACCAATATCCCTGATGAACGTAGATGCAAAAATACTCAACAAAATATTAGCAAACCGAATTCAAAAATACATCAAAATGATCTTACAACATGACCAAGTGGGATTCATCCCAGGGATGCAAGGATGGTACAACATTCGAAAGTCCATCAACATCATCCACCACATCAACAAAAAGAAAGACAAAAACCACATGATCATCTCCATAGATGCTGAAAAAGCATTTGACAAAGTGCAACATCCATTCATGATAAAAACTCTCAGCAAAATGGGAATAGAGGGCAAGTACCTCAACATAATAAAGGCCATCTATGATAAACCCACAGCCAACATTATATTGAACAGCGAGAAACTGAAAGCATTTCCTCTGAGATCGGGAACTAGACAGGGATGCCCACTCTCCCCACTGTTATTTAACATAGTACTGGAGGTCCTAGCCACAGCAATCAGACAAAACAAAGAAATACAAGGAATCCAGGTTGGTAAAGAGGAAGTTAAACTGTCACTATTTGCAGATGACATGATACTGTACATAAAAAACCCTAAAGACTCCACGCCAAAACTAGTAGAACTGATATCAGAATACAGCAACGTTGCAGGATACAAAATCAACACACAGAAATCTGTGGCTTTCCTATACACTAACAATGAACCAACAGAAAGAGAAAACTTTAAGGAGAAAGAGAAAACAGGAAAACAACTCCATTCACAATTGCATCAAAAAAAATAAAATACCTAGGAATAAACCTAACCAAAGAAGTGAAAGACTTATACTCTGAAAACTACAAGTCACTCTTAAGAGAAATTAAAGGGGACACTAACAGATGGAAACTCATCCCATGCTCGTGGCTAGGAAGAATTAATATCGTCAAAATGGCCATCCTGCCCAAAGCAATATACAGATTTGATGCAATCCCTATGAAACTACAAGCAACATTCTTCAATGAACTGGAACAAATAATTCAAAAATTCATATGGAAACACCAAAGACCCCGAATAGCCAAAGCAATCCTGAGAAAGAAGAATAAAGTAGGGGGGATCTCACTCCCCAACTTCAAGCTCTACTATAAAGCCATAGTAATCAAGACAATTTGGTACTGGCACAAGAGCAGAGCCACAGACCAATGGAACAGACTAGAGAATCCAGACATTAACCCAGACATATATGGTCAATTAATATTTGATAAAGGAGCCATGGACATACAATGGCGAAATGACAGTCTCTTCAACAGATGATGCTGGCAAAACTGGACAGCTATATGTAGGAGAATGAAACTGGACCATTGTCTAACCCCATATACAAAAGTAAACTCAAAATGGATCAAAGACCTGAATGTAAGTCATGAAACCATTAAACTCTTGGAAGAAGACATAGGCAAAAACCTCTTAGACATAAACATGAGTGACCTCTTCTTGAACATATCTCCCCGGGCAAGGAAAACAACAGCAAAAATGAACAAGCGGGACTATATTAAGCTGAAAAGCTTCTGTACAGCAAAAGACACCATCAATAGAACAAAAAGGAACCCTACAGTATGGGAGAATATATTTGAAAATGACACATCCGATAAAGGCTTGACGTCCAGAATATATAAAGAGCTCACACGCCTCAACAAACAAAAAACAAATAACCCAATTAAAAAATGGGCAGAGGAACTGAACAGACAGTTCTCCAAAAAAGAGATACAGATGGCCAACAGACACATGAAAAGATGCTCCACATCACTAATTATCAGAGAAATGCAAATTAAAACTACAATGAGGTATCACCTCACACCAGTAAGGATGGCTGCCATCCAAAAGACAAACAACAACAAATGTTGGCGAGGCTGTGGAGAAAGGGGAACCCTCCTACACTGCTGGTGGGAATGTAAGTTAGTTCAACCATTGTGGAAAGCAGTATGGAGGTACATCAAAATGCTCAAAACAGACTTACCATTTGACCCAGGAATTGCACTCCTAGGAATTTACCCTAAGAATGCAGCAATCAAGTATGAGAAAGATCAGTGCACCCCTATGTTTATCGCAGCACTATTTACAATAGCCAAGAATTGGAAGCAACCTAAATGTCCATCGATAGATGAATGGATAAAGAAGATGTGGTATTTATACACAATGGAACACTACTCAGCCATAAGAAAAGGGCAAATCCAATCATTTGCAGCAACATGGATGGAGCTGGAGGGTATTATGCTCAGTGAAACAAGCCAAGCAGAGAAAGAGAAATACCAAATGATTTCACTCATCTGTGGAATATAACTACAAAGGAAAAAGTGAAGGAACAAAACAGCAGCAGAATCACAGAACTCAAGAATGGACAAACAGGTACCAAAGGGAAAGGGACTGGGGAGGATGGGTGGGTAGGGAGGGATAAGGAGTGGGGAGAAGTAGGGGGGTATTAAGATTAGCATGCATGGGGGGGTAACAGAAAAGGGAGGGCTGTACAACACAGAGAAGGCAAGTAGTGATTCTACAACATTTTGCTATGCTGATGGACAGTGACTGTAAAGGGGTTTATAGGGGGGACCTGGTATAGGGGAGAGCCTAGTAAACATAATATTCATCATGTAAGTGTAGATTAGTGATACCAAAAAAAAAGGGCAATTACTGTGTGGTAACCTCCAATGAGTTCTACACAAGGGTATAAAGGGCATATAAAAGTGTAGGCAAAGGGTCTTTCTGTGTTTATACAGAGGATCAAAGCCTAATTGGGCTACCCCGAAAATGAACTAAGATACGATATGAAAGAGAACTTCCAACATCAGCACTCTCGGGAAGACTCATGCCAGAAGATGATCATCAAAAAACCCCAACAAAGATCCACGCACTGCTACAGCTGTAGATGCACTCATCCCACCAGCTCCTGGACTTGCCATGGGAATGAGGAAGGAGATATCTAAGCTGGCCTGTGCATACAGTAAAACAACAAATTTGACTGGATCTATACTGTTGGAACTCAATCAAGAATTAGGAGAACTGCAAATTGTAGTGCTCCAAAATCTTACAACCGCAGACTATTTACTGTTAAAAGAACATAAGGGATGGTTGTTTCAATTTGTCTGATTTCTCTCAGACTGTTCAAGTTCAGTTGGACAATATCCACCATATCATAGATAAGTTTTCACAAATGCCTAAAGTGCCTATCTGGTTTTCTTGGTTTCACTGGAGATGGCTGGTAATTACAGGTATGCTTTGGTTATGTAACTATACTCCTATTATGTTAATGTGTGTGTGCAATTTAAGTAGTAGCTTAAAACCTATCCATGCTGAAGTTACTCTACAAGAAGATATATCAAAGAAATAATCCATCTTCCCATGTTTTCTTCCACCTGCTACTTCTATAGCTTTTCTTCTTCCTTCCTAATTACAACCCTTAAATAGAATTCGTGCCTCATATCAAATTTACCGAGTATCATAATTCTTCCGAGTGGTAAAGATACCTCAAGACAAATGCTGGGCATAGAAGCCACAGGGCATAAATATGCAAAGAAATAAAAAGCTAACCATTTCAAACAATAAGGCTTCTCTCTCACTTACCAACTTTACATTTCCCTGTATGGCCCCGGAAGATGACTGGTTAGCCAGAAACGGGTAAAATTCCTCAAGGGAGGAACAACCTAAGACAGGCACAGTCGCAGGGGGGTCATCAGGTGAGAAATCGGGGATCAACAGAGGTCAGGCTTAGATCCTCACCCCCCCTGTTCTGAGAGAAATCTTCTGCATACGTGGGTGTTTTATTGCCCTGGTCTAGCTTGGATTAACACATAGTCTACAGGCACACACCTGATCATCTACATTTGCTCTCTTACAACACTAAACTATGCTTTCTACCTTTATCTTGTATCTACCTACCACTTCTGCATTTTATTAAAAATAATAATAATAAAGAGAGAAATGTGGTATCCACATATAAATCAAGTATAAAAATCAAATGAGTATTTATATTTGAACTGTTTATAGTTCATAATGCATGAGCAAAACCAAAAGTTTCTGTGATGACTGCCCTTGTACTGTTCACTGTGTAACTTATTCACTATGTAAGAATTTGTTCTCCATGTAAGAACTTGTTTGTTATGCCTCAGAAGATTGGAGACTGACAAAAATTAGGCTTGGGGTGGATTAATGATTGTGCATTGAGCATTGACTCCCCTATACAGAATTTTATTGTTTTTAACAACCATTTGATCAATAAATATGAGAGCTGCCCTCACAAAAAAAAAAAAAAAAACATGCACTTTCTTGATAAGAAAATATATCCTGCCACATAGCAGAGGTCATTTTTTGTAAAATTAAAAGCAAACATCAAGTGGAATCATTCTTCCTGACCTGGAGTAGGTTTATAGGATGAAAATGAAAAGTGGAGAAAGTAAGGATTAATTTACTAAGACAGTTGTCTGTTTTTTTTCTAGCTTGTTTAAATATTTGTGATTCCAGCATGGAGTCCCACTCTCCGAACTCAATGTTATCATCCAGTTGATCTTGCAACAGTTATCCATATGAGTTGTTGCCATGGAAACAGTGATGAAGTCACATGCCCAGCACAGAGGTTTTTTGGTGGCTTTAAGAAAGTTAAGTACAGTTGAAAAATCTAATTCTGTTATTTAACAGCTGTATGACATTGGGCACATTAGTATACTTCTTTAGCCTAATTTTCTTCACCTGAAAATTGGGAATAACAGCTCTAAGAGTTTTTATAAGAATCAAATGAGGTCATCTGGGTAAAGTGCTTAGTATGTGTTCTGGCACTACATGTGCTCAGTAAATGTTAAGTGCTTCCACTCTTATGTATTAGGAACTTAGACCATGTATTCACTCATTCATTCATAACCTCGTTCACCTATTTCACAAATAATCATTGAGCTTCACTGTGTTACAGACACTGGTCGAGATAACAAAATAGTGAAAAAAAATTGACATAGTTTGGCCTTCATGGAGATTCCATTCTAGTGAGGGAGACACAATTAACAGTAAACCGTACGTGTATGAAATATTCTATCTGGTAGTGATAAATGCTATGAAGAAGCTTAGGGCAGGGCAAGAGGGGAAAGGGGGCAGATTGCGGAGGCACAGAGAGCTGTTGCAGAGAGCAGCCTCTCTGAGGGGAGGCATTTGAGGACAGACCGCAGAGGCAGGGGACAGGATAGCCTGTGGATGTGCGGGGAGGCCAAGCACAAGAGGTGTGCGGAAATGCAAGTGGGCTGGAGAGACAGGACCACGGGGAGAAGGGGAGAACACCAGCGGCTCTGCTGTCAGGAAGCAAGGACACCTGGGCATCCCAGACTCGTGGATGAGATAAAAGAGGCGGTCGTAGCTGGAAGAGGAAACCACAGAGCACGGTAGTGCGAGAGGAAGCCCCCAGGTCCTGCTGCCTGGAAGAGAACCTCCGCTCTGCCACTCGCCAGCTTGCAATGAGGCGCCCAGCCGACAGCCTCAGCATCACCGGGAGCTTATTGGAAATGCAGACGCAGACTCCCAGGTCCTCCTCTAGTCCTACAAGATCAGACACCGCAGTACGACCAGATCCCCAGGTGACTCATAAACTCATTGAAGGCTAGTGCTTCTTAGCCTAGGGCTTGATACTTAACATCCCTGGGCCTCAGAAACCCCACCCACAAAACAGGTATCACTAAAGTACTCCCTCATAAGGTCCTTCATAAGGTTATTGTGAATTTTAAATGAGCCTGTGACAATAAAATACTCAGCCCAGTGCTCAAGACATTGCAATTGCTCAGCAAGTATTAGTTCTTGCATTTAATCCCTAGTGGGTTAACATAGCAGGGGGCCAGGCCCTAAAGGTCTGAGTTGAAGAGAGGAAACCTTTGTATCCTTTATGAAGCCCTGTAAGAAACCAAGATTCTAAGGGAATGTTTCTTGGGACTCCCGGGAACCATCACTGTTACTTTTCTCTGCTTCAAGCCCCACTTGGAATGTGTGCAGGAGTTTTGCTGCACCTGCTCTTGAGACTCCAGAAAGACCCATCACTTTGTCTATATAATCAAGGCCATCTTCACATGTGAAGAGAGCCCTGGAGCCCTATTATCAGCAGCACCTGCAGTAGGAGTCGGGTTTCTGATGGTGGAGATTGTTAGCAGGGACCCACACTCCTTGACCTGCTTCCCCTGAGATTCATAGCTCTTACCAGTGGTTTTCCTCCATGGGAAACTAACTGGCTCTGGAGAGGCTCAAACCTGAATATTGGCCTGGATACCACTGTATTTCCAAGTGTAAGCCAAGATGGCAGCTGTCAAATCCACCTCATTACAGCTGCATTACTATAAATCTCCAAACCACAGTTGTGAAAAACAGCAAATTCCATTTATTAAACGTGAGCTTGTAACTTGGCAACTATGATGGAGTGGCTAAGCAGTTGGCCCTGCAGGCAGACTGGTTTCCAACCCCTGCTCAACCCTTTGGCCTTCTCTCTGGTTATCGAGCCTCCTTAAAGTTCAGTTTCCTCATCTGAAACGGAGGGGTGACAAGAGGACCCACTTCATGGGGTGTTGTAAGAATTAAATCAGATAATGCATATAAAGAATCTTTAAAAGTCCTGGAAGACACTAAATGTTCTTAAAATGTCAGCAGTTATCATCATTATTATTATTGTCTTTAATTCCACATATGCTACATTGTGAGTCAAAAAGGAAAATTTCTCAGGTACAGGGGGCTCATTCTTCAACTAAGAGAATAAGAAAAGCAATGTTCTACTGCTAGGAGGGACAAAAAATAAAAATAAAATTGAACTGCGTGATCAGAATGAGAATGAAAAGAAGCAAACCACTCAGGAGGGATTTCTGAAATAGCGGCAAGAGGACTTTGTGAACTTTTGTGTTCAGGGAGTGAGGAGAAAGACAGTCAGTCCTCCACATTCTTACAAGGATGGCGATGACATCACACTCCATGGAGAACAATGAGAAAGGTTCATGTAAAAGGACAAGGATTCAAAGGCAGTTTGTAAATTTGGGGGAAGTACTTGATCTGGACAAGCAATGTGTAGTTGTTCAGAGTACAGGGTTAAATAAATATAATAAAATGAGCCAAAATTGGTCATTAAGGAAATGCAAAGTGCAACCACAATGAGATACCATTTATCTCATTCTAGATATAAAAGGACTGGCAATGCCAAGCGTTGGTGAAGAGGTAGAAGAACTGGAACTCTCATTCACTGTGGATGGCAGTGTAAATGGATATGACCATTTGGGGAAAAGATTTTATCATATTTATTAAAGCAAAAATACATTAATTCCACTCCTGGGCATATAGACAGTTGAAGTGAATGCTTAGTCCATGAAAATACTTAGTCCAAGTGACATTATTCATAACTGACAAAAACTAGGAACAAGCTAAATGTCCTAAATGTAGAATGAATTAATACCACAATGTGTTCACATGATGTAATCATGCACAGCAATGAAAAACAATGAACTACTGAGTGTCATAGTCAAAATGTTGACTGAAAATATCCAGATACCCAAAAAAGCACTGGATGATGATATTTACATAAAGTGCAAGAACTGGCAAAGCTAACCTACAAGCATATGAGAGTTAAAATAGTGGTTACATCTGGGGGGTATTATCTGTGAGACAGTACAAGCAAACCAGCCCTCTGGGGTGGTGGAGATGTCCATATCTTGAACAAAGTGGTGAGCCATACATTGTAAATGTATGCAATTTAGTTTGTGAAGGTTACACCACAATAGAAAAATAAATTTATAAAAAGAACACAGAGCTAAAATATGCAAGCTGGTCTTAAAAACAACACACATGAGAAGAGTTAGCACTTACAGAATGCACTGGAACTACAAGGCTGAAGTGATTATTTAGCATTCAAAATAAGTTCTTGGTCCTAACAGGACTATCAAACACTGTTGAAAGCCATTCTTGGAATTAATAGTGGTTTTGGTATTTATCAACCATGGCCACAGTGTGATCTGTAATAAGCCTCCAGAAGGAGCTGTTTGGCAGAAGAAGGGGAAGGTGTGTCTCCTACGTTCTCTCTCTGTCCTGAACTTGCAGGGAGCTTGGAGGAGCTGAGTGTCTATCACAGAGCTGCCACTAGAGGGCACCACTTGGAGCCTCTCCCAGAACCAGTCATGTGAAGTGACTCCTAAATGGCTCCCAAGAGAAACCCCCAGTCACCACCTGTCTCAACAGTGACCCACAAGCTTATAAAAAGCAGCAAATTATGTGTCATCCTGAGGGAGGATGGTGCTGGGGATTCTTCTTCTGGGGGTGGATTCAGTTGAGCTGCTTCCTTTCCTACCTTCTAATGAGGAAAACAAACAGGAAACAGGATGTGTTCAGACTGTAGTTAGTGATATGAAGCAAATGACTAGGATGAGGTGGAAGGTGACGATTTTAGATAGGGCGGTCAGGGGCTACCTCGCTGAAGAGGCGACGTTTCAACTGAGGCCTCAATAATGGGAAGAAAACAGGCATCCAACAGACGGGAGAGGAAGTGCCCAGACAGGAGCAGGACGTGCTGTGCAGGCTTCCCTGCCCTGTCATGGACCAGCTGTGGGGACCAGCACTCACAGGGGCCTAGCCCATCTCTCCAAACCTTTCATTTGGGATCAAGAGGTGGGAATGCTCTCTGGTTTTCCATTTCTCCTCACCACAGGGAAGAAACAGCAATTTTCCACCAGCAAAAACCAGTACTGGGGGGATAAACAACCCAAGAGTTAGAGCTCAACATGGGACAAGAAAACTTACTGGATTTAGAATATTTTGCTCAGAAAAATGGCATATACACATAGTGACCGTTCCAGTGGGAAATAAACAATGAAATAGCAATTATGTGTTGGGTGCGCAGGTGGAATTACATGCACAGAAGTAGCAGGGATGCTCAGCCCTGGTGTGTCCTCCCCTTCCCAGGTTCCCTGAGCACCCTGGGTTTACACCCTTCTTAGTAATTAGCACATTGGATTGTTGGTTTGCACACCACTCTCTCCTCACTAGGGTATGAGCTGCTGCAGGCAGAGACTGTGCCGAGCTTGCCTTACTGACTGCAGCTCCCAGCTCGTTAACTGATGCTCTGTAAAAACTCAGTAAATATTGGAGAAATGAATATGTGCATACATGCGAGGGTTAATGTATCAACTCAACTCAGCTGATATTTATTGAGTACCTACTATGTGCAGGTATTCCTCCAGATGCTGAGGATTTAGTATTAAGTAGAACAGGAAAAAAAGCCCACACCTCACAAAGCTTGCCTTGCCTAATAGTGGGGGATGGGGCAGACAGACAATAAAATCAACAAGATAGGAGGCCAGGGTAGCTGTTGTGGAGTCACTGAGGGTGAGAGTAGCAGGTGAGAAAAGCAGAGAGTGAATAGGGGCCCCACGGGGTAAGTAAACCTTGTTAGGACTTGGCCTTGTCTCAGAGAGAGAAAAAGCCATCAGGTAGCTCTGAACAAAGGATGGTATGATCTGACATATTTTTAAAGGATTAGGAAATCTCAATTTGGTTTTAGAACTGAGGGTAAAGTATCTATCCTGTCCAGTTCTAAGCACCAAAAAGAGATGCACCCTTACCTGGCACAAGAAAAAAAGAAACAGATGTCTGAGGCTCTCTCCATGAGCCACACGGAGTAAAAGCATCTGAACAGGACTCTAAAGGGACCAGCTTCAGAGCTTACCTGCCCACGGTGCTGATGATATCGGCTGTCACCTCCCTCATTTTTTCCCCCAGTTTTATTGGGATATAGTTGACACATATCATTGTATTAGTTTAAGGTGCATAACATAATGATTTCATATTTGCACATATTGCAAAATGATTACCACAATAAGCCTAATTAACATCCATCACTTCACATAGCTACAATTTCTTTTTCTTATGATGCAAATGCTTAATATTTACTCTTAGAAACTTTCACATATGAAATAGAGTATTGTCAACTATACTCACAGTCATTTTTAAAGATAAATGCCAAGGATGAAAAGTAGGCATTGCCCAATTTAGTCCCAATCTGAGGGTCATTTCAGAGCTCTTTGTCAGGGTTTCCAGCAGTGTGAACAGACTAACAGGGCCACCAGAGCTTGTCCAGGGCATGAAGACTGCTCTGCAAAGTGCCTTTGCAGCAGCCAGGGCCCAGCCTTGCAGGACCTGGGGGCAAGGGGTGCCCTCAGCTCACATATATCCATAGGAATTGCTCTAACTGCCACTGCTTCCTCCCATTGCCATAGCAAATGGCCTTTCCTTTTCAGGCTCATAAACTGAAATAGAAATCCTAAGAACCCTACACACCCTTCTGTTAGCTGTTTCTTTACTTCGTCTTCTTGTCATGCTCCCTTTCATCAATCTCAAAAAGTCCCTGGATTCACCCCAGAACTTCTGTCTGTAATTATTTGCTTTTGATTTGTGTTTTTTAACTGTCTTTTGGGGTCAGAGAGAAACTTCCGTTTCTGTCTTCCTGGGTTCCTTAGAACCTGCGAGAGTCCATGTCCCAGTGCATCTGCTGCATATCCTGGAACACATAAACCCTAGTATTCAGTTCATCCAGTCAGGGTTGTTCTAATTTCTTTGTACCACTTCAATATTTTTAATTTCAGCTGACAGTACACCATAGAGGTTAAAAACAGATTTTGGATTCAGACAGCTTAGGTCTATGTCCTGAATTACCAGTTAAGCCTTTTAAACTACAATCCTCTTGATCTGTCAAATGAAGATAATAAAAGCACTTGTTTCAGACAGTGATTGTAAAAATGAAATGAGATAATGAATATGCCATGCTCACAGTACAATGTCAGTGCTCCATAAACAATGTTCTTTTCACAAAGATGCAGACATGACTCCTTCTATCTGGCATTATACTAATTTTACATACAATGTGCTTCAATTAATTGCTACATTTTTATTTATTTCCTTTAGAAATGGCTCCAGGCCCAGAGAATGAACCTCGGTGAATCTTCACACCAATGTCTTCATTTTAAAGGTGTTGTCAAGCACTTCCACAGAACAGACAATTGAACCTAATTTTTGTGAGTTGGCCATGCCTCCCCACCTTTATTCTCTCCCTTTACTGGTAGTATCACTCTGCCTCCAGACTAACCCTATCCCATCTGTAGTCTGTATGTTTTAGCTACTCTAGGGAAAGAGTATTCTTCAAACCTTTGTAATTTTGCTCTTTTCCCAGCTTATCTAATAACCATGATCTTTCAGGTTCTTAAAGAAAATATGATTGCTCCTCCCTTCTTCAAGTTCCACTCACCACTTAATGCTCAGATTTAACTCTGCAGATTCAGTTTCAGCCTGTCGCTTTCAGGGCACCACATCTGTGTATAGGACGACACCCTGGATGGATTCGTGGGGTGTTTTGAAAGTTAGTGGTCCATATCTCAACAACATAACAGGGAACAATAGGCAATGACCTTCCTGAGCACTTCAAGTTTGGTGGGTGTGGGCCAGCAAGGGGCAGTCATCTCAACAAGTGACAGTTATGCAGTGTGGCTCATGGAGGCTAATGTTTCCATGTATTTTTATACCCCAGGTGCAGGCTAACTGGAGGAAACATGACAGGGATTTCCTAGAGACAGGTCAATTGATGCAGAACTTTTACTTGGACACCTGCCCATCCCAGTATCAAACTCACCTATAATCTCCTCTCCACACCCCCACCATGAAGAATTTCTTTGACATTTATCCCTACACATTTAAGAATGATTTTTAAAAATTCTTTTATACAAGTAATCAATACTTGCAGAAGACATTTTCATCTCTACCTACCCAGCTAATGAACCCTATAGTATTGAGATAAAGAACAGAAATCTCTTCATCAGGCCCCTTCTCAGCATCAGGTTGGTTTAAACTACCATGGTAATTCCTTCCTTCTTTGCCAGCAATCCACCTAGGCATGGGGATGCAACTAAGGTCTGTCTAATAAGATCTGAAGAGAGGTCTGCTGGGAAGCATCTCTTTGCTGATAAAACAATAGAGCCTCAGGAGAAAGTCTTTTTTTTCCCCTTGCCTTTCTGCTGGGGATAGCGGGCTTGAAATCTGGAACAGTGGCAATCATTTTTTCCCCATGAAGTAAAAGCCAAAAACAATCTTAAAGTCACTTAACCCTGTTCTGTCTACACTGAGCTGCTAAGCCATCTTCTTGTTATATGATATATTATATATATATAAATACCTTTATTATTTAAGACACTATTAGGCATTTTATTACTTGCATCTGAATGTATTCTAAATGCTACACCAGGCAACTCTTTGTTTTCTAAGTAGACTACTAAACAAAACAACCCTCTCTATGCCTGCCTTAAAGACTGTGTATAGATATGGTGGCATCATCAGTCTTCTTGCTGAAC
Source organism: Manis pentadactyla (assembly GCF_030020395.1). NCBI lineage: Eukaryota > Metazoa > Chordata > Mammalia > Pholidota > Manidae > Manis > Manis pentadactyla. The sequence continues at coordinate 67,237,537 of NC_080033.1, read as the reverse complement.
TTTTTAAAGTGAAGTCAAGTGCTAAGAAGTCCCCAAATGTTTGTTATGCATTTTGGATGTTCAGTTGCCCCACTGAGTTGATTGAAAAGGATTTTACCTCCCCTAAGCAAGTCCATTGAGTACACTGCTGAGTTCTTACCACCCAAAGATTGCAGTACTTCATGGCTCTTGTCACCCAGACATTGCAGAACCTGGTTATCTTCCTCCCTTTTCTCTGTCGTGGCCACGCAGCAAGGTATCTTCATCACAGCTTGCTAGGTATAAATATACAGAAGGAAAAAAAAGTCCTAGAACTCCTGGTTGTCAAGCAGGAAGAAAACCCCTACATACAGCTGGTTTCAAGAGACAGAAGAATAGAATCAGGAGCCATACTTCTTGTGGACATTGCTAATTTTAAATGGTGGCTTAATCACACAGTTTCCAGTTTAGGCTGTAAATAACAGATTACCTTTTTTTACTGTGGCCTTGCATCTGATAAGGAAATTAGAAATCTAAATATAAAGTTGTCAAGGGACAAATTTAAAATATTACATGGGGTCACTGGGTCAGAGGCAGTAGTTGACCTAAGGCATAAACACTTCACAGCTTCCCTAAAGCACATCTCCAAAAAGTGACACATGCCTGACACCTAAGACTAAGACCTAAAACACTTAAATGAGCGTCAGCTCACAATCAAAGAAGTCTGGTGGGACTGCAGCCGGAAATTAGATGTTCCAGAGAGGAAACTTCTAGAAACATGGCCAGAGGCTCTCAAATGGAGATGCAGATCAGCCACTAAGAATCAGGCCAGTCGTCTATGTTTCAAAGGCTTCACGAAGTGGAATCCATTCCTTTGGTGAATTTACTAGCCTCAAAGAGCTGACCCCTCAGTCTTAGAGACTTAGAAAGCTGACTTCTCCAGCACAGAAAGATCAGTTCCTTCTTGAAATATAAAATCATGTTATTAAAGCTTATGAGAATTGTTATAAAACTGGGATGTCACCTTATTATTACTGTGATATGATAAATGACTGTCACAGGAACTTTTATAAGTTCTCCCAATTAATCCAGTTTCTTCATAGAGCCCAAATGACAAGAGGGAACAAATCTATTTTATGTTAAAGTTTAATGGATTCAAAAGGCACTGAAATTGTAGAAGTATCACATGAGATAACCTGATACAACAAATGCACTCAGAATGGCCTTGCCAATGGACCAAAGTCAACTGACTCTACTTCCTGCAACCATCTCCCTGAGGGATGTCCTTGCCAGTGGACCCAGAATCCTCCAAGTAGGTTGACAGTTCCCCTTTCCCCTGGGTAGAGTCTGGTTGCCCATTGCCAAAAACTGCCTCCAAGATTCTCCTCTCTGCTTTTATGAACAGATTAAAATCCCTTTTGACCGACACATTTTTCACTAGATATGTTTATTCATTCAACCAGATTGCTGAGATATCTTGTAACCTAGAAGCCATCTCTCTTCCAGTTTTAAAGAACCATTACGCATTGAATCTAGGGCTTAAATCTCGGAACTTAATCTTGTAGCCCTCATTACCAGGCCCTTGGCTAAGAGCTTCCAAATGGTTTCTACAAACCCCACATTGAATCTTGAGTTCCACATTGGATCAGCAACACATGACCAGCTTGTTTCCATTCTACCTTCTTTCCTTCCTTCCATCCATCCTTTATTCAATAGATTTTCATTGGGTAGCTGCTACGTACCAGGCATTGTTCTCAGCACTAGGGCTTCAGTAGGAAACAAAAACAAAACTCCTGTTCTCATGGAGTTCATGTTCTATCAGGAGGAGACAGACAGTACACAAATATGTATAATATGTCAGACGCTAAGGAGATGTATGGAAAAAAAATAAGGAAGGGAAAGTGGATATAGATCTCTAGGGGCAGAGTATTTAGTTTCTAAAATGTGGCATTGGAAGTCCTCATTAGGAAGATAACTAAGCAAACACATGGGGGGGGGGGGGGTGGAAGCCATGGGGATATCTAAGGAAAGAGAGGTCCAGACAAAGGGAGCAGTGCATACAGCTGGAGCACGGTGGACCAGGGAGAAAAGTAGGAGCTGCATCCGGTGGGACCTATGCCAGTGTCTGTCCAATACAGGACACATGGATGGAGCCAACACGTATCATTGATGAAAATGTACTCATCCCTCAGGTCCATGTAAATGGGTGGGCATTCGGATTCCTCAGTATGATATTAGACAAACTTAAGGAATAAGCTGTCCCCACATTCATTCAGCCACTATCGTTGAGCCCCTACCAGGGGGCAGCCCTTGGGCTGGGTGTGGATGATGCCTCGTGGAGAAGAGCCTGTAACCTAAGGGGGAGACAGACCTCAAGCAAACGACTACTTGATCTCAGTCAAGAGAAGGGTTCTGCCAAGTAGAAAACTGTTGGATGCCTGGAGAAATGCAGTCTAGTCTGGGAAGTCGAGAGAAGACTTCTTAAGAGAATAGATATTTAAATGAAGACCTGAAGATGAGAAGTTAATGAGGAAAAGGAAGAAAAGCAGCAAGGAAAGGGAAATGGAAGTGATGTGAGGAATGACTTGATACAGTTGGTGGAGTAGAAAGAACAATGTGGACGGAGGGAGATGAGTAATAGGAGGGGCAACAGTGGATTGGGCTGCAGCCTGTGAGGTCCAGACACGCAGGTGAGCGCAGAGCGCTGACGTCAGGCTTTACGTCAGCACAGTGGGAAGGCAATGAAGTTTTGGATCATCGTTCATTCCTTCAACAGATATCTGCTTAGGGTCTAATAGGTGCCAGATGCCGTGCTCAACTCCGTGTAGCTGGTACTGCGCAGCTTCCAGCCCAGCAGGGAAAGCCAAGAAGTGGCAAAAACCAGGCAACTAGGGAATCCACAGCATTGCAACACTCTCCCCTCTGAGATGACAATGGGTCAGTGCTCCTACATTATCTTCCACATTTATTTATAAAGTCCTTTAAGAAGTGTTTATTTTCTCCACTGAGAGGCACAGAAGCTTAAGGAATTTGCAGAAACATAGACAGTATTTGATGAATTTAGGAGTTGTGACAGATTGTGTTTTCTAAGCCTGGCCATCAGGATACATCCTATCTCACATACTCTTTTCACTAAGTGACCCTGACATCCCTCCTTCCTAGGGGCAGGGACTACGTCTCCTTGCCTTGAAACTGGGCACGGCTGTGACTGTGGTGGAAAGGAGGGTATGCGATACCAGTTGTATGGGGAAAACAACACACCTCCTGTGGTTTTCTACTTTACTATTCACATAGAACAGTTCACTTCTGACACTTCTAGTCACCAAATGTGAGTAGGGGTTTCCCCATCAAGCAATTCTCTGTGACATCAGCTGGGTGTCCTGTAATTCAAGCCAAACACTATCTACCTGAAGTTAGCATCAGATTCCACAGGTTAAAGGCTCAGCCCTACAAAAGTACCCCCCCCACCACCACACACACACATTTCAGCTGCCAAGCACAAGTCCTAGTTTGTTACCTGTACTTCTGAATGACTGGCTATAAATCAGGGTTCCCATGACCCCTTCCTTGGGCTCCATAATTTGCCAGAATGGCTTAAAGAACTCAAAGAAACATGTTTACAAGTTTATTATAAAAGGATATGATAAAGGATATATATGAATATCCAGATGGAAGAGATACAGAGGGCAAAGGATGTGGGAAGGGGCATGGAGCTTCTGTGCCCTTTCTGGAGGCACTACTCTCCCAGCACCTCTATGTGGTCAGCAACTTGGAAGCCCCCCAATCCCCTTACCTTCGGGAATTTTATGGAAGCTTCATCATGTAGGCATAATTAATCATTAATTCAATTTCTAGCCATTGTCCCCATCCTGGAGTTTAGAATGTGGGGCTGAAATTCCCAACTTTCCAGTCATGGCTTGGTCTTTCTGGTAACCAGCCCCCATCAAGGAGCCCACCCATCACTGCCTTCTTAGAACAAAAGACACTCCTACCACCCAGGAAATTTCAAGAAATCTAGGAGCTCCATGGCAGGAACCAATATGAAAGCACAAACATTCTCCAGTATCTATAACTGTGACCTCACTCAGAAATAGGGTCTTTGCAGGTATAATAGAGTTAAGAAGAGGTCATTAGTGTGGACGCTAATCCAATACGACCAGTGTTCTTGTAAAAAGTGGACCAGGGACAGAGAGACAGACACACAGGAGAACACTATGCTATGATGGAGGCATATTAGAGCGATGCCTCTGCAACTCAAGGAATGCCATCTGGATTTTGGACTTTTGGCCTCTTATACTATGAGAAGATTAATTTTTGTTGCTTTAAACCACCAGTTTGTGTTACTTTCTTACAGCAGCCACTGAAAACTAACATATTTACTAATATGAGTGAACTCTGCTTCCTTAGCAATTCCAGTTTAGCCCCTCTCCATTCTTTCTGCTTTCTGGATAAAAATTATTCTGAGATAGAATTAATCTCACTTCCTGAAAGCATCCTGAAAGCAAAGCCTGGCTTCCTTTAACCTTCCTCAAACTCACCTAAAAGGAGCCCAAATCTTACAAGAAGTTTTTGTAACCCTTTTCCTGAGACACTCCACAATTCCCATGGTATGCATTCTCCCTTGTTGCAACGAATCAATGAGCCTAATTTTATTTGACTATAGGTGTAGTCCTGGTGGTCTTTCACTACAAGGCATTGACAATATGAATTGGTAAAACTGCTTTGAAAACTTCTTGGCAGTATCTACCACAGCTGAAAATATGCATGCTCAAGTAACCCCAAAATGTTAATCCTAGGCAGAAACCCAGAAGAAATGAATATTTATGTGCACCAAAAATAAATGTACAAAAACGTTCATGGTGGCATTATTCATAATAGGGGAAAAAACTGGAATCAACACAAAGTCCATCAATTGTAGCATAAATAAGTAAATTATGCTATATTATTACAATAGAATTCTATACAATGATGAAAGGGAATGAAATACTGCTACATTGAACTATTTTAATTTCCCCGAAAAAAAAATTGAGTAAAAAAAAAGCCAGATATGAAAGAATATGCTATATGAACTCAACTACATTAAGCCCAAAAACAGAAAACTGATTTATGACGTAGAAGTCAGAACAGTGGTTACTTGGAGGAACCATGTAAGGGAAATGCTGGGAACCTGGTAATGTTTTTGTTTTATCTGAGTAGTGGTTACATCAGTGGGTTAAATTTGTGATAATCCATCTATCTGCATACTTACGAATTATACAACTGTCAGGATATATGTTAACTTCAATTAGTAAGGTTAGTTAAAAATTATTTATTTGCACTTTGGCATTATTTATAACTTGAGATAAACTAAACTATTATGTAATGTATTCACTTAAAAGACTTTATTGAGTACATATTACATGCCAGGGATGAAGATATAAGAGATAATGTGTAGTACATGGCCCTCCATGGATCTTTCCTTTACAGTCAAATGGGGGACAGAATATATAAATAAGTGCCCAGTAAATCAGAGAACAAAAAAAGAAAAAACAAGGAAAAGAGAGAAATAATAGAAATTCTTACAGGCAGCCTCAACATCCTGTGAGTTCATGTATATTGCATGCCAAAGGAAATATTAAGATGATATATTTGACTACCACAAACAGATATGCTGAGACACACTGCACTGATAACTAACAAATTGCAGTGTGCTTCATGAAATGTTGATGTGGTTATATGTAATATATTCTCATTTCAAAATTTATTGCTAAATTATATAACAGTTCAAAACTGTGTGTGTAGATCACAATTTTGCCAAAGTTGCAAAAAAATTATTTCTATTAAAAAATTCATTTCTTTGGATAATTTTTAGAATATTAAAATATAACTATCTGGGTGTGAAGCATGAAGTGTGGGGAGTAATTATCTTCTAGGCCTCTATTTTAAACACACCACTCATCCACTTAGAGACCACCTCCACCCACTCCTCTGTAGCTCACTTATTTACACACTGGAGTCCAGCAGACCTGGATTCGCATGTCAACTCTACCATGGCTATATGCTAAGCAAGGCAGAAAATTAGGAAAGGAAAACCACCCAGAGAGTTTAAGTTCAACAGTCAAGAGCTCAAGCTCCAGAGACCAAGAGTCTGGTTTTAAACCTTAGCTGTCCACCCATAGTAATAATTTCAGTCAAGTCCTTAATCTGTTCTCTAGTTTCCTCCTCTGCTAATAAGAACAGCACTGTCCTTATAGGGTTATGGGATTAAATGGGGGGGGGAAAGCATATGAAAAGCATGGCATAGTGCTTGGCACATCATGGATTCTTTCCCTCTCCTCCACAAGCCCCTACTGCCTGAAATCACACCTCCTTCTCTCAAGCCTCAGTCCATGCCGTCTGGAGGCAAGCAAATTCCTCTGCCCAACTTCACAATGAAAACATTGTCAAGCATCATACAGTTGCAACTAAAAGAATCCTCAATCAAGAAAGTTTAAGCAAAAAATCAAGATAGTTTAGTGGATCTTACAACTGTAAAGTCTAAGGGTAATGGGCAGGATCAAGGGACTTACCTTGCCAACAGGATGCTATTCTCTATTTCTGTGTGTTTCTGTTTCTCTCTGTATTTGCATATATCTCCTCATTTTCCTGCATGCTTTCTCCATTTATGTCAAAGATGGCCATCACCAACTCTAGGATTACCTTTTTTACCAATGCCAGAGGAAAATGAGTGTCTCTTTCCCAACAGTTCCATAAAAAGCCCCAGGAGTTTCTTTCACTGGACCAGAGTGGGTCACATGCCTGTGCTCAGCCCAGTCATTGTGGCAAGAGGCATGGAATAAACCTTGTAGCTGAGATGGTTCAACCCCACCAGATAACATGAATAAAAATTAGAGCAGGAGTGGTGCCCTAAAGGAGACTGAAATTACCACACGGCCTTTACTTTTCCCAAGAAATAGTTAACATGCTCTGGCCCATTCCCCAAAGTCATTCCTGTAATAGAAAGATTTCAAGAAAGAGTTCACACTGATTAAGTGGAATCACAGAATATAGGATGGGAGAGCTAAGAAGTTTTCTTGTGCAACCCCCCTCATATTACAGACGGGAAAATTGAGTCTCAGAGAGGGAAAGGAACCCACCTGAGAACACAGGGTCGATCCGTGACAGAGACAAGTGAAAACCAAAATCTCTGGGTTCCTGGTCAAATGTATTACCAGTTTTGACATTTCCCCCATTCAATGTGGCTAACATTTGCCTGCATTATCTCTTTTTAGAATAGTCTGTCTTGATATGAGCAGAAACTATAGGTGATGCTTAACAGAGACATACAGCTGAACAATCCTTCTATACCCTCTCACAGGGATGAAAACCACCCAAATATAGAAGTCTAATACACACCCCTTGATTCCCAAGGAAAAGCCTCATAGATCTCATCAAGGATTGTGACAAGGGGGAGGTGAGACTTCAATGAAGTTCATTGGTTACTATCATATCCTAAATGAACAGCAAGATGATTCGCCTTTGTGAGCAACATGAGGGTAGCAAAGGGGGGTTCTTTGAAGTTTTCACTCTCTTCCCTGTCTAAACAGTGGTATCACGAGAGGCCCCTGAAATAGAAAAGGACTTCAGTTTCTTTCCTGGCTATGCTTAGGATGGGATGGACTTCATACAACCTTAGAATTAGAGCCTTTTCATGTTTAACTTATATGAATTCAACCATATGCATTTGACACAGAAAGACAGAGGGAAAGAATTAAGCCATGTAGATGATCCTGCAGTTTTTCACTAAATTAATGCCTGCTCCAGATTGTCTGTGAGAAGAGAGGCATAGATCTACAAGCAATTCCTCTATCCAGAGCTCATCCCAAGGCAACACAATTGGATTTAATGCTGGCAGGAAAACTGGCTTGGCTGGACTTACCGAGAAATACTATGGCTAGTTTCCAGAAGAATTTGGAGGCAGTTTTGGCTATACAAGATATTTACCTTAAGTGCTGACTTTGAAAGCTCCAACTAAGATGGACCTCACTGTATAAAACAGACAGCTCAGAAAATGTCACAAGCAGCATAATCAGCTGATAATAGCAGCTAACATTTTATAGCAATGTTCTAAGCATTTTTACCTCTATTAATTCACTTAATCCTCAAAAACAATCCTAAGAAATAGGAAGGCAGATATGTTTATGACCCCCAGTTTATAGATGAAGGAAATATGACCTGCCTATGGTCACACAGCTAATACATGACAGGAAGCAGAGTATTAAGTTATAGATGTGTGCTTTGTTCTCCCTTCTCAAGTTAGGTTTCTCTCGCAAGCTCGGCAAGGTAGTCATGTCTCTGTATGATGGTGCCTCCACTGTGTTTTCGTGGGCCAGAGCCAGAAGCAGGCTTGCCAGACAGAAAAGATAACATCCCTCCCAGCTGTTTCTTCAAAAGCCTTCCTTCTCTGAGGGATATTTTGGTGGGTTATACTGGTGAGGGAGGAGAGAAAGTAGTTTGGCCTTTCACAAGCAACTTGAATTAGAGAGACGTGAATATTTATTCAACAAAATAACAAGGACAGAGTCCCACAAAGGCTGGTCAGACCTGGTTGGTGGTTGTCAGTGACTGGGGTGGTAGTTAACAGTTGGCCTCAGGATTTAGCCCCCAAGTTAAGATCAGGGTTGAAACAATGAGCCTGTAAGTGGTAACCTATATAGGCCACAGGCAAGTGGGCCTTCCCCCCAGAATACTGCCCTGCAAGAACATCCTGAGCCTTGGCTCTACAGGGCAGGACTAGACAGAGGAGAAGGTCAGCAAGGACAAAGGCTGGTATTTCTGCGCTGAGAATTCAGCTTGATTTAGAGAACTAAAAGAATGTGACATGTCTTGCCCCATGGTGTGGTGGAATAAAATGCATCCCTGCTGCACAGATAAGGAGCAAATTCCCTAGAAAGGGAACTAGAGTTGACCTTGGTAAGAAAGGAGTGGAGTGAAGGTCCTGGGGAGGCAAGGAGGTGATAAACAAATTAGGCCTCCACACAGATAACATTCCTGAACAGGGCAAGATAAGGGAACAAAGGCATATCCTTGGCTGACTAGAGATAAGGGAACAAAGAGGAGACCACGGTGGGGGGCCTTCAGAGAGGGTGATGGGAGGGAGGGAAAAGGAAAGTTGGAGGAAAAGCACCTGAGCATGTATAGTCAGTGTGCCGCTTTATGTCGCCTGCTTGATGTGGCTTTTCTCCCACCACTGGTGGACTGACAGAAAAAGAAAGTATTGAAGACAGATGGAGAATTTGGTTTCATGAGCCTGTTCAGTGTCAAAGGTCACCACATCTTTCATTGGTGGCAAGACTGTCTGTGACATGCCACTGGTGTCATACTGTGCGTGACTCATGCTGGGTGGGAGGACAAGAGAAGGGCCCGTAGAGAGGGTGGGTGAACAGAGCTGGCCTGCCGGGGAGCCAAGGGGCTCAGGGGGACTGAGACTCCAAGGACAGATCCAGGGCCCAGTGGGCACAGCAGTCCTGCTGTGGCTTGATCAGGACTTGGCTTTGGATACCAGTTCTGAGGCCAGAGAAAAGGAGTATGGAGCCTCCAGGCTGCGTGCCAATTCTAACTGAACTGGCAAGAGAAACAGGCCATGGATGGAAGTGGATGGAAGAGGCAGAAGGGAACAGAGCTCGGAACTTCCATGAAATCAGTGAAGAAGGAAGTAAGAAGGGAAACAGGCCTCAGAAGCCTCCCAGTGCCCAACGCTGATGCAGTGCCTACCAGAAACTGGGCACATGCCCTGACTCTAAGCTCTCCAAGTTGTGTGCTGACAGGGGAGGGGACAGTGGTGATGGTAAGCAGTGCCAATAGGCCTGGCCTCGGGCTCTGTGTTCTTGAGTTCAGATCTCTGCTTCACCACACGCAACCTGCCCCGGAATCTTAGTTAACTTCTGTCTACCTCACTTACCTCATGTAGGAAAGAAGCTACTGCCACCTACTCCATCGAGTTACCATTTAGACTAGTTGAACTAATTAATTCAGGTAAAGCCCTTAGTATATACAGGGTAGCCAGATATCCCAGTCTGTCGGAGACATTCCAGTTTGTCCTTGACCAGATACCATTATTAATAGAGCTCCCTTTAACTCTGAAAAGTGACCTGGTTTGATTTCTGCTTCTGGCCAAGACAGAGGAACATGGAACAGAGTTACCCTCCTGCCTGAAACTTTTAAAAAATGAACAAAATGTATGTAGCAATCTTTCTCAAGCTATTGGACATCAGAGAACAAAACAACAATACCTGAGAGATGAGCCCACTAACTGCCTAGTTTACTGCCTGGAAAAAGTTTCTAGGTTGCAACATAAGGGAGGGAGACAGACCGGATTCCTCCGGAAGGCCAAGGCAGCTAAAGTTCTGAGAGCCAAGTGCCAGAAAGCAGGACTTGCAGAGGGAGAATTGAGGAGGCCTGCAGAGGGTCTACCTTGAGCATTGATCAATGCATGTGTGAGGGAACTTCCCCAGCTGCATGTAAAGAATCAACCAAAGGCATTAGAGCAATATATCCTCTGGTGGTGGGTTTTCCCAACAGCTGGAATGAAAACTTCATAATTCATGAGGCATTGGTTAGATTACAAGAATTCAGTAGGTTAGATTTCAGTAGTAGGGAAAAATTAACCTTAGATTAAATGCAGCTCTGGACCCACCTAACGAAGTTTAAAACTAAGACCCATGCATATTAAACTGTTTCCTAGTAATTACCATACTCCAGAATAACTCTCAAGAATATTTCTAGGAAGACAAAACACTGTTTTTCTTTACCCAGCAAAAATATTTCTCAAAAGCAAAGGCCAAATACTTTTTCATACAAAATCTGAAAGGATTTATAACCAGCAGACCTTAGGTCCCCTAAGCAAAAGAAAAAACAAACCCCATATAAACCTGGATTTCAGAAATTGTAACTGCCTAGGTAAATACAGTACTTTTTCTTATCGTTTGTGTCATTTAAATCTTCATAGACTATATCAACTACCTAAAGTGTATATGTAATTATAAACTAATACAATTATAAACACTAAAGCAACCACTAAAATAACACAATAGAGTGTTACAGTGAATAAAACAACAAAGGAGAAAAGTGGAATCAGAAAAAGAAGACAGGAATTTAAAAAGAAACATTGGGAAACAAACAGTAGGATGTAGCCTAATCATATATGTAAGTATAAACATAATAATTAAATTAAATGTAAATGGTCTAAACCCCTCAATTAAAAATCAGAAATTGTCAAATTGGATAAAAAACTAATACATGCTACCTATAAGAAACTTATTTTAAATACAAATACAAAAATTAGAGGTAAAAGGAAAAGATATACACTAAGCTGATACTAATCAAAATAAAGGTGAGGAGGCTATTTTAATACCAAAGTTAGATTTCAAAGTAAACTTGTTTTAAAGATGGCCATTTCAAAATGATAAAGAGATCAGTTCATCAAGAGTATATAACAATTACTAATTTACACACCTAAACACAAAGCTTCAAAATACATAAATCCAAAATTGATGGAACTGCAATGAGAAATGGAAAACTGGCATTTTGTCAAAGATTTCCACACTTATCTCTCAATAATTAATAAACCATACAGACAGAAAATCAGTAAGAAAATTTGAACACTATCAACTATCAACCACCTTAACTTAATTGACATTACTAGACCATTCATCAGCAACAATATACATTCTTTTCAAGTGCACATGAGATATGTACCAAAATACATCATATTATAAGCCACAAAACAAGTCTCAACAAATGTATAAGGACTCAAATTATACAAAATATGTTCACTGACCACAATGGGGTTAAATTACAAATCAACAATAGAAAAAGATCTAGAAAATCTTCCAAATATTTGGAAACTAAATAATGTCCTTCTGAATAACCTGTAAGTCAAAGGTAAAATCAAAAGAATATTTTGAACTCAAATGAAAATGAAAACACAATTTATTCAGCCTTTGCTGGATGGCTAAAGTAATACACATAGGGAATTTTATAGCACTAAAACATATTAAAACAGAAAGGTCTTAAATCAATGACTTCAAATTCTACTATAAGAAACTAGAAAAAGAGCAAACAAAACCCAAAGTAAGCAAGAGAAAGAAAATAAACATCAGCATGGTAATCAGTGAATTAGAAATCAGAAAACAACACAGAAACAATAAAATCAAACTTTGGTTCCTTGAGAAGCCCGGTAACATTGAAAATCTGTAGCCGTTAATCAGGAAAAAAGGAGAGTAGATACCAATTTCCAATATTAGGAATAAAACAGATGATTTCACTGAACAAGTCATAAAGTCAAAGGATAATAAAAAGATACTGTGAAAAATTTTATGCCAATAAATTTGACAACCTGGATGAAATGAACAAGACTCAAAAGACACACATTTTCCAAGTTTACTTAAGATGAGCTAGATTCCTGAGTAGCAGTATATCCAACTGAACAAATTTGTTGTTTAAAACTCCCACAAACTCCACACTCAGATGGCTTCAAGGGAACCCCTACCAAATATTTAAGGGAATAATACCAGTTCTAGACAAACTCTTCCAGAAAACTGAAGAGAAGGGAATTCATTCTATGAGGCCCATTACTCTGGTTTAAAACAAGAGATTCTTTAAAAATCTGCAGGTCAATGTCTCTCACAAACAAAGATTTAAAAAATATTAACAGAATGTGAGCACATTGAATCCAACAATGTATAAAAAGGATAAAACGCTATGACCAAGTGAGGATTATCCAGGAACAGGTTTGGTTTAACATTTGAAAATCAAAATAATTCATGATAATTAGAGTACCTTAAAGGAAAAACCATATAATCAATTCAATTGGTATAGAAAAACCATTTAACAAAATCTAACATTCATTTCTGATTTTTTTAAAAAGTGAAACAACCTCTCATCAAACTAAGAATAGAAGACAACTCCTTAAACAGATAAGGACATCTACAGAAAAAATGTAGCTAACATAACTCCTAATGGTGAAAGACTAAATATTTCACCCCTAAGTTCAGGAATAAGCAAGAATGTTGACTCTCACCATTTCTATTAAACACTGTCCTGAAGTTCTAGCCAGTGAAATAAGAAAAATGAAGTGCAATATAATGATTTATAAGAAACATACATTTGGTCATTCAGATGACCAAAATATATTTCTCAGAGACATTTGGTCTTCATCCACAGTTCCTGAAACCTGTGAAGGGAAATGGGTGAATTGTTATGCTAATGAAAGACTTTTGGATCCCAAAAGGGTAGGGGCTGGTTGCCAGGGGGACCAACCGTATGCTTAGAGGGCCCCCAGCCTCCAACCCCTGGAAGGGGAGAGGGCAGAGGAGCTAGAGGCCAACGAGTTAGTCAATCATACTATGCAATGAAACCCTCACAAAAACCCATGAGAAGAGCTTTTGTCCCTTTGCATCCTGCTTCTCTGTCCCAGAGCGAACTTCCACACTTAGGTAAGCAGAACTCTCCCATGTGCCATCAGCCAGGCCCCAAGCTCCTTGAGGATAGAAGCTCCTCTACTTGGGTCCTTCCCCTAATCTGGCTATTAACTTGTATCCTTTATTAAACTGGTAAGCATCAGTGTTTCCTGAGTTCTGCGAGCTGCTCTAGCAAGTTAATTGAGCCTAAGGGGAAGGTCACTGGAACCTCCAATCTGTAGTGGGTCCATCAGAAACACAGGTAACAGTCTGGGGCTTGTGAATGGTATCTGGAGTTGGGGGTGGAGGGCAATCATGTAGGATGGATCCCTTAAACTGGAGAATCTACTGCTGTCTCTGGGCAGAGAGTGTCAGAATCGAGTTGATTTCTCAGACACCTGCTGGTGTTGGAGAACTGCTTGTGTTGAACATGGGAAAGGCCCTTACCATGCACACACATACTGGAATTGGATCCAGGGAACCCAAAGAATAAAGACATCCAGTCTGAAGTAAAGCTACCTTTATTCACTTGGTGACATGATCACCTATGTAAAAAAAATTCCCACGTAACCTACAAAAAAAGTTAACTGGAACTAATGCGAGAGTTTAGCAATGATGCAGGATAGTAAGATCAATAAATTCAAAAACTGTATTTCTATATACTAGCCATAAATAATCAAAGCTTGATATTTAAAAATAACATTCACAATCACAATAGCATCAAACATGAAATATACAGGAATAAAGTGACCAAAGATGTACAGGATTTATACATTGATAGCTACAAAGCACTGCTGAAAAAATTAAAGGCCTAAGTAAATGGAGAGATTGTCATGCTCATGACTCAAAGGACTCAATATTGTTAAGATGTAAAACCTTCTCAGATTGATATGTAGATTCAACCCATTCCTAATAAAAATCCAGCAGACTCTTTTTTTCAGAAACTGACAATTTGGTTCTAAAATTCAATTGGAAATTCAAAAGACCCAGAATAACCGAAATAGCTGTGAATGAGAAGAAAAAAAGTTGAAGGACTTAAACTACCTGACTGCATAGACAATAATCAAGACAGTATGGCAACAGCAATTGCATAGACAAAGAGATCAGTGGAAGAGAATGGAAAGCCCAGAAATAGACTCTCACACATCTGCACAACTGATTTTTTACAAAGATTCAAAGGTGAGTCAATTGAGAAAGAATAGTATTTTCAACAATAATACTGGAATAATCATTCAAAGATACATATATTCATATCTACATATACATATATATATATATATATATATATATATATATACACACACACACACATATCTCAACCTGTACCTAGTTCCATACATAAACATTAACACAAAATGAACAGAAAACATCAAGCCCACATGCATTCACTGGTCAATTTTACAAAACATTTAAGAAATTATATCAGGTGTCTACAATCTCTTTCAGAGGCAGAGTACTTCCTAACTCATTCTATGAGGCCAACATTATCCCAATTCCAAAACCAGACAAATTACAAGAGAAAAATAGACCAATATCTTTCACAGATACTAACATAGATGTAAAAATCCTCAATAAAGTCAAATACAGCAAATCAAATCCAACATTAATCTAATAAAAAGAATAACAACATCATGACCACATGGGATTTATCCCAGGTATGCAAGGCAACACTTGAAAATCAATTAATGAAATCCATCATATCAGCAGACTAAAAAAGAAAAATCACAAGGTCATATCAATACGTGCAGAAAATGCATTTGACAAAATTCAACACCTATTTGTGATACAAATGCTCATCAAACTAGGAATAGAGGGGAACTTTCTCAACTCAGTAAGAGAATAGCTTCAAAAAGTGAAATTCTTAAGTATAAATCTAACAAAATATATAAAAGATCTATATGGGGAAAACTACAAAATTCGGATAAAAAAGTCAAAGAACTATATAAATGGAGAGATACTACTTCACTTTCATGGATAGGAAGCCTCAAAACTGTCAAGATGTCATTTCTTCCCAACTTGATCTATAGATTGAATGCAATCTCAATCAAAATTCCAGCAAGCTATATTGTAGATGTTGACAAACTGATTCTAAAGTTTATAGGGAGGTAGAACACCCAGAATAGCCAACACAATATAGAAGAATAAAGTTGGAGGACTGACACTGTCCAACTACAAACTTACTATAAAGCTAGAAAAACCAAGACACATTGGTGAAAGAATAGAAAAATAGCTTGATGGAACAGAATAGAGAGCCCAGAAAATAGGCCCCCATAAATGTCAAATGATCTTTGACAAAGGAACAAAGTCAATTCAATGGAACAAACATAGTCTCTTCTGCAAATGGTGCTTGAACAACTGGACATCTACATGCAGAAAAATGAATCTAGACACAGACCATGCTTCACAAACATTAACCAAAATAGATCATAGACCTAAATGTAAATTGAAATCTATAAAACTCCTTGAAGATAACATAGGTGAAAACCTAGAAGATGGTGAAGACTTTTTAAATGCAACACCAAAGGCCAATCTATGAAATAAATAATTGATATGCTGGACTTGATTAAAAATAAAAAATTTTGCCACGCAAAAGACAATGTCAATTAAAAAAAAAAAGACAATGTCAAGAGAATTAAGAAGACATAGTCTGGGAGAATATAATGGCAAATAGGCCAAAGACCTTAACAGACAGCATACCAAAGAGGATATAGATGCCAAATAAGTATATGAAAAGATGCTCCACATCATATGTTATCAGGGAAATGCAGATGAGATATCTCACTACACACTTATTAGAAAATGGCCAAATCTAGAACACTAACAATATCAAACACTGGTGAGGATGTGGAACAACAGGAACTCTTACTCACTGCTGGTAGTAATGCAAGATGGTACAGCCGCTTTGGAAGACAGTTTGGTGGTATCTTATAAAACCAAACATACTCTTACTCTATGATCCAGCAGTTGAGCTCATTGATATTTACCCAGAAGAGTTAAAAACTTACATTCACACAAAAACATGCACATGGATGTTTATAGCAGCTTTATTCATAATTCCCAAAAGTTGGAAGCAAGCAAGACTTCCTTCAGTAGGTGAATGGATAAATAAACCGCAGTGCACCCAGACAATAGAACACTACTCAGTGCTATAAAGAAATGAGCCACTAAGCTATGGAAAGACATGGAGGAACCTTAAATACACATTACCACATGAAAGAAGCCAGTCTGATAAGGTTCCAACTATACGACGCTCTGGAAAAGACAGAACTAAGGTACAGACAGCCAAGCAATCAGTGGTTACCAGAGCTTAGGGGAGAGAAAGGGATGAACAGGCAGAGCACAGAGGATTCTTAGGGCAGTGAAAATACTCCGTATGATACCATAAAGATGGATGCATGTCATCATTACATGCTTGTCCAGACCCGTAGAATGTATAACACCAGAAGTGACCATAACGTAAACTCTGGACTTCGGCTGATTGCGATGTGTGAATGTAGATTCATCAGTTGTAATAAGCATTCCGCTGTGGTGAGCGATACTGATGATCAGGAAGGCTATATATGTGGGGTGGCAGGAGCATTTGAAAACCCTCCGTACCTTCCCTTCAGTTTGCTGTGAACATAAAACCCTAAAAAAGTAAAGACTTAAAAAAAAAAGAAATATATATAATCTTACCTGCTACAGTCATAAAGGCCCAGGAATGTAGTTAGGTCTGATCTGAAGACAGGCCCAGGCAGTAGATGCAGGAGTAGGGAATTGGGGAGGCAGCTCACTACAGCTAAGAGCTCCAGTTTGGGGGATGGACAGCACTATGTTAAAGCCCTAGCTCTGCCATTTATCAGCCATGGGACCCTGAGCATGCGCCCAGCTTTCTTTGAGTTCTCAAACTCCTTCTCTATGAATAGTGGTAGTACACTAGCCTTGGAGGTTACCTGGAAGGATCATGAGATGATGTGGGAAAAAGTGGAGAATCAAACCCGAATTCAGAAGCCACACAGCAACTTTTTAGAAAGAAAAAAGGAAAATATAGCAAAGGTCAAGGAAAGATGGGGATGCTAAACATAGATGCCTGGTCACGGCAGGTGAAAGTGAACCCTAAGGCAATGAGCACGCAGTGTGACCTCTGAGACTAACCCCTTTCTGCTAAAACCTGACAAGATTAACCAGCCTTGGTTTTGTTTTCAGGATGAAATCATAACAGGAAAAAAGTGTGAAGACCCTTTTTAAAAAATAATAATAATAATCCAGCTAAATGTGTTACTCTTCCTAAGTGAGTTGCTAATGGGACTACTGCACTAGCCACAGCATGTACTTAGCAGAACTGTCACAAATGTTTATAAACAAGAATATCCCTCTATTGGTGTCCTTGTCCTTGAAGAGTAGAGCTTCTTAAGGACAAAGGGTGATGCTATGGGAACAGTAAGTAATCTGGTTAGAGCAAGGGAGAGGCGAACAGACCAGACAGATCTGTTTGCAGAAAGCAGCAGATTTAAGGCTGAACTGATGTCTGCAGGGCATGCTCATTGGAGAGTCCTTTTTTAAGGGTTGTCTTGCCTGTGGAGTACAGGCTGTCAAACTGTAATATTCAAAATGTTTAAGGCATAATTCTCATAGATAATCACATGCCAGAGTGTTATTTAACTTATCAGTGAGAGAACCAGCAGGATGACAAAGCTGGATAAAGAAATCAATACATACAGGAGAGGGATTGCTGGGTGAAGACGGCCAAATCAGATTCTAAACCAGTTACTGTCCTGCAAGGCAATGAAAGTATGACCACTGGGGTTATCTTTTGACTGCACGTAAATCATTTGCATCTCTTGTGCACACATAAAAACAATTTGTACCCTGTCATTTATTAGTAAATAGTAAGTCAAACAAATTTTCATTCCCCTGAAGCAGGGTCAGCAAACTAATGCCTATGGGCCAAATCTTATTGGTCTCCTGCTTTTGTAAATAAAGTTTTATTGGAAACATTATATATAGTCAGTAGCTGCTTTTGAGCTATGACATCAGAGTTGAGTAATTGTGACAGAGACCATATGGCCTACAGATCCTAAGTATTTATTATTTGGCTCTTTACTGACTCCTACCCTAAAAGTCAGATAATCCTTAAGTGGGCTTGTTACTCAGTACTTCAAGCATAATACTGAAAGGATATGCAGGTATCAAGTCATTACAAGGTACACTTTAAATTATCTTAAAATTTTGTGAATTATATCTCAATAAAGCTGAAAAATAAAATAAAATCTGTGCCAGGAAAAAAAAAATATGCCAGGATTTTTTTACTTCATTTCCAAATTTTGGCTGTACAGATGGACAGATTGTAGGAAATCCATCACTTTCCTTGGGAAAGGGTTGTGTAGACCGTCGCCATTACTAATATAGGATTAACAGAAGGGGCAGATGCTGAGCAGGAAGGGTGACACGTCCTGGAGACTCTCCTTTGCCCTCAGTGCCATCCTTGTGGTTCACTGTCTCCCTTGGTCAGACCCTGCCCACCCAGCATGAGGACCTGGGTTGGACCCCGTCTCTCACTGGGAGGGCAGCTGTTCCCTGGAAGCCCTGGAGGACGCTCGGAGGCTCTGTTTGAGAGTATCTTCAAGGATGTAAGGGGCAGGGGAGTCAGGCGGTGTACAGGGCAGGGGAATTACAGGGATGTCTGTCATGGAAACCCTTAAAGGCAACAAAGTAAAAATTATCTGATTTTTCAGTGACAGAGCATGCTTAAATAAAAACAGCTCCAAGTAAACCACACAATGAACAACACTGCAGTCACTAGAAATGGAGATAATGCTGCATATTTGTTGATAACTGGGCTTGTTACTCAGTACTTCAAGCATAACACTGAAAGATTATATATTACTAAAAGAACAAAGGTTGTCCCAAACAGCATGTACAAAATGATTATTTGTTTTAAAAGATATAAATGCATAAAAAAACTTGGAAGGAAAAACATCAACTTGATAATAGTTATTATCACTGGATATTGTTTTCTTTCTTGTGGCCATCTAGTTTTCCTTATCCTAATCTTCCTATGGTGGGTATGAATGACCTGCATAATAAATAAACATTAAGGAATATTTTAAAGGGTTTCCTCATAGGCAGCTATATTTTATTAGCAGTTTAGAGAGGGTAATATGATTCTGTCTCACAATGTATGCATCTGTGTCAATATAGATTTTTTTATAGGAAGGAGATAGTACAAATAACTACAAATAATCGAATGCATCCATGTCACTAGAAGCCATCTTATATAAAAAGTAACTTTCCCAAAGAGGATAGGCTATCATAAAGGAGCAAAAAAGAGAATGAAAGAACAAGAGTGTATATGCATGCCATGATAAATACTAATAAGTCTAATTAGCTCTTTTACAAAAGATGTGGATGCAATTAAGATTCTACCATTTGACACAAATATAAATCAGTCCTTCACATGATAGTATGTACACTAACTCATATGACCTCCTACCTAAATAATATGCCACATAAAATAGTGACTTTTAGGGCCAACATATAGTGGGAGTGCAACATTATTGTTCCCTTTCTCCCTGCCTCCCTTATTTTTCAAATAACACCCTCGGACTGCTCCTTGCATTCTGTGCGTTGCAATATGCCAGGCACTGTAAGGGTAGAAAGATCGTGGACATCAGTCCAACACCCCCATTCCAATTATGTTTCGCTCTGTTGGCTACAAACAATCTGTTTCCAAGGTCATATATCTGCTGAAATCAGAACAACTATTTTGCTATGAGTTTTCTGTTTTTACAAAACAACAAAATGTGAAATGACATGAGTGTCACAAGATATGTGTCTAATACATCTGTTCAGCTGCATGAATTATAAATTTTAAATACAGTAAATTAGTGTCTACATTTTGGTGAATGCTACCAATAGCAAAAATTGCTCTTTCCCCCTCCTTTCTCAGGAATAAGAGAGAATAAGTGTAGAAGTAACAGTGTCCATTCCTGCTCTTTTTCTTCTCAAGATAAGGAACACATGTGCTAAGGAAGAAAGGACTGAAGGAAAAGATGTGCAGAAAAAGCCTTACACATTCTATTAAGACGTGAATACTGACACCTGTCTCATTTTCCGTAGGAGAAGTGGCATGGGATACGGCAGACAGAACAAAATAGGCTTGGGTTGAACAAAATTCTTCATAGGGAAAAATTTTACTTGATCCTAATATCTTAGGTAAATTTGTAGGGAGATGTAACTAAATCAAGAGGTTATAGTGGTTATAGACAGGAGAAAGAGCTAAATGTATGCACAATTAAAGGAGGTTTAGAGAATTTATATTTTTAAACACTAGTTGATTTATTCATGTTGCTATGTTAATGCATTTACAATGGACCTTGACAAGGCAATTGGGAATGTGCCCTAAGGAATCATTCCACAGTGGAAATTTGTGACCAAAGAGGACTTTTTTTCAAACTGACATTAGTTTTTAAATGAATTAATTGCAAATTTCAAGAATTATGAGATTTCCTAAGTTATTTGTATTAGGAAATGAGCAGGAAAATGTAATTATTTTTCCCCTCAAATAATATTTGAGGTCTGAAAAGACGCTATGAACTATGTCATATTTCTTGTATCTTTCTGACAGTTTGTAATTACTTTTAATGCTGCTGTTCTCTAAATTATTAATGCTAATCTGTCATGACAGGGGTTGAAGAGAACCAGTGATTATATGCCTTTTTACTAGCAAGGCTGGTTTTAAATAAATGTCTTAATCACAAGAAAATAGAAGAGTAGTTACTTTAAAGGAAATAGACTTGTACCTTCTTCAGGGTTCCTCCCATCCCTTAAAATAAAATAAATGCACATTGACAACAGTTCAGGCAGGATGACAATCTATACAATAATTTCTGAAAGTGACACTGGGCGATGACACCCCAGTGATTCACAGACTCACAGAGTTGTAAGGTGTCTTAAAAGCTCATTGACTGCAACTTGCCTGCCAATGCCTACTCGTCTCTATTAATCATGGCCAAGGGCTACCTGCTCTCTGCTTGAATATCTTCAGAATGACAGGAACTCTCTCTCAAGGCAGCTTTTTTTCCCTTATTTTGAGTTGAGATCTTGCTCCCTATAAATTCTACCTACTGATCTTAGCTCCATGTTTTTGGTAGCACACAGAACAGGAAGATCTTCTCCTGCAATACATGCTTGGCAACCCTTAAAATATTTTAATATATCCTTGGTATTCTTCCTGAGTCTTCTTCATTTCCAGGCTAAACACACCAACAACCTTTAGTAAGTTCCATGAGATCAGGGGCCCACTGCTTTATTCACCTCATTATCTCTAGTGCACAGCATACTACAGATAGTAAATAAAAATGGTTGAAAGAATAAATGTAAGAGTCTATCTATTCATCATCTCTAGTTTTCCACATTTTTTTGTTTCTTATGATTAATAAACATGACCACTCTTTTCTACCTCTTGGCCAGTCACACCCAAATTCCTTTGTTAGATGATCTCACATCAATTCACCAAAGAAAGGGAGACCCATTCCCCAATTTCTTCCTCCATGTTTACATCATTTTACTTTCCTTACCCTTGTTTCAAGGAAAAAAAGCCTCATTTCTTTCCAAGGCTAATGCCACCATCTTAATTGTTCTCCTCTCCAGTCCTCCATTAGTTATATTTCCAGTGTATCTTTAATCTTCTTATAGATACTCCTTCAATTTATCAGTAAGTATGAGCTGCCTCTTATAAACTAAAGTTTCCTCCATCTTGTTTCCCCTCAAAAAACTGACACCTTTTTCATCACTGCCAACACCTATAGCCATTTTCTACAGACATATTTTAGTGTCCTTTATAAAATTATCAATATTTCATTGTTAATATAAAAACACACACAGGTAAGAAATGGGAAGTGCCATCCAAAGATTTTAAATTCAGTGAGTGGTGAAAATGATTAGTGAGAATGGATTACTAATAATGAGGTGTCAATCAATGGAAATCAGAGAAAAACTGAAGGACAGTATCAAGCTCTACTGTCTAATAAACATGTTAACCCTTTGGAAAAAACTTTTATTGTTTGACATCAACTCATGCTTATGCAAACATTGGAATAAAGCTTATCTATCCATGAATGCATAATTCAGGAAAACACACATCAGCAGGTTTTAATGGTCTAAATTCTGTTGTGAGAATACTTTAAAAGTATGCTTTTTATCCCCATTTGAAAATTCATCATCAGAATTAAATAATGCCATATCCTTGTCTAACTTTAATCTTCTGCTTGGCTTATTAAGATCAGAAATCAAGCTTCTAAAATACAATCTTATGTATGCTTACTGTTAACTCCTCTGAACTCCTCTTTAGGTTTACATTCTTCCATGGCTCACTATTTCCTCATGGTCAATAAAACAAGGTCACGATCAGGGCTTCTTTAGAGCAAGTGGTTGTGTTAGGGAATCAGACCCACACAGAATATTTGATAAATAAAACTCTAAGGCTTTTGCTAAGCACTAGGCTAATTATTTGATGTGTATTGTTTCCTTGAGTTCCAAAAGGCATAATATTGCCTCCATTTTACAGATGAGGAAACTGAGGTTCAGAGGTTAAAGAATTTGCCAAAAGCTACACAATCAGTAAGGAACAAAGCTGCCATTCAAATACTAATTCTAAAAATAATGCTCTGAACCAAAGCAAAATCCCACTTCTTTATGCATTATTTAAACTCTTTCCCTTGAGTGTTCATACAAGCTCACATACACTGTTAATTGCAAGAACTTAGATCTCACATCAGGTCACACAGCATCTGTGGGAGAAGTTGGTTTCCAATCAGCCCAGCTCCTTTCTCGGGATCTACTGTCACCTGAAAACCACTGTAGCTCTAGTTGGGGAGCTGTGGTCAGGTAGGAAGTGGTTAGAAACTAGAGTTTGAGGAACAGGAGAGAAAGGGGCAAGAGCTTGAATCCCCAGGTCTTTATTTGCCCATTTCCTTCAGTTCTGCCCTCACAGTGTCACTCCACATTGAGGAAGCAGACAGGATCCAAACAAAACTCCTGTTGCTTCAGCTTTTTCTCTTACAGGTATAGCTTTAACAGCAGGCTCTGTATTTGGGAAATATGGCAATGGCAGACAAGCACAAGACCCTCTTGGTAATAGAGAGGAGTCATCCAGGTAGCCTGTAGCCTAAGAAACACTGAACCAACACGAACCTTTCTTAACCAAGAGCAAAAAACTCAAATTAAATTAAAAATAAAATCTACAAAGCTCACACTACCACCAAAGCCACAGAGAACTTTTGCTGATCTATACAAGCAGAAGACAATTTTGCAGAACACATTTGCATCTGAAAGTACCAACACATCCTAAATATTGCAGCGTATGCACAGATCTGTGCAGTAGCAATTAGGAACAGAAATAACCAGTGCAACTGAATTAGACTTGATGAGGTTTTGGTGTTCAAGGCAGCCACTTCCTTTTACATGACTAATCCCTACACATTCTTGGGTTTTCAGATTAGATGTTGCTTTTTCTACGAAGTTTCCCAGACCCCAAAGTGTAGGCTATGTGCCCATCTGATGAGTTTCACCTTATATTCCTCCTCATAGCATTTGTCGCCTAAGATCAGTATTGCCAGTTTACTTCTCAGTCTCACCCATAGACCATAGGCTATGTGAGAGTTAGGACCCTGTCTTAGACATTGTATCACTAGTACGTCTCACAATGGAAGCACAAAGAAGCTGTGCGAAGCTGTGCTCACAATGTTTTTGAGTGGATTAAGAATAAATAAGCAGAGATGGAACATGGGACAATTGGTTACAAAAACCTAAAAATAAAAAAAAAACACGATTCTGATATCAGCTCTAATTACAAATTGTCACAAGATCAGAATGTGATGTGGTAAGTGGTGGTCATATAACTGAGTCAGAAATACCAAACCATAAAAAGGAAAAATAGCAGGCCCAGACCATGATAACATCACACTCACTCCTGGATAAGAACTCTGTTTATACTCTATTCATGGAAGCATCGGTAATGGTGTAACAAACAGGAACTAGTGTATACCTAACTTATTAGTGGTATCTGCCCATCTACCCATCTGTCCACGTTATCTACCTATTGTCTAGCTAGCTATCCATTCATTTTTATCTATCAGTAGTCCGCCTATCTAGCTAGTATTTATCCAACCATCTATCTGTCAGGCACAATAGGTAGGCAAGATTCTAAAGATGTCTCCAAAGATTCCCATCCCCTGGTTATTCAAACATAAATCTAGGTACTGTTGTAAAGGCAATTTGTAGGTGTAATTAACAGTCTAATCAGCTGCCCTTAAAATAGGGAGATTATTCTGGATTATCCTAGAAGACCCAACATAATCACCTGGGTCCTTAAAAGCAGAAGAAATAAGGTAGAAGGAAAATTAGGAGCACTGAGGCAGGAGGGAAGCAGGAGAGACTCCAAGAGTAAGAGAGACTCAGCCCACCCTTTCTTGATGGGAACCCTAGTCTCAGAACCATGAGGAACCGAATTCAGCCAACAGTCTGAATGTGCCTGGCAGGGGATTCATCCCCAGAGCTTCCAGCAAGGGACACAGCCTGGCTGACCTTTTGACTTTGGACTCAAGAAACTGAAACCAAGAGCAGAGAAACCAACCTAGCTGGCCAGATTCTGACCTAGAGAGCTACAAGATAAAAATCCGTGTTGTTTTAAGCCAGTAAATTCGTGGTAACTTGTTACAACAATAATAGAAAATTAAAATACCATCTATCAATCTATTAACTACCTATTTAGCTATTATCACTTATCTATTACCTTTCCATCTACCACTTACCTATTACCAATCCATCTATCTATCATTTATATGTGAGATATTATCTGTCACTCATCTGTTATCTATCTAAATAGTATTTATGTATTACCTATGTATCTATCCATCTGTCTATCTTTGTTACCTTGCTCAGTTCCCTTACCAGCAGGCTTCTCTCCCTGACTCCCCATCCCTACCCCCAAAAAACACATGCTGTCCTCCTGGAAAAGACCAGCAACACCCACCAGAAAGTCCAGGCGGTGATCCCATGGGCTACGGGAATCTCTCTGACCTGTACTTGCCCTGGTATTCCCATCTCTTCCCAAAGCCTCACATCTGGCTTCTGTCCTCTGTTTGACCTTCACGCGAATAGCCTGCTCAGCTCTGCCCTGACTCCATCCCCGGATGCTCAACTCCACCCAGAAGGTAGGTAATTACTACCCCATCCTTAAACAGCCCAGGCTTAGACAACCAGTACCCCAAAGCCACAGCAGACTGAGAAGGGTCCCAGAAAGTCATCAGGACCTAGTTCATTTCTTCTATGAATATGGTCTTTTTTTTTTCTCTTCTTTCACTTCTCTTTATAAAGACCTGATTTCAAACAACTCAAACATTGTTCAGAGATACACAAAGCAGGAAACTTTCACTTATATTCACCATTCTGGTACTAATGCTGCACTGCATCTTAGAGAATGGTACCAGCACAGGGCAAGAGGCCTGCTGGGATGTGTTAATTATCACAGCAACACTTACACAATATTTCCTTATAAAAGATACTGTGCTGTCCTTCTAAGATCACATACCAGAACTGAAATGGCAAAATAAATCCAACCTCATAAAAGAAGAGTCTATTTTTAACTATCGAAACCCTCAGAAATACAGTTGTTCAGCATATTGCTTGCCACAATATTGGATATGAGGATTTTATATAAATATATAAATGTATACACATGTGTATGTTAAAATATATGTAAATTGTGAGTCCCTGCTTCATGCCAGGCATCAGACATACATACTTTTACCTGCATTTCCTCCCATAATCCTTACAACCATATAAAATATGCCCTGCTGTTATCTGCATGTTATAAAGGAGAGGTTAAGAAACTTGCCCCAGAGTCCTGCAGCTGGAACGTAATGGGGTTGGGTATAAACCCAAGGCTTATTCTCTCAACTACTGCACTGCATTTTGTTTATCATGGTGAAGCTCACTAGGGAGTGATGGAGGGAGCATCCTTTCTTCCTGGATAAATTGTGTCATATCCTGGCCCTCGTTTATGACAAGAAGGAGATGGGCCTTGTGCTCCCTCAGGCTCCATCAGGACCTAACAGCCTGCAGTTTCCCGGAGCAGCCCCTCTGGTCAGACAGCTCTCTAACCATGATACCAGAGAAGGGTGCTCGCGAGGATGGAGCATCATCATCTTTTCTGCACTAACTTCCTAATGTCATGCACATCATTGTCCTTCCCCTTTTCTAAAGATCATCTAACACCCCATTTAGTCACCCTTGATAATGCTCTTCATTCCAAAGATCCAGTGCAAAGGAGCAGCCTGCAAAGTGATTTCTGTGCACAGAGGGGATGTCAGGGTCTAGAGACCACTCAGCCAGCATCTGCTTCTGCAGCAGCTAGATGCAATGAGGCCAACATTAAGAGTGGAAATAATCCAGGCTAGTCAAAGATAGACAGGTTAGCCAGTTCTTTATAGAAGAAGAACTAGACTGTAGCTGACAACACTTGCTTCTAGCAACACCCTTTAGGAACCATACTTCCTGATTCTGAACCATTGTGGAGTGGTACAGCATGGTATCAGGAGAATAGATGCATTTCATCTATGTTACCAACTCCAGTTGATGATGCGTGGGCTCCTGGCATGCTGGGGTGAAGCACAGTAGAACACAGGGCTCAGCTCAGCAAGAAAGAGCACTGGTTGATTAATGCTATCTGTTGGGGCAGAGAGCTAGAGAAGCAGCAAGAGGCTTGCTGCCTACTCACAGGCCCTGCAAAATCAGTGAAAGGCACAGACTGTGCAGCCGAACCAGCCTGGGTTCAAATCTCAGCCCGCCCACTTACTAGCTGTATAATACTAGAATTTCTTAAACTTTCTGAGTGTCAGCTAAAATGGAATCATTGTAGAATAAAGTCTGAAATGTTTGGAAAGTGCTTAGTAAGGACCCACTAACTCATCAGCAATTATCATAAGGTTCCTCAGATGAAAAGGCAATGCAAGGACCACTGCTAGGGAGCTGGGTGAAAATGTTTCCCTTGTTCTCTCCACCCCTTGGATTGGGGCAGGAGTTGCAGACTGGCAGTCATGGGCTCAATCTCACCTTTAGACCTATTTCACTCGGCCCAGGTTGTTGGCTTGCATGGTGTCTAAATAACTTTGGAATTGGCTACAAATGCATTTCACATTCTTAAAAATACACACACCTTACTGCTTTGAAGAGCTTCATCTGCAAACATCGGGCCCATTCCCACATGGCAATAATCCACTGGAGCTCACTACTGGCTGCTTCCTCTGGAGGGGTCCTGAACCTTTTTTCTTTCCTTTTTCCTTGTGATATAGTCATAAAATCATAAGGGTACATAAAATACATGCACAGTTTAAAGAGTAATTATAAAGCTAACATCTATGCGGCCAACTCCTAGGTCCAGGAATGAAACGTGCCAGGACCCCAGGAAGACCTGTATGTCCTTCTAGGCACAGCCCCTGCCTCCCTCAGAGTCCCCCCTGTACTGACCTCTGTGATAATCAGTTCTTGCTTTGCATTATGCTGCGACCATGTATGTATCCCTATACTATAAGTTTGGAAAGCTACGTGGATATGAACTTGCATTGAATATTTCCTTTTGGGTCTAGTTATTTTTAGTCAACATCACTTACTCAAGACCTGGTTGGGAGATTCACCCAGGCTGACAGATGTCATTTGTTTTCATTGCTGGGTGGGTTCCGCACTCTTCAATTTCACTCTGTCATCTCTCCACCTGGCCCTATTATAGGCATTTGGATTTGTGCTTTTAAATCAGAATATGTGGTTCCCTTGGTGCAGAAAAATAATTAACTTTATAAGTACGTTCCATTCTCTGACCATTGCAGACAAGATTCCCAGTGTGTTCGGCAGCCTCACTGTGAGCTCAGCTTGCTAATATCCCCCATGAGGCTTCAACCTAAGTAGGTCCAGCCTGTCTGATTCCTCCTCCACGTCTCTCCTCAATTCTTAGTGCCCTCCCCAGCACCATCCAGTAAGTGACCTGGCAGTCAAGGCTGACCACCCTGCATTTATGGGTCCCTTCTTTTCAATAAGGAATTAAGAGAGTCAGTGAAACCAGAGCCAGATCACCAAGACAGGCGCCCATCAGGCAGTTTGCAGCAGCCCCGTCCATGGCTGCTCAGCATTACTAGGCTTTATGAGTCTTCATCCAGCTCTCAATCTGTGCTGATAACCTCTGCACCAAACCAATTTGAATTAATTTGTCAAACAAAATCTTGTGAGATAATATATCAGCTGCATTAAACTGAAGTGAGATCTATGACTTCTGCTGTGATTTTTTCATCTTCTAATTGAGCCATTCTATCAATAAAAGCAATCAAGCTTTCTTGGTAAATTTTTCTTTATAAATCAGCTTTGTGGGTCATGGATCCACATTCTTCTTGATATTTATGGATTTTCATTCCTAATATCAGTTCCATTGCTTTACTACAAGGGGAGTGAGACATCTAATACAATGAGAAGAGGATTGTTTCCCAATGCATCTGTGGCTGGAAAAGTCAAGCTCAGAGCTTCAGGGATGCTGGAAGGCTTTACCAACCCTCTGTGGTTGGTAGAGGACAAAGTCCCAACTTCTCAGGCTGACATACAGGGACCTTTGACCACCTGACCTCAGCTGGCTTCCCCAGTCTCATCCCTTCCATATGAATGCTATGATTATGCTCTGGTATGTCATAATCATTAATCCTTCCCTCTCTCTCTCTCTCTCTCTCTCTCTCTGCAAGGCCCCTTGTACCAGTTAGGACTCAAGGTTATGAGTAACAGAAAGTCAAGGTCATGACATAAATTGGCTTACAATGAACAGAAATGTATTAGCTTATGTGCTTTAAAAGCCCAGGGTAACACTGACAACTGACTTCAGGTATTCAGGTACCACTGATCAAGACTTCAGCAAAGATATCTACCTCTCCCCTCTCTTCTTCTTTCTCTCTTTCTCTCTGGTCACTACATTCTACCTTACAATCACCTAAATGCTTGTGGTTTAATATTTATGTGTTCTCATGTCTAGTCCTAGAAGAGTCTTTGGAATATTGGATGCTTTTCTAAATTCTTCACTCCTTCTATGTTACAGAATTATACATCTGTGTCAGTAGTTCTTAACTACAGGTGATTTTGTCCCAGTGCAACATTTCTTCATGTCTGGGAACACTTTTGGTTGTCACAATTTAGGGAGCATGCTACTGAGGCCAGGGGTGCTGCTATTATCCTGTAATACACAGGACAGCCCTGGCCACAAAGAATTGTCCAGCTCCAAATGTCAGTGGTGCTGAGATGAGAAACCCTGCTCTATGCCCTTTGCTGTGTGAATTGACAGTGAACATATTTCTCTCCCCCATCATATATAAGAAAAAGCTGGGTCTACTGTCCAGCCAGACTGGCCCAGCCCCCTTGGCTTGGATAGATAGTTTACACGGGGACGCTACACACAACTATATAAAGGTGCCCTTCTGAGAGGTAAGCAGGGCTGACCTGGGTCTGATGGCTCACTGACCAGGCAGTGTCTGCAGAACTGTATCTAACCAAAAAGAAGACTTTCCCCAGTTTTCATGGGTTTCCAGCAGGGGCACAAGAGAAAGCAGGCACTTCCCTGCATCTCTGGCTAGGTTTATATTTTCACTTATTAAGGTTTCTAAATAGTTCATGTTATTCTTTGAGGTCTTAAGGATATAATGAATAGCCTATTGCATTAGTAAGCAGACCTGGTAGATGGCACATATATGGTCTCTAAGTAATTAGGCTCTAAGTATCATTCCTCTGTCCCTCTCCTTCCCATAGCCTCACCAGAAGCCCATGGTCTTCTAAGAGGCAGTATCTGGTGTGGTGGGGTGAAGATACTGACAAACACCGTGGTGGTAGGCAGAAGTTCATGATGCCCCTCCAGTTTCCTATCTCCTGGTGCACATACCCAGCAGAATCCCTGGGACTGTGGATATGAGGAGATATCATTCCCATGCTTAAAATATGTAATAAAGAGATTTTACAGACATAATTATGTCCCAAATCAGTTAACTGTAAAATAGGGGGATTACCTGAGTGGCCCTGACCCATAGAAGCCCTTTGATTCTGGTCTTGAGATCAGCAAAAAGGTCAGAACTTCAAAGCACAAGAAGAATTTGATGTGCCGTTTCTAATTTGAAGATGGAGGGGTCAATGTGGCCAGGAACGTGGGCAACTGAGGACAGCAGCCCAGATGATAGTCAGCAAGGAATTGGCAACCTCAGTCCTGCAACCAGAAGGAACTGAATTCTGCCAACTATAAGAATGAGATTGGAAGAGCCTCTGCGTGAGAATTCAGTCCAGCCAACACCTTGATTCCAGCCCTTTGAGACCCTGAGCAGAAAGTCAGACATGCTGCACAGGACTTCAGACCTACAGCACTGTGAGCTAACAAATGGGTGTTGTTTAAACTGCTAAATTTGTGGTCATCTGTGAGGCAGTGATAGAAAACTAACACAACCATGAAAAGACCTCTAGTCCCACAAATATCTCAGGCCCTTTCCTAACACCAAAGCATTTACTCTCCACTTATCACTACTTTCTTTCCACACCACTGATAAGTGTGGATGATTTACCTGAGGTCTTGCAAGCCCAGTCACACCTGAATAAATTTTTTCAGAGGAAGACCAAAGGAATTTACTTCTCACAGAGTTAAACCACAGTTTCTTTAAATACTCCGTTAGGTTGTGCCTGACCTTGATCACCCAGTAATGCTCATTTTAAGGACTCAAAACTGTATTATTTCTGAAACAAGATGCAAATATAGTATAAAAAAAAAAAGCAGTCACCCTAATACTGAGCTTTACCCGGATGCAGCAAGATCTCATGGTGGGCCCTCCTGATTATTTAATATTCACTTCATCTCCACCCGAGGCTGTGAGGCTGAATAGAGATGATGTCTTGGGACTGTTAAGCTTAACTCCAGAATGCGTGCCTGAAACACATTTGGTTGCTAGAAAATATAAGATATAAGAAGCAGGGCTGCTATATGCTGATGTAACACTTCCTACTGAATCCCAAGCTTAACCAGAGTAAGAATTTTAAAGCATTTGGGCAAAATATTCATCTACTTGCAATTTAAGGGGTATTTCCAAAGTTATCCACCAGGTCCCACTATAATTTGAAAGATATATTGGAAAGAAGTACTGGGACCTGGGAGAAGATATTTTGTTCATGAATTAAAATTTCATAAACACCACTACAACGTTTTTGATGGTACTTTTGTCTGCCTGTGAAGCATTTCCCTTGAGTTCAGCTGTGCCATTTGCATTTTTAATATTCAGTTGTTTCTAACTAACACCCAGATTTTTTTATCATGTTTATATTGGAATCCCTTTTCAAAAGTACCAGCAGTTCCCGATTGTTTGCTATAGAATGCTCCTGTATGCTATTTTTAAGCAGATCATTGCACAAAATATTCTTTTTCTCTTGGAAACAGTTTTGTAAAGGGGTAAAGGGTTCCTGACCAGTGATTAGCATCAGAAAATTTATACTTATAATGAATATATTATAAAAGAAAAGATCGACCATAACTCCTCTGGATAATTAAAAACTTAGAGAAATTATACTTGTTCTATAAAATTAACATAAACATTCCATTTTTACAGACTGTTCTTGCATTCAATACAAACTGAAATATCAGCCATCAGTTAACAATTGGGCCTGCTTCTTTAGATTTAGAAAGACTCATAAAGAAAGTTGTAAATGGTCTATTTTGTTTTTAAAGTCTCTTAGGAATTGTTGACCAAATATCAATATATCACCCTTATAAGCTTCCTGAGGCTAGGGAAGATTTTCAGAACCATGTCAATTGTCATAAAACTACCCTCAACCTCATAACTGTTTTTTTTTAAACAAAGCATTGATCAGCTAATGCACGTGCACGTGTTTGCGTTTGCAGATATGTGTACGTATAAAGGCATGTGGGTGCGCATACACACAGGAACCAGATTTCTCTGCCTGCTCCTCCACACCCACTCTACCTCACCTGTCCACCTCCTCGATCCTCTGTTGATCTAATCTTGACATCACACCAGTACAAATCCTGCTTAAAGAAGTGTGAAGCGGTGAAGAGCAGGGGAATGCAGATATTAGGTGCTTTGATGAGGATGGCTTGTGGAGTAGACAATGAAGAAAAGGGGGCTGGTACTGGCTCATTACGTGGGTGTAACTGTCCGCACCAACGGACTACCATGTTTTCTCTACCTCCCGCTTCCTCTCTGTTAGGGATAGACCCAATAAATAAGTCAATGCGGTGGGAAATGAGGTAGCCACACGAATTAAAATGGAATAAGCTGAACAATAAAGTTCAACATTTGAAAAGTGGGAAAAATACCTATCCAAATTGCCTTTTTGTCAGTCTTGGAGGCTTTAACTTAGAGTTCTACTCATGTTGGCAGGAAGTGTGAGGTGAAGAGTGATAGATATTATGATTTGCTAGTTTGTTTTTCCTGCCCTATATATTCTTTTCTTCTTGCCTTCTCCTCTGGTTGCAGGGGTGGATGCATACTATGAACTTACCTATGAGAGTATCATGTTTTCCTAAACCCAGGGACTGAGGGCATGTGACTCAAGAAAGGCCACCTAGGTTCCCTCGCTGGAACTGGCATACAGATGACGCAAGAGAATGACTCCCTTCCTGGTAGCATGAGCAATCTGGGGCTGCCCACAACCACCGTCCCCAGCCACAAGGAAAGAACTCATCTGCTGAATGAGGAAAACCACAAAGAAAGAAAGACTAGAAAGGGAAAAATAGAAGGATGGATAAATGTAAGGAAGGATGGATGGATGGAAAGATGGATGGATGGAATGATGAATGGGTGAGATTTCCCCTATTGGCACAGAGGTACCAACAACTGCATCCAAAACATAAAGGTTTCTCTTTCCAATATTATACTCTACTCACAGACCATGGGCTTTAGTCAAATTCATCAGCTACTCTGGTTCAATTTCCCAGTACTAGCAACTTGAATTCTCCAAGTTCCAGGGAGATTTTAATGAGCCCCTGACCTTGAGTGAGAAAAGGCTCTCAGTAACAGGCACTGTCCCCCACCAGCGCCAACACACTGCACACTTCCAGGATGCGAATGGGGTCATACTGCAGGCTTCCAGGAGGCAAATGGGGTCTACTTGCCAGTCCCACCCTGTGGCCAGTTCTTGAGAACAACTCTTTCATCCTTCATCTAAGGCTTTTCCCAAGTGTATCCTCAGCTTCTCATCAAGTAGACCCCATGGTGATCTTTCCCCATCCATGCTCAAAGTATGTCCATGTTTTAGAATGAACACAACTTAGACCAAAGCTGGGGTCCTGGCAACCTGTGCTCATCTCATTTTCTACCACCTACCCCTCTGGTCTTTGCTGCCAGGATCTGGTAGATGGTGCACTTGCTGAACCAACCACTGGGTTGTGGAGGGATGACATGAGGGTTGGCCCCTCAGCATTTATTTGGGACTTCTGTGCCCAAGTAGAAGACAAAGCATGCTAAGTACAATGAATGATTCAAAGTCACTTTCTTAGAACATACCAATCAAGTGTGATGTGTAGAATTGTTTGGATCCTGACTCAAACAAACAAATAATAGAAACACCATTTATGATGCAATCAGGGAACTGAACACTGACTGGATATTTGATACTAATAAGTAGATACTATCATTTTTTTACATGTGATAATGCATTATGATTATGCTTTCTTTAAGAGTTCTTGTCCTTCAGAAATGTATACTGACATTTATGTGGATGAAATGATATGATGTTTGAGATTTGCTTCAAAATAAACCAATCAGAGTGAAAGAGGTAGAGAGAAGTAGGTAGGGGCAGAAATAAGATATGTCTCTTAAGAATTGTTGAAGCTGGGGGATGGTTACATGAGGCTTCACTGTACTGTTCTGTCATTTTTCTGTCTGTGATTGAACATTTTCATAAAAGAAAGTTAAATAATAGTTTCAAGCACCTCAGGAGGCTGGGGTTCTGGAGTGTCCTCACTGCAAGCAAGTGGATATATCTACATTAGCATTTCTCAGATGCAGGAAACTTAGTTGCACAATAGAAACTATCTTGACATATCTAGTTCCCACCAAAAATATACAAGAAAGTCAACCTCTGTACACCAGGGTGAGTTTAGAGAAACTTCCATCAAACCACAGAGATCTAGAAAATGTCTGCATTCAAAGTAAAAACATTAGTAACCTCCTGGCTCAAGCCAAAACACCGTATCTCCACCTTTGGGAGTCAAAAAAGAGGGTGTGGCTTCTAATTGGAGGCAGAAAGACAAATTCCTTGAATACATCCAGTGACCATAGGGACCTTAGGAATTACTCAATTCCTTTTCAAGTGGTCAGTTTGGTCTAGATCTCCATAGTGGGCTTTTGATGCCACTAACTACTTCTCAATCATTACTACTTCAAACATATCCAACATTGTATGAGGTTTTTCCAGAGAAACAGTATCAATAAGATACATAGACATATATATAAGAGGATATTAATTATAAGAATTGGCTCACATGATTATGGAGACCGAGAAGTCCCATGATCTGCCAAGAGTGTTAAGTGCAGTCTGAGTCCAAAGGCCTGATAATCCAGAGGGTTCCAGTGTTAAGTTCCAGTCTGAGTCCAAATGTCCAAAACCAGGAGCTTCAATGTCCTAGGACAGAAGCAAATGAATGTCTCAGCTCAAGCATAGAGAGTTAATTCTCCCTTTCTCCACCTTTTTGTTCTATCCAAGCCCTCAAGAGATTGAATGATGCCCATCCACATTCATGAGGGCGATCTTCTTTACTCAGTCTATTGATTCAAATGCTAATCCCTTCCAGAAACACCCTTGCAGACACACTCAGAAATTATGTTTTACTAGCAATCTGAGCATCCCTTAGTTTGGTTAAGTTGACACAGAAAATTAGCTGTCACAACCATGTTAGAAAAAGGCATTTCAAGGACTCTTCCTTACAGTGTTCAGATAGGTGCTGTTTTGTCTGTTTTAAGCCTGTTCAGTTATAGGTCCTTCTAATTCACATGAATGGAGGGCCCAGAGTGCTTGACATATATCTGCTTGTCACTCATTTATTTCTACCAAATCCCTGTGAGTGTGTCATTGCTGCCCTTTCAGAAAAGGGAGTCTCTGCTTGGTTATATACACAAGCAATAAAAAAAGATCTTTGAAAACTGTATTGAATAACTCCATGGACTGCTGTGCATCACTTTTATTGACCATGAGGATGATGTTATCAGTGGTGGCAGGATTATCTGCGCATGGGTGGATACAGAACCTCTCAGAAATATTTGGCTTTATTCTCACTTGGACCCAGCAGGACTCAGAGAGTGAGGCAGATGGTGTGGTGAAGAGAGTTCAGCCCCGGCTCTCAAGGAGGGGGCACCACCTGAGCATCCCCAGGTACATCCCTGGACATTGGCATCTCTTCCCTTCCTCTTGTAGTCTCTGATACTCCCAGCTCTGGTCAGGTGTAGGCCCTGGCGACCCTCATCCAGAGCAATAGAGACCCAGACCTGCAAGGGGATGCGAGTTTCCTGCAGTATCTCTAAGTCACCATCAGGTATGACAGGCCTAGGGCACCACACGCTCCCCCAAGCTCCTCCCCATCCTCACTAGCTTTGCCTTTGCACCTTATTTAAACTCTGCACTGGTGTTTCTCATCCTTAAGCTCACACCAGAATTACCTGGAGGGCTCCTTATTACAGATCAGGATCTACCCTCAGAGCTTCTGATTCAGTAGAATTTGCATTTCTGATGAACAGCATTCCACTCTGATGCTGCTGACCTGAGACCCACCATTTAAGAAGCAGTGTTTGAGAGCTCTCCTCAGAGTCTGGAGCCTTTTTTCTGAATCCCAGTCTCCTTGGTTAGTCCCCTCCTCCTCCTCCTTTGCCTAAACCTTAGCTTTAACCCCAGCTGGCCAAACTGGAAAGATCGTGACACAGGAATTAGCCTAATTTGGCTTCAAGACTCCTGCTGGTTCACTGTGAGACCTCTACTTAGACACCACTTGGATGGTCACCAACCTTTGACAAGACTAAATTCTCCATACTTTTCAGAACACTGTGATTTAAGTTGCCTCAGTGTCTGTCCTAAAATTGGGTTAAATTCTCTTAGTTCCTGTTCCGCCATCCCCAACTTTCTTCTTGCCCTATAGTGCCAATGCTGAGGTCCTGCCCTTATGCAGCCAAGCCAACAGGATAGCGTCCTAACCCTCTGCCTCCTGTTCTAACCCTCCTGCCGCCACTCATGGAAGCCCAGATCTCAGGCTGCCAACCTGACTCTGGTGCCTACACTGCTGATTCGTTTTATATTATTATTATTATTAAATGCTTTTCCAGGACAAAGAAGGCCCCAGTTCAAGTCCAAATGTATAAATAACTATCTGGGAGGAATTTGGCCAAATGCCTTTATTCTTCTAGGCCTCAAGACTGGAAGAGATAACTGATGGATGCCTAGGTCCGACCTGCAGATGTTCTGATTTCATGGCACTGGGAGGGGACCCAGGCTTCTCCATTTTCTCAAAGCTTTCTTGGTGATTACAGTGTGCAACCAGGGTTAAGAGCGACTGGTCCCTGCCCTCATTTCACAAATAAAGAGACCAAAACTCAGAGAAGAGGAGCATGTCCAAGTTCTACAAACAGGTATTCGAATCTGGCACTGGGATTCTGGCCTCCAGTTCCTAGTTTGGAGAATGGAACAGCTGCCACCTTCCCACTTCCAGGCAGGCTTGAACGTGAGCAATGGTGATGCAGCCTGGCCGTGCCACAGAACCGCCTGAGCTTGTTAAAATGGACATCAAGAATCTCACCCCGCCTCCCCCTGCGTAGCTGGAGGGGAACAAGGAAGGCAGGGTGACTAGAGTGCTCGGGAGGGGTCAGAGCGTGCCATCAGCATCCCCCCTGGTCCACCTTAGCGTCCTAGCTCTGGGTTTGCTTTCCATTATCTGGCTGCGATGATTTCAACAAACCTCCCACCTGACTTCACTCAGGACCCAGATCTGAGACCCTAACCTGGCATTTTGGCTTGCGGCCCTCATCTTCTCTCCCTCTCTCCAGCGTCCCCAGCTGCGGAGGTTGTGTGCCTCTCTTACAAAGGACCACATTCCATCACTGCCAGGGAAACCTTCAGCGGCCCTCCCTGACTGTTCTAGAGCAGCCCGGCCTCTCCTCTCAGGGGCTGGAAAACCAGACTCATTACACACACTATTAGACATAAAGGCTTCAGGGGCTGTCATAGAGAAACAACAGTTCCCCCAGTGGCTTCCAGGGATGGTCTGAAATGTGTGTCATTGTCCTCAAACAACAGTATGTCACAGGGACATATAATTTGGCCAAGTCTGAGCAGGCCCCTGGCTCGTCACTAGTTTATTTATGTCATTTATTGAAAGCTTTTAAAGAATTGTTTTTCCCAGTCAGCAAAATGCACTGATGGAAGCACATTGTCAGCCTTCAAATACCAGAATCACATCATTGTCTAGTAAATATGTTCCTGCTCCTAAACAGAGTTTTAAAACTGTGCTCCATTGAGGAGAGGAAAAGTAGTGTGTGTGTGAGCATGAACCAAAATCCTTCCATTCTTAGGGAGGGTCAGCTAGGGTTCTGGTATCTTTCAACAAAATGCAGCAATTTATTTGTGGAAATCCCATTATAGCTAATAGGACTTCAAAACCATCAAAAAAAGATAAGAATGTCTAACCATTTCAAGATTATTTTTTGAAATGCACCCTGCTAAAAAAAGGAATGAATTTTGCAAAGAACATCACAAATCTACTCATACCAATTCAATTCACATAAAACAATTAAAACTAAATAAGTCTAGTACCAGTGCTAAATGCTTTTTTCAAATTTCTCTTTAAATACATCAAACTTAGAAATTCTCACTCCTAGGAAAACATACACTGCACACTTAGACATCAATGGCTATTCTCAGGCAACCCTCCTTAAGCAAGATAAATTGGACTAATTTTTAAATTAACATGAAGGAAGATGGTACTATAATTTATAGAAGTAGAAATTTCAAACATAAAGAACTTTCAAACTCCAGTAAATCATATCCCTTGAACCTGTTCTGCTCAATATGTTCAGTAGCATCTTGGCTAAAGACACGGTAAGAAAGCTTTTCCAATTTACAGGGGAAACAAACCTGAGTGATAAGTGACCCAATAGAGAATAAAATAAAGATGATTCACATTGATTTTTGACAGCCTTGAAGAGATTGTACCCTTTGCTACAACCATTCTATTCTACCTCTGGAAATTGATTCTGGGAAAATAATCCTAAGAATGTTGGAAGAGGAAATAAAAAAGGAAAAGAAAACCACATGTATAAAGATGTTCAATATGGTCTTATTTATACTAGAAGGAACAATCACAGCATGAAAATATTGGACAAAAACCTCATTAAATTATAATACATTCATTCGGTGAAATACAATGCTGCAATATTTGTGGGAATTTTATAATCAAAAACTTTTTCAAAGTCTTAACATGTAAGGAAAAATAGCTAGAAAAATATACCAGTGTGGTAACAGTTTATTCTTTCTTTCATGGTTGTAATTCTTATTTGACACAGTCACTTACTCATTCCACCAGCCAACATTTAATAAACACCTACTTGGGCCAGCACCTAGGGGGTGACTTGTTTTCTTTTACTTTATAGTTCTCTGTGATTTACAGTTTCTCTTAATACATATGCATGAGGCTGCATTTCCTTGAGAGGACCCAGTTATAACTGAGCTTACAAACTAATAGAGACTCTCCTCTCTTTTTTAAAATGTAAATCCTGTCTCTATTATAAGCTCCCCAGGTCACACGGGCCCTTACTCTTTCTGCTTCTTAGCTCTGAGAGATGCTATTTACCAGCTGATTATAAGAATTGCAGGCCTCACAGAGGAGGCCCACGACTGCTGTGGACTTTCTGAGCCGGTTCCACTCCTCCTGTGAGTCCCTCCCCAACAAAGAAGAAGATAGTCTCCCCAGACCAACCTCCCCAGTCACAGGTACACGAGCTATCAGCACCATCTTTGATAATGAACACATGGGTTAAATTCCGAAAAAGAAGAGAAAGAAGGGTATTTATCATGCAGCTTCTGAAATGCCCAACACTCCAGACTACCTCAGTCAGGACTCTCTGGGTTACAAGCACCTGAAACTTCCTCAATCTAGGCCCCAGGGCTTTGGTGCATGCTAAGCCCCCTCTGCAGAATTCTCTCCCAGATGTCCTCCTGGCTCCCTCCATTGTTTACTTCCTGTCTTTCTTCAAAGTTCCCCTTCTCAGGAAGTCCTCTGCAACCACACTACTCACTCTTAACCGTTTCCCACTCACCCCACCACTGGCTTTTCTGGCTTTCATTTTCTCTCTTGCTCTCATCCTTTTCTTGCATAGATATATTTTACTTACCCTACTTACTGATTCTCACTCTCTCACCCACCCACCCACCTCAGCATCCACTGAAATGCAAAGTTGCAGGAAGGCAGAGATATTTTGCCTTTATTTTCTGCAGCTACAGCTCCAAAACATCGTCAGGCACATGATAGGCACACAATTATATTTGTGGACTGAATGATGAATGAATAGTCTAATCTTGAGGGAAACTGTAAATCATAGCAATCAGTCGTTCAACTCTTTATCACTTACAGAGAACATTCACATATGCTATCTCACCCCTCTCCAGAACTCTGTAATATTGTATTCATTTTACAGTTGGAGAAACTGAGGCCCAGAGAAGTAAAACTGGCTTGTCCAAGGTCATTTAAATAGTAGATTAGTTTGCTATGGCCACCCTAACAAAGTGCCACAGACCAGAGGTCTTAAACAGCAGAAATTTATTTCCTCACAATTTTGGAGGCTAGAAGTTCAAGATCAAGGAACTGGCAGGTTTGGCTTCTTCTGAGGGTGGGGAGGAAAGGATCTGCTCCAGGCCTCTCTCCTGGGCTTGTAGACAGACCTCTGCCCGCTGTGTCTTCCCATGATCTTCCCTCCATTCCTGCCTGTGTCCAGTCTCCTCTTCTTATAAGCACACCAGTCAGACTGGATGAGGGCCCACCCATGTGACCTCACTTCACCTTCATTACCTCTTTAAAGTTCCCATCTCCAAATACAGTCACATTCTGAGGTTCTGGGGCTCTTCAACATAAGAATTTCCAGCCCATAACAGGTATCAAGCAAGTGGCAGCTCTAGAACTGGAATGAGGGTCTCATGGCCCCAAGCCCCACCTCTCCCATGTCACTGTGCTCCCACCTACCCCAGGAGAGCCCCTGACCCGCAGACATGACGGCCGCCTCCTACATGGAACACCCAGCCTGCCCTTTTTCCTCCTAGAGCAAGGACTACCCCGCCCTTCTCCGCACATGCCTTGTGCTCAAGCCAGAAGAGCTCAATTTCCCACTTCCGGGACAGCATGTGACCCAATTTCTCTTCAGCCTTGAATCTTATTAATCCAACTCCTCCAGCGCTTCAGATTCCATTGTGAGTCGCAGGGGGATCATCCTCTGTGCTGTGTCATGTGCACAAAGCATCCTTCTTCCAAACAGCTCCCAGGGCAGCACACAGGCACTGCAGAAATCCACAGCCTGAATGATCCCCATAGGAGCCCAAAATGCCACTTCAGAGGGCCAGTGAGAATTTTCCAGAGTTACAGCCCAAGATGGCCTGGGTACCACCTGCCGCCAGGTTGTTCTATCACCCTGACTCCCCCAGCTCATCATATTTCCTCTCCAGATCTATGGTAAATAAATGCCTTTCTTTGTATTTTCTCTTGGGGGACATTGATTCAGCTCTCCCATAGTTTTTGTTCAGTCTAAGCATCCGACAGTCTCCCCACCGATCAGACATTCCCATCTATGACTCAGGCCAGGCCTAAGCAATGACCCTTTGCTGCTTCATTACCACTCATCTCAGATCCAATGTTACTTTTTAAAAAAAGCCTGAGTGCTGGACTACAAATCAGTCTCTTTCTACATATGAATTTATAATTCAATCAGACTGACCAGGCAAATTGATGTGACCCACTGGCTAGTGATTGATCATTAAGGAACTTTTAAAGAAAAATCTATTTGGTGGGTGAATTCAAGCTTTGGGCAATGGAAGACATGCTTTTGATGAGAACATGCATAAAGAGAAGACTTCCATTCTTCTTGTAAATACTGAGCTCCTTCCAAATTTTAGTCATTGACTGGTCCCTGGAGTTAACAAAATGAATGAGACATGGTTGAAACCTCAAAACATCCACCCGTGTCACAGAGGCAAAGGTAAGGAACAGGAAGCTCCCCATAGGACAGAGCTCTCTCTAAGGGAGGCCAGGAGAGAAAGACCTGGGTAGCCTTGAATTGACCTTGAAGTGAATGCTGTCAGGTGGAGGATGCTGGGACAGTGAACAACACCCAGTGCTTGGGCTGAGCAGCCTCACCATTTCCTGTGTCTCACAGCCCCGCTGCTGGTCTTCACACCGTTGGCTTAGAGCACGTTGCCACAGTGTCCCTGCCACGTGGTCTGGTCCAGGTAATCCTGCGCAGTGAGTTTACACATCCATCTTCCCACAAACCTCCACTCACACACACACACACTCGCACTCTCACACAGTCATGAGTGTGCACATACAAGCACACACACAGGTGCTTTCATTTTTCCCTTCAACCTCACATTCAATTTCAAATTGAAGTGGACTCCAAAGATGATGGGGATACTGAAAAAGAAAGAGTCCAAATAGGGGGCTGTGGGTAAAACTGCAATATTTCCAGAACCTCTCCCCTGGCCTTAGTGCATCTCCATCTCAATAGGTGTTTCCAAGGGGTGGAGAGAAGTAGCCATCTCCATCTCAATAGGTAATTCAAGTGCCAGTGAGGACATATCTGGACTGGAGAGGTTGGGTGGGGTCCCCTTTCTTCTGTAGCCAGTCGGGGGAGAGATACAGGTGAGTAGAAGTGGGTGACTGTGCGTCAGCAATAAATGGGTTTCTCCCATTTATTTCTCCCTTTGACTGATTTTGGTTTCAAAGATATCTTTCCCAGGGATTTCCGTCCCGGAGTTACAGGGGCTATCTGCCCTCAAAACACCATTCTCAAAGCAAACTTGATTTTTACCAGGACTCTTTCTACCCCAAGTTCAGCCTGTTCTCCACAGAAATACCAGAAAGATGCTGTGGGTTCACAGCATGAAGATGTGAGGGCCTTTGCACCTCATTCAGGACGTCATGGCCCCAGGGCCTTGCAGACCTGCCCCTGTCACCTCACTGGCTTGTCCTCCCACTGTACTCTCCTGGTCCCCTGGCCTCCTTCCTCAAGCACTCCTGTGTATTCTCCACTGCGCCGGCCACCCTACTTGCTCTTCCCCTGGCCAGGAACTGCCCTCCCCAGACAGCTGCACAGCCTACCCTCTTCATTCAAATGTCACCTTCCCAAGGAGGTCTTTTCTGGTCAGCCTGTTGGAAGTTGGCCACTGTCCCCCAGTCCTTCTATGCTTAAGTTCACAGCACTTATGTCATGTAGTGTGAAATACACTTCTCTCACTCATTTTTTGAATTTTTGTCTCCATTTGCTCAGGGAGAAAGGCAAGCTCCTGAAGGGCAAGAATGACTGTCAGCTTGGGCCACAGTCATTTCCCCAGCACTTAGGGCAGTACTGGGACAGAGGATGCGCTCCGCAGATGAAGAACCAGCAGGAGATGGATCCATCTGTCTCAAGGCCCTGTAGGCTCTGGTGCAGTACAGGACAGTCGTCTTTACACCGAGACTGCAGGTAAGTACCAGGGGAGCCTCTGAGCACATGATGGGAGCGGGCTGCATGGGCAGAGCTTGGGGTGCCCCCCGGGGGACCCCTCCTCCATCCAGGACTGCTCTACCTGCATTCATTTTATCTCTTTGAATTTTCTCATAAGATTTCTTCTAAAGAAAGGTTTCCACTGCTTTAGATAAAGGTTTTAAAACCACTGAGGAAAGATCATAGAGACAAACAGAAATGGACTGGAATCCAGCTCTTTTGCTTTTAACAGTGAGATATGGCCAAGGCACAT
Organism: Manis pentadactyla; assembly: GCF_030020395.1. Taxonomy (NCBI): domain Eukaryota; kingdom Metazoa; phylum Chordata; class Mammalia; order Pholidota; family Manidae; genus Manis; species Manis pentadactyla. The sequence continues at coordinate 67,194,125 of NC_080033.1, read as the reverse complement.
AGGTTTTCAGACCTTCAGTTTCTATATGTGAAAAATGATGACTGTGCCTACCTCTAGAAGTGGTATTAACAATACTTAGTGATAAAGCACAGGCACCAGCCAATCAGAGCACACTGACATCAACATTACAGGAGACCAAGGATGGCTATGCCTGGCATGGGGACAGAGTCATTAAAAGTGAGACCCCAAGTCAATCTCAGCCTTTATGGTCCCATAAAGACTCGGGAGAGCAGGAGGACAAGGCTAATTCAGGGTGAGCAATTAAAAAAACAGACCTTTTTGCATCCACCTTTGGAGTGCAGACCCAGAATGCCCCAGAAATGAAAATCCCAAACAAAAGGTCTGACCTGCCTTACTCCTCTGAGCCCTTGCCAGGGCTTAAACAGCAGACCTCAAAGCCACAAACAGGTCATAATACGCCCATATTTTATCTGGGTCATATTATGTGCAGCATAATGAATGTTTAAAAAGCCTTTCTGCAATAAAATGTCTCTGGAATAATCGGCATGAATCACAAGGAAGCTGTGGCCATGTTTAATTTGATTGCAGAAGAGATTTCTAGTTAGTGGAGCATTGCCTCCAATGGCCCCTTACTGGACACAGCTAAACACAGACAAGTGATTGCATTTCCAATCAGAGGCAGAGCCTGGGACCAGCAAGTCCCTCAAGAGTGCGTTTCCTGGCCACGAAAGCCCTTTGTTCCCTGTCTGGTTCTGCAAGTGTGATTTCTCCAATGTCTCCCGATTACTGGGCAGTCTACCAGTATCTCCAAGGAGAATCTTCACATTGCTGTTAAGAAAGAATTCTCAGCTGAGACTGCCTGACAGCAGACCTCTGTCTAGTCATTCTCTCAATTTGGTGAGTTGATGAAATGTATCAATTATCTCAAAGCACAAAGTTTAACAATTTCTTCATGGAATGAATATTTTAATCCCTGCATAACCATGGAGGCAAAATGAGTTGGGATGCATGTAAAACTGACAGGCCCAGAGTTTTGCAAAGAGAACCAATTTCTCCTCGACACACCGACTGTCCGTGCCTTCCCGCTTCCTGCCTCCTCCAGCCCCTTGGCTGCTACTTCCCTATGCATCCCGAGTGAGTGAGCGTTAGGAGAGGGAACGGATGCTTGTCTCACTTACGAGCTGACAGGTGCTTGACCCGATATGATGGAAACAGGGATGATTTCTGGATCTAGCAGACCTGATTCAGTAAGTCTAAAGGAAATATCCCCCCGTCCCTGGTCTGGCTATGGACAAACAAACCAGCTGTCCAGTCTGGTGTTACAGGTTTAACAGCAGTGCTCCTGCCCATGGCTGTCAACCTAGTTCACAGCTAATTAGAACATAACAATCTGCACTAAAAATGATCAGAAGTTGTATATAATTTACTCTTCTATAAAAGTCTTAGTTGGATCAAGTTAGTGGTTATCCTATATTAAATAATGTGTTTTATACTTGCATTCCAACTTGCTTTCTAAGCAAATAGTGTTACTTTGTGGTTAAGAACCTGGGCTCGTGAGTCTGAATGCCTGGGTTCAGCTCCTGACTGCCATTTCTTCTACGTCCGTAAAGTTGATTCTGTCTGGTAGTAGGCATCATACTCAAGTTTCTATGCTGAGAACTGAATTAGTAACCTCTCCAAACCCCATTATTGACACCCACATGTAAAACATGTAAGGTACCTTGCAGTTTGCAAGATACTCTAAATATATGTGATTTCAAGGAAATTTCTCAGCACCCTGGGAAGATATTCTCCCAACTCTCAGGCCTGCACAGTAGCAGTCTGAATGATCCCCCTCTCAGTTAACATCTATTCATCCTTCAGATTTCAGCTAAGGTAACATTTCCTCCCAAAGAAGCTGTCCTTAAACTAAATCTGGTAGTTGGAGTGATGAACTGCCATCATACCCTTGATTTCCTCTGCTGTAGCCCTCACAGCATTTTACTGCCATTGAGTACTTGCACATCTGACTTCCCCATGAAACAGAAGTTCTGTGAAGGCAGAATATGTGTGCATCTTGCTCACTACTACATGCCCAGAGCTTAGCACAATGGCTAAAACTTAAAAGGCGTGCACTATTTCTTCAATGCATGTATTATTTAATTAGTAAGTTAACTAGTTTGAAAATATAGAAGTTACCCAGTTTTGGCAGAGATGTTTATTGTTTCCTCAGTATCTCTGTGTTCTCTAACATTTACCAGCCTCTTTACAGTAAACAAGTCCATGTGATTAGTTCTAGCCAATGGGTTGTGAGCAGAAAAAAATATATCCTTCAGGTTCAAAGCTTTAAAAAGCAGGTATAGGTGCTTCCTGTTCTCTCCCCACCTGGTGCAGTGACTGGACTAGCCATATGTTGAGAAGAGGAAGCCCAAGATGGAAACACCTAGACCCTTGAAAGAGTACTGACATGAAGAGGTCTTGGACTAGCAGAGGACTTTTAGTGAATGACTTGTTAAGCCAAGATTTGAGGGGCTTGTTTGTAACCACAGCATAGCCAAGCCTGACCTAATTTGAGGGGCTTATTTGTTACTATTGCAAAACCTAGACTAATCTGACTAATTCAAAAGATTCTCCAGGACCACACAGCACACTGGTATCCAAACTCAGATCTCTTGGATTCAAAAGGTTAAGATTGAGTGAATAATAAGGTTTTGCCTTAATTCCTATCAGCCTAATATCTTTTTTCATCCTTATATCCAAAATGGCAACAACAAAAAAACCCTTATGAACTACCGACACCAAAAATCTCTGAGGACAATGACTAGCCACTTGCTATCATTTTGCAGACATTCTCTGTATGGTTTAAGTAGATACCTCTCCACCCATTCATCCACTCTATTCACAGAAATAGCTGTGTGGTAGAAGGGGCACTGCTTTTTGTGAATGAGGCCACCTGTTGCTATATTTTTATTTGACAGGTTTGAGTCTCTTCCCTGTGAGTAGGTGGACAGTCAGAGTTGATTTGCTACGTAGTTTCCTCAAATGTGATTACTGCATGATCATATTGATAATCAGCTCAATGTGTGGTCGAAATGTTTCCTAACAAAAAACATATTCTAGTACATGGAAAGGAGTCTCCAGGGAGTAGTTAATTTCTAGACTAATGCCTCCCTACATGAAATATGATTGCAAAGAAGGGTTGTTTCTATGAAGTCAGGCTATTGAAAGGGAGCTAGACCAAGCAGGCAGGGATCAAGAGGCTTGATCTTTAAGCCAGGCAAGGCCTTATAAACTGGCCTCCTGCTATGTTTCATCACAGGGAAGTGCAAGCCATTCATGCTTCTCTGTAAACCTCCTTCCCTTCTCTTAAGACTCTTCATGGTTAGTCCTAACCCTTTAGAAAAAAAAAATCAGTATTTAATGAGAATCTACTCTTCATGGTCCCTTTTATACATTCTTATTTAAACCATCAACCCTTCTAAATAGGTGTTCTCCCAGCTCAGCATGTAGTATCTGGGTGGCCTTGGGCAAGTCACTGAAGAAACCTGACCCTCCATTTTATTGTCTGTAAAACGAAGGACCTACCTACTGAGCCTGCGGGGCTGGAAAAGGGGCAAGCACTGGAAGGTATCTTTGATTTCCCAGGAAATAGATTCTGAGGTGGAGAGCTGCATGCAGGAAGCTTATCCTAGGAAGAGAAAAGAGAGTATTCTCAGAAGAAGCCCCATGAGGGAGGAAGAGAAGCTAGATTAGACAGAGAGAGAGACTGGACCATGAATTAGTTGCAGAAGGAACTCAGCCAATCACATGGGAGCTCTGGGACTGATGGGCCCTTCAGAATTGTCCCAAACTGAGACAGAAGGAACAGGCCTTTGTGTACCCTACACATGCTGCAATCTACAACTCATAGAATATTGGTTGGGCACAGCAAGGGGGCATAATCTTGGACAAGGCAATTCCCTACAGCCAGGGCAATGCCCAGGGAAGAATTCAGCTGTGAGCCGTGAGAAGATAACACATTTGGCAGCCAGGGAATGAATCCCTCATTCCTGGAGGGGAAATGGGTGGTAGACCACAACATCCACTACAGCGGATGAACACAGTGAACACAGAGCTTATAATCCAGTGGGGAGAGGGAGAGAGAAGAGTAAACAAAGAATCCATCATAGGCAGTGCAACTGGTGCCATTATTGACACACCCTTGTTTCCATTTATCAAGGGGGAACATATTCTGGAATGAGAGTGGTAACTACAACCGCACAATACTGAGTCCTCCTACCATCGTTCATTTCCTTTCAACCTGTGACATGTCTTTATACTTTGCAAGCAGCCTTCAAATCCCCTACATTATGACTTGTTACCCATTCATACTTTCTTCTGGTGGCTGGTCTCAAGCTATTGTTAGACAATCCTCCCAAGCTTTTACAATAAAGCCATAATGTTACAGGCTTTCCAGCCTTCCCACAATACCTCTGTTATTTGCCCTCTGTTTTTGCCCTACCATGAACTCCAGCCATTGTCAAAAGCGTGTGCAATACTTTTCCCAGGTTCCCAGCATCAGAACCTGCATATTTGTCCTCAGTTACTGGAGGCAGAACTGTTCTCCAGGACACAAATTATACATGAAATTGCAGAGGAAACAGCATATATTACCAAACACCCCCAGCTCAGGATCATTCTGCAGGTGCTCCCTGGAGGATGACATTCCCAAGGTGTTCCCTGACATTGGCAGGTCAAGTGTGTATCGGACAGTCTTCCCAGCCCCCAGCTCTCACTGACTGAGAGACATTAGCACGCAGGACATGTTGAAGAGGAAACACACACAGACACACACACAGACACAAAGTTAGTGCCATGGATTTTTCATACTGAAATATTTTTTAATTTATATATGGTTTGGAATATATTTCAGAGACAAACAGCATTTAACAGTATGAGGGTGGTATTAAATAGGGTGTGTTTGCACAGGATGTATAGGGACTCATAAAAGGGCGAGTGACTTAGATATGGGAAACAGGGCAGATTAGCTGGTGAAGCTGAGGTCTGAAAGGTAAGTTGGGATACAGAAACATTCGATGGGATTGGAGGGTGGGGGAACGCACATTTTAGGCAGAAGCAGCCTCATATGCCCAAGCTGAGAGATAAGAGAGAGTATTTAGGCACATTTAAGGAAAGAAGCTCCTGTGGCTGAAGCACAGAAGGTGAGAACGGGAGGAAGGAGAGGCCAAGTGGGGATAGAACGCAGGGTGGGAGTTACCCTGAGGAGAAAGGGAGACCACAGAGGGTGTGTAGCAAGGGGTGGGAAAATATAAGACTGATTTTGGAAATAGGACATGGAAAGCCACCAGCCTCCTCTCTTGGCCCATCAACCCAGCGAGCGCTGCCTTTCTCAGAGCTGAGGCTGTCTCCCCACCAATAGAGCCTATATCATCAGAATAACCTATACACTTTTATCATTAGAATAGCAATTCCCTTGCTTATAGCCCTTTATGACTTCATACATATTATCATTTCATAAGTGTCATATAGCTAAGTTTCATATACTTCATATACATCATCACAAAAATCCTGTTAGATGAGCAGGGAAAAGAGTAGGTAAAGAATTCTAACATGTTACGAATAGGGAAACAGAGACTCCGGGAAGTTACATAAGCTGACTGCCGTAACACAGCTAGTGAACAGCGCCGCAGCACAAATCCAGCTGTCCTTATTTTCCACTCTAGGTTCTTGCCACAGCATTTTCCCATAAGGACAGCCTTTTCCTCAGACACAAATTTCCCAGTCTTTCTACTGTCATTGAAAAGTCGTTTTCAGGAGCCTGTTGAGCTGATGTATAAACACAGATAAGACAAAGTAAAGTTTATGTTGGACCAGAAATCTCTCGACTGGCAACAGAAAATAAGAGAACTTATGGACCACTACTAAGTTCCCATCATTCATTCAACACAAATGTGTTGAGCACTTACAGTGAGATGGCATTCTCCCAGCCCTTGAAGCACTCCTAACCTGCCTACCACATGCAGTTTGACGTTTAATGTTTGATGTAAATGTTTCTTCATTTAAAGATGCGATGATCGAATTACTGACCCCAATTCTTCCCTACACTGGAGTCGTACCATTCATCCACCTCCTCACCAAAGCCTCATGGTGGAAACAGTATACTTCCCTCCACTAGACCTTGGGCTTGACCATGTGACCTGTTTTGGCCAATGGAATTATTAACAGACATAATATTAGCACATGTTTGAAACATACTTCACAGCTGGACTTCCCCTCTTATACTCCTGCCTTTCACAAGTAAAAAACCTACCCTTGGTAGACAGGGTCCAAGGAAGATGAGAAACATGTGGAATCAATAACCCAACCCAAAGCCTGGAGCAAAGCCCAGCCTAGAGCAACTAAGCTCCAGCTTACCCACAGACACAGAGCAAAGAAAAATGTCTAAGGATGTGTATGCCACTGAGGTACTGTGGTTATTCATTATGCAACACTATTGTGATGATAGCTAATTATATACGTACAGTTCCATCCCTTCGAAGCAGGTAGGAACTACCCAGATGAGCCTGGATGTGGCTGTACAAAATTAAAATCAGATTATATCATCTCCCTGTTCACAATACTTCAATTTAGGCACAAGGCAAAGATTTCCACTTTCACCACTCCTATTCAACATGGTAATGGAAGTTTCAGACAGAATAATAATAAAACAATAAGAAAAAGCATACAGAATGAAAAGAAAAAAAATTGTAATTATTTACAGATGTCATGATTGAGTAAAAAAATCACACAGAATCTACAGAAAACCTATCAGAATTAATAGGTATGTTTAGCAAGATCACAGGAAACAAGGTCAGTGTGCAAAACTCAGTTGTATTTCCATACAGTAGCAATGAACAATTGGGAATTGAATTTTTTTTTAATGCACCATTTACAATAACATCCAAAAACATGAAAAACTTAGGGATAAATCTAATATAATAAGCATTAGATTTATATGCTGAAAACACCAAAATATTAATGAAAAAATCAAAAGACAAAATATAAAGATATACTATGTTTAATATCAGAAAATTTAATATTTTTAAATTATTGACTATATTCTCTATGCTGTATTCTTTATCCCCATGACTTTTTATTTTATAATTGTAAATTTGTACCCTTTTATGCCCTTCACCTAGTTCAACTGTTTCCCTTCCCCCCTCCGCTGTGGCAACCACCAATTTGTTCTTTGTATTTATTAGTCTATTTCTCTTTTGTTTGTTTGTTCATTTGGGTTTTTTTTAGTTCACATATAAATGATATTATATGGTATTTGTCTTTGACTTATTTCAATTAGCATAATACCCTCTAGGTCCACCCATGTTGTCACAAATGGCAAGATTTCATTTTTTTTATGCATAAGTAATATTGCATTGTGTATATATAATACAACGTCTTTATCCATTCATCTTTTAATGGACACTTAGGTTGCTTCTACATTTTGGCTGTTGTAAATAATGCTACAATAGACATGGGGTGCATAGATCTTTTCAAATTAGTTGTTTCGTTTTCTTTGGGTAGATACCTAGAAGTGGAATTTTGGGGCTATACGGTATTTCTATCTTTAATTCATTGAGGAACTTCCATACTCTTTTCCATAGTGGCTGTGCTGTACCAGTTTACATTCCCACCAACAGTGTAGGAAGGTGCCCTTTTCTCCACATCCTCGCCAATAGTTGGTATTTCTTACCTTTTGATACTAGCCATTCTGACTGGTGTGAGATGATATCTCATTGTGGTTTTGATTTGCATTTCCCTGATGACTAGTGATGTTAAGCATCTTTTCATGTGTCTGATGTACATCTGTTCAGGCCCTTTGTCCATTTTCTAATTGGATGATTTGGTTTTTTGATGTTGAGTTGTATGAGTTCTTTACACATTTTGGATATTAGTCCCTTATTAGATATATCATTTGTAAATATATTCTCCCATTTAGTAATTTGCCTTTTCATTTTGTTGATGTTTTCCAGAAGTTTTTTAGTTTGATATAGTCCCACTTCTTTATTTTTGTTTTTATTTCCCTTGCTTGGGAAGACATATCCAGAAAAAAATTGCTAATGCCAATGTTCAAGAGTTTACTGCCTAATTTTCTTTTAGGGGTTTTATGTTTTCAGGTTTATATTTATATCTTCAACCTATTTTGATTTTATTTTTGTACATGGTGTAAAGCAGTGTTCCAGTTTTGTTTGCATATAGCTGTCCAGTTTCTCCAACACCATTTATTTGAAGAGACTATCTTTCCCCCATTGCATATTCTTGCCTCCTTTGTCATATATTAATTGATAAAAATAAGCTTGAGCTTATTTCTGGGCTATTTTGTTCCATTGATCTATGTGTCTATTTTAATGCCAGTACCACATTATTTTGTTTACTATAGCTTTATAGTATAATTTGAAATCAGAGCACATGGTATCTCCAGCTTTATTCTCCTTTCTCCAGATTGCTTTGGCTATTTGGGGTCTTTTATGGTTCCATACAAATTTTAGGATTATTTGCTCTGGTTCTGTGAAAAATGCCTTTGGTGTTTTAATAGTGATTGCCCTGAATCTTTAGATTGCCTTGGGTAGTATGGACATTTTAACAATATTAATTCTTCCAATCCATTAGCATAAAATATCCCTCCATTCATGTGTGTCTTCTTTAGTTACTTTCATCAGTGTCTTACAGTTTTCAAAGAACAGGTCTTTCACCTTGGTTAAATTTATTCCAAGGTATTTTATTTTTTTTTATGCAATGGTAAATGGGATTGCTTTCTTATTTCTCTTTCTGCAAGTTCATTATTAGTACGTAGAAATGCAACATATTTCTATACATTGATTTTTTTCCTATAACTTTACTGAATTTATTAGTTCTAATAGGGTTTTTTTGTGGTGTATTATTTAGGATTTTCTATAGTATCATGTCATCTGCAAATAGTGAGTTTTACTTACCAGTCTGGATGCCTTTATTTATTTTTCTTATCTAATTGCCATGGCTAGGACTTCCAGTACTATGTTAAATAAAAATGCTGAGAGTGGGCATCTTTGTCTTGCCTGACCTTAGAATAAAAGCTTTCAGCTTTTTGCCACTGAGTATGATGTTAGCTGTGGGTTTGCCATATATGGCCTTTATTATGTTAAGGTCTGTAATATTCACTTTGTTGAGATTTTTTTTAGCATGAATGGATGTTGAATTTTGTCAAAGGCTTTTTCTGAATCTGTTGAGATGGTCATATGGTTCCTTCCTTCCTTCTGTTATAAGTGGTATATCACACTGATTTATGGGTATTGCACCATCCCTGCACCCCTGGAAAAAATCCCACTTGGTCATGGCAAATGATACTTTTAATGCATTTTTTAATTCAGTTTGCTAATATCTTGTTGAGGATTTTTGCATTTATATTCATCAGAGATATTTTCTGTAATTTTCTTTCTTTTCTTATTTTTATTTTTTGTAGTGTCTTTGGGGTTTGGTATCCAGGCAATGCTGGCCTTGTAGAATCAGTTTGGAAGATATATTTTTAATTCTCCCCAAATTAATCTAAAGATTTGATGCAATCCTAATCAAAATCCCACCAGGCTCTTTGTTAAGAATTGGCAAGTTGGGTATAACAGTTCTATGAAAAAGCAAAGAAACTAGGAAAGCTAAAAATTTAGAAAAAGAACAAAGTTGGACAACTCACACTACTAGATTTTCAGAATTACTATAAAATTAGAGTAAGTAAGACATTATGGGCAGGGGTCCACAAACATTTTCTGTTAAAGGACAGAAATATTTTAGGCTTTGAAGGCCAGACAGTCTCTGTCACAACTACCATAGAACAAAAGCAGCCATAGATAATATATAAATAAATGGTGTGATTGTGTTCTAATAAAACATTATTTATAAAAATAGGTGGAAACAGATTTGGTCAACAGACCATACAGTTTGCCAACCCTTGCAGTATAGTATTGGTGAAAATATAAACATATAGATTAACGAAATAGAATAGAATTCACAAAACAGACCCAAACATGTGGCCCACTGGTTTTTTAAAATAAAATTTCAGTGGTAAGAATCTTGACCCATATCACATTTTGAAGCTAACTCAGAGATGTTAAATGTAAATGGATAATTGACCTACCCTGAAAACCTAAGACCATAAAACTCCTAAGAGAAAATCTACATGATCTTGGGTTAAGCAAAGATTTTTTATACAAAATACTATAAGAAAAAGCTATAGAAGAAAAAATGATAAATTGGAATTTATATAACTTTAAATTTCTGCTCTTTGAAAGGCACTATTAAGAAAATTAAAAGACAAATCACAGACTAGGAGAAAACATATGCAAAACACATCAGTGATAAAGAACTTGGACCTAGAATCCATAAGAATTTTCAAAATTCACTGAGAATAAAACAATCAAATTTTTTTAATGGTCAGAATTTATGAACAGACAGTTCATCAAAAAGAGCTATCAATGCATAGTAAATAAGACTTGAAAAAATGTTCAACATCATTTGGGAATTGCAAGTCCAAACCACAATAAATGGCTAAGAAAAAAAATTTTTTAAGTGACAATATCCAGTGCTGATAAAGATGCAGACCAATAGCATCTCTCACTCACAGCTGGTGGGAATGTAAAGTGGTACAGCCTATTGTTAAGACAGTTTGGCAACTTCTTAAAAATTAAACATGCACTTCGTGTATGATGCAACAGTTCCTCTACTAGGTATTCACTCAAGAGAAATAAAAACATGTCTACAAAAATATCTGTAATAGAATATTTATATCAGATATTTTCAGTCTCAAAAAACTAGAAATAAATTGAATGTCCATCAGCTGTTGAATGGATAAACTGTGGTATTCACATTCAATTCAATATTATTTATAAATAAAAAGGAATAAACTACTAATGTGTGCAATAACATGGGTTGATCACAAAAGCACCAAGCTAAGCAAAAGAGGCCAAAACAGAAGGCCGTAATACTGTATGATTCCATTTATGGCACTCAGAAAGGGCAAACTCTACGGAGAAAAGCCGATCAGTGGTTGCCAGGGGCCAGGAGAGGAAGAAGGGCCTGACTGTAAAAAGGGCACTAGAGAACCTTTGGGGTGATAGAAATGTTCTATATCTTGATTGTGATAGGCTGATGGTTATGTAACTATATACTTTGCTAAAACCCATAGAACCTAAAAATGTGAATCTGACTTAGGCAAACTGTACCACTGACTTCGGTAAATCATACTAAAGAAATTGTTGAGTGGTTGCCCAATTCTTTCAAGATTAAGACAAAGACATGTATCTTTAACACAGCCAGTTGTGCTGTCATCTTCAATACTACCTTCTATGAATCCACTATGAGAGCCGCCCCAAAATTCTTGTTAAAATTGAAGACTTCCACTGCAGATACATGAATCAGAATCTCTGGAAGTGGTTCCAGGAAACTGCATTTTTAAGCAGCTATTCCAAGCAATTATGAAATCCGTTAAAGGTCAGGAATTCCTAAGGAAGAATTTCTGCCTGATGGCATATTGACTTCTCAGTAATGTGCCTTCCTCACCCCTGCTGTCTGCACCCCAGCCATAGTGTCTCACTTCCACTCTGTCGGGGCTGTCCCCCAGCCTATCTGCAGCCCAGCATGCCCTGACTGGGCCAGATGCACCTGATTTCACTCTCACTAAACCCTGAATGTCACCCCGCACATCTTCCTGAAATAATTAAATATTGGACTGGTAAGAAGTGGTACACTGCCCATGTCCCCAGGGGAGGTGCACTCGGTCAGCCCTTGCCAGTCCCCTTTCCTGCCATTCCAAATGTTTGCTATGTAACAACATGCCTGACCTACATTATTAATACAACAGCAAATACTTAAACTGTGCCCAGTAGGTGCCAGGAATGACTCTCAATTTACTATATGGAAATATTAATTCACTTAATCCTCAAAAAAAACAACCTAGGAAATTGTCTTGCCAATGGGTTTCAGCCCAGGGCAAGTTCACTATGGATTCAATGTGACCAAAGAAATGACAGTAAAACGTTCTTGGGGTGAAAGGGTTATACCCAACTTTATTTGCATGGTGACAGTTCAATCACTAAAATCCCATTTACCCAGAGTGAGTTTCTATGCAGCAAGCCAGTCTCCGCCTCTGGGCCCCTCTACCTGCACAGCTCTCCTCTGGCCCTCTCTGCCCACACGGTTGTCCCAGTCTCTGTCCTCAGCGCTGCCACCACTCCAGCCTCTGCTCTGCTCTCCTGCAGCCATGCAGCCGTGCCACCATGTCACTTAGAGCACTGGGCAGAGCTCTTTACATAGAATCAATAGCACTGTAATGCCCACGTGTGTGTAGTGAGCTAGCCAACCAGGGCCAGATGAGAATCCTGGGCACAGGAACCTTCACTTTATCCGCACTCCACCCCTCCAGGATTCTTGCCTGTCAATCAATGTGCCCTCAGTCCTCTGCAGTGGTCCCTGTGCAAGGAAACTGGAACATTGTAACCAAATTCCATAATCTACAACAATATACAATAACAAAAATGACAACAAATTATAATAATCCTCAAGCCTGAAGAGATCCATTGCCACCAAGTGGTCATTCTGGCTGTATTCACACTAGTTCTACTCAAATGAGTTAACCAAAAGGACTATGGGTGGGTCTTACAATACTCACCTTCTCCAGCCTCTCCAGCAAAAAGTCTTGCAGACACACAGGCTAATCTTGTTGCTTTATCTCTGCCTCTGCTTCATCCTCAGCAGCCAGAACCACTGCTCCGGTCTCAGTTGTTGCCACAGCTCCAGTCATCCAGTTTTTTTCTGTCTGCTCCTGCCTTTTCAAACCAACCCGCATCTGGGTCCTGGGGCCCTTTAAATTCTTTCTTCGAGAAGCAGACCATATTTCCTTTTGTGCTTGAGCCTGAGGACAGAAGCGGAGCATGGGGTGCCCCACAGCCTGAGGTGGGGGCTGCGCCTCTCCTGGAAGAACCCGCTGTTGCCCAGTCCTTCTGGCTTTCCACCAGCTTTCAACCAGGTGGGGTCTCCACCCAGGAAGGGCCTCCACCGCGACCTGTTCGTCAAACCTCCGCTCCCCCGTTCCTGGGGCCGACAGCTCCACTACGTCCCTCACCTGCCCCACGGCACCTGGCGGCCTGCGCGCCTGTACTGCTGCTTCCCGTGCCATGCCTTCCCATGCTGCTTCCCCTCCGGCTGCCACGACATCCTTTACTATTCCCACAGCACTTCATAGTGACGCCATTTCAGTCGGCAACAAGTGTTCTTTCTCTTGGGGTGAACCCCAGTCCTCCACCCCTTCCCAGTACCACATGTCCACAGGGGGACACTTGAAAGTCTCCCTGTCCATAGGGGCAGCTGCTGAAACACTCCTCCCAGGAGGGCAGCCTTTTCTTTTCCTTGGTCGACAATGAACCCTCCGGACTACCGTCAATTGTCTTGCCAATGGGTTTCAGCCCCGGGCGAGTTCACTATGGATTCAATGTGACCAAAGTAATGACAGCAAAATGTTCTTGGGGTGAACGGTCTATACCCAACTTTATCTCCATGGTGGCAGGTCAATCACTAGAATCCTGTTCACTCAGGTAAGTCTGCACGCAGCAAGCGGGTCACTACCTCTGGGCCTCTCCACCCGCACAGCCGTCCCAGTCTCTGTCCTCGGCGCTGCCACCACTCCAGCCTCTGCTCTCCTGCTTACAGCCAGGCCACCGTGTTGCCCAGAGCACTGGGCAGGGCTCTTTATATAGAGTCAATAACAACACATTGCCCACATGTGTGTAGTGAGCTAACTGACCAGAGCCAGGTGAGAATCCTGGCCACAGGAACCTTCATTTTATCCACAGAGATGGATCTTTTTATTGTCTCTGTTTTATAAATGAAGAAACTGAGGTATGGGGAGGTTAAATAACTTGTCAGAGGCCTCACAAATGTTAAATGGTAAGCAGGATACAAATTCAAGAAGGATGATCCCAGAGAACTACCAGGAACCAATACTGCAAGTAATAATCTATTGAATGAATAGGAAAAATCAAGATGACAGCCCAACAGCCCCGTTAATAATGAATTAACAACAAAGGATAGCTCTGCTGGACCCCAGGCCCAGGCAGTACCAACCTTCTCAGACACTCCAGTATCTACAAAGGCCACCTCTTGGTGGGGAGCAGAGAAGAGGAACCTGCACTAGGGCTTCTCAAACATAAACTTGGAGGCTTCATGTCTCAGAAAATTTTCTGTCATTGGAATAGAGAGGAGAACTTGCAGAGAAGGACTTGCAGGCAACCAGGAGACTCCAACAACTCACAGCTCCTGCCTCTCGACCACGTGTTTGCTTGCAGAGGATAATCAAGTCCATTTATCAGACATTTGAAAGAGACAGATAAGCAAGGCAAAAACAAACTAATTTGTGCTTCCTTTCTCAGTACTTGGATTTCTCTAACTGAATCAGTCAGCAAGCTCTTAGGGGCACTGGAAGAGATAACAATGATTGCAGCTATAGTGATTAGTATCCACCAGGACCACAGACCTACAGAGAGTGGAAATGAGGCCAGGCCAAAGGCATCTGGCACCAAGCAAACAGCTGGAGGGTCCACACACGTGGTCCATGTGACCTCTCAGTGGGTCGTCTTCCCCAGAGTTGTACCCTTTCTCCTCCGTCTTTCCAATGCACAGCAATCATGGGGTGGGACTGGTCTTGCATATTCTGGTTCCTGATTCAGTAGGCCTGCACTGGGACCTAAGGTTCTGCATTTCTAACAAGCTCTCAGCTGCTGCTGATCCTGCCAGTCTGGGACCACAGTTTGAGCACAAAGTTTGCAGAGGTCCACTGAATAGAAAAGAAGAGAGTCAACTCCATCAAGATATTTGAAGAGGTAAAAAAAAATCCATTTCTCTAGACAACTAAAGATATAAAATCAAAACCAAAAACACAGCATACAATTTACTCTTGCTTTCCAGACACATGGATTTTTCTAACTGGGCAATCAGTCAGCTAGCACTTACTGGATGTTTTCTGAGCCATGGGCAACCCATGGTTTAAAATCAATCAGCTGCTATGATTGTAATGACCCAGTGTGATATGTGTGGAAAAACTACAGCTGAAGGGAATCAGGACACCATCAAACAACAGAACATATCTGCAGTGCAGCTCACATCTCAGAGAAGAATCTTTGCAGGGAATTGACCATCCCATCAGGCCTCCTCAGTGTTCTCAGGATAAAGGCTTATAAGAGAGCCAGTGTGTGTGAGAGAAAAACCATCCAAATAAATTTATCTAAGGCTAGTAAAAAGAAATTGGAAAAAGTTTGAATATGAAAGAAAGAAAGCTGTCTTGATATATAATTAAATCACAAATGAGATGGGAGTCAAGGAGAGGGACATTTGAACTTTTGCCATATTCCTGGCAAGTGATTTCAGACCTACCACCTTCAAGGACACTCAGAATCATTGTGTAAGTTATTATCCCCATTCCACAAATGAGGAAATTGAGCCTTTAGTAAGTTAAATGATTGCTCATTGTCACTCCAGCTTACGTCCACAGGAGTCCTGCTTTATCACACTGTCTCCGAAAGAAGCTAATGTGCAAACAGAAGTCATTGAGTCCACAAGTACATATACAAAGCACTTAATAGTTTTCCAAGTGTAGGGAAAATGAAAGTTCCTATAGCCAAGATCCTCACCTGACCCTCAACTACTTGATGATATAACTGCTAATGCTTACAAACCCATTGGCAATGAGCCATTATTGTCAGTGTTACTTTATAAAGAGCTCCACCCAGTGCTCTACCCAGAGGCAGAGATGGAAACAGACTGTGAACCCTGCAGAGGCAGGCATGATTCCAGCACTCGACCTAACATCATAAGAATAAAGCTTGGCATAAACCCTTTTACCCCTAACGTTCTGTTGTTATTCAGTCTCACCGAATCCAGAGTGAACTTGCTCAGGGGCAATCCACCTCGGGCAAGACACCAAGTAACTTCAAATACACTGTTTTGTTTAAGACACAAGAAAATAAGTCAGAAGTTCATTTCTTGAAATTTCATACCTCTTATGAAGACAGATTCATGGTGAGGGACCCAATGGTGAGATCTAAAGTTACAAAGTAGAAAGAGATGTGGCATCTCATCCTAAGGTCATAGTTGGGACATGGATACCAGTAACAATCAGTACTAACACTGTGAGAGCTAACAGTAACTGAATGCTTAAGAATGTCAAACATTCTTAAAGAGACTGGAATGTAAAAAATTGTGCCAAGGGCTTAACACGCAATACCACACTTAATCCTCAGACCCCAGAGAGCAAGTATGATAACCAGTCCCATTATCTGGATGAGGAACTGGAGCTCAGTTAACTAAGTAAATTGCTATAATCACAAGGATTAGAACAAGGTAGAGATGAGATTCAAACCCAGGTCTCTGAACCTCAAGGCTGGTGTTATTACCCACTGCGATCGTTGTGTATAAAGGAGAGTTTTCAGGGAATGACTCATTGGCCCAAGTTCTTTCTAAGACAGTTTGTCATTTGGCAACTGATTAGACACTGCATGGATGCTCTAAGCTGGATATTTGGTAATGAGGTTCAAGTACGAGACCTATGTGTGGAGAGGCAACCAAAAGAAAGGAACCAAGCTCTGAGTCACAGACAGTAAAGAGAGCAAGTCAGGTAGGGACAGCAGGTTCTGAGAGAAAAGAAGAGATATCATGGAAGCTGAGGCCCACCTGAGACCCTTACAACTTAAAGCACCAGATGAATTAGATGGCCTGCTCCCAGTTTCCATGTTACACCTTCTGGTTGCTGAAGGTATCCAACCAGTTACTCATGTATTCATTCAACAATGATAGGTCTCCTCCTACATGCCAGGCACTTGGCTAAGCACTAGGTACAGTGCAGGAAACTAGAATGAGTCCCTGGTCTCATGAAATTTACATGTGGTGTGGAGATGACAGACAGTATAAACAAGGTTATAAGACAATGTCAGGTAGTAATAAAGGTCATGTGGAAAAATAAAACAAAGTAAGAAATATAGTGAGATGGAGATGAGGGTATTTATTTTCAAGTACCTGTCGAAGTATAACATACATACAGAGAAGTGCACAGTCAAAGCTTATGGCTTACTAAATGTTAACACACTGAATACAAAAATGAGCACCCCGATCAAGAAACAAAAGACCATACTTCAAAAGCCCCCAAAGAGCCCTTCCGGTCACAGTCATGGGTTTTGAGCAAAAGTTCTCATGGAGAAAGTGACATTACAATAGAAACCCAAGTAAAGAAACAGAACAAGTAAGTTATGTGGGTAATGAGAGAAAGTGTATTCTGGGCAGAAAGAACAGCAAGAGCAGAGAACTAGTGAGCTAAATGCACTAAGGAAGAGCAAGAAAGGAAATGTGTCTGAGAGCAGATGGAGGCATGGATGGACGGGAGGAAGGAAGGGAGGACAGATGGACAGATGAATGAAGTGAGTGATGGGAGATGACATCAAAAGAGAAGCAAGGACCAGATCTGATAGGGCTTTGAAGAAAGGAACCTAGATTTGAATCTAATAGCACTGGGAAACAATCAGATGGTTCTTAGCTCATGATGGTACAGTTTTATCTGCATTTTCAGAGCTCAAGTGGAAGATAGACTTAAGGGTAGATTGGAACAGTGCTCCAGAAAGAGTAGCTTTCTACCTTTGAGGTGGAGGATCATTTGCAAACCTCTCCATAATAGATTCCGCAGATTTCAGCATTCTGTCCTCATTACCTCCAGGCCTTTCCCTTCTGGGTCATTTCATTCAATACCCTTCCTCACCCCCTCAGACACTCAGCATTCCTCAGCTCTCTAGCCCCTACTTTGACCCAAAAGCATAAGGATCTGATATGGCAATTAGCCTGGAGCCTGAAACTCTTTTCATCAGTATATGGACAACCTCAGTCTTTACTGTTTAAGCCTCAGTCCCCTTAGTGTTCAATAAAATGTTGGTCTTCAGTTAGTAATTCTAGGTGGCCAGAAAGAAAAAGTGGAGAGGTTCGCAGACAGGGAGTTCGGGCTGTTCTTTTTGCCTCTTAGCTGATGCTGCATCCCTGACTAAGTCTAGACATTGGATGGCACGTCAAAGAGACAGTGCTCCCAATGTTCTCTGCAAAAAGCCCCCAGCTGATGACTGCTGCTCTTCCTCCCTCAATCTAGGTTCTCCTTCCCCAGCCTTGGTCTCAGGACACCTCTCACTCCTGACCAACACCGGGGTCACTAGAAGCCTCCCCTGCTCTACCTGGAAGCCAGGGCAGGCAAGAGTGGAAGGGATAAATTCAAGGATTTTGGAAAGAGGGGTCTCAGATGGGCACCAAAAGCAGTGTTCTGATCCCCAACCCAGAGCTGCCAATGGGGAGGAGCAGGGCAAGGGAGCCTGGGCAGGGAATTAGAACTAGAATCTGCGTTTCACTGTATGGGCGGAGGCAAAATTAATATGAATTAGAAGGAAAAAGCAACAAGGTGCCAGTAGAAAAACTTGGGTTGTCTGCATAATCAGTGTTAATCACAATCTTTTATAGGAATTATTTCCATTTTATTCCTAATTACCTCTCCCTTCAACAGTGATAAAACAGTTCACCAAATATAATCTCAAATTAACTTTGTAGTAAGTTCCACTTGATTGTAACAGTAAACTCTAGATACTTCTAAGGAGTGATTACAAAGTACTGAGTGGTCCCAAAATTAACTCCTAAAAAGCATTCTCTATGCTGGCAAGCACAGGCCTCAAATTGAGAAGCTCTGAGCACTATTTCTGCATGTTGTGGTCAAGGGTCCTGGATGTTCTCTGAAGATCCCTATTTAAAAATACTCTGTCCCTGTTGTCCTCACGGATATTCAAGTATTGGCCAAACTCTGATTCCTACTTTTAGTTCAGAAGTATGATCACTGGACTCTGGCAATATGGGTTAATACTCAAGCTTTAATAGGTTTAAGAACTTGAAACTTAAGGTGGACCAGTTGCCTTTGGAAACTTTGTCCTCTCCAGTCAGGTTCAGGACAGGTTCATGTCATCACATAAGTCGGTGATTTTATGCTCTCCTAGGTCTGTGATAAGTTACTGATTCCTCCCCAGAGTTAGCACTTGGAGACCTGGATATTCCATCTTGGCAAAATCCAAGAACGATTAAGTCCCTTCTCCCCAGTAAGCCAGGCATGCATGTAAATCACTCATGGCCAAAGTGTGGAATTATTGTACTGAGTAAGGAGAAAGCAGTTTTGAGGAGGTTCACCTGAAGTCTTGCCGCAGGTCCATGACAACAGCTGAAAGACTCTGCCTCTGACCCCATCCAGCCCAGGGCATTTTGCAGCCAGCAAGGATTGACTTACCTGAATCTTCCCATCCTTTGGAGCACAGACTGAATCTGGTCTGTGGGTCAATCGGTACCATTCAGTGCAAAAAGTTCCACAGCCACACGTGTAGGTCCCATGTGGGCCACAGCAACTTGTAGCAGCTGCCAACAGCCAGAGCCAGCCCCATCCCAGCTTCCCTCACCACAGCTTACTCGCCCATCACAAAGTGTTTGCATGCTGAGAAAACCAGCTGATTTATAGGCAGATGGAGACGGGAAAGGAAACACTGTTTGTAATCTCAAGGGATAGATATAATATTACTATATCATGTTATAATGACTACCATTTATTAAGGGCTTATTTAGGGCCCATAATGAGGCATCGTGGGTGGTGCATTTGGCCCAGACTGCATCTCTTCAAGAGCAAGAGTTTAGACTTTTGAGGTCACCCCTGAATGAGGCTATTTACACAGTTCTTCTCTTATGTTTGTTAAAAGCAGCATTCATCTGGTCAAAGTAAACATTTAAAATGTAGCAATTTTTATAACAATTTGGGATTTCTTTTTTTTTTTTTAACATACCTGGAGGCTCAGCAATGTGAATTAGCTTGGGCCTCTAGAAAGCTGAGTTCCTGGGCCTATTATGTACTAAAAGTATTAAATGCACTGCTCAACATTTTAGGTGTATTACTTCTAACTCTCACAACAAAGTTGCAAGGTGGATATTATGATTTCTGTTACACAGCTGATATTGAGAGGTGGGTATTTTGCTTTCTATTAAACTGATGGGACTATAAGGTTAGTAATAAGATTTCTATTACACAGATGAGGTTGGGAGATAGATATTATTATTTCTTTATAGAGACGAGGAAACAGGAACCTCAGGAGTGTTAGAAGCTTGCCTACAGAGGATACAGGTTGGACAGGTAAAGCTGTCAGATCTGAAGAGGCTGGCTCTCATGGGCTGTGCAGGCTCCTTGCCATGAAGCTGTTTTAGCAGGTAGGGTCATGCAGCCCTGTGGAAGCAGAATGCCCCCTCTGAGGAGGAAACTGCTTGCAAACCTCCATGAGTCTTTGCCCCAGCCAGCCTGTGTCTTTTCAAACATGTCTCCCGTGAATCAGCAGAGCATGGGGAGTTCTCTGCCACCTCCATCACCTCCAGCACCTGTCGCAGAGGAGTTCCACTAATGGATAGACGGGCCCTGGGCTCTCAAAGCAATTTTGAAAAATGAATCTGAAACGGTGCATGTCAAGGTTGCAGACAGTGATGCTTCAATGACAAGCATCTGTAATAACGTGACAGTACAGCTGCCAGGCTAAGTTGAAGACGCTCAGAAACCTCCCTCTCTTTGCTGGGAATAGTCTGGGCGTTTCCAGCAGAGCATGGTGAAGGCCCCAGCCCCAGAGTTCTATGTACCAGCACCTCCCCAGGTTAAGGAAAGCCAGCCCCCACTCAAAGCTACAGCAAGACTGTGACTGTCTCCATGCTGCACGTCACGGGAAGTCATAGACTTCTGAGTAGGGTGCAAACTCCAGGCCTCTTCCAAGTAACAATGACAGTGAATGCTGCAAGGGCAATGATAATGCTTGATAGCTGCTACTGGAGTTGTCTGGCACTGTCTGTGACAGGAGGCCAGGGACGGGGGAGACAGGAGGGTAGAGATCTGAATTTGCCTTTTTGTGTGTTGTTCAATTTCAGGCTGGCCCAAATTACAGACTGAAGAACCAGCCGTACCTTTCTTTTGTAAACATTTTTTTAGCTCTAAATCCTCTTTCTTCAACTGGTAAAAGCCTCTTCCTCAACATCCCAGGCAGGGGTTCTCAACTGTATTCTGTGGAGCCCTGGGTTCCCTTAGAACTGCCCCAGAGCTACCTTGGGGAGCAGAACAAGAGAAAGTTAAGCAGCCAGTGTTCCAGGGTGGACACACCAGACTCAACCTGAGCAAACTCACTTTGATTTGTATTTTACACTGAGTTTTTGCATAAGATACTCTTTGCCAAAAAGGTTTCATTACTTTTTTTTTAACATTGGAAGGAAAAATAAAGGAGACCCACTCAAGGGCCATTGAGGTCTGCCCCATTTGAAGAGGATCATTCTCTGGAGAGATGTACATATCCTTCCTGAGGTTCTCGGGACTTTAACTTGAGACAGTCTCCTCCAAAGAACCAAGGACGTCTGCTCTCTCCCATCTGACCATCCTCAGGAGGCTGAGATCAGGGGTCTCAAACTCACGCACCTGATAGGACCAGACAGGAAGTGTACAGAGAGAAGGGGCTTGTGGGGTCTCTCTGTTTCACAAGTGAAAGCTGCTACAGAGCTCCCCTTGGGGGGTGTCTTGAGAAGAAGGCCAGTGTTGCCAGAGCTTCTGATTTTGCAAGTCCAAAACTGTATGTGATTTTTCCAAGGATTAAATGGTGGCAACTCATCCAAAAAAAAAAAATCAAAACACTCTGTGAACCAACCTACATATGTCTATGGCTCCATGCTGCCAAATTGGAGGACTGGTGAAGACAGACTATCTTCACGGGGGCTGGAGAGAAGCAAGCCCCTCCCACCATGATGATGTAGGACCAACAGGGTCGTCCTCAAAGACGCCAGCAGGCTTCTCCCTCGGCCCACCTGCCCCTGCCCATCCCTGCATTCCACACCACGTCACCTCTGGTCAATTCCTTCTCCTCTTCCACCTCTCAGTTCAAATGTCCCTTCTTCAGGGCAACTGTTCCTTGGCCTCCCCCCACTCCAGGCTAGACCCTCTTAGAGCTTGTCTCTCAGCTACTCCCTGTGCTGTTCTTTCCCAACAATTAGCACAACTTGTTCTTACATCTTGGGTTGATTTTCTGAAGCACATCTGACTCCACCCTCTACACTATAACCTCCAGGGGAGGAAAGGCTGTGCTTCGGGCTCTCCACCATTAACCCTCCACCCTCAGCCTGGTACTTGGCCCACAGGAGGCACACAGATTCGTATGGATCTGCACCCATCAGCCCAGAGCCCCATAAACCGCAGGACGCCATCCCCTGCATTTGCTGGAAACACACAAGTTCCCCTGCCCTCTTTTACCTTAGATTCCCTGTAGACTCTGCCTGTGTCTTTGACTCTTTCGTTGGTTTTGTACCTAATCTCTGACCGTCTCTAACTTTCTGTCCCCAAGCCTTGGGCTTTGCCATTGCTCCCCATCTTCTCCACTTCCACAGGAACCCCGTGAGGAAGGGAGAAATCAATTGTCAGCTCAGTTTTACAGATAAGGGAACAGGAGCTCCCAGAAGTTTGGGCAGATTCAGTGTTTAAATTTGTGGCTCTCCGATTCCAATGCCAGTTGCCTTTCTTCTGGGCTAGAACAGTAAGAAACAAAACTGACATCAAAGAAGCTTAAATACCCAACAGCAGTGTTCTACAAGTTTCATAGTTGCGATACGTTATGCTTATAAATTTAATATAAATACCCCTGCATCCTACCCCATCCTTATTAACCCAAAGCATGCGATGACATACAGACACATAGAGGTAAAAAATAATAATAATCATCTGGTGGGCCTGTGCAAGGAAGACCTACTCTCTCTGTTGTCATAACAATAGCAGTAGTAGTTGTAGCAAGCATAGTCACTAACATTTTTCTAGAGCTTTCTATGTGACAAGAGGCATTTTAATCTCCTTACTTATAGCAGTGGGTTAAATGATGTTTCCTAAATATTCAATACCACCCAGAACCTCAGAATGTGACCTGATTTGGAAATAGGGTCTTTGCAGATATAATTAAGTATCAAATCTGCAGATAATAATTATCATGAAATGAAATAATATTATAAGAAAAGAAGACACAGAGTCACAAAGCAAATAAGACCTGTGAAGACTGAGACAAAGATTGGAGTGATGCATCCACAGGCCAGGGGCACCGAGGTGTGCAAGGAGCCCCTACAAGCTAGGAAAAGAGACCAGTACGTTCCCCCTAGAACCTCAGGAGGGAGGTCTGCCCTGCTGGCACCTGGAGTTCAGTCCTACCTCCAGAACTTGAATGGCTGCATTTCTGTTGTTTGAAGCCCTCCAGCTTGTGGTGGTTTGTTACAGCAGTCCCAGGAAAAAGATGTGTGTGCTTTGTGTCATTTAATTCTCACAGGAATCCTATGAGGTCTGATTTTACAAATGAGGAAATTAAAGCTCAGGGTAGTTACATGACTTGCGTGAGCATATAGCATAACCGATGAATTGTTGAGTCAGCTTTGAAACCAGCTGGTCCCTCTCTGACCCCCCTACCACCACCGTGGCCACTGGCAACCTCCTGGTCCTCCCCCTGACTGGAGCAGAGTCCCCCAGGACGCTCTAGCTGCCGGCCTCTGTGCTGTCATTAACACCATCTACAAGGGGGGAGTTCTTTCTCTCTCTGGGCTTCTCTCCCTCCTCAGTGCTCCAGCTAAGGCCATGGAGGTTCACCACCCTGGGCTGTGAGCTGCCTTGACATCACTCCTGCGCTCTGCCAACGTGCCTACCTATCCTCAGCCAGAATTTAAAGCACATATGTTGCTCATAATCAAGCCCCTTCCTTCTCCTGTTGCCTGTCCTCGTCCTGCCACCAAAAGCCTTGGGGAGGAGGGCTGCTGGGAAATCTAGCAAGTGCCCCTTTTGGTTTCAGCTCAGAACGATAGTGCTTGAAACAGGCCTTCCTCCAGCCTCCAGCACAGGGGTCAGGAGGGGCAAAGTGAACATGCTAATTTTTTTAAGTGTCTTATTAAATCTCTGTCAAGTGGCTGAACATCTGTTCTCTTCTCTGCTTGTTTTGAAGAACAGATCTAGCTTGGAAATCACAGGGCTTCAAGGGACCCCAGTTCACAGATAGTCAGACCAAAGCTTTCTCTCAGGCCCTTGCCAAAGCAATTAGCAAAGCTGCTTTTAACCAATTAGGCCCATCTTTTCAGTTCCCTGAGGCAGAGGCTGCCATCCCTCCCCACCACTTGGCCCCTGTGGAGGCCATTTCAAAAGACACAATTTGAAGCAATTATGCCTGTCTTGTTATTATAATCATTAATCATTATCACTCTAATAACAACTAATAGGCTACTTCAAATCCCTTTCTAGAAAATGATGGGGACCTACATAAATAAAAAACAAATACTTGGTAGAGTGTTTACAAGTTCCGCATAGTCCTTCCACATGCATGATCTTGCTGGGTCTTCAGCGCTGTGGGGACTTACGAATGGGAAAATTCAACCAGCCTTACTGTGACTATCAGGTCACCCAGTCAGGCCACAGCCAATCATTCAATCACGGACAGCATGGGTTATAACAAAGGAAGTGGCCCACAGGATGGCGTGGTGAACAGAGCAGAGAAAGCTCCGTGGGTCCACATCTGTATCACCTATTTCCCCAGCCTAGTGTTCTCATCTGTGAAGTGAGCATCCCGGTGCCTATCCCACCAAACTGCTATGAAGACACAACAACATGGCACTTAGGAAGTAACTAGGACAATGCTTATCAAATAAACGCCACAGGAATGGTGAGGAATAAGTATTGAACTCGTATGATGTGTCAAGCCTTGTGCTCTACCTGCTGCATGTTTCATGCCATTTAATCACCACAGCAACCCCAGAGGTAGACGCTATTTTTCTGTTGCTTTACAGATGAGGCAAATAAGGCAAGGAGAGTTGAGTGCTTTGCCCAAAACCATGTAGCTGATAGGTGCTAGGTGAGGCCAGGCAATCTGGTGCCCTTACAATAGCCTAAACACTCCACAGGTGGTGTCTTTAAAAGACTAGCAAAAAATATGCATATATTTTATCTGGAGAAAGCAGGGATGGAGAAGACGAGGGGTTGGACAGAATTAGCTCACCTGACTCCCCAGCAGGGAAGGACAGCAGAAGGGTTTGAGCACATGGTGTGCTTTGGTCAATACACAGTGTGACTTCCTGAGCACTACTGCCCTTAACTCTTATGACAGCCCCTGAAGGTGGCACCCCCACCCCCACTTTAGACATGAGGACTCTGGGGCAGAAAGAGAGCTTCCACCCCAGCCCAGGAACTCCCACTGACGTTTCCCAGGCTGCACTGCACTGCCCAGTGCCCTTCCCAGCTCTGTGCCTAGAGTATGCCAGCCCAGTGCCTGGCCTCCAAACTTCTGGCTCCATGAAAATCAGTGTGCTGGTTTCACCTGGTTCCCACTGCATATGCTCTGCTCTCCCATCTTGAAGGGCAGCCGAGGAGCAGGACAGCCTCAGGTTATGCCGCCCTGGACAGCATCAGACATTCCATATGCACTCGCAGCAGCAGCCCCACTGCCCGCTCCCACCTCCTGCTCCATGCCTGGTCACTTCCCCAGTGTCCCCATTTCTGCCTCTATGCCTTTTGCCCAATCTCTTTTATATTTAGAATGCTTCCAGGCTGCCATCGAGCCAACTCAGTTCACTTGAAGGGAGAAGAGCAACAAATGAGTTAGTCACCAGAGGCCCTGGGGACAGCCAATCCCGAAGTCAAAGCCTGTCTCAGCCACTTACCTCTTTGGGTCGCAGTTTCCTCATTCATAAAACGGAGGTAGTAAAAATACCTGACAGGATTACTGAGGAGGTTAAGTGAGATAACACCTGAGGCAGCTTCGTACTACATCTGACACAGACTATTCACTCAATAACAAAAGCTAGCCTTAGACAAATAGACTCTCAGCAAGTCCAACTCCTCAGAGTTTTCTTATATTATCCAGGAGTTTGGTGGGAGAATTTCCTTTTCCTATCTCACCAGAACATCTGACTTACATAGCCCTTCCCTGAAGTCAGCCTATGCATAATTAACCTCTCCAGCCTGAGCCCATCTGTGGATGAAATGAGAGTTCCTGCGGCCAGGATTCTCACCTGGCCCTGGTTGACTGGCTCACTGCACACCTGTGGGCAATACATGGCTGTTGACTCTATAAAAAGAGCTCCACCTAGTGCTCTGCACACAACATGGTGGCAGGGCTGCAAGGCAGCAGGAGAGCAGAGCAGAGGCTGGAGTGGTGGCAGCACTGAGGACAGAGGCCCAGAGGACAGCTGAGTGGACAGAGGGGCCCAGAGGCAGAGACTAGCTTGCTGCATACAGACTCATTCTGAGTGAATGGGATTTTAGTGACTGACCTGCCACCTGGAAATAAAGTTGGGTATAACCCTTTCACCCCAAGAACGTTTTGCTGTCATTTTCTTTGGTCACATTGAATCCATAGCAAACTTGCCCGGGTCTGAAACCCATTGGCAAGACACCATCTATGTGACAATCATCCTTCGTTTGCTGGTTAGACGTAGACTGCACACACCCAGAGAATAAAGCTCCCTCAGAGGAAATAGCTTTATCTGATATCTGAGGACCCGCTATTCACACCCTGCAGCTCTTGGGCAAACAAGTAACACCGAATACAGAGTGGACTACCGGTTCCAAGTGCTGCCCATAGGGCCACTCTCACAGACTCAGAGCTTCAGGTCTGGGTCAACCCAGTTGGACTCATCTGACCTGGTTCAATTGACTTGACATACACCAATGACCGTGTCAATGGTGGAGATTTTCTGTGATGAAAAAGGGCACAACTGAGCTACTCTAAGAGTACAACTGATGTAACTCTCCTGCTCAAGAACATCCCATGTCTCCCAGCTGCCTATGGCAGGACATCACAAACATTTTGATCTCTGGGCTCCTTTGCAGCTCTAAACTACACACCAATATTGCTCATGAACATAAATGCAAAAGAACACAGGGCAAAAGAAGAAAATTGAAATACTGAAGACCCCAAAGAGCTTTTGTTTATAAGAGTTATATCTATCAATACTGGCCATTTTAGAAGTTAAAACTGAGAAAATTTTTTAATGTTTATGAATTCTTCTAAAAAAGCACAACAATAAAGGCTGAGCCTATTTTCACCCATGCATGATTTTGTTACATCATTCATTGGCCATTTGGAAAGTATTGGATCAATGAGTTATGCAGCTGTTCCTAACATTGAGATATTTCATTATATAATACCAAATATTAAGCAATCAAGATTTTATTGTACATGACATGGAAGAATTCAGTGAGTTGTAGTGCCATTTGGTAACATTGCTTTGATCTGTGCTAAGGTGCCTGCAGTTTTAGTCACCACTGCTTTTACTCCACCAGCACAAATATCAACAAAGATAAACCATGAATTGATGTTACTGTGAAAAATACCATGACTTCATGGACTCCTTTTAAAAGGTTGCAGGGAATCTCCCATTGCTCTGTGGACCACACTTTGAGAACTGCTGGAATCAAGCAGTTACGAAGGTCAGCTCTGGAGTCAGGTATAGGTGGCTCTAGCTGAAGGCCTGCCGCAGGCTGAATGCAGGCCCTTGGCCAGGTGACATCCTCTCTCTGAGCCTCAGCTGCCTAATCTGTAAAATACAACTAATGACAGCTCCTTCTTCATGAGACTGTGGGGACGGTCACATGAAATATTCTATATGAAGGGCTTATCACAATGCCTGGCACAGAGTAAAATACCCAATAAATAGTATACAGATTTGAAGTAAGAAAATCATTACAATGTGATGCAAGTGCTAATAGAGGTGAATTCACAATGACAGATATGAAGTTGGGGGAAAGCAGCTTATTCTACTTGGTATAATACACATTCAGGTGCATTTCTATTTCAGACCCTGAAGGAAGGGAAAGGGCGAAGCACTACGCTGAATTCACATGCGTTATCAGGTAGATATATGCCTTGTTTAACCCAGAGTCTCTCAGTGCCCATATGTAGTTAATGCTCATTTTCAAATAAAAAATAAGCAGCAAAAAGGCAGTAGTTTAGCGCAAACATGCATTTTTGTTTAGATATGGATTTTTTTCATATTTTCTATCTCTTGTTACATTAACTATTCATCCATCACACCTGACACTAATATTCCTTTCACATGCTGAGAGGAGCCTTCAAATTTAAATATTCGAACTTCTTAGAAGTCTCCTTTGCTATAAAAAATAATATGCCTTATTCTTTTAGAAGTCAGATCAAAGTAAAGAGAGAAACTTTCCTCTAAGAGCCGGCAGCAACTTCTTCAAGAAAAGACTGTCATGTACATCTCTGCACAGTTGAAAAAGCAAGCTAACGGTGTGTCTGGTTTGATAGAAGGGAGAGTTATGAGCCTGCCTGGATGCTGAGATATGGAAGTGCCGCTTTACAGTGCCTCTACAGCGCACCTGTCAGCCCTCTGCTGCTAACCCAGATGGCTGGTCTTCGCACCCCCACCCTGCTGCCTCCTCCTTAAGGCTCTGTGGCTCCCTAGGGGCACATCAATGGCTCTGCAGTTCCCTTTTGTTGAGGTGAGTACAAGTTGCTTTATTTGCTTCTTCAACTGTCCGGCATCCCCCATAACAAAGGAAACCTGTACCTCATAGATGAGTTGTGAGAGCGTCGGCACACAGGGCAAAAGAAGAAAACTGAAATTACTTTTAGAAAACGCAACAGCCTCAACCTGACCCAGACAGAGATGCCTCATGTGGGACCTCACTGGGGAAAAAACTCGACTCCGTTGCTCTCATAAACAAAGTTGTAAACGTGAAATGTTTGGGCAGAGACAAATGCATGATTTCACCTCATCCCACCACACACAGGCAGGCTTCTCCAAGAGGCAGAAGGCTCAAGGCTTCACCAATGTCAACGTGTTCAGAATCCCCTGGCAATCTTGTGAAACTGCATATCCTCTGGCGCTGCCCCTCAAGTGACACTGAAGGAGATGCTCCCGGACACCCTTGAGAAGTGTTCTCTACCAATCTGATTTGTGAGCTAGGCCAACTGGAAGATTTCTAGCCACCCACCCTGATTTCTTGCTATTTTCACTATTTATTTATTCTTTTGTTTAAAAAACACTCATCAAGTACCTACCAAATGCCAAACACAATTAGTTTTATATATATACCTATATATGTAATGTATATATGTATGCTAATTGTATGTGTGTGTGTGTATATATATAAAGAGATATATATGCACATATATATATTATATATATCTATGATACATAACAAACTTTCCTTTCATGGACCTTAAATTCTAATGCAACAAGTCAATCAATCAATCAGTAACCTATGTGATATATGCAAATGTTCATACCAGCACTATTCATTACAACCAAGAAATGCAAGTAATCCAAATGTTCATCCACTAGAGTTAGATAAATAATTATGGTATAGGAGAATATATTCATAAATGACATACCCGATAAGGGGTTGACATTCAAAATATACAAAGAGCTCATGCACCTCAACAAACACAAAGCAAATAACCCAATTAAAAAATGGGCAGAGGATCTGAACAAACACTTCTCCAAAGAAGAAATTCAGATAGCCAACAGGCACACAAAAAGATGCTCCACATTGTTAATCATCAGAGAAGTGCAAATTAAAACCACAATGAGATATCATCTCACACCAGTTAGGATGGCCAACATCCAAAAGACAAACAACAACAAATGTTGGTGAGGATGTGGAGAAAGGGGAACCCTACTACACTGCTGGTGGGAATGTAAATTAGTTCAACCATTGTGGAAAGCAGTATGGAGGTTCCTCAAAAAACTCAAAATAGAAATACTGTTTGACCCAGGAATTCCACCCCTAGGAATTTACCCTAAGAATGCAGGAGCCCAGTTTGAAAAAGACATATGCACCCCTATGTTTATTGCAGCACTATTTACAATAGCCAAGAAATGGAAGCAACCTAAGTGTCCATCAGTAGATGAATGGATAAAGACGATGTGGTACATATACACAGTGGAATATTATTCAGCCATAAGAAGAAAACAACTCCTACCATTTGCAACAACATGGATGGAGCTAGAGAGTATTATGCTCTGCAAAATAAGCCAGGCAGAGAAATACAAGTATCAAATGATTTCACTCATCTGTGGAGTATAAGAACAAAGCAAAAAATGAAGGGACAAAACAGCAGCAGAATCACAGAACCCGAGAATGGACTAACAGTTACCAAAGGGAAAGAGACTGGGGAGGATGGGTGGGAAGGGAGAGATAAGGGGGAAAAGGGGCACTATGATTAGCACACATAAGGTAGGGGGTGGGTACAGGGAAGGCAGTTTAGCACAGAAAAGACAGGTAGTGATTCTACAGCATCTTACTATGCTGATGGACAGTGACTGTAATGGGGTATGTGGTGGAGACTTGATAATGGGGGGAATCTAGTAACCACAGTGTTGTTCATATAAGTGTATATTAATGATACCAAAAAAAATAAAATAAAATAAAAAATAATAGTGGTATATCCACACCATGGAATATTATTCAGTAACAAAAAGGAGTGAAGTATTGCTAACATGTTACATTATGGATGAACCTTGAAAACATTATGCTAAGTATAAGAAAACAGATACAACAGGCCATGTATTATATGATTCCATTTATAAGAATGTCCAGAAAAGGAAAATCTACAGTTACAGAAAGTTGGTCAGTGGTTGCCAGGGGCTGGGGAGTTGGGAGGTATAGGGAATGACTTCAAACACGAAGGCATGAGGGATCTCTTTGGGTGACAGAAATGTTCTAAAACTAGGGTATAGCAACGTTTGCACAATCACACTCCAGCTTTGTGTCTCTGAATAAGCATCACTGCAAACAGGTTATGCTCCTCATCTCTCCGTGTTTGGCCCTCAGGAGTAGATTGAGCCATGACATAGGCCTCAATAGAACCGTGTAAAGAGGCTAGAGTTAAGCCTGGTGTAAGAGGCTGGTGGGCTCAAGAGTGGCACATGCTGACCCACCCACAATCCAAACTTCAGAGAGGAAAGAATGTGTCACTGTCAGAAACATGACAGAACAGCCAATGGCCATGAAATCAAGAGGCTAAATCATCCAACATGCTTCCATTACTAAGACAGCATATGGCAGATAACACTTAGCAAGCCCATCCTATGTGCCAGGCACTATTTTAAGCATTTTATATGCATGAATTCATAGTCATCACAGCCACTCTATGAAGTGGCGTCATTGCAAGAGACTTCTATATGCAGGATGCAGATGGCACGCTCAAATGAGGTAACTGAGCAGAGCTTAATAAAGGGCCATTTACAAAGGTGCAGGCAGGGTCCCTGGGACTAGCAAGCACTGGTATGGTACACCCCAAGGCCAGCAGCAGCCGGGAGCTGTCATTCCCTTGGGTCTGAAAACACTTGTAACAGAAGGGATGGGTACCAGTACTGAAGGTAGTAACTGTACTGGGAGAGGGAATGAATCCACCTCACAGGGACTCAGAAAGAGGGAACCGGAGGAATACATTCCCCAACCTTGCCCTCTTTCCTTTCTCCAGTGTCCTGCTGACAAGTCCCATTGGATGAGCTCATTTGGACACCACAGGACAAAAAGTCCATTGATGCAGCCCAAGTACAAGTCAACCTCTTGGGTACAGAGAAGGGTAGAGAATGAATCTAGAGGGACAAATGGAAAATATCCAGCATATGTATAATATCATATTATATTATTATATTATATATGATTATTATATTATCGTTCCCTCCCAACAAATGAGGAAACTGAGGTCTGAAGCAGGTAAGGAAGATATCCAAGGGTATAGAGCCAGAAGACCAGAGCCGGGCTAGGACGCAGGTGTTCTTGCGGCTCTTAACCACCACCTCCAGCTGCAAGTGTTTCCCCCAACCCCAATCAGGGTAGAAAATGATCAATAAACACCTGGGAAGGATGACCAGGACTTTCCAGGGCTCCAGGATTAAGGAAAACAATTATCCTCTAGCACATAATGGGAATCTAGAACCACGACCAGATGATATAACCCTGTACTCCCACATGCATCCACACCTAGATATTTTAGCCATATTGCTCCCAGGGCCCCAATCTCATGAGACAAAAGCAGACAGGTTTGGGTATCGACTGTTCGGCCAGCTCACTAACATGGCTGAAACATAAATCTCCAGGCACAAGGTTTTCAGTGGAAAATATTTTAGACTGTTCAAATGGGTGCTGCTTTTCTACTGCACCTCTGAACTGTCAGAGAAGCAAACTCCATGCAATCCCTGTTTGTCCTTCAGCCACAGAGAAAGTACCACCTGGGGAGGTGCTTCAATTTATACAGTAAAAACCTCTCGAACCCTTAAATAAATAAAGTGTCACTCCTTGCTCAGATTTGCAGCAATTTGCAAAATTGGTGTGCATTGGAATAGGCTATGGGGTCCCTGAGTCCCCAAATGTACCTCGTTAGGAGAAGCCTCCTTCATTTGACCTCTCATACCCCACTTTCTGGGATCACAGTGTCCCAGAGCTGTCCTAAGAAAACCTTGATCCCAGAGACAAGAAGCCACCCACGAGTTACCCAGCTGATGAGTTCTGCTCCTTGAGGCCCAGGTAGTCCCACAGGAGAAACAGACCAAGGTAAGCCTCTTGGCAGTGGCTGAGGTGACAGCTGAGTGTGGGACTGACATGGAGGGACAAGCATGTCCCCCATCCCAAGCCTCTGTTATCCAACAGCTCCTATAGAGCGGCTGCAGAGAGTAGGGCATCCATGCAAATGGAGGCAGCATTTCAGAAGGCAGATGCCAGGCATGCCATTAGCTGAGGCCCTGGGGGCTCCAAGCCCACCTTGTTTCATACTTGACTTCCAGCTTTATTGCTCTGTGATGGGGAGAAAGAGACTGGTCTCCCCGTGTCCACCTCATCTGCCTTCTCTACTGTGCATTGTAATGGTCTCTGCCCCTGGCAGGTTGCAAAACTGAGCCAGCTTTATGAGGGCTCTCTCCCTATTTCCTGCGTTTGTGGATCTTTCTGTCCTAAATAAATCAATGTTACTATTTTTCCTTTTCCTTCTCATTCTCAGCAGGCCACCACTCAGGCCATTTCTTTCAGATAATGAGCCCGGCGTGTTGTCAAGCTAGGCCTGTGTGGCGCCCAGGCTGGGACAGAAACAAGGCTGCATGGTCCCAAACCACAGGGTTTCCAAGCCACAGTGCAGATTTCCCTCTGCCTGGACCCACATAACCATGTCTCTTCTGCATGGCAGATGAAGAGGTGTGGTGGACAGGGCAGGATGGCGAGGATGTAAAGAGCAAATGCAAAAGCTTCATCCTAACTGATCTAAGTGGAATTTCCCATCACCCCTGGAACGCAGTCCAACTTCATGTCAGCACGGCTTCCGGTATCATTTCCACTTTAGACATCAAAGGAAGGACTCTAGAACCCATATAACTAAACAGTTTCTAAAGCAGAGACTTTTTCTAAACAAACTCCTACATAGAATACCAATATATAAAAGAGATCAGTGCATCATTGCACCAACTGATGTTGAGAGGCGGTGTAACTCCAGGGGGTGGGGGGAGGGGCGGGGAATAAGTTCCCAGCCGGGGGGCAAATTACCTTTGAAGCTGAAATCCATCAAAGGGACAAATAGAGTTAGAGAAACCCGTTTATTGCTTATGAGCAGTCATCCACCTCAGCTCTCACCACCCAGCCCCAAAAAGGGACCGCACCCAACCTCTCTGGTCCTGATACGCCCTCGATCCCCCATGTAATCACCTATTGATATGGAGATGGCAACTTCTCTCCACCCCTTGGAAACACCTACTGATATGGAAATGCATTAAGGCCAGGAGAGAGATTCTGGAAATACTGCGATTTTACCCACAGCTTCAGAGAAGAAGTGATATTTGACCCAGGTTTTGAAGGATGAGCAAGAGTTTGCCCGGCAGAAGAGGCACAAAAATCCAACCAGGAAAGAGGAAAATTACCCGTGGACTGTGGTGCTGTGAAGGTAGCAGAGTCTTTCTGGGGTAGGTGGCTGCAGCGTTGAAGGGGTAGACAAAGGTACAGTTGGGAGATAGCTGGGCACTGGTGGCCAAGGGCTGTAAGATGCCCACTCAGGAGTGGTTCCTTCATTCTGCAGGCCTGTGACAATTTTTTTTTCAAACAGGGATGTGATATGATTAAACGTTTTAAGGGAAAGGAAGGAGGAAATATTAGACGTAGAGGTAAAATAGAATGAAGGAAGAATCCAACATGTCCTAAAGTAGTGAATCTCATTCAACTTGGGCTGCGCAATAGAATCATCATGGATCTTTCAAGAAGACCCATGGTGACCCCTCTTTTGCTGACTGAATCACAATTTTTTGGTTGGCAGGGAGGTCCAGGTATCTTTTCATGTTACTGTTTTTTTAAGTTTCCTAAGTGATTCTGATGAGCAGCCCAAGGTTGAGAACATCGATTTAGGACTTCTTGGATATACCCAAGTATGTTGATTACAGATCACAGGGTACCACAGGCCAGAGATTCTGATTGAATAGGCCTACTGTCTTTAAAAATAAACTTTTAACTTTAGAACAGTTTTAGATTTATAGAAACATAGTGAAGATAGTACAAAGATTTTTCTTATACCCTATACCAATACCCAGTTTCTCCTATTAATAATGTTTTACATTTGTCTCAGTGAACCAATATTGATACATTTTATTAACTAAAGTCC
Organism: Manis pentadactyla; assembly: GCF_030020395.1. Taxonomy (NCBI): domain Eukaryota; kingdom Metazoa; phylum Chordata; class Mammalia; order Pholidota; family Manidae; genus Manis; species Manis pentadactyla. The sequence goes on along the minus strand of NC_080033.1, from coordinate 67,159,446 downwards.
ATACTTTATTCATACTACCTTAGTTTTGAGCTAATGTCCTTTTTCTGTCCCAGGATCCCACATTACATTTAGTCATTATGTCTCCTTGGCTGCCATGGCTTCTCAGACTTTTCTTTCTTTCTTTCTTTCTTTTTTGATGCCCTTCACAGTTCTTAAGAGTAATGGTAAGGTCTTTTATAGAATGTCCCACAGCTGATATTTGTCTGATGTTTTTCTCATGATTAGACTGGGTTATGGGTTTTTGGGGGAAACTACAGAGGTAAGGTGCCATTCTCCATTACATAGGGCACTGATGACCAACGTGACTTATCATGGTTCCTGTTTGATCATGTGGATGAGCTCACGCTTGTCAGGTTTCCCTTTTCCAGGTCACTCTTTCACCCCTCTTTTCTGTGCTTTACTCTAGAAAGAAGCCACTATGCACAGTCCATACTAAAAGAGGGAGGAATTATGTTCCACCTCCTTGAGGGCACAGTATCTACAAAAATTATTTGGAACTCTTCTTTATGAAAGGCTTGTCTATTCTTATTTATTTACTTATTGACACTTAGCTTTTTATATTGTACCTTTGGGTTATATCCAATACCACTTTACTGGTTTTGTTCCTCAAATTGTTTCAGCTTTGACCCCTGATTGGCTGTCTGTTTGACATAACTCCATCATTGTGAGGTTTTTTTTTTCTCTTTTTGGATACTTCTTCACTTTCTGGTGCCACAAGAAACTTAGGACCCATCTGTATACATCTGCCTATGTCCTAGTCCTAGAATCAGACATTTCTCCAAAGAGTACTAGAGAATAGTATGAGGATGGTATTGGAAAATGGTATTAGAAACCAGTATCTGAGTTTTAGGTGTGCTTATTGCTTCTAATAAACATGCATTTCATAAATTTTAATGTTTAAATCAACTTTATTAAAGTATACAATAAGAGGTTATTTTGTAAACCCACAATGATGGAGTTACGTCAAACAGACACAGTCAACCAATGGGCCAAAGCTGAAACAATTTGAGAAAAAACAAATAAAGTGATATTGGATACAACCCAAAGGTACAATATAAATAGCTATGTGTCAATAAATAAATAAGAAAAGACAAGCCTTTCATAAAGAAGAGTTCCAAATAATTTTTGTAGATACTGTGCCCTCAAGGAGGTGGAACATAATTCCTCCCTTTTTTAGTATGGACTATGCAGAGTGGCTTCTATCTGAAGAGTAAAGTACAGAAAAAAGGGGTGAAAGAGTGACCTGGAAAAGGGAAACCTGACAAGCGTGAGCTCATCCACATGATCAAACAGGAACCATGATAAGTCACGTTGGTCGTCTTGTGCCCTATGTGATGGAGAATGGCATACAATAAGATGCACTCACTTTAAGTGTACATTTTGATGAGTTGGGCAAATTTATAATTTGTCACCACTCCAATCAAAGTTGAGAACATTCTCACATTCTTGTGCCACTTCCCATTCCCTTTCACTCTCCACTCCTCCTCCCCCTGCCCCAGGCAACTGCTGATGTTCTTTCTGTCAGTGTAGACTAAATTTGTCTTATCTAGAGTTTCACATAAATGGAAACATACAGTATATACTTTTATGTCTGTCTTCTTTGGCTTACCATAATGTTTTTGGTATTTATACATATGCATTTACTGGCAGCTCATCTTTTTCATTGCTGGACAGTATCCCATCATGTGGATATCCCATACTTAGTTTATCCATTCACCAGTTAATGGGCATTTGGATTGTTTCCAGTTTTTGCTTACTATGAATAAATAGAACTGCATTTCACTAGCATTCCCAGTGATTCCGATGCTGATGGTCTGAAGAGCTCTGTTGAAGAACCCTGTTTAATGTTATTTTAGAGGAGAATCTCTTCCAGCATATCCTATCACTCTGGGTAACATGTTTAGACTAGCTTGGATTCTTCCTTAAACCCTGATCACACACTGAGAAGATGCAACTTTTGTCTTCTGTTAACTCACCTGTGATTTGGTGATTTCATCAGACCTCTCCCCAGGTCTGAGCCTCTCCAGTCTAAGAGGTTTCTTAGCCTTTGAACCTGGTCATATGTCCTCTGAGTTTCTTGAGCTTTGTTTCTGAGACTCTGCCTCTAAATTCTCCAACCAGCTTGAGAAGTTCCTTTGTACTTTTCTTTCTTTTTTTCTCTTCTCCTCTATGAAACAAATCATGTCAAACCAAAGTCCTGTTTTTCCTTTTCTTAAATAGGCAAGTAATCCCCTTTCATGGCTCATATTTTATTACTGAGCTCAATGGAAAAATAAACCACATTTACTTTTTAATGTTAAGGTACAGAAACTTACAGGAGCAACAGAATATGATTGAAATCTCATCTTATTCATCATCCATCTAATTTTCTCATTTAGCTTTTCTATTGCTTCCCACAATCCCTTACCACTTCTATACATTAATAATGCATCAGCTATGATAAGACATAACCTCCAAGTTTCAAAGTTTATTTCTTATTCCTGTTAAACTCCAGTTCAGTTTTTCTGGTTGAACAACTTTCTTCCAAGTTGTGTTTCAGGGGCTCAGGCTCTTTCTGTCCTGTGATTCTGCTGTCTTCAAAGAGTCATTCTCAAGTTTGCCATGGTGGGGCCTCTCTATTCAAGACTGCTAGCAATAGAGCATTTCAGGCAGGAAGTTTTTATGGGTCAGGCTTAGAAACCACTCGCATGACTTCTGCCCATGTTCTATGGGCCAGACTCAGTCCTGTGGCTATCCACAACCACAAGAAAGGCTCTGTGCCCAGGAGTAAAAGGAAACACTGGAATGTGTGTTACTGCGCGGTGATGCTTCCGCTATTCTGCTCTTACTGTTAGAGCTTCCTCTGAGCACTTGTGCCGCACAGGGTGGGCGTGCTAAGCATATTCCTGAATCTTGTCAGTCCTCATGTTTAGTCTTTGCCTCTGGGTTCCTTGGGAGGAAATTTATGAAAAGTAATGTGAGCTTCACAGGAGTAAAAATATTGTCTCCTTTTTTCTTATCACATAGCATAGTTGCTAGCATTACATGAGTGCTCAATAAATGTTTATTTAATGTATTTTTATGAAATGAATGTATGAGTTAAAGTTTTACCTTGGTTGGGTGCCTGTGGAGTGTGTGCAGGCCACCAGCAGGTGGCAGTGTGGTTTGAAGTGTGCACATTGGAGCAGGGAGGCAGAGAACTGCCTAGTGTCCCAGTTCCTGCTGGGCTGTGGGTGCCAAGTCTGGGATGGGAATAGGGGGACTGCAATAGAATAACAATTATTAGGCATTTACCATGTGCCAGGCCATACAAAGAACTGTGATATATTGACGCAGTTAATCCTCCCAACAGCCTTGTGAAGTTGGATGGATTGCTATCCTTATTTTGCAGATAGGGATACTGATTCACAGAGCTGTTAACTTACCAGACGTCACATAGCTAAAAAAGGATGGAGTTAGAATTTGAACCCAGGCAGCCTGACTTGAGAGCTCATGCTCTTAACCATAGTGCCACAATACCAAGAAGACAGTTAGGTATGAGAGCTCAGAGAAATTAGTCACCCTGGGGAGGAGCTGGTCAGTGTGCAGGTCAAGGGAGGCTTCTTGGGCATCAAAGACCAGAGGGTCAGGCTGCACAGGGTTGGAGGACCTGCTCCTTACAGCGGAGTGGTAAGGCAGTGGAAACCTGGATGGAGAGCGGAGTCTCAAGACTGGGTTGGCAACAGCCACTACAAGCAAAGCAGCAGTTGCTAGGCAGGGACAGACTTACAGATGTGTGTTGGGGGATGGCCACAAAGGACCAGAGCTGGGAGCATGTTGGAAATTTGGAAGAGGGGATTTTAGCCCTGTGAAAAGCTGAAGTGACTTGTTGTTTCTAAACTACATCTGGAGAACTCTGGACTTTTAGGAGACACCTGGGTAGGCTGTGGGGTTGATGGGGAAAGTAGATGGGGGAGGGTCCTGAGCCCTTCTATGGGTAAAATTACAATAGTTCCAGAATCTCTCGCCTGGTCTTAGTGCATCTCCATATCAGTAGGTGTTTCCAAGGGGTGGAGATAAGTAGTCCATCTCTATATCAAGAGGTGATTACAAGGGGGAGCAAGGGTCTATCTGGACCAGAGAGGTTGGGTGGGGTCCCTTTTTGCAGCCAGGTCATGGGACATAGGTGAGCAGAAGTGGATGACTGCTTGTAAGCAATAAATGTGTTTCTCACACTTTATTTCTCCCTTTGTCTGATTTTGGTTTCAAAGGTAATTTGCCCCAGGCTGGGAAAATATTTCCCCCCCAAAGTTATAGCAGCCTTCCCAGATATCACCCCAGAACTTAGTTGCTTTCCTCTTTTGTCTACTGCCACACTTTTCTGACAACTGTAATATCACCCACTGCATTGGGTTGCAATTTTTTGTTTGGTTGTCTTTGCCCTGTCACTGGAATATGAACTCATTGAGGATAAAAGTCTGGCACTTTTTATCACTCACAGACCCCGTCCTCTCAGCCCTGTGCTGAGCACAGAGTAGCTCCTCAATATTCATTCAAATGAGTAAGTGAGTAAATGCATTAATGAACAAACTCATTCTGGAGGCCTTAGCCTTGTGTTAGGGGAAATAAAATCTGCCGGCTAAGAGATCTCTCTCTGTATCAGATGGCCCATCTATTTTTGTTCGTTTGCTCTGCAAGCGACATTCGGAACATATCCTTAATGTGTTTGTTAAGAACTATATACGCCAACTTAATGAACAGGCTCTTGTGTACATAAGCCAGTCAAGATGTCAATGATGCTGTTGGGAATATGGAAAGCAAGCAGGCATTCCAGACTCAGTAACCAGCCCAGAAGCAGCAAACACTCTGCAAGGAAGAGAGCAGGCAGAGGTGGGGCCAGGAGATCACTGAACATTCGAGAGCATTTTCACCGTCCTGCCCTGACTCATCCCCGTAACCACCCTATAAAGCATAGAGGGCAGTTGTTTTAAACCTCTCTTTTGTTATGGGGGGAACTGGAGGCTCAAAAGAGTCAGGATGGGAACTGGTATCAGAGACAAAGCCCAGAACAATAACCACAAAGGGGAAATTGATTTAAAGTACTTTCTTTTACATTAGTAAAAGTTTCCTGAGAGCCATACACTCAGTTCTGTATGGCTCTCTATTGCACTGCAGTTTAAGAAGTAGCAAGTAAATACTCCAAGCTCATTCAGTGGAGGAGACAGAACTGGAATCCAATCTTCCCATGAGAGGAGGAAAGAGTCTGTGTGGTACAAGGAAGAGGATCTAGGGCCACCAACCATCTGAGGATCCTGTAAAAGTTATAGATCATCTTGCCAGGAAAAAAGCCAGGACTCAAGATTTTGCATAAAAGCCAGAGACTAAAAAGCTCTCTGAAATATGCAGCGACTATGCAGGGGTCCATAGGTCCGAGGTAAGAACTCCTGGGCTAAATGGTCCTAAGGTCCCTCCAAATCATGATATTCCCTAATTTATCTTTTTTAAACAAAAATGCTTAGTATAGGCTGCAACATAGTAACCGCTCAATAAATGAAAGCTATTAATTAAAATAGTGTGCAAATAAATGTGAAATTAGTCTCAATTCAGGGAATGCAACTCAACTGAACCTGTTTTAAACAAAATAGGAATTTGGGGGAGTATCAGTCTTTGGCACCGCTAGAGCCGGGTACTCAGATGAATTCATCTGGAATTTCAACCTTCTTAGTTTGCCTTTCTTGGATCTTGGTTTGGTTCTCAGCCAGTCTCTCTCCTTGTTCAGCAAGATGGCCACCAGCTGCTCCAGTTCACATCCTATCTTTTCAGTAACTCCAGAAGGAGAGGCAAGCTTCTCCAGTAGTTTCAGCAAAAATTCAGAATAGTTTTATTTGGATCACTTGCTAGTCCTTGAACAAATCTCTAAGCCTCAGTAACAGCATATGTAGTGGGCCTGGCTTCAGTTCCAAGCCCACAACAAGATCTAGAGGTGGTGAGGCCAACCACCCAAACCACATGCACTGGGAAGGGGTGGCTCCCCAAGAAAAATCTGCACTATAACCAAAGGAAATGGGAAAGTGATCCTGAATGGGCAGAATCAATCTATGTCCACTACAATAATAATAAACAGCAATCACGTCTAGTTGGCGATTGTCTTTTGGAGTGGAGCTAGCATGCTGATGTTTATTCAGTGCTGGTCTTGATGACTTTTTATGCAGGACATGGTGGTCCAAGGCAAAATGGGATGGAATAGTTCCAGCGCATGGGAAGCCCACTGACCCCTGCATGCCAGTAACAGCCCTGCTTGCTCATTCTGTCTCTCCTTCCAAGAGATCAGCCCCAGTAGTAGACACCCTCCCATCTTCTGCAGCCCTGTCTCTGCCAATCAACAGCAGATGTTATCAGGAGAAAAATCCCCTATCTCCTTGACAGGAGTCTGCTCAGGTGTGTATATTGGTTCCTTTACCTAACCCTGAAGGCTATCTTTATTTTCTCCCCTGCTGAGTGGTTTGGTGATTGTCTGCTTTAATCATAGAAATTTAGAAAGTTGCTGGGGGAAAAACTGCAATCCCTACAGAACAAGGATACCTGAAGTGCTTTTTCTATTAATGATCTCGGCCCTGAAAAGGAATCTGAGCATCAGTAATAGACTGCCACCCTCCGGGCCTTGGGGACAGTGACTCGCCTCCCTGCCCTCTTGTCCTCATCAGCCGCTGGCCCCAGGACATCATTGGTCTGAATTAGATGAAGTAAAGCGCTTTCAACTCCATTTCCTCTTTCAGGCCCACTCTGGGCCACAACCCAGCTCAAGGAGCTCCCTTCTCTTCCATGATTCAAACAGCCACCCCAGAAGCCCAAGAGGAAATTATATGCCTACAGCCTTGAAGATGGAGTTATCCAGTTTCGTCTGAGGAGAGAGCTCGGCTCTTTTTAGGATAGAGAGTATTGGATAGGAGGGGAAAATGTGTAAGGTAATAAGAGTTAAAAGGTAAGAAAACTAAGCATTGTCATCTAGGCAACAAAATTCTGTTTCTTCTTTTCCAAGACCAAGGAAGAGCATCTAATGGTGACTTCCTCAATCCTAAACCTGCTTATCCCCTGCTCACAAACCTTCTCCAGCTCTCTATTGTCTTCAATATACAATCAGCCTTCTCGGCCTGCCTCCCGGTCCTGTAGGACCTGGTCCTCCCGTACTTTTCTGGCCTCTGTTCTCTGCGCGTTACCCCTCCACTTTGCTCCAAGATGTCTTATTAAAGAGCAGATCTTGCTCTCTTGCCAGACAGCTTGCACGCTTGTTCTCCCTTCCTAACATGCTTCTCTACTAGGTTACTGTATTAGTTTCTTTTTGCCACTCTAACAAATTACCACAAACTTTGTGGCTTAAAACAACACAGTCCAAAGAAACAACACATGTTTGATAAACACACATGTGGACATATCAAACATCTGTGAGCGGTCATGGGAAGAGACAGCCGAAGAAACCATGGTAATAAAAACACCACTAAAAAGAAATTCCTGATAAGCAAGTTAAGGGCAAGAGACAGGCATGGAGAAAATATTTACCACACATATAACAAAGGATTATTATCTAAATATACATATTTAAAATTTTCTCTCGAATGAATAAGAAAAAGGCAAGCAGCCCAACAGAAAAATGAGCAAAAGATATGAACAAGTAATTCACAGAAAAGGGCATTCAAGTGGCCTGTAAATACATGAAAAGATATCCAAATTCACTATATGATAAGGAAAATAGAATAGAAGCTGCTAATATTACTATGATTATCATGAGACTTGAGTTTTGGAAATCCTTTTTTAAAAATACAGATGTATATCCCTTTACCATTGTACTCTTCCATTTACTCACAATCTTTCCATCTCAGTTCGTCAATGTTTTTCTCTCCAAATAAAGTTTTGACAGACATTAACATGTTAAAAATCACTTGGAAACTAACCCAAATGCTACACCATTCCATAGAGAACTGGTTTTTTTTTTTCCCCTTCAGGCCTCAAGGAGTGAATTAAAAGGTGAATTTGTAGGCAAGGTCTAATTCCTTGAGAGGAATCCAATTTCCTTTAGACCAGCAGGGCCATTGTTGGGCCAAATGACCTTACATGTGTCCCTTCCAACTTTCCCAAGAAAGAGCTCGGAGAGTTCAGTTAGCCTGCCTAAGGACTCATGAGCAGTAAAACTAGGATCAAAGCCAGTTAATAGCATAAGCTAAGTGGGGACTTCAAAATCTAGATCCATCTGACTGTTGAGTGTACTACCAAATGGATAGTTCATCAAATGAATCAATGAGATTGCTGAGATAATGCCAACATTATTTAACAAAAGAATATATTAGTATATATTGGTTACTATCTACCAGGCACCAATCCTGAGCACTTGGCATGTGTTAAGTGGCTCAAACGTCCTAACAGTCCAAGAAGAGATACTATTATTATGTCCATTTTACAAATGGGCAAATGGAGGTACAGAAAGATTTGTACCTCCAAGGTTACCCAGCGGATAAGTGGCAAAGCTGGAACTCTTGATGTTGGCCCTGGAGCCCATAGTGTCACCCACTATACTATGCTGCTACTAGCATAAAGAGAGAAAAACAGACAGTTGGCTAATTTGCATACCTTTTAAACCTCTACTTACCCCCAAATGCTCCCCTCCTTGTCAGGTGTGAAATCCCCTGTGGCCAAAAGAGAGGCCCTACATCCTACACATCACTGAAGCAGCCCAAGGCTCGAGCAGGAAGTTCCACAATATTCCCAGACCCAAAGCCACAGGAGTAAGGAAACCATTCTCCTTTTGCAGGAATCCTAGTGTGCTCTCCCTGTTCTGGGTGCCTCAGCTGCCCCTATTCTCGGCTGATACTCCCGCATCATCCTGCTCCTCCACTCGCCCCTTCTTGCTGTCAGCTCATCTCAGCAGGCTTCCAGTGTCGGCGCATTCTGTCTACCCAGAGGCTGGGTGCTCTTGACCCACACTCTGCCTCCCGTCTCAGCTGCAAGGCCCTGCACCCCACAGATTAGTAACTGCTCACCCTCTTCCTTCTGATGTGCTGGGACTAGAACTGTGTCCTTTTATGCCCCTGTCACTCTGTATGACACATCACACTTTGCTTTGGCCTCTAGTCTGACATGCAAACCAGCCAGGTCCTCACTCCAGTGGGCAGTGGGCTTCAGGATTTTCTCAGACAATAATTTGCTCTTCAGCATGACATAATTCAATTAGTCTCCATCCACTGCAGAGAACTCTGAAGCTCTCCTCTCAAATGAACCAAATGATATCATTGAAGAAAGCGTGTGAGATTGCTCACATTTAGCATCACTAGGTTATTTCCAAACATTTCAAAAGCTGTGCTTGCATTTGAAATATATTTTACTTTTATCTGACCAAGTTGGCTCATATTCCAACCCTACTATATGGTTAAAAGAATAATGCTAAGAGGTTTTAAATTATTTACATTAGTGGCTCTCAAAATGTACTGTATGTAAGATACATATCAGGAGAGCAACAAAAATTAATTTGTTGTTCAATTTTTTTTAATCTACGTTTTCAAAAAGGAACCTTCACTGATGCCCTCTTCTCTGTCTGTCACTCCCCATTTATTCTGTTGCAAGTGGCCCAGTGCCTTGAGAAATATTACAACACAGCAAGTAAGGGGGTCCACAGATAGAATTTAGGGGTCTATGAACTTGGATAGGAAATAAGTTCTACATTCTCATTTTAGCATCTTCTAATAGAAATGTAGTTTCCTTCAATGATGAATGTAGGCATCAGACCATAGTTATCCTAGAAACGTCTGTGACTCTGTCACCAATACAAGTCACAGATATCCTTATATCACACAAGTTTTACAGATATCTCAAAATATCTTTTACATTCACCAGTTCTTCAAAATTATAGTTGTTATGAGACTCGCTGCTATGCCTCATCAGTGTGTTTTCTTAAAAAGAGCACATCACAAGTTTTATTTAGTAGACTGATAATTGTAATTTAATGGAATTGGCTGACTTTGGAATCCAACATATATTTTTACTCATTTGAAGACGTTATCCTGAGAGGAGATCCACAGGCTTCACCAGACTGCTAAAAGCATTCCTTGCATTTAAAAAAAAAGTTTAGGAACCCCTGTTCTCAGACCTCCCCTCCTGGATGGTTACAGAAGTTGGATGATGGCCACCTGTCCCAAGGGAAGTCAGTCAGTTGGCTGGGTTTAACCAATCAGGCTGTTCCTCTTCATTTAAGAGACAGCCAGCTATCTGTGCAGGAAGATTCTGGGGCTAAGAAAGCTGTAGAATCAGGGCTGCAGCAAGTTCCACTGAAAGCCAGGCAGAAATGATTAGGCTGAGAGAGCTGGTCTGCAGAGAGAACCCAGCAGACACAGTGAGGGAAGCAGAAATCAGCTCCATGAGCTCCAATCTGTGATCCCAAAGGGCCTGGGAAAGAGCATTCCAGTTGCTCCATGGTTCAGCCAAACTCCCTGCCTTAGATCTGTGTGAGATTTGCCTCTCTCCTAGTTTCTCTTTCCTCCCTTTCTCAGTTGGAGTTTCTGCTCTTATAACCAAGGCCTTGACGCAATTGCCCATGTGCCCTTATTACTCATTTCAGTGCCTGTCTGCGTTTGTGCACATCATCACTTAGCCATGTAGTATCAAAGAGTCTGTGTGTTCACATCAGACTTCCTAAGTGCACTTCTGCCACTTTGTGGTTACAAGAACATCATGGGCAAGTGGCCTGGCTCTTCTGTGCTTCATTGCCTTATTTGGAAAATTAGGACATTAACAGTACCTGCCTAAAATGAGGATCAAATGAATTAATGTATGTAAAATATATGCCTAGAGAGTAAGTAGTTGCACGTCATTATCATGCTTATTGTCCCCAAGTCACAGGTCTGGGACTCTGCATGATCTGTACTGCTCACCTCATCTTTCAGCGTAGTCCAGATCAGAGCTAAGAGTGATGGACATGCCTAGGTTCAGGCTAGACATCTCCACAAATTGGCATTCTCCATCAGCAACTTTGACTTGCTCTTTGTAAAAAGTTTCCTTAGTAGGATCCTGAAGATTCTCCCTTGGAGTCCTGTTTAACTATTAGAATTGATTTACTTATTTTTTTTTTTTTAATAATTATTTTTTATTGAAGGGTAGTTGACGCACAGTATTACATTACATTAGTTTCAAGTGTACAACACAGTGGTAGAACATTTATATACATAATTCTAGGTTCCAGCTATCACCCTACCAAGCTGTTACAATATCTTGACTATATTCCTTATGCTATACATTACATCCCGGTTACTTATTTATTTTACCATTGGAAGTCTGTCTATTTTTTTTTTTTTTTTTTGTGAGGGCATCTCTCATATTTATTGATCAAATGGTTGTTAATGACAATAAAATTCTGTATAGGGGAGTCAATGCTCAATGCACAATCATTAATCCACCCCAAGCCTAATTTTCGTCAGTCTCCAATCTTCTGAGGCATAACAAACAAGTTCTTACATGTAGAACAAATTCTTACATAATGAATAAGTTACATAGTGAACAGTACAAGGGCAGTCATCACAGAAACTTTCGGTTTTGCTCATGCATTATGAACTATAAACAGTCAGTTCAAATGTGAATACTCATTTGGTTTTTATACTTGATTTATATGTGGATACCACATTTCTCTCTCTATTATTATTATTTTTCATAAAATGCTGAAGTGGTAGGTAGATACAAGATAAAGGTAGAAAACATAGTTTAGTGTTGTAAGAGAGCAAATGTAGATGATCAGGTGTGTGCCTGTAGACTATGTGTTAATCCAAGCTAGACAAGGGCAATAAAACATCCACAGATGCAGAAGATTTCTCTCAGAACAGGGGGGGTGAGGTTCTAAGCCTCACCTCTGTTGATCCCCAATTTCTCACCTGATGACCCCCCTGTGACTGTGCCTGTCTTAGGTTGTTCCTCCCTTGAGGAATCTTACCCGTCTCTGGCTAACCAGTCATCTTCCAGAGCCATACAGGGAAATGTGAAGTTGGTAAGTGAGAGAGAAGCCTTATTGTTTGAAAAGGTTAGCTTTTTACTTCATTGCATATTTATGCCCTGTGGCTTCTATGCCCAGCATTTGTCTTGAGGTATCTTTACCACTTGGAAGAATTATGATACTCGGTAAATTTGATATGAGGCACGAATTCTATATAAGGGTTGTAATTAGGAAGGAAGAAGAAAAGCTATAGAAGTAGCAGGCGGAAGAAAACATGGGAAGATTGATAATTTCTTTGACATATCTTCTTGTAGAGTACTTCAGCATGTATAGGTTTTAAGCTACTACTTAAATTGCGCACACACATTAACATAATAGGAGTATAGTTACATAACCAAAGCATACCTGTAATTACCAGCCATCTCCAGTGAAACCAAGAAAACCAGTTAGGCACCTTAGGCATTTGTGAAAACTCATCTATGATATGGTGGATATTGTCCAACTGAACTTGAACAGTCTGAGAGAAATCAGACAAATTAAAACAACCCATTCCTGGGGACTGTTCACATGCCATATGTTCTTTTAACAGTAAATAGTCTGTAGTTGTAAGATTTTGGAGTGCTACAATTTGCACTTCTCCAAATTCTTGGTTGAGTTCCAACAGTATAGATCCAGTCAAATTTGTTGTTTTACTGTATGCACAGGCCAGCTTAGATATCTCCTTCCTCATTCCCATGGCAAGTCCAGGAGCTGGTGGGATGAGTGCATCTACAGCTGTAGCAGTGCGTGGATCTTTGTTGGGGTTTTTTGATGATCATCTTCTGGCATGAGTCTTCCCGAGAGTGCTGATGTTGGAAGTTCTTTTTCATATCGTATCTTAGTTCATTTTCGGGGTAGCCCAATTAGGCTTTGATCCTCTGTATAAACACAGAAAGACCCTTTGCCTACACTTTTATATGCCCTTTATACCCTTGTGTAGAACTCATTGGAGGTTACCACACAGTAATTGCCCTTTTTTTTTGGTATCACTAATCTACACTTACATGATGAATATTATGTTTACTAGGCTCTCCCCTATACCAGGTCCCCCCTATAAACCCCTTTACAGTCACTGTCCATCAGCATAGCAAAATGTTGTAGAATCACTACTTGCCTTCTCTGTGTTGTATAGCCCTCCCTTTTCTCCTACCCCCCCATGCATGTTAATCTTAATACCCCCCTACTTCTCCCCCCCTTATCCCTCCCTACCCACCCATCCTCCCCAGTCCCTTTCCCTTTGGTACCTGTTAGTCCATTCTTGAGTTCTGTGATTCTGCTGCTGTTTTGTTCCTTCAGTTTTTCCTTTGTTCTTATATTCCACAGATAAGTGAAATCATTTGGTATTTCTCTTTCTCCGCTTGGTTTGTTTCACTGAGCATAATACCCTCCAGCTCCATCCATGTTGCTGCAAATGATGGGATTTGCCCTTTTCTTATGGCTGAGTAGTATTCCATTGTGTATATGTACCACTTCTTCTTTATCCATTCATCTATCGATGGACATTTAGGTTGCTTCCAATTCTTGGCTATTGTAAATAGTGCTGCGATAAACATAGGGGTGCATTGGTCTTTCTCAAACTTGATTGCTGCATTCTTAGGGTAAATTCCTAGGAGTGCAATACCTGGGTCAAATGGTAAGTCTGTTTTGAGCATTTTGATGTACCTCCATACTGCTTTCCACAATGGTTGAACTAACTTACATTCCCACCAGCAGTGTAGGAGGGTTCCCCTTTCTCCACAGCCTCGCCAACATTTGTTGTTGTTTGTCTTTTGGATGGCAGCCATCCTTACTGGTGTGAGGTGATACCTCATTGTAGTTTTAATTTGCATTTCTCTGATAATTAGCGATGTGGAGCATCTTTTCATGTGTCTGTTGGCCATCTGTATCTCTTTTTTGGAGAACTGTCTGTTCAGTTCCTCTGCCCATTTTATAATTGGGTTATTTGTTTTTTGTTTGTTGAGGCATGTGAGCTCCTTATATATTCTGGACGTCAAGCCATTATCGGATGTGTCATTTTCAAATATATTCTCCCATACTGTAGGGATCCTTCTTGTTCTATTGATGGTGTCTTTTGCTGTACAGAAGCTTTTCAGCTTAATATACTCCCACTTATTCATTTTTGCTGTTGTTTTCCTTGCCCGGGGAGATATGTTCAAGAAGAGGTCACTCATGTTTATGTCTAAGAGGTTTTTGCCTATGTTTTCTTCCAAGAGTTTAATGGTTTCATGGCTTACATTTAGGTCTTTGATCCATTTTGAGTTTACTTTTGTATATGGGGTTGGACAATGGTCCAGTTTCAATCTCCTACATGTAGCTGTCCAGTTTTGCCAGCACCACCTGTTGAAGAGACTGTCATTTCGCCATTGTATGTACATGGCTCCTTTATCAAATATTAATTGACCATACATGTCTGGGTTAATGTCTGGATTCTCCAGTCTGTTCCATTGGTCTGTGGCTCTGCTCTTGTGCCAGTACCAAATTGTCTTGATTACTATGGCTTTATAGTAGAGCTTGAAGTTGGGGAGTGAGATCCCCCCTACTTTATTCTTCTTTCTCAGGATTGCTTTGGCTATTCGGGGTCTTTGGTGTTTCCATATGAATTTTTGAATTATTTGTTCCAGTTCATTGAAGAATGTTGCTGGTAGTTTCATAGGGATTGCATCAAATCTGTATATTGCTTTGGGCAGGATGGCCATTTTGATGATATTAATTCTTCCTAGCCATGAGCAGGGGATGAGTTTCCATCTGTTAGTGTCCCCTTTAATTTCTCTTAAGAGTGACTTGTAGTTTTCAGAGTATAAGTCTTTCACTTCTTTGGTTAGGTTTATTCCTAGGTATTTTATTTTTTTTGATGCAATTGTGAATGGAGTTGTTTTCCTGATTTCTCTTTCTGTTAGTTCATTGTTAGTATATAGGAAAGCCACAGATTTCTGTGTGTTGATTTTGTATCCTGCAACTTTGCTGTATTCTGATATCAGTTCTAGTAGTTTTGGAGTGGAGTCTTTAGGGTTTTTTATGTACAGTATCATATCATCTGCAAATAGTGACAGTTTAACTTCTTCTTTACCAATCTGGATTCCTTGTATTTCTTTATTTTGTCTGATTGCCGTGGCTAGGACCTCCAGTACTATGTTAAATAACAGTGGAGAGAGTGGGCATCCCTGTCTAGTTCCCGATCTCAGAGGAAATGCTTTCAGCTTCTCGCTGTTCAATATAATGTTGGCTGTGGGTTTATCATAGATGGCCTTTATTATGTTGAGGTACTTGTCCTCCATTCCCATTTTGCTGAGAGTTTTTAACATGAATGGATGTTGAACTTTGTCAAATGCTTTTTCAGCATCTATGGAGATGATCATGTGGTTTTTGTCTTTCTTTTTGTTGATGTGGTGGATGATGTTGATGGACTTTCGAATGTTGTACCATCCTTGCATCCCTGGGATGAATCCCACTTGGTCATGGTGTATGATCCTTTTGATGTATTTTTGAATTCGGTTTGCTAATATTTTGTTGAGTATTTTTGCATCTACGTTCATCAGAGATATTGGTCTGTAGTTTTCTTTTTTGGTGGGGTCTTTGCCTGGTTTTGGTATTAGGGTGATGTTAGCTTCATAGAATGAGTTTGGGAGTATCCCCTCCTCCTCTATTTTTTGGAAAACTTTAAGGAGAATGGGTATTATGTCTTCCCTGTATGTCTGATAAAATTCCGAGGTAAATCCATCTGGCCCGGGGGTTTTGTTCTTTGGTAGTTTTTTGATTACCGCTTCAATTTCGTTGCTGGTAATTGGTCTGTTTAGATTTTCTGTTTCTTCCTGGGTCAATCTTGGAAGGTTATATTTTTCTAGGAAGTTGTCCATTTCTCCTAGGTTTCCCAGCTTGTTAGCATATAGGTTTTCATAGTATTCTCCAATAATTCTTTGCATTTCCGTGGGGTCCGTCGTGATTTTTCCTTTCTCGTTTCTGGTACTGTTGATTTGTCTTGACTCTCTTTTCTTCTTAAGAAGTCTGGCTAGAGGCTTATCTATTTTGTTTATTTTCTCGAAGAACCAGCTCTTGGTTTCATTGATTTTTGCTATTGTTTTATTCTTCTCAATTTTATTTATTTCTTCTCTGATCTTTATTATGTCCCTCCTTCTGCTGACCTTAGGCCTCATCTGTTCTTCTTTTTCCAATTTCGATAATTGTGACATTAGACCATTCATTTGGGATTGCTCTTCGTTTTTTAAATATGCTTGGATTGCTATATACTTTCCTCTTAAGACTGCTTTTGCTGTGTCCCACAGAAGTTGGGGCTTAGTGTTGTTGTTGTCATTTGTTTCCATATATTGCTGGATCGCCATTTTGATTTGGTCATTGATCCATTGATTATTTAGGAGCATGTTGTTAAGCCTCCATGTGTTTGTGAGCCTCTTTGCTTTCTTTGTACAGTTTATTTCTAGTTTTATGCCTTTGTGGTCTGAAAAGTTGGTTGGTAGGATTTCAATCTTTTGGAATTTTCTAAGGCTCTTTTTGTGGCCTAGTATGTGGTCTATTCTGGAGAATGTTCCATGTGCACTTGAGAAGAATGTATATCCCACTGCTTTTGGATGTAGAGTTCTATAGATGTCTATTAGGTCCATCTGCTCTACTGTGTTGTTCAGTGCTTCCGTGTCCTTACTTATTTTCTGCCCAGTGGATCTATCCTTTGGGGTGAGTGGTGTGTTGAAGTCTCCTAGAATGAATGCATTGCAGTCTATATCCCCCTTTAGTTCTGTTAGTATTTGTTTCACATATGCTGGTGCTCCTGTGTTGGGTGCATATATATTTAGAATGGTTATATCCTCTTGTTGGACTGAGCCCTTTATCATTATGTAGTGTCCCTCTTTATCTCTTGTTACTTTCTTTGTTTTGAAGTCTATTTTGTCTGATATTAGTACTGCAACCCCTGCTTTCTTCTCACTGTTGTTTGCTTGAAATATGTTTTTCCATCCCTTGACTTTTAGTCTGTACATGTCTTTGGGTTTGAGGTGAGTTTCTTGTAAGCAGCATATAGATGGGTCTTGCTTTTTTATCCATTCTGTTACTCTGTGTCTTTTGATTGGTGCATTCAACCCATTAACATTTAGGGTGACTATTGAAAGATATGTACTTATTGCCATTGCAGGCTTTAAATTCGTGGTTACCAAAGGTTCAAGGTTAGCCTCTTTAGTATCTTACTGCCTAACTTAGCTCGCTTATTGAGCTGTTATATACACTGTCTGGAGATTCTTTTCTTCTCTCCCTTCTTTTTCCTCCTCCTCGATTCTTCATATGTTGGGTGTTTTGTGCTGTGCTCTTTCTAGGAGTGCTCCCATCTAGAGCAGTCCCTGTAAGATGTTCTGTAGAGGTGGTTTGTGGAAAGCAAATTCCCTCAGCTTTTGTTTGTCTGGGAATTGTTTAATCCCACCGTCATATTTGAATGATAGTCGTGCTGGATACAGTATCCTTGGTTCAAGGCCCTTCTGTTTCATTGTATTAAATATATCATGCCATTCTCTTCTGGCCTGTAGGGTTTCTGTTGAGAAGTCTGACGTTAGCCTGATGGGTTTCCCTTTATAGGTGACCTTTTTCTCTCTAGCTGCCTTTAACACTCTTTCCTTGTCCTTGATCTTTGCCATTTTAATTATTATGTGTCTTGGTGTTGCCCTTCTTGGATCCTTTCTGTTGGGGGTTCTGTGTATTTCTGTGGTCTGTTTGATTACTTCCTCCCCCAGTGTGGGGAAGTTTTCAGCAATTATTTCGTCTAAGATACTTTCCATCTCTTTTCCTCTCTCTTCTTCTTCTGGGACCCCTATAATACGGATATTGTTCCTTTTAGATTGGTCACACAGTTCTCTTAATATTGTTTCATTCCTGGAGATCCTTTTGTCTCTCTCTATGTCAGCTTCTATGCGTTCCTGTTCTCTGATTTCAATTCCATCAATGGCCTCTTGCATTCTATCCATTCTGCTTATAAACCCTTCCAGAGTTTGTTTCATTTCTGCGATCTCCTTTCTGGCATCTGTGATCTCCTTCCGGACTTCATCCCATTTCTCTTGCGTATTTCTCTGCATCTCTGTCAGCATGTTTATGATTCTTATTTTGAATTCTTTGTCAGGAAGACTGGTTAGGTCTGTCTCCTTCTCTGGTGTTGTCTCTGTGATCTTTGTCTGCCTGTAGCTTTGCCTTTTCATGGTGATAGGAATAGTCTGCAGAACTGGGACGAGTGACGGCTGGAAGGACTTCCTTTCTTGTTGGTTTGTGGCCCTCCTCTCCTGGGAGAACAGCGACCTCTAGTGGCTTGTGCTGCGCAGCTGCGCGCAGACAGGGTTTCTGCTTCCTGCCCAGCTGCTATGGAGTTAATCTCCGCTGTTGCTGTGGGCGTGGCCTGGCTCGGGCAGCTACTCCAAAATGGTGGAGTTGCTTTGGAGCAGGAGCTGCTGGGAGGCTATTTATCTCCACAAGGGGCCTCCCTGCTCCCTGCAGCCCAGGGGTTAGGGTGCCCAGAGATCCCGGATTCCCTACCTCTTTAGTAAGTGACCCGCCCTGCCCCTTTAAGACTTCCAAAAAGCACCCGCCAAAACAAAACAAAGACCACCAAAAAAAAAAAAAAAGAGAAAAAAAAAATTTTTAAGTAAAAAAAAAAAAAAGGTGGTTGTTCGTTTTTCTTTATTCTCTGGTGCCAGCCTCAGGCCTCTGCTCACCGGTCTTTCTGCCCTGTTTCCCTAGTATTGGTGTCCCTATCCCTTTAAGACTTCCAAAAAGCGCTCGCCAAAACAAAACAGCTAAAAAGCAAAAAAAAAAATGGTCGCGCACTTTTCTTATGTCCTCTGGCGCCCAGCCTCCAGTGCCTGCTCACTGTTCTTGCTGCCCTGTTTTCCCAGTATCGAGGGCTCTGCGCTCTGGCCCGGATGGCTGGGGCTGGGTGTTCGGCAGCCCTGGGCTCCGTCTCCCTCCCGCTCTGCCTGCTCTTCTCCCGCCGGGAGCTGGGGGGAGGGGCGCTCGGCTCCCGCGGGGCCGGGGCTTGTATCTTACCCCCTTCACGAGGCGCTGGGTTCTCTCAGGTGTGGATGTGGTCTGGATATTGCCCTGTGTCCTCTGGTCTTTATTCTAGGAAGGGTTGTCTTTGTTATATTTTCATAGATATATGTTGTTTTGGGAGGAGATTTCCGCTGCTCTACTCATGCCGCCATCTTCCGCCCCTCCTCTGATTTACTTCTTTATGAGATAATTGTTTCCCTTATACCAAGGTTTTTCTGCTTGTCTGGGCCAAAATTCATCACAGCTCCACTATCAGGCAAATGGCTTAGCAGCCTGCTAAAGCTGGGACCACTTAGTACTTGGGGTGTGCTGACATGAGCGAGGAGCCGCAGACCCTCAGGGAGCACGGTTACAGATGCATCCCTGAACTGAACGCGGTCGCTCTGAAAAAGGACAGCCACCTTCTCCGGCTAACACCTGGCTGTGCGCTTCCCTCCCACAGAAGGACCCTGGGTGCTGCCTCTCTGTCTACAAACACCATACAGCACCAGGGAGCCCAAACTCGGCGCAGCAGCTGCAGCTTCCTGAACGCACATCATCCTGGGGACTGACAAAGATGCAGATGAACAGAGAGCCTGTTCCAAGGGTCCAATTCCAGATCTCAGGTCTATCTGGCTTGACCTCTGTACCTCTGTCATTGACATACCTGCCAGGGAAGTCAGCTGGTGTTGATGTGTAATGCCAGAAAAGCTTGAGATTTTCTTCCTGTCAGGCAGTTTCATTGCTGCCTTGGGGTTTGGATTTTTTTCTAAGTAACTAATGGGGTAAAATAACTTCTAAAGTCCAGTGAGACTAAGACCCTTTATCCAAAGAAGATAATAATACAATCAACAAAGATAAATGCAGGTCTAATTTTTAAAGTTTGCAGACAAAGACTGTGAAATCCTCCCTTCCCTTATGGTACTCTGGAATCATGCAAACATTGGAGAAGTTATTAGAATAGCAACAATAATATTAATAACAATGAGTATTTAATAAATGGTAGCTATGTGCCAGATACTTTCCTAACTATGTTTCATGTGTTAGTTCATTTAACTTTCACAAAAAATGAAGTAGGAGCTATCATTATCCCAATCTTACAAACAGGCACAGAGAGGTTAGGTGACTTGTCCAGGGTTAGCCTAGTAGTCATGGTAAAGCCAGTATTGAAACTCAGGTACCTGGCTCCAGGGCCATACACTTAACTGGAACATGATTCTGTCTACCCAGCCTCCCATTTGCTAGAAGTTAAGCCTATTCTCTTAAGCATCTGTGGATAAACAGAACAAAACCACTTAAAATAGCTCTTCCCACTGTCTTCAGAGAAGATGGGAAAGTACCTCTTCACCCCTTCAACCATTTCTCCTGCACATGGCTCTGGCGTGGACTGCCCAGTTTCTTCAGTGATGCTGCTGAGTTGCTATGCAACTCGATCACATTCTTTTCTGAGCTGTAGGTCCAGAAAGGGTGACTAATCTCTTATTCTCACTCAAGATTCAGATTGTCACATGTGCCCACCCAGGAGAGAATGTGAAATTTGGCCATTTTTTATCCATTCAGCTCATGGACTTTTATAATGGGTATCAAGAAATATTAAGGGTGTCTCTGTATTTCTACATCTTCCAGCTTTTTCCACAGCCATGGCTGTATTGTTTGCAAGCAAAAGTGGAGGAATCCTCTAGCTCCAATCCGGGCTCTCAGTAAGGGCTCTAGTTAGCTCCCTGGTGCCATGCCTCAGCGCAAGTAAGATCTTCCTGCCTCGTGATGGGTGTCACCGTCACAACTGCACTGTCCCAAAGGGCCGTAGCCTGGGCTTTGTGTGACAACAGAAAACACTAGAACTCCCTGCATCATGTGTTGGGCTGGGTGCCAGCATGAAACATGTCCTACCATCTGGCCTTGACCTTGTTTTCCAGGATAGGAACCCTCAAACATGTGCCTCAGCCAAGCTGTGTTCACCTGAGTGTCTCCATATTCCTACTAACTACTGAACACGGCATTAGCTTGGGCTAATAACATGATTGGAACTGAAGAGTGCCACTTCCAGAGGAAAGCTTTGGGAGCCTGGATGGAATTTGTTTCCTTCCCCATGCCAGGGCCCCAGATGATGATGCTCCAGACAGTGAAACCCCCCCAGCATGGGTGTTAGAGGCAGGATATGTACAGCAGACCCCAAGGGAACTCACCATGGGCATGTAACAAGAGCAAGAAATCACCCTTAATTATGTCATGTCCATGAGGCTCAAGTAACTGTTACTGCAGCAGAATGCAGCCTATCCAGATTGCCACAGAGCATGACTCTTAGATGAGGGATTCTTAACCTGGCTGCACAGCAGAATCATATGGCAGTTTTAAAATAGCAAACCTGGACCCATCCCAAAGCAAAGCAGTTAGTAAGACCCAATCTATCACTTTAGATAGTGAGACAGTTATCACCATAAATGTATGAACTGGGGTACACTAGGCTGAGGTTTGGGTACACATTGACTTGCTGAGTATATAGAATAATTCAATACCTTTAATGACAATTTAAGACAACAGTGGCTTATGAGTATCTCTAAGTATCAAATGGTATATTTATTAACAACAAGGAGCATGGGGGTGTCTATGTTGGTGTGATTATTCTGAGAAATATGACAGTTTGCCTGATATACCAGCAGATACTCCTATCCCAGCCAGTTTAATTAACTTTTGTCGTGTGGTTCACTGAGTCTAGAAATGCAAAATTATCTGACTGTGTCCAGAGATTTGCCAAACACAACCTGAAAAAAACTACTTTTCATTTACTGTAAGGAGAGAAAGGGAGAAGGAAAGAATTCGGAAACAACTGCTACCACTGCAATTCCATTTTCCTAGAACCATTTTTTGTTTCAAAAACAAAGAGAAATCAGTTGGACATGCGATGAACAGACAAAAACCCAAAATAATGAAAACTTGCTCTAGAAAAAAAAAACCTGTTATTGGTATGCTTGGGGAGATTGCATCTATGCAGCAGCTGAGCTCGGCTAGTCTCCAAAGATAAGAGGGGAGGAGGGAAGAAAAAGGCTGTTACAGGGATGGTGCCACTGATACCCAGAAGAAAGCCACCCTCTTGATAATTGGCTAAGATTTTAAAATTAAAATACTGCTTATTTAGCTGACCCAGAATTGCAGACTTACAAGTGCACAGAAATTTTCCTTTAGTGGGAAAGAAGTCTGGGCAGAAAAGATGGGCTTCAGATGCCTCTTTTGAAGTTGAACAAAAACTCTCCCCGAGCTGTGCCTGCCGCATCTCCCACCTCTGGTCCAGCAGTCTTGCATCGAGGGCAGCCTCCTTGGGTTTTCAGTTTGCTGCTAAATGCTGCCTGAACTCAACCAAGAGGAAGCCTTGTGGCCTTTTCTGAGGGGCTTTGATGGAGGCTGACAGGTGTCCGAGACACAAGGAGCCATCCACAAAAGGCCCATCAATTTTCTGCAACACATTTGCCTGTGAAATATGTAAATATGGTTTCTAAAAACTAGGATCACAAGCAGTCCTTGGGAAGTGGAACAGTCTAGGAAGACAAAGCCTAGAGCTTTCAAATAGTTTTTTTTAAAAAAGGAAGAAAATTTTCCTGCTATGCCTCCACCCTGACAGACACACCCCTGACAGACATTGTTAATCAATCATGACTGTCATTCCTGCTGAGTCCAGATTTGGCCAGAATCCTTAACACCTGATTAGAGGTAGTCACCACCAGTCAACTCAAGTGAGCATTTATGATGAGCACTAAGCTCTCCTTCTCTGAATTTGAAGTCAGGCAGAACCTCCTGTGCATAGAGGGGAATCCAAGCACATGCCAAGAGTTGCACAAGGCGCACTGCAGGCTGCCTACTCAGTACCCATTTACCCTTCCCCAAAGAGCACCGGTTTTGCTCAGGTAGCTTCTCCATCCTTACACAGCCATGTGCCTCAAGGGAGGCAGACCTCAGCTCTCCTCCCAGGAGGTAAATCGTGCATGGTCTAAGCCATTCAGGGTGCTCCATTCTCTCTGCCAGTGATTGGTTAGACTGTGACGGAAGGCTGACCAAAGAGACTTTACTGGAAGGCTTGGGCAAATAACTGGGAAAGGTTTTCTTTTTCCTAAGAAGGAAAGATGAGAGGAAGGGAGGAGAAGAAAGGAAGGAAGAAAAAGAGAAGGCAGGATAAAGGGAGGGAGGGTAGGCCTCTCTTCGGCTGGACACTCATATTTGGATGTGGTACTCTGACTATCTTGCTACCAAGGGAAAAGTAAGGCTGGAATGGGGGTAACTCTTGCTTTCTGAGGGCACTTTAGAAAAAGAAATGAAACTGCCATGTGTAATGAGCCTAATACAGAGTTGGAACCACTAAATAATGAGGATGAGGATGGGAATGAAAATGGCAGAAACCATAACAAAATTTATTAAGCACATACTATATGGCAGGCACACTTCCAGGTTCTCTATGTGGATTCCTCATTAAACTTCATAATTGCCCTGCAAATCAGAACTACTGCCATCCCATTTTGCAGATTAAGGAACAGGCATAGACAAGTGAAGTAACTTGTCCAAGGTCACACAGCTTGAAAGTGTTTTTATTACTTTCATAGCCTAAGATAACAAATTGCCACAAACTTGTGATTTAAAACAACAGAAGTTTTTCCTCTTCCAATTCTGGAAGTGAGAACTTCAAAATATAGGTGCTGACAGGGCCACATTCCCTCTGAGGACTCTAGGGGAGGATGCTTTACCACCTCTTCCAGCTTCTGGTGTTGTCAGCCATCCACGGCATTGCCTGGCTTTGAGACGCATCACTCCAGTCTCTGCCCCCATCATCTCTTGGAGTGATGGGGTGGGGCAGGTGTTTCCCTGGGTCTCCCATATCTGAAGAACCCCAAATGCAGGGGCAGGCGGTGTGCATTGTCATGGTCACAGATAGACAGCCCCAGAGCAAGCCCCCCTGGGAGCACCCCCACCCCAGCACAGGCTCTGTGAGCCCCTGTTTCACTCAACACTGATTTTACTTCAAACTAAGGCTGAGACCCATTATCATTACTTAATGTCAGTGTAACGGCTGTGTGATACCCGTGTTTTTACACGATATATCATCCCTACAGACTTGGATGCTAGCAGGACAGAGCAGAAATACAGCATCTCAACTTCCCAGTGCGCTCACGGCCATCAATATTGATGGCACATCATCAATCAAATCCAGCAGGGTTTTCCATGCTCTCATCTTTAACCGAGTCTTACCATGCATTACAAGAGAATATTTAAAACCATGTATTCATTTTATCAAGCCTTCATGGCCACTAAATGCTCTCTGGTTTGCAGCTCCAAATATTATTCATTTTGTCTAGAGAAGTAGCATGCAAAAGTAAAGAAACCACATGGGAGCAGAGTGTGAGTAAGGACAGAGCAGGAGAAAGACACCATTGGAATCCCCCGCCTGATCCAGCCCTACACTCTAGAGCGGGCCAGCTAGCATGGACTCATGCCCCATCCCATCTGCTGCCTTCTCAGCCCCAACTGGACTTGGGGTCAAGATGTTTGGTTCAAATCCCTGCCCTCAGGCAAGCTTTGCCAGGATGCTTTGCCTCCACCAGCCTCACTGTCCTCAGCTGCACACCAGGGATAATTCTGTCCATCTTGGGAGTTTCTGAGGACATCATCAAGTCTTGCTCGGGTCTTGGCTCAAGTGCCTCCTACACAGTGAAGCCTTCTCTGACCATTCCCCCTTTTTATTTAATTGCCACCAATCTCTCATTCTAGGCATGGCTGATCTTGCTCACAGACTCTCTGATTCACTTTTGTGTTAAGTTTATGATCTGCTTCCCTACACCAGAGTGTAAGTTCAATGAAGGTAGGATTTGTGTCTGTTTTGTGGACTGATTTTTCTCCCAGTACCTAGAACAGTGCCTGGCACACAATAGCTCCACTTGATAAATGTCTGTTGAATAAATGAATAAAGCACATAGCAGACCCTTGATGAACAAGTCACATTACTGGGTGTAGACAGACCAAATCTTGTGAACAAGCACAGGAACAGCAGCACATATGCGCTTCTAGCACATGTGTGACTGTGAGAGACACTGTAGAGACCTTTGTGTTCGGTTCCCCCACCAATGCTAGGAGGCAGCTTACAGCCTCCATTTGTAGATAAGGACTCCCTGGCCTTCCTCTCCTGAACCTGCTCAAAGTCAGTGTGACCTTGGGCAGGTCACTAACAACTAGCCTGTCTTCTCCTCTACGGCTCTTTCCTGTGCCTTCCCACAAGACCCTTTGCTGCAGGAACCACCATATTCCATCATAAATTCTCTCTCCTGAATCACCTGGCCTCCATGCAAGTAGAGCCTATGACTTACCCATCTCTGTGTCTCCATCACCTGGCCATTGTCCCATATATGTAGGATAAATAAATTAATAAATATAAAATAAATCCCTCCAACTAGAATCAGAGACAGCAAGGAGCCGCATGTGTTATGACATCCGCCTCCCTCAACCCTGACACACAAAGGAGCCCTCATACTTTCTAAGCATGGACTCAGTCTCAAAATCCTTCTCCATACTTCACTACAGACAGCCATTCCCAACCCATCAGGGTTTGCAGAGGAAACATAATAACCATTCCTGACGTGGAAATTGTTGCTAGGGTGCCAAACCTCCTCCCTCGGCTTCATGGGCACACATTTGGCACTTCCCATCCTCCTCTGAGAGAGCCGTGCCATGTCAGAGTCCCAGCTGATGGAATCTGTGCGGGGCTGCCAGGTGACGCGGCCGGGTTGGCCTGTGCACAGCCCCCGGGGGACACTTCCATGCTCCTTGCTGCCCTCTGTGGATCCATGCAGACAAACACCATGAACTTAAAGGCCTCATGTGGAAGACAGGGGAGCCACAAGATAAGATGACCGGGGAGCCCCAGGTTGCCTCTTGGAGGAGAGCCATCGGTCAGCCAGGAAGACTCATTGACAAGAGCAACAAATAAATACTAGCTGCATATTTGGCACTATGCAGTTTGAAGCTGCATGTTAGAGAAGCTGGTCTACCTCAAAGGATACATCTGGGCTACTTTTCTTATTTTTGTTTTTTTCAAAATCTCTCTCCTAGTGCCACATTCTTATCATTCAAAAACTTTTCATTTGCTATCTAAGTGTCCCAATAGCATTTTCTCATAGCTTGATGAGGTATGTGCACTTCTGGGGGTTTGATATCGTGTTAGAGGGCACCATGTCCTCAATAAGTAAACTTCTCA
Source organism: Manis pentadactyla (assembly GCF_030020395.1). Lineage (NCBI taxonomy): Eukaryota > Metazoa > Chordata > Mammalia > Pholidota > Manidae > Manis > Manis pentadactyla. Next base: position 67,133,239 of record NC_080033.1, on the reverse strand, counting down.
CTCTGGGAAACACACCAAAGAATTGCAAGACACAATGTCTGTCTTCAAATTGCAGATCAATCATCTTCTTGGGGAAATAAGACATATCTATGTGAAATGGTTGGCTATCCTAAAGCACTGTCTCAAGAAATACAGCAACAAGTGACATGATCAATCAGAAACAATACAACTGCATCACCACCCATGACCCTTGGGCAAGTTACTCAGCCAGCCCGCCATCACCACCCAGACATACAGTTCCTCCTTCAGTAGCACATGTGCGATAGCTTCATACGCCTCACTGGATTGAGGGCACTTTGAGTGAAGATGGGTAATGTGCTTGTAACAGTAACTGGCACAAAGTAAGTATTCTATAAATTAGCTACCATTTGTGACAGGGAGGATAGGTCCCTCTAGGCTAGAATGACAGGAGATTAGTGTGGTGATGGCTAAGAAAGGATACGATGGGAGAAGGAGGTGAGAGCAGGAATGTGTGTATCATATTCCGGCACCAGTGAGAAAATCAGTCTGGATATTTACAGAGATTTTGAAGCAAGGGGTAACTCTTACCAGGACTAGATTCTGAAGGCCCCTAAATTCTAGAATGTGAAATCAGTACTTTAACTTATTTCCCAGAAAAGCACATGGTGAAGGAGGGACTGGTGGATGCCTATTCAAAGGTGCCACCAAAAGAAGTGCTAAAAAGATGACGGGTAAGGAAGAGAAAAGAAGGCAGGAAGGGAGTTAGGAGGAAAGAAAGGAGGCAGAGAGAGAAAGAAAAGAAAAGAAGGAGAACAGAATTTGCCACTTGGGATTTGACAGTGAAACACAATAGAAAGAAATCATGCTTCAGCAGGAAAAAGACTTGGATGGAAGTTTCAACTCTGCCCTCTATTACAATGTAATTCTGAGTCACTTGCCTTCACTTGGTAAGCCTCGGTTTCCTACTATGAAACAGGAGGCTGTGATCCTCATATCATATGGCTGCTTGAAAATTAAATGAGGTAAACTGTGTGGGGTCTGAAACACATCTGCAGGTAGGGTAAGTTCAGTCAGCATTCAGGGGTTCAACGTTTCTGGGGTGCCTATACAGGCCCTGCAGTTGGGATAAAGTTGGGTTCCACAAAGATTAGCCTTCCCTTCCTCTTGCTATTTAGTTAGTAAAAGCCATGCTTTCTGATGCAACAGCACTGAAGCTTGGTTCCCAGCCAGGGTTTGGCAAGAACCCAAACCGGCAGCCAGTGGTAACAAGAATAAAAGCCCAGACAAATGCCAGTTTCACCAAATCCTGAGCAGTGTTTCAAGTCTTCACATATCAGGGTGGAGGCCTGGGAGACAGTAAGTGTAGCGATGGTGTCCCCTCATTCTGCTAAACAGAAACACACCCCAGTATGAAAAAGCTGCTCTCTACACACGTTTCTATACCTGGCTCCCTTCCTATCATCTTCAGTCAAAAGAGAGCAACCTCCTCTTCACCATGCCTCAATCACACTGAAAGTTCTGCCCCGTGTCTCTTACATTTGAAGAGCCAGGAAGGGAAGAGCCTGTCTAGCAGAGTTAGGAGTGCGAGCTACCAAAATAGGTTCCCATCCAACATTCCGATGGTCCATGCATGGCATTCCCATCAAACAGCTGGCTTGGCTGAGAAACAGACCTCTTTTCAGAAAGCCAAGGAGAGTTTGCCAGCCAGGAGGCACCCACTGCTGACCTACACATGAAGGAGTTCCTGAGACAGATAGCTGCTGTGGCCACTTCCCCTCAAACCTAGCAGAAAGTGCATCCTGCTGAGAGGCAGCAGCCCTGGCCTGTGGTTCTACAGTTGTGGTTCTCACAGCAGGACCATCAGAAGCCAGCCAGAGATGGCAGGTTCTTGATGAGTTTGTTTGCATCCATGAAATGCCAGAAGTGTTGGGAAAACCAGGAGGATGGGGTGCAAGCTGTGACAGATGTTGGGGAAAAGCAGAATGTTCTTCAAAATCATAGAAAAAGTGACCTGGGTGGGAAAGACACACAGAGCAACACCTCTTGCCACAGAAGTGAAGCTGGAGACAGGGACATCACCACAGCCTAGAAGAGCAAGGGCTCCAGAAGAGACAGACTTCAGGACTTGCTGGCTTCTGTCCAGCATTGTCTTTGCAGGGCCAGCCACATGACTCACTGGACCCAGTGCAAAACGACATGACATGTGGGGCTCTTTGCTCAAAAAACAGAAAACCCTGCTGTTAATGGCACTAAAAATACAAAGTTCTTTCCTTTCTAATATAGTCTTTCTCTAGACTTGCCATAGTGTTTTTTACATACCATTTAACATCATTCTTGGTAAACAAAAATTAAAACTTTAAATTATTAGCATGAATTTTAACATTCATCTTTGTATTGTTAGGTGCCAGTTTAAAGTACAAATATAGGGGCATTTGACTCATATGCAGAATCACAAAATTTACACAATTCATATCCATAGCTTGTACATGCCGATGAATTTCATTCTTGCCGTTAACAGTGGAAACACTGCAGAAACAAACACAACTGCTTTTATTTCACTCCTTGAAACACACACATTCTATGAACATTCCTGCCTCTGGTTCACTAATGAGCACAGAAGGACCGAAGGGAAGAGGATCTATGGGTCTCCCAGTCTTTCCTCCTCCTCCTAGGTCATCGTTTTCAGCCTCAGTGGTTGCCTAATACAGGGAAGTAACAGGAGAGAGAGAGGCTCTGTAGGGATCCTGGGTCCCTCATGCTTCCTAGAGCCTAGACCACCATCGCTCTCCCTCTGTGGTCGGGGCCAGTTCTGGTGTGGCTGGAGAGCGTGGCCTCCGGCCACTGCTGGCTCCCTCCCTTATGCAGTCGTAGATGCAAGCCATTTACCTTGTACCTGATTTGAGTCTCACCGAACTACCACTCATTGTGGGCCCATGAATTCTGCGCTCGTGGGCAGTGAAAATGCTGTATGCAGACAGATTGGCAAAGGAGTGGCGTGCACACACATACTGCCTATCTCCTCTGTCCACACACAGTCCTGGGACTTGTTGACACAGTAACAAAACAAGTTCAGAGACAAAATGACCTAGAGCTTCAGGACAGGGACAGCAGAGCACTAACCCCAGTGTGAAACCCGTCTGAGGGCTACGTGACTACTTGCCTGTGAGTTGATGAGTTTCTCCAGGAAGCTCCAGTCAATCCAGCAAACACTCTGTTCTCCCCGATTCCTGCATTCGGTACCCCATGTGCTCCAGGGTGTTCTTTCTAGATGCAGGGTCTTTACTCACTCTAGTGGGGTGAATAGTATCCCCCCAAAAGATATGGTCAAGTCCTAATACCTGTGAATTAGAGTATCTGTGAATGTAATCTTGTTTAGAAATAGGATCTTTGCATATTAGTTAAGGATCTCTAGATGAGCGCATGCTTAATTTAAGGTGGGCCCTAATACAATGACTAGTGTCCATATTAAAGAAAGGAGAGGGAGATTTGAGATACACAGACACAGGGTCATGGGAAGACAGAGACAGTGGTTGTAGTGATGCTGCCACAAGCCAAGGAACACCAAGATCCACCAGAAGCTGAAAGTTAGAAGAATTTTCCCCTGAAGTCCCAGGAAGAAGCATGGCCCTGCCGACACCGAACTGTGGGCTTACGGACTCCAGAACTGTGAAAGAATACATTTCTATTGCTTTAAACCATTGTGCGTGCATGCGTGTGTGTGTGTGTGTGTGTGTGTGTGTGTGTGTGTGCGCGCATGTGTGTGATTTGTTGTGGTGGCCCTGGGAAACCAATACACCACGCCCTTCCAGCTGCCTGGGCCATCTTCCCCACCCCACCCACGACATCGCATGCATCATGCTGTTGTACAGAAAGCACATAGCAGAATTCATGGCACCTAGTAGCTCAGACAAGTTCTCCGACAGCCCAAGGACTTGTCTATCATGACTGTATCCTCAGGGCCCAGCACATGGAAGGGGCTCAATACATAGTTTTTAAATCAGTGAGTGAATGAATGAACGAGTGAACTTCCTTTCCAGATTCAGCATAGGTTTGATGTCTACCCAACAAGTTCTTCCAACACCCTGTGAGTGAATTGAACCTATTTCTATATATCTCTGTAGTGCTGTTGGCATTTATTCACTCATCATTCCATAACTACCTGAAGGCCTGCTACGAAGCTAGCCCTATTTAAGATGCTAAAGCTGCTGCAGTAACACACAAGGCAGGTGACACCCCTGCTTTCAAAGAGTGTATGTTTGAGTGGGAAAGATAGGCGATGCACAAGGAAACAAAAAAATAATGTAATAGCCTTTCAAGTACTGGTAAGTATTATGGGAGAAAAAAGTTGATATGAGGACAATGGTGGAAAGACAGGAGCTATTTTAGATAGAGTGGTCGGGAAAGGGGTCTCTGAAAAGAAGACAGGTACATAGCTCAAGACCTGAATGACATGCCATTCATTCATGGAGACGTGCCATGCTAAAATTGGAGGGAGAGAGTGTCCCAGAGAGCACGGCAAGCACAAAGGCCCTGCACCTGGTGGCTTGAAAGATCAACAAGAACACCATGTGTGCACAACACAGGGGCTGAAGGGAAACTGGTGAAATGGGGCTGAAGGGAAAAGTAGGAGCCAGATCATGTAGGGTCTCATAAGCAATGAGGAGTTTATATTTACTCTAAGAAAAGACATTGGAGGATTAGGCAAGGGGTGACTTTTTCTGACCTAAGCTCTCTGGCAGCTGTGTTGAAAATAGATCAAAGGTAGTACAGGGTCTTTAATAAAAACAGAACAGAATCAGAGACCTGCTGAAAAGATTTTGCGACCACCCAGTCAAGAGAGTATGATAGTGTGGATGGGGTCTTCAGTGAATGGTTTGAAAAGGATCAGTTCTGCACACAGGTGTTTCCTCCGAGAGAGCAGTCTTAAACCCAGTTGTGTTTGTTTAACCTGCCATACTGGACAGTCCTCATGCCCTGCCCATTGGCAGTCAGGCTGACTCAAACTTTGCCAAGGCCTGATGCTCCCAGAGGTGCCAAATCCTCCAATAAGCTAAAGGAATGCAGCATAAGTCACTGTTGTCTTCCTCTGCCTCCTGATTTACAGTGTAGTAAAAATAGCACCTAAGCTCCTAGCAGCATCTGCCCTATTATTCACCTGCTGGTCAGACCAAGTTGTTTTGGCCTGACTATTGCCAACCACAAATGGCAGAAAAGATAGATATCACAAAAGCTTCGTGTGCGATAATATCACTGAGCTGAAGATATTCCCTTCTCAGTTGGGATCCCATCCGCTGTGGACAGCTTACAACAGGATGGTGGCTTCACCGTGTTGCTGCTCAGGAGACATGTGACCCACTACATATGTCCCTGGAACCGGATCAGAGCTGATTGACTAAAGAGATGTTTTGTACTGGGTTTGAGATTCAGAAAGCTTAGCAGGCTGGCTTCAATCTGCCTGAAAATTTCCTCTCCAACAGGTTGAGTAAGACAAACACTCTCAGAAGACTCTTTCTTGAAGGAAGATGATGAGAACATGAGCTGGTGACTCCCTTTCTAACATTTTCAGGATATCTTTTCCCAGAGTTTGTATCATAATCCAGGTAAGTTAGGGGCCTACCTGGGACGAAGTGACACTTTACCCTAATATCTTAAGTAAGAGGATCATTTTGCAAAAGCAAATAAACAGAATCCAATTTAGCCACCCACAGAGGGAACATAATTTTAGGGGCAACACAGCACCCAATATACTGATTTATACATAATAGGAACTTACACAATGAATAAGTAATGAATGCCATTAGTTCACACCTTCTAAGACAGGACCTGGGGTCCTCAACCTCTTATGTTCCCAGCATCTGAGCACCTGCATTATCAGTAAGTGACTGAAAAATGGTGATATCAAGGGGTTAGCCATGATTCCCATATAGCCTCAACAAGTCAAAGAAGAGAACTGAATGAAATTGTTCATGGTAAACATAAGCATATGCTATAATATATTTCCATTCCCTGGCTCCAGAATTACTGACCACGTTTATAGCATAAGATCCCATCTCTCTCTGACCACAGCTACAGGGGTTAGAGATGCCACCTGATCCAAGAATAGCCTGCCATACACTGATTTTAGCCACAAAGTTCTCTTGGGAACCTGATCAGAGAGGCACAGAGTCTATTATCAATTGGCAGAAGATACTTGAGGTCATGACACAAAGCAGGGGTTGGCAAACTGCAGCCCACAGGCCAAATGTGGCCTGCCACCTGGTTTTATGAATAAAATTTTACTGGAACACACTATATATACACTTGTTTTCATATTGTCTATGGCCACTTTCAGACTACAACTGCTGAGTTGAGTAGTTGGAACAAAGATTATATGGCCCAAATTCAAAAATATTTACTATCTGACCTTATACACAAAATGTTTGCTGACCTCTGATGTAGAATTAGGTCTGGGAGCTTTACTGCAACACATACAAGATTTTTAAAAGTACAGTGAAGATAAAAACCTGTGGATCCTGAGAGGTGGGGAGCAATCCTTCAGTTCCAAACTTTTTAATCCTATTTATTCATTAGGTCTGAATATATTTTTGTTTTTGTGGTTAAGCAAAGCCTTCTTTGCTTTGAGCTACCTTGAATGGGCTTCTGTTTCTTATAGCCAGACACCTGGACTGATTTAGTAAATTAGTGCAAATCCATCCCATGTCCTGCAAAGTTAAAGGACATGTTTCAAGGATTTTAAGGCTGGCATCCCAGACCACTGACCACTCTTCAAAGACCAGTATGGTAACTCTGGAATATCTATGTGCAACAAACAGCTTCCAGGGGTGTCCTGGAATAGAGGGTGCAGAAAGAAGTCTGTATTTGAGAAACCCAAGGAGCTCTGAGGAATTTTTCTTAAATCTTATGATCACCTAGATGGGGACATCACAGGGCAGGAAGAAACCATGTGTAAACCCTCCAAGAGTGTCAATGCCTTTGTAGAAATCATTCTGTGTACGTGACAACAGCAAGGCTACCGCTGAGCAAATCATTCTTCAAAGGCTCATGGGCAAGATCACAAAAAGTGTTTCTTCAGCACTCAGTCAACATTTATTGGACACCAATTGTATACCAACCACTGTAGTTTGGGAGTCCTCAAAATCACCCTCACTTTTAATGATTCACTAAATCCAGAAAAACTGTTGTCCTCCCAGTTTTGGTTTACTTCAGCAAAAGAATCCAGATTTAAGTCAACACTGGGAAGAGGCACATGCGGAAGGGTCCAGGAAAGGCTGTGCACAGAGCCTCCAGTTGTCCTCTCCCAGTGAGTCATGCAAACAGCACCTACTCCTCCCAGCAATGATGTGTGACAATACATAGAGAGTACTGTCAACCAGGAAAGCTAACTGGAGCTTTGGTGTCCAGGTGCTTATTGGACGTCAGTGACATAGACATGGCTGATCTTAGTCTCCACCCTTTCCAGATGTCAGAGTGATACCATGTGACCCAGGCCACCACCATAAATTACACTGAAGCATAGATCATCTCACATGGCCCAAGGCCCCTAAATAACCAAAGACATGCTTATCAGGAAGGGCGTTCCAAGGAGTCAGAAGTTACCTCCCAGGAGCTGAGCAAGGGCCAAACATTTCTCTTGGCAAGGTTAATCCTTTACTGCACACAATCCCAGTGATAAACACCCCAGAGGAAAAGAAACTATGGCCATGCCCTGACACTGAGACGAGAGGACAGCAGCCTGGCCCGTGCAAGCCATCAGTAAGCAGACCTGTGAAGAGTATCCATCATGCAGCATGAACTGCAAACATCCAGTTGTGCAGGATGCCTGTATACACCGAGAGGCTGGCCCTGCAAACAACCCAGCGGATATCTCCCTCTTTGGCCTTTCTTCCCTAATCTGCTAGAGTCATTCATTGCACTTCCTAATACCTACTACAGGTCAGGCTCCATTCCAGGCACTGGGGATGCAGGGGTGAACATGATCAGGCAAGATTCTTCTTGCTATAGAGCTTGCACTCCTGTGAGACTGAGTGAAACAGACAAAAATCACGTAGACAGCAAATAAGATCAATTCTGATAGTAATAAACACATTAAAATGGCCTGATGTGAAAGAAACTGGTGAAAAATCAGCCTCTTTGAAGAGGTAAAATGTCACTGGAGAACTGAATGATTAGAAGGGATGAGCCCTCCTGGCAGAGAAAACTAATAGCAAGCACCATAGCCCCATAATGAGACTCTGCCCTAAAAGGTTGGGATGGGCATGGGGCACAGAGAAGCTTCTAGAGGGGACCCAAGTTTTTGACCAAGTCTTCATCCCAGCTCTGCCATTAACAAAGAAACCTGCTGGGAGTGTAAAGAAGACAAAAACTTGTCTTTAAAAGGTTCATTAGTTTGGGGCAGGGAGGGGCTTATGAAAAAAACATTTTAATATTCTGCCATGTAGGCAGTAGGTTTCATGTGCTTTTTTTTTTATTGAGGTGAAATACAAACAGCACAAAATTAACCACTTTAAAGTGAACAACTCAGTGACATTTAGTACATTTGCAATGTTGTGCAACCATCACCTCTGTCTAGTCCTACAACATTTTCTTCACTCCAAAAGGAGACCCCATACAGGATCTTGTGCAATGTCTGCAACGTCTACACTGGCCCTGGCTAGGCAAGGCGGGTGGCAGAGGCAGGCTTTGAAGTGGTGCTCAGTGTGGACAGGCACGGAAGAGAACAGGGTAACAGGAAGCAGCCTGGACCTGTGGTCTATGGTCTGGGCTGTCCAAAGCCCAGCTAGAACCTGTGTGGTGGTTTTCCTCTGATCTCACCCCACCCATCCAGCCCTCGGGTCAGAGACAATGCCTGGAGAGGAGTCAGAAAATTCTTTCCTCCTCCAGGAAAAATGCACATTTGTACTGGGGAGTGGGGACTGCCAGAGGAGGGGAGGCCTATGTAAACATTTTTTCAAAAGAGGCTGTCCAAGAGCAGCACCTAACCCAACTAGAAGTGGGCAACCCAACTAGAAGTGGGCATCCCACAAAGATGGCTCCCTGGGGAAGGTGCTGTTTGAGTGGAGACCTGAACACAAGTACCAAGAACGCAGTTCAGCAAATGGGATGGGAAGCTGGGTGCTTTAAGAGCACACAGAAGCCCTGGAGACAGGAGACTGGTTCTTAGATCAGCTGCATCAGCACCATCTGAAACCTGCTAGAAATGCAAATTCTCAGGCCCTGCCCAAGACCTGCTGAATCAGAAACTCTGGGTGTGAGGCCCAGCGATCTCCTTTCACACACACTCAGGGGGATTTGACACAAGCTAGAGTTTGACAACCACTGCCTAGGGGAACTGCATGCATTTCACATCCACATTCAAAGCCCTTCAACAGTTGCTCCATTTCTATCTCCCCTCTGTCCAGAACATCGTCCTTCTTGTTTTCCTGTTTATGCATCAAAATGAAGTTTTATTCTGCTTTTTACTTTCATCCAGTCCTTACTTTACATATATTAACCCAGTTAATTCTCACCACCCTATGAAATAAGTACTGTCATTATGCCCCCATTTCCCAGATGAGGAAATCAAGGCTCAGAGAGGTAAGGTGAGTTAGCCAGGGTCACACAGCTTGGGAGGAGCAGAACCAGGATTTAAACCCAGGCTGACTCTAAACTCTCCGCCATCAGAGTACATTGCTATGAAGCTTAATGTGGGTTTTCTAAGCCCTTCCCACTTTCTCCAATTCACCATATATGTATACACACCGTAGCATTTACTACATGGTATTGAAGCTGTGTACCCATCTGTGACCCCTGAAGGTGAGACCCGTGGATATTCATCTCTGCACCTACCTGGCTCAGGTAGGTTCTCTGAAACACTGGAAAAAGTGAATGAATGTGGATTACTTGTGAGCAGCTCGGCTGGACAACTCCTGACAAAATAACAGGGTCAATTTCAGAATCTCTGTCACTTGGCTAGAGAAATCTCTGTCTCGGGAGACTAAGGTAGAAAGAGAATCATCATGTTGGGGACATGCTTATCCCCTGTGACTGGGCGCCACCTCCAGGAAACCTCCCCAGTCCCTTGAAGACACTTTTTATTAATGAATGGAGAGAAAGACTTGGCATTTGAGTTTGAAATCCAGGACCCTATGGAACAGGCTGTGGAGACTGATAACACAGCTTCAATCGAACTATTTTCAGAAAATGGGCCAACAGGCTTCTCACTTTAAGAGAGAACAGCTACTCACCAACTGTTCTGACCTGGGTTCTCAGCCTGGGGAATGAACTGGGAAAAGATGTTGCAAGCCTACCCATCCTACAGCCTACAGGGATGTCCTGATTATAGGAGGACATCCAGGCTTAGCTTGGACCCTGGGAGGCCATCCTTTCAGAGAGGAATGTGCCTTTAAATACATTCTTGGGGCTACATGAAGTGCTTACATCATAAAAGCTAAACTTCACAAAATGATGATCAAGGGCCCTGATTCCCATGCCTTCCAGTCCTGGTAATACTCAAGTGGACTCATAGATGCTTTATGCCCTTGTGTTTCTATTTCTATTGATTCTGTTTCTCCAGTTCTCAAATGTAAGCTCTCTGAGGGTTGGGCATATTCCATCTTCACCATTCTATTCCCAGAGTCTGGCACTGGTAGGCACTCAAATTTATCTGTTGATTAACAGTCTACTATGTGAAGCCAAGTGACTGGGTGAATGGCTGCCAAATGTGAAACAATATCACTTAGCTATTGTGCATCACTAACTGCTCGCAATCTTAGTGGTCTAAATCCATAAGCATTTATCATTGCCCATGAGTCCCAGGCCAACTGGGTGATTCTGATGACCTAGGCCAGGAGTGCCTGAGCTCAACAGGAGTGGCTCCTATGTCTGTGGGCAGCTGGAAGGTTGGCTGGGAGCCAGCTGACCGAGGATGGCCTCACTCACATATCCAAAGGTTGGCTAGCCACTGAGAGAATTCCAGAGGTGCCTGGGTCACGAATCTCTTATCCAGCTGGCCACCCCAGCCCTCCTTCTTGCCTCACGGCCAAGACAAGTTTCCAAGAGTGCAAGGCCTAGGCTCAGAACCGGCACACCATTTCCACTACACTGTGTGGGCCACAGCAAGTCATGGGCAAACCCAGATTCCCAGAATCCCCAGGGGCGGACAGATGGATGCCACTTTGTGATGGGAGGAGTTGCAAAGTCGCATCATGAGGGAGGTACTTTGGCCATTTCTGCAATCTGCCTTACAAGCATGTTTTGAAATCTATGGCTAAAAATACAGATTACACATCATGCAGGCAATGCATTGTTGGAGGCTCCTTGGGGAACCTTTCAAGATGGACTATCACTCTGGGAGCTAACACAAGTCTTAATTTGTCATCACACTGCCTGTCAGTCTCCAAAAGGGACTCAACTATCTGCTTCCTCCTAGAGGGGAGGAGTAAAAACAATTAGAATCATGATAATCATGATCTTTAAATAATAGTAAAAAGAGGGGGGAGAGTGACATCCATTGTACAGATCCCAACTGCATACCAAGCATTGGACAAGGCCTTCTCTATACGCTGTTCCCAGTCCTTATAAATCCCAGAGTTCTTTGCCAACTATTGCCCTGATATGGAGGTAACCAACTTGCCCAAACAGTGGTGACAGGAGGTAAGCCTAGGTCTGCTGACTTCAGGGGGAGGCCTTTGTCCGTTAGGCCAGCTCACATCTGAATATTCCAGGAAGAGAACACAAAGTGGGGAAGTAACTCGCTTACAGGGCTTGACCCCCTCTGGTACTTAAGAACACTCTCGGCCCTGCAGTGCCATCTTGCCTCTGGCAGAAATGCCTTCTGGTTAATGCTGGGTCCATGAGGGCAGCTGTGTTATTGAGGCTTCCGTTGCCTGATGACTTAGGGAAACAGTGTAGCTTAATTTTATTAATTCATATTGATTTCTATAGCTTGGCTCATTCCACAGAGGATTTGAGGAAATTTACAACAAAAACAATACAGCTGAATATAGAATCCCGGAAATCAAATGCTATTAGAAATATCTTCCCAGAACCATTGTTTCCATAACATCTTTTACTGTCCTATATGGACAAAATGAGAGATCAACATCACAGAATCTCAGCCCTGGAAAAGGTCACAATAGGTTTCAAACTAGAGAACATAAAAATCACAGATGAATGTGTTTAAAATACAGATTACCTAAACCCACTCCCAGAGACTGATTCTGCTGGTATGCATGAAGGCTTGAAACATGTTTGAAATAAGTTCTGGATTTCCCAGGCAATTCTGTTGCAAGTGGCACATAGATTATACTTTGAGGAATGCTGATAAAATGCAAACCACTTAACAATGAAGGAATCACCTTGCTAGCGTTCTTCTCTATCCTAAGTAGAGTGCTAGACCCCAGAGATAGAAAGATAAATAATTGAAGAATCCTTTCCCTTAAAAAGCTCAAAGTCTCCAAGGATGGTACAACATTCGAAAATTCATCAACATCATCCACCACATCAACAAAAAGAAAGACAAAAACCACATGATCATCTCCATAGATGCTGAAAAAAAAAGCTCAAAGTCTAGTCACAGAAACAGTGAATTACATACCCAGTGGTGACACAATGTATTTAATGTCACAAACTTAAAGAACCCTTCAAGGACTGTGGGGAAGTTTCATCTATGAGGAGTCCCTGTGGTGAGTGAGGGTTAAGAGTACAGGCTCTTCAAGTGAGCTGAATCGGGTGACATGAACCCTGGCTCTGAACTTTCTAGCTGTACCATCCTGGGAAAGGGATTTACCTTCTCTGGGACTTGGCTTTCTCAATTGTAAAGTGGTGATAAAGGTAGTACCCACATTCTTAGGTTGTGAGAATTCAATGACAAAAGGCACTGGTAACATCTCATAGTTCAGAATTTTAATCTGTGCACTGCCTATGTGTTTTCTGACCCAGGATGCTTCAAACACTGTTTTAGTGGGTGGTGGTGGTCCTATGTGTTTTCTGACCTGGGATGCTTCAAAAACTGTTTTAATGGGTGGTGATGGTGATGGTGTTGAAGGTGGTGGTGGTGGTAGTGGTGAGAGTGGTAATAGAGGCAATGGTGGTGTTGGAAGTAGAGGTGGTGGTAATGGTGGTAATGGTGATAGTGGTAGAGGGGATGATGGTGATAGTGGCAGAGGTGGTGGTGGTGGTGGTGGTGGTGGTGGTGGTGGTGGTGATGGTGTCTGATGTCTCCTCAGTATACTTGGAAACAAAAAAAAAAAGACTAAAAGAAGGTACAGTCCAAAGACAAGAAGAAAAAAAAAAGATCCTGGTCCTTGGTTACAGAGCAAATTCTTCCTTTCTCAATTCCCAAAAAAGGATGAGACTGGGATTTGGGGTGAGAGGTAAAGAGGTCCATTTTGGCTAAAAAGTTTGAGATAGGCAGAATTTCCAGCTGGAAAGGTGATTCTGTAGCTTTGGAGAAAGATGAAGGTAGGACCTGTAGCTGTGGGAGCCTAGTCACCCAGGCAGGGGAGGCACTGGGAAGGGAATGTACAAGGAGAGCCTGAGGAGGAAGGAGAGAAGGTTCAGGGCAAATCAGGGCAATGCCAGAGCACCTCCCCCAACAGAGAGGCATTCTGTGGGTACAGTAGTTCAATCAGTTACAAATCCAACTCATTTCTATCTTACCTGAAAAAAAGATATCAGAGAAAACATTACCTAATGCCTTGCTGAAACCAAAATATGCTACATGTGTATTTTCCATCTAATAACCTTACTAGACGATGAAATTGTGTCAGTCCAACATGACTGGTTCTCAGCAAACCTATGCTAGGTGCACTGATTCTTGCTTTCTTTTCTTTCCAGGGATTCTTGCTTTTAATGTGGTCACAACTAGCACTTTAAAAATCCTTCTGTAATTTTTCCAGGTTATCTTCCTCAAGGTTTATTTAAAATTTAAAGATTCTACTACTTTTCCTTTTTTGGAAAATTAAAACATTTGCCTTCTATAGACATCTAGCAGCTCTCCTAGATGTCTTCATCTTGTCTCAAAGATCACATACTACAGTTTCACAATTTCAGCTGGAAATTGTCTTTTTCGGTGTATAACTAGTGTTGAACTGTGATCTCTGAACACATCCAGTCATGCACCACATTCCCTTAAGATGACCTCACCCATATTCAAGTGTTGTTTCCTCCTAAACCACATTCATTCTTCTCTGTTCAGTTTGAATACCCATTTCCTTTCAAGAGATAACAGAAGCACATTATTATAAGTCAGAGTATTGAATTTAGTGGTCACCTGATTCATGGGTTTTCATGGAAGGACTTGTCTTCACACCTAGAACATTCCTTCCATGTGTACTTGCTTCTCCTCTGCATCTACCCTGTATGATCTGACCACTACTCATACCAGCCCAACCACTTCTACTCCATAACACTTCACACTTCTTGATCCATCCCACCTCTGATACTGCTCTTGGTCACTTAAGGGACTGGTTGGAATTCTTGTGACTAACAAGAGAAGGAGAAGCCATTGGTCAGAACAATACTAAACCTATTTGAATAATCCTAAAATCTAAATAGGATTAGTTAGACCACCTTGAAGAATGTGAAGGAGGGGATGAAAAATTCATTCATTTATGTTCCCATTATTTATTGACTTCCTATTAGGCACTAGTCACTGTGACAGCACTGGATTTACAGTAGTAAGCAGAACGGTATATAATCATGGCCTGCATGAAACTTTAAGTCTACCAAAGAAGGGAGATATTAATCCAATTATCCCATAATTAAGTGTAAAATTCAGGCTTTTAAGTAATAGGAGGTAGAGTGGGGTAAGTGAATTTTCAACAGTGTAAAATAGGAATACTCTGACCTAATCAGGGACATCAGGGAAGGGTCCCTTCAAGAAAGAAAGGAGCTGAGATCCAAAGGCGGCACAGGAATTAACCAGGTCAGGGTTTCTCAGCCCAGGAGCTATGTTGGAATCACTTGAGGAGCCCTTAAAATGCTGATTTCCAGGCTTCTATCCAGACCGGTGAAATTCAAATATTTGGTGGTAGGCCCAGGACTTGGTATCTTTAGGATCCCTCCTGCTGTACCACAGACAATTCTAATGTACAATCATGGCAGAAACCACTCATGAACAGGAAGAGACAGGGGCTGAAGGAAAGCATAAGCAGGGCCCCATGAAGGACACAAACACGTAGAGACGTAGCGGAACCTAATAGAGGCTCGTATGGCTTGAGCATGGAGAGCAAGAGGGAGATGGATGATGGGTGAGGAGGGAAAGGAAGGCAGGGGCCAGCCAGGACCACAAAGGTCACGTTAAAGAAGTCTTTTTTTTTATTATTCTATGTTAACATCAATGAGAATCTAGTGAAGACTTCTTTTAAATTTGTATAATTTGGGGGTGGGGGGCGGAGCGGGGCCCAATCAGCTTTGTATTCTGAAAAGATCGTTCTGACTTCCTTATGGAGAACAAATTGGAGAGATCAGGAGGAACTAGAGTTGGGAGGGTTAGAGGGTGACCACCTGGGCTGCAGGCTTAAAACTAGAGGACAAGCAGTAGCTACTGACCCCTGTGTAGTGTGAGAGGGCAGATTGAGGACTGCCCACGGAGGGGTCATCCTCACCCAGCACACAGAGCGTTTTGGCAGCCGCAGAGAGCACTAAACAACAAGTCTGGCTGAAACCTCTCTTTCTGGGAGCATCGGGCAAAGAGGCTTCAACGACCCCCCTTGGCACAGAGCTGGGTGACACTGTTGCAATCCAGGCAGCCTACCAGAAGCCATATGCCCTGCTTAATTCCTCCACAAACCTACTGCTTGAGGCCATGCAGACATATGCAGCCTTAATATGGTTACAGCGTCTTAAACTCCTGAGGAATGGGGTGGAGGGATGTTCCCACCCAAGGACAGCGATGGAGAGGAAAATTGTCAGAAGTGATTCTTGGCTGAGATTGGCAACATGCACTGTCACTTGAACCTATCAATAGACCAGGCTGATGATGTTTTTCACTTAACACCTAGCGACAAGGCTGTCAGAAACTGGCAGGAGATCCCTGCACGCCCTGCCAAAAGAGAGGAACATGAAAATCTGTCGAAATTCATGCTTGCTAATAAATATACCCCTGGAATTCTTTTTTAGGAACCCAGAGTTTTAGATGTCTAGGCAACATTTGCCAGATATTCAAAAAGCCTGATGGAGCCAGGAGGTTTCTCTCCAGCTTCATTGTTCACGTGACTTTGGCTTGCTGGGAAACGAAAAGGGCAGGGCAGAGGCTCAGTTAAGAAGGGGGCCCAAAGATGCTAATATGGGGTCTGCAGTCTATAGGCAAAGTAAGCAGACAGATGACATTACCTCTAGGCTCCAGCGATGCCCTCTAGGCCACTGGGATCAGATTCCCAGTGGTACCTACATCAGGAAAGGGCATGGGTGCTCATGGAGGGTTCAGAGGGAAGGTGAAATAACCAGAAGCTGATGCTGTCTGGCTACTGTGCAGTCATTGGTGCACATGCATTGGTTCAATGAATATTCCTAGTAGGATTGCACTTCCCCTCCCTCCAGAAGCAGGTAAGGTCATGGGGCTTGGTTTGGCCAATGGGAGTGAGGCACATTACTCTTTATTTGGAAGCTGTAGGAGCTGATGCATAATTTGCTCACGTGCTTTCCTCCTACCCCAGGGACTAGCAGCAATGGCTGTTCCCATAACTGGGGTCCCAGAGCGAGGATGGCACAGAGCAGCACCCCAGCTGACCTGCAAAGACATGGAGCTTGAGTGGAAAATAAAATGAGTTGTTGCAAGTCATTGAGATATGGAGATTGTAACAGCATAACTCAGCCTATATGCTGTCCGTTAGAGCCATTTTGAACAACTTCTCTCTTCCCTCATGCTCCTCTCTGTAATGGAAATGGCTTATTGCATAGTGGTTACCATCCAACTGTTTGTGCACTGATCTACCAGTGTTGATTTGGGGTGAGATACACTCCCAAAACTTCAGTTTCTCCATCTCTAAATCATCAATAATAATACTATTCACCCCTAAGTTTCTTGCAATAATTAAAGTTACTTACTTATTTTAAATAAAATTATTTATTTATTTGTATATTGTCTAGATAAAATAATAATAAAACCAAAATAACAATAACATTTTGTCTATTCTTTACAATGTCTAAAAACTATTAACTTTCACTCCATGCTCTGCAGAAGATAATCAACACAGCAGGCTTGAGACAGCTCTTCTTGGAAAGGTCTGTTTGCAAGATGGTCCCTTGGTTCCACCTGGGAATTTGGAAGGCAGCTGTGCCCACCACTATACTACCAACACAACTAGCACCTGGGAATTTGGATTTCAGGATTCCTGCCATTCCAAAACTGATAAAGGTATCTACTATTCCTACATTTGTACAAACAACATGGTTTATGCTGAACATCTGCTTTTCTTCTGGGAGCCTGGAATTTTGGTCTATGCTAAGCAGAAGGTGCCTATGTGACCAGCCCCCGAGTAAGACCCATGGGTACTAGGTCTCTAACAATCTTCCATGGTAGAGAACACTTCACATATGTTGCCACAACTCATTGGTGGGGACATGAAGCACATCCAGCGTGACTCCACTGGGAAAGGGCTCCCAGAAGCGGGTGCCTATTTTCCTCCAGACTTTGCCCCAGGCACTTTTTCCCTTTGCTGATGTTCCTTTGCATCCCTTCACTTTGTAAGTCTATCCACGAGTCCACCTATGTCCTGAGTCCTGTGAGCACTCCATATGAGTCACCAAACCCGGGGGGGAGTCTTGGGGACTTAAAAGTGTGGTTTACTCTAAATTAACAATAAGTATAAAAAGATAAGTTAACAATAAGTATTGTATTAAAAATTAAACAAAAGGAGATGCACAGAAATGAAAATACCTCATTCACAGATAATCACAAAACAAAAACACCAGGAGACTGACTTATGTCCCAAAGGTACTTATTCACCTACTAGCCTCCCTGAATGGAAACGTATCTAGCCTAAGATTCCCAAAAGTGCCCTCCATGAGCCCAGCACTGGCCACAGGCACTAAGTCTCTCCTTGACTAAGGTTTGCTTAGAAGCAGCTGTTCCCAGGGTGACTTGATGAAAACAGTACTAAGGCTAGGAGCAATAGGACTCCACATCCAGTGAGCATTGCTCTCCACCTTCTATACACATCACCTCATTTAATCCTCACAATAACTCTCTGGGCTGGGCACAATCACTATCCCCAATTACAGGTGAGGAAACAGACACAAAGAGGGCTAGCCATGCTCCCACCAGAGAGCGTCACAGTTGACCTTACAAACTTGGAATCAGCCTTCTGCGGTTTCCATCTCAATATTGTACAAGTTTCCTGGGGCTGCCATAACAATTTGTCACAGACTGGGTGGCTCAAAACAACAGAAATTCATCCTCTCACCATTCTGGAGGCCGGAAGTCTGCAGTCAAGGTGTCATAGGGTTGTGATCACTCCGCAGGCTCCAGGGGAGGGTCCTTGCTTATCTTTTCCAGGCATTCCCTGGCTTGCGGCCACATCACTCCAATCTCTGCCTCTGTCTTTACAGGCCTTCTCCTCTTCTGTGCCTGTCTCTCCCCTGTGTGTTTCTTACAAGGACACTTGTGAATGAATCTAGGGCAGATATTCCAGGATAATCTCATCTCAAGATCCTTAATTTAATTACATCTGTAAACTCTTTTTCCAAATAAGGTCACATTCACAGGTTCTGGGAATGAGGACATCCTTTTCCAGGGCCACCATCAGCCCACTACAAACACTAACAGTTTCATATTCTGAACCAGTTACTTAACTTTTCAGCATATCACAGGATTGCTCTAAGGGCCAAGTGAGGCACTACATGGGAACTGTTCGGCACGTGATCCAGCATACAGTAAGAGCTCAATAAACATCAGAAACTGTTATTGCTCATCACCAAACAATTGTCAAGGGGAAAAACTAGGATTTGAACCAGGCACATGGAACTGTTATTCACTCTTACTTCACTCTAAAAGCAATTAAAGAGGGGGACTTGGAGAAATCTTTATAGACATATCAACCTGCAGTCATTCTGGTTAGGATCCTTTTATACACTCTTTTGGTCCAGAGCTTGTGAAGGGGCTGAACTTCCCCCAGGACCCCTCCCGAGACCCTCAAAAAAATAATTCTGGAGAATCTCAACTCCTCTCTTTCACCATCTCAAAAACCCCGACAGTAATTACAGCTGCCACACTAGAGTGCTTTGAGGGTTATTGAGTTAATGACTTTAAAGTCTGTGGAGCTCTTCAGAGAAAAGAAGCCATAAAAATCAGATAAATAAAACAGTCAATCAGCACATGTTTATTGTGTCCACAGGGTGTACAGCACTGTACTTGGAAATAAGGATTAAAGGGGAGAAAAACAAAGGATAAGAAGAAAGGAAAGTTGGTTCAACCAAAGTCTTTCCAGGTCAGAGTACAAGGCCAGCCATAAACTAAAGATTTAGAGTCTTCTAAGGCTTTAAAAAGTAAAGGAAGCACCCACAAATCAGTAAGAAAAAGATGAACTAGACTGGAAAAAAAAAGTGGGCAAAGGATTCAAGTAGGCAGTTCACAGGAAAATAAATAGAACTAGCCAATAAGCAATGAAGAGATGCTTAACTGTCTTCATAATTAAAGCTGTAACGGGATACCATTTTTCACTCATCACATAGGGAATTTTTTAGTTTTCTGACACACAGTACTGGCAAGGATGTGAAGAAACAGGTGTTCTCCATCCGCTTTTGGGGACAATATGAACTGGAGCAACCTGTCTGGAGAGCAATGAGGCAAGCGCTATCACAATTAGATATGTATACATGCCCTTTGACCCGGCAATCCCACAGCTAGGAATCTGCCCTTGGAATAAACTCACAAAAACATACCTGGCTATATAAGGATATTCATCACATCACTGCTCTTGATGACAGATAATTGGAAACAACCTAATGTCTGTGAGTCGTGGACTGGACAAATTATGGATAATGTACATGGTAAACAGTAGGCAGATGTAAGCAAGAATGAGGTAACTCTGTCCTGCTGGCAAGAGAACGCGCCAAGGTGTCCTATTAAAAAGCAAGCTAGAGCAGAACAGCGTGCACAGTATGATCCTTTTGTGAATGAGAATATGGAAGGCTCCACATTCGAGGGTGACTGACCCTTGGGATGTGCTGTGAACACACCTGGATCTGCCCTTCTGACCAAAGGCCTGCCTTACAGTGAGGCCACCAGGGTTAGGGTTGGAGTCTGGAGAGATGAGAAATGTATTTTGTTTTCTTGTAAAAGCCAAATTCTGTCCAGATTCATCACAGCAAGAAAGAACATAGTGAGTTAAGATCCTGACCTTGGAGCCAGACTGTCCAGGTTCAAATCCCCACTCTGGTGCTGCTTATTAGCTGTGTCACTTGGGAAAGTCACTTCACCTTTCTGTCCCTTAGTTTCCCTAAAATAGCAATAATATCACCATTTACCTCATAAAGCCATTATGAAAAATTAATGTGTTACTATCTGAGGAGGGCTTCAAACAATGCTTGGCAGATAGCCACTCCCCCACAAGTGCTGGTAAGCAAGTAAACTGGACTCAAACATTGAGCACCCCAACTCCTGAATCCCCTGTTAGTGTCGTCCCACACCCAAGGGGAAAAGAAGAAAGGAAAAAGAAAGGTGCCTTTTATGTATTCAGTGGGCCACTCTATGGGATGAAGTCATTTTGAAAAAGATAATTAGATCTCCGATTGGTTTTCATTTTATTTCATTTTCCTGCCTGCAGTTGACAAGCAGGGAGATTGTGTTACTTCCATGGCTGCCAACAGCAAAGCTTCCCAGTTCCCCCTATTTCTATAGCAAAGTCGTGAAAGAGAGAAGCCTGCTGGTGCAAACTGCTTTAATGGGAGGAAGCATCTAAAATGCATTTTAATTTCAATTTGTGTGAAGCTTTTGTATCAAATTACGGATCCGGGGCACGATGCGGCTCAGTGAAGAATCCCGTTTTCCATCGGTTTGGATGTGTTCGTTGTGCCGTCAAGAGGTAAAATAATTAAGGCTGAAATCTTATCTCCACTGGAGACTGTCTACCAGCGTCCACGTCCTGTGCTGATCAAGTCACTCAACAGACCCACGGTTAGTATTCGGGGACCAGCCCTGCCTCTTGGAAGTCTCAGACCAGCCCAGATTCCCCAGGCAGTGAGTCCAAGGGGCTTCTCACTCAAATGTGATTATACCTGTGGTCTGATGCTAACTGCAAGACCACCAGTCAACGAGGGCAAGCCAAGGTTGCTTGAATAACTAAAACAAGAGGTGGAAGAATTTGATAAAGCAGCTGAATTCACCTAATTACTTTTATGCAAGTCAGATTGAGTCTGCATTTGGAGGCTGAAGCAATCAGGCTAGGCAAGTCACCATTGCTTACATACTTCTTTATTTTTCTGGTCTGGTATCTCACATGGTCTCATTGGAGTGTACAGGTTCTGCTCTGTACAAGGGTCCCATTTACTGAGGCTGTGCACTCATCCCCAGCCCATGAGTGTTGGCTGCTAACAGGTCACAGTTACCTCCCTTCTCAGAGAATAGCTCTGCTGACAGGAGTCATGTCATCTAGGAGGGTACATGCTGCCCCCATCTCCACCACTATCACCAGCTCAGGGGCTGCCAATGACTGCCTGAAACCAGAATCAAAGTGCAGCCTCCTTGCCTCAAGAGAGAAAACATCTGCAGTGTGACTTATGTCCAGAGCACTGCCTTCCACGAATCAGCCCAAAGCTAGATTTTACCCAGGACCACAGCCTTCACTAGCAATTAATTCCCTTCCATGTTGTCTTATTCACTTTCTCACAGAGATTTACTGAAAGCATTCTTTCCATAACCCATGTGTACCCAAATCCCTGTCTCAGGCTCAGCCTCTAGGGAAACCAACTGAATTAGCTTCCCATCACTGCTTTAACATAGTACCACAAACGTCGCAGCTTAAACAATGTAAGTTGATTACCTTACAGCTCTGGAGGTCAGAGATCTGACCCAGGTTTCACTGGGCTAAATCAAGGTGTTGGCGGGGCTGTGTTCCTTATGGAGGCTCTAGGGAACGATCCATTCCTTACCTTTTCCAGTATCTAGAAGTCATCTGCTTTCCTTGGCTCATGGCCCTGCCTCACTGCAAACTTTCCTTCCATTGTTGCACCATCCTCTCTGACTCTGACCCCTCCTGCAGCCTCCCTATAATGATGTTTTCTAATATATTGGGCTCACCTGGATAATCTAGGCTAATCTCCCCATATCAAGATCCTTCAGTTAATCACAGCAACTGAGTCCCCTTCACCATGTCGGATTATATACTCACTGGTTCCAGGGACCAGAGAGTGAACGTCTTTGGAGCCATATCCTGACTCCCACACTGACCTATGAGAATTGGCATGAGAAGCAGTCTTAAGAACCAGACTCAAAGGGAGGGAATTCTGGAGTTGGGACACTGATTGGCTGCCTGGCAAAGAGAAGCCCATCACTAGAGGGAGATGGAGCATCACCCACCCCCCATCATGTGGACACGGTGGGTGGGTAACTGGAGCAGGTGACAAGTAGAAGGGGATGCACTGGCTTGTGCAGCATCTCTGGGGTTGGACAGTGATGAGAGAATAACTATCATGACTGTGCATTTGGGTGGCCGTTGCTGAATGCCAGTAATGTATTAAAGAGACAAAAATGACAGCCTCAGGGCACTCACTCAACAGTTAAGAGCAAATTGTGTCAGAGAGCCTCCTTAGCAATATTTTTTAAAATGTGATCTTCTTCAGCATGAACACAGAGATGAAGAACAGACTTAGGACTTAACTGTAAGAGTGGCAGAACTTCAGAAAAGGCTGGATTCCCAGTCTAGGCACATGTTCCATACCAAAGTCAAGACTCTGATGGGAAGGAGTGAGATTCTGACACTGGGGGTGGGGATACCTGGGAAGATTAATTCCTAGCAAAGTCCTGAGAGATGAATCTTGAATGCTGCAGGAATAGTTCTTGGAAATTTGGACATATGTTCCTCAGGATGGAATGCAAAGGAGAAGGGACTGTGGGTAACAATTTAGTTGAAGCCAACTGTTAGTAATACCTTTGAGGTTTGGAAATCATTGCTACGGTATCTGGAAAAAGAAGCCTGAGCTGGTATTCCAGGAAGTTCCAATTCTTCATGAGATCGAAAGGAACTCTATTTGCTGGGACATTGCACAGCTGCCGCCTTTAGCCAGGAGTAATCAGTGTCACACCATGTGAGAAAAAGAGCATGCAGAGCAGGATTGAGAAATGCTGTCCTTAGAAAGGCCTGCTTGCAGATTGGTCCTTGGCTGGCATCTAAAGAAAGATGGCTTTGGGGAGGGCTCCCACCATTCCCAGAACTGAGACGAGGGCTCACTGTGCCTAAACTGTGAAAACAATATGGTTGATGATGAACACCTGTTTTCCTTCATGGAGTTTGGAATTTGGGCAAGTGCCAGTCAACGGGTGCCTGTGCGACATCTTCCAATACAATCCTTGGGCACTGAGTCTCTAATGAACTTCCCTGGTAGACCACATTTCACATGCTGTCACACCTCATTACTGGGGACAGTAAACATGTCCTGTGTGACTCCACTGGAAGAGGGCTTTTGGAAGCTGGTGCCTGGATCCCTCTGGTCTTTGCCCAGTGCACCTTTGCACCATGCCCCTGTGCCGATTTTGCTTTACATCCTTTTGCTGTAATAAACCATCACCATCAGTACAACTACACTCTGAGTCCATGAATCCTCCTAGCAAATCACCAAACCTGGGAATGGCCTTCAGGGCCTCCAACGCTCACCATGACAAACATATATGTAGTTTTCTTCATACACATTTATCTGGGCCCTCCTGATGGGGAGAAGCTTAGTGGATCATGAAGAAAATACCCTCTTACCCTAAGAGTTATTCTTTCTCCCTCTATCCTAGGGAACCCATTATTTGTGTGTTCCATTTTATTTAATGTATCAAGAGTTTTGTTTCATACTTATAGGTCAGAACTTCTTCTGGGAGCTCCTTGCCCATTCTCAAAATGTGGGTACAGACTTTATTTTATCCCACTGCCCCCCAAAGATCTTCAAAATGTTTGAATTTTAATGTTTTTACCCCTTACCACAATTTCTAAGCGACCTCTTGCACAGGTAAGTGGGACCAAAATCGTATGGGACAGATTTCATGTTCCAGCTGTTGGGAGATGGGGGAGAAGTCTAGGATGATACCATGTGAACCCAAAAGGGCATCTACATCAGACCAGGATAGATAAAGCTTCCTGAGCCTCTCAGTTAATCTTAAAGAAAGACTAACAGTCATCATAGTTAACCAAGTCTTAGAGAAAAATTAAGAATTATCATGCTGAAAAGGTTGTCAAAGGGGACCATTTCAGTGAGAAAGGACAGAAGAAATGGCTTGGGCCTTTCCAGGAACCTACAAGGAGCTCGAATCCTAGAGCGAGAAGGTGGGGAGATGGCCCAGTCAGGGAGACATGGGAGGTTCCCCCCTCAAGGTACACCAGGGAAAGGGAGAAGTTACGCTGGCGAGAAGGGCAGATCTGAAAGGGGCCTGCATATACAGAGCTGAAACCCACATCGTCTCACCCATTGCCCCCCAAGCTGCTATGGGATAGCAACTCTGGGTAGAATCCTTCTCTCCTCTGCGCTGGCTGACTCCTCCTAGGCACCGTCTCTGCCAGTGTCCTCTGCTGCCCCCATTTCCTGACCGAGTTCCTCAGCCCTCCGTTCTGCTGTTTTCAGAGCCCCTGTTCTCTGGTCCAGCCTCATTAGACACAAGGCGATGGTGCCGCAGTCTGATATTTAGCTGACCTACATTCTGTTCCAGGGTTTTTACACCAGCCTGTCAGCACAGAGTTGAGAAAGGAGGTATTGGGTGCCTGTCCTGGTTGGGGTCACTGCAGAAAGCACAAGGCATGCTGTAGGGGGTGAGAGAAGGTTTATGAGGACTCTCCATTAAGACATGGGGAAAGCCGGGAGAAGCAAAGCCTCCCAGAGCTAACAACTGTGGAAAGCTGATGCCACCCAGGAGATGGAAGAGACAAATGGAGGAGGTGTCACCAGAACTCCCAGGACCTGTAGTTTGGGGAGGGGTCCACTAACAGGAACTGCGGCCTGCCAGAGGGAGACACAACCGCTGCCAACCTGTATGTCACCAGGAAGCGAAGCAGGAATTCAAATGTGCACAGATCCACTCAAACCTTCCTTCCCTCCAACCTCCTGCTAGTGCCTTCCATTGGCCAAACTCAGTGAGACACTGGAGGGCAAGAGTGCTCACTAGAGTTCTTGAGGAGAAAAAGGAAAATGTCAAGCTTAATGGCTGAGCACAAGTCAAGAAAGATAAATCAAGGTACATTTCAGAAGCTTTCCTTTATATAAAATAGACAATAGATTTCAATATACCAAGAGAATTTTAAAACTTGTTTAGAAATAAAATTTTGTGCTTCGATAGCACACACCTCGGTAGGCAGCCAGCTATCAGCATGCTCACGTACCTGGAGCAGCTCTCCCCTCGAGTATGCTGATAAAGATGTCACTTTAGAACAAGATGGGATCATTTGGGGATATAGCTACGCTCTTCGGTACCTCTCTGGAGTAGCAGATACAACAGAGATATTGCTGCCTGACTGTCCCCACAGTGATGCTGGCACTTTCTAACAATCACATGTCTCGTCAGATCAATTTCACTTTCCTATAATGACCAAGTCTCAGCTGTGATGAGCCCAGCAGAGACTTTTCTCCCACCTCACTCCTCAGTTACCCAGGGTCTTATTTCACATTCCACAGTCAGTGGATATTAATCCTGAGGAACACCACTTACTCTGGGTTCTCCCTGACAGGTGGTGGGAAAGTCCCACATGAAATGAAGACTCAGATGGTTCTGCAACTTCCCACTCAGATCGTGCTTGGGAATTCCACAACTGAAATCACCAGGCCAGGGGCAAAAGCTTCAAGGCGGTTAGAGACTGAAGGCTGCAAGGGCATGGAAAGGGGAAAGGCTGGAGGAATAGGGGTCCCTGCTTAAGTGCTTAAGGATTCGTGTTCTGGAATCAGCCAGTCCTGGTCATAAATCGCAACTCAACCATTTATTAGCTATGTAACCTTAGGGGAGCCACTGAACTTCTCTGGGCCTCAGTTCCCTTGCCTCTAATTTTTTATCTGTAAGAGGTACATGTAGCCATTCCACACTAAGCTGGTGAGAAATCTAAGGAAGAGAATAGATACAGCTTAGCAAAACCTCAAAATATTAACATATAATTGCTTTATGAGCCAGTAATTCTACCCCTGCACAAAATAATTGAAAACAAATGCTCAGATATTCATACACAAATGTTCACAGCAGCACTGTTCACAATAACCAAAGGTGAAAACAGCCCAAATGGCCATCAATAGATGAGTGGATAACCAAATGTGGCAAATCCATATAATAGAATATTATTCAGCCATAAAAAAGAAATAAAGAACTGATGCATGCTACAATACTTCAAAAACATTATGCTGAGTAAAAGAAGCCAGGCATAAAAGGCTATGTATTGCATGATTCCATTTGTACAAAATATCCAGAAGAGATAAATCTATAAAGACAGAAAATGGGCTAGAGAGACTGGGGGGAGGGAATAGGGGGCACCTGCTTAATGGTTACAGGGCTTCCTTTTGGGGCGATGAAAACATCTTGGAACTAGATGGAGGTAGTGGTTGCACAACATTGTGAATGCACTAAATGCCACAGAACTGTACACTTAAAAATGGTTAATTTTATGTTACATGAATTTCACCTCAATTTAAATTTAAAATGCTCAGCATAGTGTGAGGAACATAAAATGTATGCAATAAATTATAGCTGTTATGACATCCTTTGTGCAACTTAAATCACCTCCTGAGTTCTCAGCCTTATGAGATTCCCTGTCACCTACAGGATCAGGACTCTTCATGAGGAAGCCACGGTCCTCTACAGCCTGTCCCCAAGTCACATCTCTAACACTGCCTCTCCATATCTCCCTGTATCAGTCATTCTCACCATTCGGGGGTCACGAGTTATTTTAAGAATCTGCTGGAAGCACTGGATCCTATCTTCAGCAGGGAAAAAAACTGCCAACAAAATTTTCCACTTAGTTTTGCTGGCTTCAAGGCCATCCTGAGCAATAGGAATGCTCCCAATCTTTGTGAAGTTCAGGTCAAGGAAATGCACACACTCTCTCAACAGCCTCCTCAGTATTAACTAAGTCTCGAAGTACACTGCTGCCTCTGGCCTTCCTTCACTCTTGCCATCTCTTCACCCAGCAATGCTCTCCACCCCTCAAGGCTGATCTGATTCACAACATATTGTTGTGACCACCCCAGTCTTCCCTCCCCCAGAATTCTTCTGAAAGTCCATACAACATTACCTCTTAGAACTGATCCCATGCAGCTGCAGCTTTGAATTTCTGGTTTTATTTCTCTTTTTTAATAGGTTTACTTTTTATCTCCAACTATATTATAAACCAGGGAAAGTACATTCAAAGAATCAGGAGTTGTGGTAAATTGCAGAGGGCACCCTTCTCCTAAAAGGCCCAGTGTCACAGAGTCTACTGTTTTTCAAGGAAAGCCAGAAATCTGGACATGTATTTGAAATATTTTGGTTTTCAAATGTTAGTGATGACCTCCCCAAAGAAGCATGTAGCAGGGGGACATGTTTGCTGAACATATGAGTGACATTCCCACTCTGCAGGGCCATCTTAGCTCAAGGTTACTAGAACACAAGATTAATGAATTCTAACCTCATGTTCTAGGACAACTGTCTGTTAGCAGAAGTGATTGGGGTCTGCTTTTTCTATAAAAGGTCTAAAACTTATAACTTTGCCTTATAACTCACTCCAGACTGTGCCTTTGAAAACCAGGGCAAAGTCATGCTTAGGTTAAAGGTTATGAGGACTTGGATCATTTCAAGAGTATTTGGACAGTTTACGTCATGATGTGCACTGTGTGGGGGCGTGGGAGAGACAGCAATGGACAAGACCGACCATCCCTATCCTCAGGAATCTAGAGATGAAATACAGTGGGTTATGGATGAGAAAGAATAGGAATAGGGAATACACTGAAGAGAAAATATAGATAGCCAACAAATACACACACACAAAAATGTTAATCATCACCAGTGTTCAGGGACATGTAAATTAAAAAGCACTTCACACTGGCAAAAACTAAGAAGCTTGCAATGTCATTGACGTGGGGAAATGGTTACTCTCAAAACTGCAAGTAGGAGCATAATTTGGTACAAGCACTTCCGAGGGCAATTTGCCAGTACCTATTAACATTTAAATGCGCATCCCCTGTGACTCACAATTCCACTGCTCACGGCCACCCAGGAGAAACACTCAGCCCACAAAGAGCTATGTTCAAGGATGTTCATTAGAACATTGTTAGTAGTAACAAAAAACTGCAAATGCCCTAGATGTGTATCAGTAGTGCACTGTCAGAGCAGGCTGCCATATGTGGTCACATAATGAAATACTATGCAATATATAAACTAGTGAGGTAAGTCTGTATGTCCCAACACAGAAAAGTCTTTAAGACCTTGTCCTAAAGGAAACACACATACACACAAACATACACACTAAATAATACTACCCATTTTTATGATACAAATCTATGGGTGAAAACACATACAATAGGCTTAAAAGGATCCATACTAATAAGTGTGGTAGTTTCTCATATGGAAAAAGTCATAGGGATTGATGGTGAGGGTCAAGGTTACTGGAGACTTATGTGTAACATTTAATCTTTTTAAAAAGTGTTCATGCCTTACCTGTGTGGTTGAAAAACTAAAAAACATTTATGTGGTTACTTTGCAGATCTCTTTTCAGCAAGGGCATTGTCCTGTGATGTCCCCTTTATCATAAGCCCAAAACTCTCATTGTTGCCCCCAGCCAAGATTATTTGCCCTTTTTTTGCTGATTATACTACAGTGACTCTCTAACAAGTCACTACATTACAACCTTGAACTTCCCCCAAATTTCAGAATTAGTGCTGGAGAACAATTTTTTCCATTTATTAATATATTTTTCTTTCAGAACAAAAGCTTCCCATCAGGCTCATGTGCCCAAACTTGGAAATGGAAGCAGGGCTGCCCAAAAAGCAAAGCCTGAGGCAGCCATTCTAACACAGGCGACAGCCTCAGCTTCATCTGTCTCCCCTGGGCTGCAGTGACCGAGGCTCGCGCTCCGGGTTTGGACCTGGGGCAGCGGGAGGCACTTTGGCAGTGTCATTCCTCACTGCATGGTCTCTAGGCCTGCATTCCCAGCTGTCCTGGACATGCTGTGAACTGTCCAATACCATTTTGATAAATTTATTTGCTGCTGAAATTAATCAGGGTTGCTTTCTATTATTTGCATCTGAGATCCCTGACTGACTCAGTAATCTTAGGAAAGCTACCTAATTTCTTCTGTTTCTTCATCTGTAAAAGTGAGGATAATATAATATATTACACAGTTGCAAAAAGATAAAATATATGCCATTATTTAAAATACACATTGTATATATGAAATATATTTTAATGCATATATATTAATGTCCACTGAATACATTTTATGCACTTATATGAATCTATGAATATTATATATCAACATATAAAATCTATATTAAGGTAGAAAATATGAAGCATCTGACCCTTTACCTTTCTTCTCAGGGTTGGGGGCAATGAGGCATGATGGGTTCTTAGAATTTAGAGTAGATAAATTGCCGCGGATTTCCACTTCAAATATCTCACAGATGAATGGAAAGGCAAATGATGTACAGCTTTTCAAGGAGTCAAGAAAAGTAAGTAAAAATATGGCATTTCTGCACCTAAGCTCAAGAACAAATAATCACTCCAAACCTCCCGTGGCCCACTTATTTTGAGTATAATCTACAGTGACCTTTCCACACTGAAGGCCAATTTTCTGATACCTAATAACTTCCAACCAAAGGCCAGCTGGCTTGATGGCATTCACAAAGCTCACCCATTCTAATATCAGTCACAATAAACATCATTAGGATTGAATATTTTCTACAAAATGGCTCTTGAGCCCTAGAGTAAAGTCCACGGCCAGAACAGGTGACATCAGGATTAACGACTTTGTTGGGTGCCCAGGCAGCATTCCCTTGCCAGCCCAGGTAATCAAGAGGTGGAGGATGTGATGGCTTCAAAGGGCCTTGGAGATCCTGGTGTGCAAATTAGTCTGAGCACCAGATTCTCTAGAGCAGAAATCCATGCTCCCCATCCACTCACAGGGAGTAGATACCCCAGGACAGGTCATCCAGCTACTCCAGCAGCCAAGGAGAAGTGAAGCTGGAGGTCCCCACCTCCCCAGTCTGTGGGAGCCCCCCAAATGACCAGCCATAGACAGCAGAGAGAGAAATGGAGCTGAGCTGAAAATGAGTGTGTTTTTCCTCCTTCTCTCTGGACCTTGTGCAGAACAGATCCAGGACTTCCTGGTAAATTACCGGGGCATCATTGCTATATTCCTTTGAAGGATTTTTCACCTGAGGACTTCAGGTTTCCCCAGGATGTTTCTTCACATGTCCAAACAACATAAAAAGAGGGATAGAAAGAGAAAAGAGACAGAGGATAAAAAAGAAAAGACACAAACTCCAAATTCAAGTGGGGAAAAGGCAGCGGCAAATCTCAGCCTGCATCCAGAACTGTCCTCTGCTTTTGTCTTAAGATGATGCTTGAGTAGAAGGAATTGCAGCCTTTTAGAAGTTCCTCTTTTAATCAGGACATGGTCAACACATCCCTTCTAGATGAAGGGACCCCCTAGACCATCTTTCATCTTCCTCTCGTCACTTCTTCAGAAAAAGAGTATATAGGTATATTTGTCTTCTAGCAAACTTCCTCCATTTCTTTGGGCACAGAACCCCTGCTCTTTCTTGTGGAAAATTTCAGGTGTTTTACATGGAGCTAAACTTGCTATCCACAGACAGCCCCCAGCACACACTCACACACACCTTAGCACCACAATAAGAATGAACACCATTACTCAGGAGTGTCCAGTTCAAGAGTTACCAAATGACCTAAGTCAGGCCGATCAGTTTCCTCTGATATCCAAATACCAGGAGAAGGTCTCCCTCTTGCTCTAAAACTATAAAGTTATAAAAATAATATAACCATGAGCTCCTTCTGACCACTTCCCATAGAAGCATGGAAGAAGCGCTTTGCACTAGGAGTGAACACCACCATTCAAAGAGAAAAGAAATAAACGGATAAAAACAGGAGTAGGCACAGTGCCCTGATGCTATCAAATGAGCTATTAAAGGGATGCTGATTAATAAAAGAAAAAAAACGAAAAAAATAAGTCCATTTACTTGTAATAGGAAGTTTGGGGTTAGAAATGGTGAAAGAATAAAAGGCAAGTTGGCCACACAGGCTATAAATACAGGCTTGGGCACCACGGTGAATCCTGGCAGATGTACAGTACCTGCTAAGTGCCCAACTCTAAAGCTTTCAGATACCTTTTGTGTAGCACCAGGGGATAGGAATTCTTATAACTCACACCAATTTATTTAACAAGTAAAATGCCTAGCTAAGGCTTCAATACAGAGAGGTACTTAATAAATGTTTTATTGAATGGTTGTGGTCTGATAAATTGAGGAGACAGGGGGACTATAATCTCCCTTGATCTTAACACTCAGTTTCTGTTAATTCAGCTTAGGCATAGAGCTTTTTATCCACCATGTCACAGAATTGGCTCTAATTGACTGCGTGCTGCTAAGCTGGGGCTCTGCTTGCCCATACCTCTGTAAATTACTCTTCAAGGTCCATTCCTGGCTGTATATCATTCCTATCCAAATTCATGTTTTAGTTTCATCCCATCATACTGCTCTATCAACATGATGTGGAATCCTAACCCTATCATCCAACATAAAAGCTCCTTCCTTCCATCTTTGAATCATTTGGAAATTTAGCAATTTTATATCTCAGCTATTGATAAATACAAACAGGATAAGAAGAGTCATGCAATGTGCTAGTGGAGAAACTTCTCTTCCCCACTCCCAAAGAACTGCCATTAGTAGAATATCTTCATATAAAGTTAAACGTTCAGTTATAAATCAACCTGTTAAATCATCTAACCCATGTTTCACCCTATTGGCTATGAAACTTAATAAAATATTGTAAAATATTTTGCCAGCTGTCTTGCTGGGTATCATGCACTTCATGTCTCGAGGCAGTTACAACAGTACAATAACATGTTCGTGAAAGGAATTACAGTTGCTTCAACATGACCAGTTCTTGGTGAACCCACTCTGGCTCTCAGCAATCCCAGCTTCCTTTTCCACCACCTCCCAAGCCATCTGTTTAATAATTCAGCCTGGGCACCGTTCACTAGTGTCAAATTCACTGGCTGGTAGAGTCTAAAACAACCTTCTTCCTCTTCCGAAAACTTCAAAAGCTGTCTGTAATCAGTCTTCAGTCACCCCTCCTTTTCCTATTCAACAAACAAATATTTAAAGACTGCCTACCATGTGGCTCTGTGTAAGGCATTTAACATGAAGAGAGAAGTAAGCAGACAGGGTTGCTATTCTTGTGGAGCTAGAATGAATTGGGTTTCAATCAAGGAAACAACATCAGTGGTGACTCCTTGGGTCTGACTCAGGGAGGAGAAGGAGATCTGAGTTACTGCCTTTGGCTTCATCTTCCTGGGTCTTTTCCTACATCTTCCCTGTCTCCCCCTCACCTCCCCTGGACCACTCACACACCAAGGAATTTCTCCCTCTTCTCTGGCAGGTCTAAGAAAAATAATGAGACAATGGCCAGCAACCACTGAGTAGGATGGTTACTGGGGGTTTTGCTCTCCATTTAGAGAACTATTTGCTATAGTCAGTCATGGGGATAGAAATCAGCAAGCAGCACACAGTAAAAATGATGTCCAGCATGGATGAAGAAATCAGATCCAGAAATTCATGCATTAGCCAAAACTTCACCTTCCAGCCCAGGGAATGGCCCCATATTGACAGTACTGGCCTCACTAGACTAGATCCCAGGTTAAGGGATGTTACCTGGTTACCATCATGCTCCCAAAGCAATGCTTGGCACAAAGCAGGTACTTGTGGGGAATCAACTCCATTCATGGTCCCTTGGCCACATGACTCGCCAGTTCCTCTTATTAAAGAGACAGAGTCCATCTTCCCACCTCTTGCGTCGGTTGAACTTGTGACTTGTTCAGCCAACAGAACGCAGTATATGTGCAAGGTCCGAGTACCAAAAGGTATCTGAAAGTACTGGCCCTCAGATAACGTTTCTGTTTATACTCTCTGGCCTCTGCCATGACCATGAGAATATGCCTGGACTAGCATCAAGGTGGGAAGAGCCATATTGCCTTTGTTTCCCCTGCTTAGGCCAGGCTACACCTGTGGACCCTCTCCCTTCTCCCAGTGGACCCCAGATATGTGAACAAGCCTAGCCAAGATCAGCAGAGCCACCCCCCAGACTGCCCCAATCTGGCTTGAGACATATGAACAATAAAAGCTTATTTTTCATTGTTGCAAAACATTATTTTTGTTACACACTCAGCTTTTAGCAGTAGTGCTCAAAAATAAGGACAAAGAAACAGTGGGGAAGGACATTTTAACACTTAGCTTATTAAGAAATGTACCACATATGTAGCATATACCCTTCATGTTTGATATATGCTGCTTATGCCAAAGGGCTCTCAAGGAATAGATGTGGAGAAGGAAAAAAAGTCTGCCCATCCAAGCATCATAAACATCTCAAAGAAGAGCAGATACCAGACAAAGAGGAAGGGGGAGGTTCAAAAGTAGCATCTCTGTATCCTGTGTAGCAACCAGCACCAGAGATTTTATGGTTGAAAGTTTCGACAGATCCACAAGATGAATTTCTTCCAAGCCTGGAGAACTGAGCTCATGTCTGTGAACCGCACTGGCTTCCTGTCCTCACACCTACACGGAGCCCTGACTCCCTCCCCTCTATTCTACTTTTTTCCCCATAGCAAGATCATTCTCCCTGGTAGACAAGTCAGAATTCAAACAGCAGTCGACTAGCTCTGCTTTCTCCCTCATCTGTTAAAACCTCCCTGAAGCAGTCCTTTCCTTGTTCATCCATTTTTTTCCCACCAATGGAAGTGAAAAACTCTTTTTACTTGTCTTTAGAATGTTTCTCAAGCCTCAGCTTTTCTGGGTTTTAGATGAAAGGAGAGCATTCGGAGCACAGGCTCTAGAGTCAAGCGACACGGGATTGTGTCCCAGATCTGCCCTGTCGTAACTGCATGACCTTGGGGAAGTTTGTGACCTCTCAAAACTTCAATTTCCCTGTCTCTAAATGGGAGAAATCATCATGTCTACATTAGAGAGTTGTTGCGAATGTTAAATGAGAAAATGTCACCAAACTGCTTAGCTGAGTTCCTGTACACAGCAGATACCCAATACCCAGCAGCCAGCATACTTTTCTAAGATCAAGGCCATTCTTTTGAGTTGGGTAATAAGTGTTTGGTTTCTTTTAATCCTTAGTCTGTTTATAGGCCCTTTTGATATCTGGGCTTTTCAGAGAGCTCTACAAGCAAATGCAAGGTTCCCTGTCAATCTTCTTCCTTTTAATCTTTATTAGAATCACTCTAGGCCAGTCCCTGAGGTAGGATGTCAATCAATGGACTTTCCACCCCTGGGCAAAAGGAAGCCACACCAACAATAACCTGGCTTTGGAATCATGGATGATGAAGTAGGATCCAGTTTACTAGATCACAGGTGTCGATGCTTGCCTGCTTCCCTGCCAGCCAGTGGCCCTCCACCTACCCTGTGGCCTATTACCTGGGCTGCCAGCCACCAAGAGGAAGCTCCACTTCTTTCTAGACCCCCTGAATCTGCCCAGGTTCTGCCTCTGGCACTCCACTCACATGTTTTACTTTCATTCCATCCTGGTCCACCCTCTCCCAGAGCCCTGGTGTGGGCCTCACTGCCAGCTCCCTTGTGATGGTTGGTTTTATATGTCAACTTGGCCAGGGTATACTACCCAGTTATTCAATTAAACACTATTCTAGATGTTGCTGTGAAGGTATTTTGTATATATGCTTACCATCTGCTATTAGTCTGACTTTAGTAAAAGAGATTATCCTCAATAATCTGGGTGGGCCCTACCCAATCACTTGAAAGGCCTTAAGAGCAAAATTGAGGTTTTCCAGAGGTAAAAGAAATCCACTGCTGCATCTGCTCCTGCCCAAGAGTAAACAGTTTGACACCCTGCCTACAGATCTCAGACTTGCCAGTGCCCACTGCATATACCCCTTACTGGTTCTGTTCTCTCATGAAACCCTGGCCGACCTGCCCCTCCTGCCCCAGGCAAACCAGCCACCACCACTGGCCATGCAACAGATCTAAAATGGCCCAAACCTGAAATGACTGCTCCTCCAATTCAAGGCAAAACCAACTAGCCCCTGGTCACAAAGTAAACTGACCAGGCTGACTGCCCTGTTACTACTAGTATCAACATCAAACACCAATAACATTTTACTGAGCCAGTGTGGCCCAGGCTCCCTTTATGCATTATCTCATTTAATCCTCATAGCACCCTGTATAATAGGAACTGCTATTATTCCTATTTCTCCAAGGGAGCTACTGAAACCAGAGCCTTTGTGGAGCCTGACTAAGCCAAGTGCTCCAGCAACATCCTATCCCGCTTCTGTGCTCTCTTGCTTCGGCTTCTAAATCCATGTCCTTGCTCCCCGTCTTATCCTAAATCCACTTTTACATAGTACCTGTAGTGGGCTGAACAGTGGCTTCCTAAAAGATAGGTCACCCAGACCAGTGCACATGATCTAATTTGGAAGAAACATTTTAAGGACCTTGAGATGAGATCATACTTGATTAGGGTAGGCCCTAACTCAAATGACAAGCATGCTTATAAGAGAATGGGAGAAGATACACAGAGAGGAGGGCCATATGAAGATGCAGGGATTCAGGAAAGTGGAGCAACGCAGCTATAAGCCAAGGATCGCCAAGGATTTCGGCACCCACCAGGAACTGGACAGGCAGAGAGTACTTCTCCCTGAGAGTCTCCAGGGGGAACCAACATTGCTGACACTTTGATTTTGGACTTCCGACTGTACAACCATGAGCGAATACATTTCTGCTGTTTTTAAGCCACCCAGTCACTGTGTGGCTTAAATTTTGTTTTGTTCTGTTTTTTGCTTTTTTGTTACGGCAACTCTAGGAAACTAATATTGTATCAAAGTAACATTTTAAACATTTAAATTAAATCATGTCATTTTCCTATGCAAAACCTTCCAGTGCCATCATATTGCACTCAAGTAAAATTCAAACCCCTTACTGGGCCCATCAGGCCCTGTGTACCCTGGTCTTGCCTTCCCACTCTGTTCATTGCATTCTTACTCCCCCAGCTCCATTCACCCCAGTAACACCTCCACTGTTCCCCAAATGCTCCAAGCCCGTTCCTGCCTTAGGACCTTCAGACCACTTGAACTACTGCCCCCACTTGAGATGCAGCTCCCTCAGATCCTCCCAAGGCTAGACCTTTCTCATCTCAGGATTCACATGCCCCTGCCCCAGGCACATTCTATCCCATCACCCTGTTCTATCTCTTCACAGCACTTGTTTACTTGATCCATTTATGATTAATGTCTGTTTCCCATGAGAGGAGATTGTTGTCAGCTTGTTCACTGATGAATCTCTAGGATGAAGAACAGTGTTAGGTACCTGGTACAATCAGTATTTGTTTAATGAGATAGTTCAATAAAGGTATTTTATTGAATTAACCTAACTCCAGACCCTAAGAAATTTACCAGATATGAAGGGAGGAAAGATTTGAGATTCTTCAATCTCCAACCCAGTTGTAAACCTCTGTTCAGGTGATACCTGGTCTAAGCCCAAAGCTCAGCTGGGCTCTGAAGCAAAGCAGAGTATCAAATCGTCTGTCAACATCCAGTTTCCACTATTGCAGCAGTCACAAAGATCAGTCAGTTCATCACAAAAGCAGAGAGGTGCTCACCCCCCACAGCAGCCCAAGGGCTGTCCACGTCTGCCTTCCACCCCTCTGTTGCCCTCCGTAGCCACAGCCTTGCCTACCTCTGCCAGCCTACACATTACCCCAGACTCATGCCTAAGTGAGCTCAGAGGACATCTCTTGGACCAGCAGGCATTTGTCACTTCCTCCTAGAGCCACCCAGTAACTTTCTGCCTGCCTTATGGACCGGACCCTCAAGCTGCTAACAATGCCCTCCCCAGCTTGAGGCTGCCAAGGAACCCAGCAGCACCGGGAGCTGCATCTTTTCCACCCCCAGAATCTCATGGACTGCAGACTCCCCACCACAGGCCTGAGCCTGGATGGCTTAATAGGTTCCATCAGTCAGCCCAGTCACAGGCTAGAGAAAGTTGGTGAGAGGAGCTGAAGGCAGAGGCCTTCCCTAAACAAAGTCCTTGGCACACAGGAACCTGCCAGGTATCCATGCCAAGGCATGGCCACAGTCCTCTTCTCTGAGCTGTTGGTCTGGCGATGGCTCTGCAGCTGTGTGACTGGCACAACAGATGGACTGAATGACAAGTGTCAGTTCTGGCCTTTGGCAAAACCATCAGATCCCAGTTGGCCCTACTTAAGCTTCTTTCCCCTTCCCTGAGCCCCCTATTACTGCACCTGGCTCCTTTGAGCCCTGGACACCAGGCATCCAAGACGCCCTCTGTCCCTCCAGCTCAGAGACCCCCAAGAGCCTGCGGCAGTACCGTCACCAGGGAGCTCTTAACAATATGTCAGTTTCCCATTCCCCGCCCCCAAGAGTCTAACTCCATTAGATTGGGGTGGAGCCTGCAGGCATTTTTTTTTTAACTCCTTTTACTATTTTTTTTAATGCAGCCCTGCCTCAGAGCTTAACTCCAGCTTCATGAACAAACTCCAATTTGTTTGGACTCCAGAAACTTCCTACTTCCCCCAAACCTTCCCTATACTGCTCCAGGCACCCTCCTTGACCATCAAAGGTCAGGATGGAGAGCAAACCGATACATCTCTAGAGCAGATCTGATTCGATGATCCCTCACCCTTGCTTCCCAGGAACTCGGGCACAGAAGAGTTTTCTCCCTTGTCACCAAGAAGCCCATCAAAGCTGCCCTTAGTTTCAGTGGTTCCACCAGACACTGAATGGACGCAGCCCTTCTGGACTTACCGAAACTTTGAAACGATGCACTTGCCAGGTTGGCTGAAGCTAGTGGCCCTCAGCAGTGGGTGATGCCTTTCAGCCAGTATCCTGAGCCCGAGACAGTTACCTCACAGGTTCTTCCCTTGGCTTGGCTGTAAAGCCAGGCAGCTGCGCGAGACCCTACCCAGAGTCCAGCAGAGTTTTCGGAACCAAAGAACCTGAGGACACCCGGGTCTCCCTGTGGGCCCTCCCTAAAACTAGTTCAGGCTTCATAAGCCTCCCTCCTTTGCCCCTTGGTAGCATTTTTCAGAAGTGTAATGAACTAATTACTGCATAATTACATGTTCATTATCTGTCTCCCACAGCAGGCTCTGAACAGGGCCACAAGCACAATGGCCATGCATGTCTTGCTCACCCCAGAACCTAGCAGGGGGCCTAGCACACAGTAAGTGTTCAATAAATATTTGTTGAACAAGGGAGCAAATGAAAGAATATCGATTAATTAAAAAATAGTTTTAATAAGACCATCTTTCCCACCCTGAATACTTTCAGGGACTGCTGGGTAGCGAAACCTCTAGGCAGACATATCTTGATTCAAACTTTTTGATCTGCCTTTGAACAGTCCACAAGTTCAAAAGGGCAACATTTGCCAAATGTGTGTGATTTTTTTTTTTGCTTGACAAAGAGATTCTTCACTTTACAAAAAAAAAAAAATCCCCTGAAAGGCATCTTTAAACAGTGCATTCCCTCCAGTGCCTATAGCCGTATTAAGAGCTCATTAATTATCTGCCAGGGAGGCTAGAACTAAGAGGCAAGTCATAAGGATGGTTGCCAGGGGAAGAAATGATGATAAATCAGCACTTAAATGAAAGTGTAAATCATGGGGGAAGTAGGGCCCGATTTACAGAAGTGTGATTTGTACACCACTTGTGGGCAACGTTATTATCAGGAAGCACATTTGGAAGGGGTGGAAACACTGTTGACTTGTAACCGGATTTCCGCCTTTACATGGCATTCCTTTCCCCTCCTTGGTCTTCTCTGAGCACCTTTTGCAGGTGTCTTTGGGCTGCTGTGCTTGGGCCTGGTGCGTGGGCCTGCCCTGCCACTACAGCTCACTGGCTAGCCCATCCAACTCTCCGGGCCCCTCAGAGTTGCAGATGTCACCTCCCAGCATGAGTGAAACAGATCTTATAAAGGTCCATTCCGCCTTCTGCCAGGGTGGTTGACAACCTGGAAGAGAAGAGGGTGCTGTCCAGGCATGTTGCTGGGAATGTAGGGGGTGCTCCCTACAGAAAGGACATTTACTGAGTTAGGCTAGTGAGTGTTGGCACGTGTGCCCATGCTTCAATGTACCCCTTATCCAGAACTGTAGAAATAAATAAAGAACACTCAGACGAGAACAAAGCAGAGATTACTATTGCAGGGCAGGCAGCCACCATCACTTGCATTTGGCAAGGCTCAAAGGCAGGAAAAACCTTATAGTGAAAAATAGTAAGACTTGAGCTTTGCTCTGATTGGAAGCTGTTGGCCTCAGGAAGCTGTGGGTGAGCTAAAGAAGCAGGGCGTCCTTTGTGACTGGTCAGAGGAGCAGATTTGACTTTCTCTGTTTGGTCCTAAGTTGTAAATGGGCAAAATTAGGGAAGCTGGCAGTCATTGATCAAAAGGTGAGGTTCTATTCTTGTATTCTATATTGTTAAATGTGATTTGGCCATTATCACTGTCCTTTTGCATATTCAGTCCTTCACTAGAATGGCACTGCCTCTGTAAGTCCCATGATCCGAACAGGGTTTTCTACATGGAAGCAAACTGGTTCTCTCCAAGGCAGCAGCCAGATCTGTGTTTCTGCCCATGGCACATTTCCAGGTACCTTGAAGAGTCAGCTGGCTCCACCCCTCCTCCCAGCTGTTCCCTGCTTTCCTGGGCTAGGTCTGTGCCCACCAGGGCTGCTGTAGAAGACAGTCATCTCTCTCTCCATTCTGTCCCTCTCTGTGCTTGCATGGCGCCTGGCTTTTCCCTCTCATGGGTGAGGCTTATTGTCCTTGGTTGGTGATGCATCCACGCCCCCTCTCAGCTCTGACTCCTTCAAGGCCTTGAAAGCAGAACTGGGTCTCAGTTATCATCACAGCCTCAGAGCCTAGCATAGCACCTGGCCCACAGAAACTGTATGACGAATGTCTCAGAAATAATTCAATGACTGGATTAGTTTTACTGCCAGCCATTCATGACATGGAAAGGAGAGGGCAAGAAAATAATGAAAACAACAAACAAGGGGCAATTACAGAAGATCAAGAATTTTAGAATATTCTATAGGAATGTCCCTAGTCTTCATGAAACATAAATGGGCCCTCTTCCTGTCCCTTCTCTGCCTCCCATTCTTGAATGATTCTAGATAAGATTTCTTCTCTTTTCTTCTTCATATGTTCCCAGCTTTAGGGCCTTGTGTTTTTCTTTCATACCCATACATGCCAGTTGCACTGTAGGAGATGAGGCAGGATCTCAAAAATGCATCAGTAATGTGATTTCACAATGGGTGGCAGTGGGAAGGGATGGGTATTTTGAACAACTATGGCCTAAGCTGTCAATGGATAGGTTCATAGAAGAATCCATTAAGGAAAACTCCACCTTGGCCACCCTAGTCTGGGGGAAATGTACTGTTCCCTATCTGATGTAAAATAACAACTACAATGACAATTCAAACATCAGCACTGTGTGATATAGGAGGTAATGTGTCTGTTAGGGCCTGGCTACCCTGAGGCTCTTGTGAGAAAAACCAGTGAGAAACGGCTAAGCAAAATTCTATTTACCCATGTCACAGAGTGTGTGTCTTTATAGTTGAGATTATCTAATTAAGTCAGGTGAGAGCCTCTATCTTGATCTATCTGAACCAAATACTTGAAGGAAAATCAAAGCTTTGGTTCCCCAAAATTGTCAGCACTCCAGTGTTTCACTATTTGTAAATACAGCGATGGCCAGCACCTCTCCCATGACAGAACGGAGAGGAGGTGCCCTCTTCCCCACTCCCCTGACTCAGTCTGTTAACTGCACTTGTACATGTCTACTATGCAATGAGGCCTTACAAGATTGGGAAATGCCTTCTGAAGCATCAAACAGAGATTAAATTGTCTTGCCTGTAGTTGTAATGTTAATTTAAATTACAGTTCTTTGAAAACTGGCATTGGATTACCAGTCCTCAAAGGACATGAAATTTTGTCTAAGGACCATGCTTTATGAACCAGAATGTGTGATTAATGCCATCATTTTTTTTTCCTGGGTCTTTCTAGATGCACAAGACTCTTTATTTCCTTAACAAATTTATTGAATATAAAAACCACCATTTGCTTTGGAAAGGAACATTACAGTTTTCAAGCATTTCTACATGTTTTCCCATCTGATACCAGTGTATCAGAAATGCAGATAAGAGGATGTAGCCATGGCATCAGTCCCCCAGCCTTCTGCTCTTACATAGACTTTGCTGCTTTGTTTGGGAGGACATCCTCAGTTCACCCAAGACCACTTTGCCCAGTTGGGTGGAGAGCTAGAAGTGTCTTCGGAATTTACATTCCCCCTTCCCACCCCAGCCCTTAGCCAGTGATTGAGGCGCAGGGGTGTGACAGGCCCAGGCCCCTTGCTAGGAGGCATAGCCCACACTCCATAATTCTCCTGCAGGATCAGTCCAGAGCTTCCCTCTGCAGGACCTCACCTGTGCCCACAGCCCTGCTCTGCGGCCTCCCCCTCCCCTCCTGCTCCCCCACTCCCTCCCCACAGGGAGCACTTCCTTAGTCACTGGGAACCTGGATGCACATGACAGGGGCTACTCCTGAAGAATCTGACCTAGAATTCAGCGATAATTTTCAACCTTCCACAAAATGGACTCAGACAAGTAAGTGACTTGTCCAAGATAACATAAGCCAGCCCAGAATCCAGGTCTTTTCATTAACCAGCCATTCAGTCGATATTTCTTAAGCACCTACCACCCTGTTCACATCGGGGAATAGTGAGACAAATACACTAAGGTGTCTACTTCCTTTCAGATACACAGGCTCCTGAGAAAAACACCCAAAACAAGATGTTTTTAGATGGCAGTATTTTCCAGTGGAAAGGGGGAGTGAACAGGTATTCTTTACATGTTTTTAGCATGATTTTTGTCATGATTCCACAATCAAAAAGAGCAAGGACTTTTCCTGAGCACAACACAACATGGGCATTGTCTCAGGTCTAACCACTTGCTTTCCCTACCCGCTGGGGTCCCAAGTTCAAGCAACTGCTGGGGAAAGAGATGGATGGAGAGGGATGTATTGGGGCGGAGGGACTTAACAGAACC
Source organism: Manis pentadactyla (assembly GCF_030020395.1). Taxonomy (NCBI): domain Eukaryota; kingdom Metazoa; phylum Chordata; class Mammalia; order Pholidota; family Manidae; genus Manis; species Manis pentadactyla. The sequence goes on along the minus strand of NC_080033.1, from coordinate 67,090,849 downwards.
CAAGCTGCAGAACTAGAGGAAGAAAGTGGCTGGGCCCAGGAAGGATCCCACGCTCGGAGGTAGCAGCTCTGCCCTCAGTCGCCATCCCTTCTGACACAGCCCTGGAAAACTGCCCTCGGTGCCTCAGGTGCCAGCTTCCTGGGAGAGATCTGAGCCCACCCTCCCGTGTCACCCACCACAACACCCAGCGGTGACTCTGAGGCATCACCAGGAGCTGGTGGTCCAGCGCTCTGAACTGTATTCCTGAGCCGGGCCCAATTCTGATGAGACTCAAGGAGGTGAAGTTACTCACTCAGGTCCATGCAACCCAGTAAGAGGCAAAGCGCGGATCTGAACCCAGGCACGCCCGACTCCAAAGCCCACACCTGGAGAATAACTAATGAGAAAAAGGAAAGGAAAACAGTGTTCTCATGAACACTCATCCTCCCAGCAAAATAAGCCACACTGATAAGTTAGGCTGAGTGGATGCCTAAACACACAGGGAAATGAAAGTCTTGCTCAGAAATTAAAAAACAAAATAAGCCTTATATCACAAAGAAATAGTCCAGAAAGAAGGAGAAAAGTCTAAAAATGAGATGGAGCATAAAATAACATAAATGTTCTAAAACTCTAAAGATGAGTCTGCTAGGGAGGAGATGCTAATGACAGAAGATGCTGGAAGTCATTTGTGTGTGCTTACTTTTATCTTCATAACTTCATTGCAGTCCCTATCGCAATCCTGTATCATTTGCCTTAAAAAAATAAAAAGTAGACCTTGAAAAGGCAAGAAAAGTGTTAAGTAGTAGTTTCCTAGTGCCTCAAATCATTGTTTCCATCAGGATTTTTCTAGAAACTACAGTAGCAAAATAAGACAAATAGTTATTTTTTCCTTCCAGACAAACAGGGGAAAAATAGGAGAATGCTAGAAATTGTAAAGAAGTTCATCTAGCCTCGTCTGGCAGAGGAGATCTTTGATCAATCCAACTTGAGGTTAAATCCTACAAGAGCACATGGTAAAGAAGAGCAAGCAGTCCCAAACATACCTGGGAAATGATACCGTAAACTGATGGCTGAAGCTAAAGTTTCTTTCTGGGAAAGACCCAACCAGGATCTAACCATTCTCCAAGCACAGAAGATAGGCTCTCTCTTGGGAGGGCACCCTGCGGGGAATCCTAAGACATTCCTCCTTTGATGTCTCCTACCCCCTAGAAATCTCTGTCCTCAGATCCACAGAGGGGAATCTGTAATTTTCACTTGGCTTCCTCTCAGGGTTTGAAAGCCCATTTAAAATGCAAAGAGAGCCTGGGAGGGAAACAAAGCTTGCAGCAAGGCCACTAAAATCTTCTCTGTACATACTTCCTCACTAGTATGACCTTGGGCAATTCTTGCCTATAAAAAAATATGGTGATGGTCAAGCTCTCTTCTCCAAGAATATGTGGAAGCACCTGGCATATAGGAGATGCTCGTAACACTATGTTCTTTCTCCTGTAGTTGAGAAAGAAAAGTGAGAAACAAAGGGAAATGCTAAGAGCCAGGTAACCTTATAAAACAAATCATACATATACACTCCTGAGATTTGAATGTTTGGCAAAAATTTCCTTAGGGATTGGGAATTTTAAAATTCTCTATTGGTAGCTGTTACATACATTTAACTCTCAGGGAATGTGTAGATGAGGTCAAGCTACAAAGAGAAGCTGAGAACTGGCTGCATTCCTCAGAGCCCAGAACCTGGAGAGATGCTCACAGCACAAGGAAGTAGAAGCTAAAGCCCTCCTAGTCTGATTAACAGCAGATGTTATACTTCAGTCAAACCAGAATTCTCTGGAGGACTTGTTAAAAAAAACACAGTGCTAAGCTTCAACCAAGGCTTTTTGATTTATAGATCTGAAATGGAACCCAAGTATTTGCTTTGCTGACTATTCTGATAGTAATACTGCTGGTCCAGGGACCACACATCAAGAATCACTGTCCTATATACTTTCATTTAATAGCCTTATGAGAAATTTTCAACCTAGAGTTAAACATGACCCTGGTCGAGCCATTCCCCTCTTGGTGCCCCTGCCCTTGAGCATTGCGCTAGACGACCCCTATGAGGCCTTCCTATTCTGACATTCTCTGACCTTGCAAGTCTAGCCAGTTCAGTGCATTTGCTGCCTAGTTCTGGGCTGGGAATGGGGGAGACTAGACATACAGAAGTGATTGAATGACAAGGAGAATCTCCAGAATACAGAAAGAGCAAATATTGCATTTTTTCCCCCACTGTCATAATTTTCTTCCATACTCCGAAGTACTCTCCTGACTTCAATTAAGCTTGCCCTGGGCTCCTGAGCTTGGCAGATTATTTAAAATAAAGAATGAGCTGTTCGGCCAGGTAAAGTTTTCCTAAAAGTCCTCTCCCCTGTAAGGAAATCTCTGCCCCAAAAGGCTGTGATTCTGTGACTCAACAGTGACCTCTGGTGTCTATTTTGGTGAATTCCAGGCCCAGGTAACAGCTCCTCAGGCTCTTGAAGACCCCAGCAACTAAAGAAGGTACCTAAATTCCTATACTTAGGAATATCCTACAGCTCAACCATACTACCTGTAACCCAATATTTCTCTTGGTTGGATGCCAAAACCATTAAAACCTTTGACTCCCATTCTAAATTTCTATTCGTTGACCCATTTGAAAGGATACAATACTTAGGAGGCTGACAACCCCACTGTGGTTGACGCATCTTAACTAATATTCATATTTAAACCCTTTGGTTAAAGGAATGCATCAAAGCATTTGGCAGGGGAAAAAAATACAGCCTAACTTTGCTTCCAACCATTGGATCTAAGCAAATAAATAAGTCATTTTTATTTCCAGTTTAACATAACAAGAATATTTTTACATGATAATTTGCTTTTAAAAATTCTAGCTGTGAAGTTTAATAACAGTACATGAAGCTGCCTGTCATTTCATATTTATGTTCCAATCCCAATTTTGACAGTTCCCATGGGCTCTGGACCACTTGGCTAGAGATATTCCAGACCATGTTTTCATGCTAACAAGTAGAAAACCCAGCCCCAGAGCTAGGAAAGAATAAAGAACTTTAAACAGAGCTTTGGATATGGGATTGGCTCGCCTGTTCCCCTTTCTTACTAAAGCGCAAGTTTACAACTTAGAGAAATGTTCAACCAAGCCCTCAATTCCAGTTTCTTTAATATATAGTCCTAGGTGCCCTTTCAAAGCAAACAGTTTCAGGAAAGGCTCTTCTCTCACAGGACTGGCTAATGGCAACAGCAGCTGGTATTGATTGAGTGTTTACTCTGTGCTGGGCACCATGCCCAGAGCAGTATATGCAGATGGCTTAATGTCCACAGCACCAGGCAGGCAGAGCTATTCATATCCCACCCCATAGATGAGGAAACTGGGGCTTAGTCAGATGAAGCAGGGCCTTTGCTCAAGATCCCACATTGGCATGGGTTGGGGCTGAGGTCTGAACCCAGTCTGATTCCAGACCAGGGATCTCCACCCAGTCAAACCCTTCAAAGCCCAGCTTCAGTGTTTTCTCCTCCTGCCCTGCTTTTCCCAGCACAGACACACCCACACCAGCTCCTTCCAAGTGATAGCAATGCCTCTTGCCAGGAAAATGTCCCCTGCCTTGTCACTACCCCTCCAAAGACTACCCTTGCTTTAACATGAATGTAAGCTCCTTACAGGCAGGACCCATCTAATTTGTAGCGGGGCACAGAACATTGCAAGCAGTCAGCAGTCAGCATGCTTTTGCTAAAAGAACAAATGAATAAATGGACCTTGAGAAATGCTGTTCTGCTCCTGGGTTCGGGGAGGGGGCTAATCCTACTGAAGGGAGTGGGCAGTAAGGAGAGGATGAGGAAATGGAGCACTGCAAGGACACCTACAGAATCACTCAGAAGGGGGCTCTGTATCCAAGGATATCACTAAAAACTGGTGCATTCCCACCACTGAACAGGACAACTTCAAGTCAGAGTCAGGCATTGCGCATGGAGCTGAAGCAGAAAGGGCCTCTGTACCCTCCTTTTCTGGCCCCTGTTGTGGGATACTTAGGTGATCTGTAGCACTCCCCACTTTCCCCTAGCATGGAATTTACCACCACCCCCATTGCCTTATCACTGTCTGCTTGTCTATTCCTCTCTAGACTGTGGACTCTCTGAAAGCCTGGGCTGTTTATTTGGTTCCGTGCGAAATTCTGCACAGTTCACACAGTGCCTGACACCTGGCAGGGGCTCAGAAATATTTCTGAATCATTCACACTTTAATTTAAGCAGCAACTACAAAGTAGTAGTAAGGGAGAAAGTTGTGTCAAATCCAGAGTGATAGCCAGAGCTCCTCATTTTTGTACTGAAAGGGTGATGTATATGTGTATATATTTTGTAGATGCTAATTGTTGACAACATGATTTGGTGACTCAACAAATTGGAACTGACGCCATCAACCTGTTCGCTCCATTTACAATCTTTCATCATCAATGCAAGAGACTCTGTCAGCTAAGCAGGGCCAGCTTCCCTTGTGAGGCAAACCTCTTGTTTCCTGTTAGTGATGAGCATTACAAGTAAATAGACTGGCTTACCACATTAAAATGCATCCAGAAAACCAGCAAAAATCACAAGCTAATGTAGGAAAATAAGAGTAAGGAGAGGGCGGACTCAAGCCAATGCACATTTACTGAGCTAAAGTTTCACTAGCTAGTTTCTCTACCATCAGCCTTACTGCATCCCGCCCTCCACAGAACACCCAGAGTGGTCTTTCCAAAATGCCCATCAGCTCACATCACCTCCCTGTTTAACATTTCTTGGTAGTTTCTCCATTTTTCTCCTTATCATCCCAGACCCTCGGACACCTGGGCCTTGCCTACTTCTCTAACCCAAAACTGCCCATGTCTCCTTACTCCACACTGTACTACACACACACACACACACACACACACACACACACACACACACGAGCACGCACTGCACTCCAGAAGTATCACGGTACCCATGAGACTGCAGAGTCTCTTCCAACAGGACCTTTGCACATCTGACCCCTCTTGCCCCTCTTTCTGGAACACTTTCTCTGCCCTTTCACCTACCTAATTTGCTTAAGAACTATCTCAACTGTTTTACTGCATCCAGAGACATTTCCCTGATGTAGTAGTTTGAATGGCGGACCCTCAAAAGATATATTCAAATCCTAACCCCCAGAACCTGTGAATGTGACCTCATTTGGAAAGAGTCTCTGCAGATGTAATTAAGTTACAGTTCTCGAGGTGACACCATCCTGGATTGTCTGGGTGGGCCCTAAACCCAGTACCAAGTACCCCTGACACACACAGTACCCTGACACATGGACACATGGTGAAGAGAGGAGTCCGTGAAGACAGAAGCAGAGGTCGGAGCGATACAGCCACAGCCAAGGACCACCCAGAGCCAGCAGAAGGGGGAAAAGGCGAGGGAGGGTTCTCCCCTGGAGCTTGCGGGGGAGTATGACCCTGCCAGCACCTTGATTTCAGACTTCTGGCCTCTAGAATTATGGGAGGATAAGTTTCTCTTGTTTCAAGCCCCCCCACCATTTGTGGTAATTGGTCAGAGCAGCCCCAGGAAACTCATACAGCCAACCTCCCGTCAGGCGCTCCTGGCTCTGCCCTTCCCCTCTCCCCCACCCTGTGCACACACCTATTTTTGTGCTTTTTCATGTGGTTTTGCATTTACTATGTGACTTTGCTGCCTTCCACACTAGGCCCTAATCCACTGGAAGGTAGGGATTTTGTCTTCTGTGACCTTCTGCTAGGTTCCAGCATCTCCTTGAAGGGAACACACAGCTGTTACCAGGGTAAGGGCAAAATGACAAAGAATCAAACTTGCTCTTGAAAATCCTTAAATTTCCCACAAACATCTTCTGAGGACGAGCCTATCAGTTCCTCTCATACTCCCCTGTTCAAAGCTTCTCTTGGCCCTCAACTAATTTCTCCATTTCCCAGTTGACACAAGCTATCACCACCCACTTAGCAGGCCACCTGAATCATGCATCTCTAGTCTTCATCAAAGGGTGGCAAGCCTATGTTCAGAAATAATTTCCAGCCTGCATTGACTATTTCAGGCTTGAGCACATCTATTACCTGTGGGCCCACCTTCATTGAGGGAAATGGTGGACCAAATCTAGCATTTAAGTGATTTTTCTCTTTTTTCATTGCATACCACTCTAAGGACATACACACAACCCTACATGAAGTATTAAATGAACAAATGGGAGAATAAGTGTGCCTCTATCCCAACCTCTTGCTAAAGCACACAAAGTAAACATAGTAACTAAGGCTTTGTCCTTGACTGTTAGGTGTTTACAGTCTAGGTGAGCCTAATAATACTTGCTAATCCTGGCTGCCTCCCAACCAGATCTTTTTGGTTTGGGATTTTTGTTTTAAAAGTACAGTTATCTGAATATATATGTGCCACAAATTTTTCAAAGGAAAGTGGGTTTCACTTTACTTGATTTTCAAAATAAAAATTTGTCAATAACAGACCATGAGGTCCCTGTTTGCCAGTGAGCTGGCAGGTAGAGACAATGGTAAATGACAGGAACAATGGGGCACTGTTGGTGGGAATGTAAATGGTACAGTCACTCTGGAAAAGCCTGGCAGTTCCTCAAAATGTTACAGATAGAGTCACCATATGACCCAGGCACTCCGCTCCAGGGTATATATCCAAAAGAATTGGAAACAGATATTTAAACAAATACTTGTACACAAATATTCAAAGCAGTATTATTCACAATAGCCAAATGGCAGAAACAACCCAAATGCCCATTAACTGAACAATGGATAAACAACATGTGATATATACATAAATGTAATAATATTCAGCAATAAGGAGGAATGCAGTATTGATACATGCTACAATGTGGATGACACTCAAAAACATGATACTAAGTGAAAGAAACCAATCACAAAGTCCACAGAGTGTAGATTCCATGTATGTGAAATGTCCAAATAGGCAAACCCAGGGACAGAAAGTAGATTAATGGAAGCTGTGCCCTGGGGATATGGGGTAGCTGAAGGGAAATGAGATGTCAGTCAGTTTGGATTGCTGTAACAAAAATACCATGAACTAGTTGGCTTAAAAAACAGTCATTGTTTCTCAGAGTTCTGGAGACTGGAAGTCTAAGCTCAGGGTGCCAGCCTGGTCCGGTGCCCGGTGAGGGCCCTCTTCTGCTTATGTCCTCACAGGGCCTCCCTGGTGATGGCCAGCTGAGAGAGCGCAGCGCAAGTTTTAGTCTCTTTCTCTTCTTATAATGACACTAATCCCATCATGGAGGTTCCACTTCCATGATCTCCTCTAAACCCGATCACCTCCCAAAGGCCCGTCTCCAAATAACCATCACACTGCGGGGTACAAGGCTTCAACTTATGAACCCTAGGGGGGCAGCAGGGGACACATTCAGTTCATAACACAGGGAGTGACTGCTAATGGGTTCAGGGCTTATTTTTGGTGTGATAAAGAAATGTTCTAAAATCGATTGTGGTGATGGATCAACAGCCCTGTGAATATACTAAGAGCCACTGAATTGTACATTTCCAATGAGTAAATTATATAGTGTATGACTTATATGTCAATAAAATTGTTACAAAGAAAGAAAGGAAGAGAGGGAGGGAGGAAAGAAACCATGGAGGAAGGGATCACAACCTCAAAAAGATCAGCAACTAATATATCATAGAGAAAAATGTTATCCTGTAAGAGATTCAAAGCCTGTATCAACACCACAAAGCAGTTGTAGGAGAAAACTTTGTATCAAATTCAGGACAACTAGAGTTCCCATTTTATAAAAAAGGTGAGCTGTTAATCATATGGCAGCACCGTTCTAAATGCTCTGGCACACTTAGCAAACTGATACAATGTCATTTATATCACTTAAGCCTCCAGGACCCTATGCAGTAGACAATATAGTTTCTATTTTACAGATGAAGAAACTGAGGCACAGAGAAGTTAAGTTGCTTGTTCACCATCACTAACTGGTCAGTGGTAGAAGCCAAGCCTGACCCCAGAGCCCAATGCTCAGCTGGATAGACAAGACGCCCCCATATGAAAAGATGAGGAGCATAATCTAAGGACAGAGAGAATGGCCAGGACAGTCCATATCCTCGCAGTTCCCTAAAGGAAAAGTGCAGAGAAGGTTTTAAAAGACTTGGGAGGGAAGAGAATTTCCAGATACCTGGATGTTGGAAAGGGGAACTGAGTTTGTGTATCTCTGGGAACTGGACAAACAGCAGCAGAAAAAAATGAAGTCCATTAGGGATGTGTGTGAACCCTCATGGGAGACTTTCCAAGTTTAAATTAAGTTGGCTTTGCCAACTGCACGGGTTAATGAATCTGGCTTTGGCTGTGCCAAGAAACATTTGGGAAGAACAATTCACATTTATTTTCAGATCTAGAACAAATTTGATTAGACTGCAAGATCTGCCTCAAATACAGTGTCTTTCTACCAGAAAACACAACTGAAATATCTAGATCATGGTTTCTCAACATGTGTTCCAAAGAACATTGGTGCTGCCTGGTGCTAAGAGGAGATAGGGTAGAGAGGAGAGCATTCCTTGCTAAATAAATTTTGTGAATGTTTTAATAAAACAGAATTATGGGATTTTTACTGAGGATGTCTCAGAGCCTCTACTGTGCTAATATGCACTGAGAGTCTAGTGGAGAGTACAGTAGATTGCAATGTTCTCTAAATTAGAGGATCTGGAACCACATTCTCATAACATACAGTGGGGTCTCACAGAACTCATTCTAGTTTTTACAAATGTGTATTCTCTCCTTCTAGGCCTTTGCCTGCTTCCCTTCTTTCCTTATTACCTGCCAAACTCTTGTGCCATTTCTCCCAAAAGTCTTCCCTAGACTCTCCATACTGACTTAGGGTCTCTGGCTTTATGTTCCCTAGATACCCTCTGCTCCACTATCATGATATCCAACATGCTTTATTGTTCTCACCTACTTCATCTGCTTTTCTTTATAATCCATGTAGTAAAATCATAATTAATTTTATGTGTCAACTTGACAGGGCTAAGAGGTTCCCAAATAGCTGGTAAAACATTATTTCTGGGTATTTCTATGAGGGAGTTTCCAGAAGAGATTAGCATTTTAACTGGTGAACTAAGCAAAGCAAATGACCCTACCCAGTGTGGACAGCATGATGCAGCCCACTGAGGGCCCCAAGAGAACAAAAATGGAGTGGAGGAGTGAATTCGCTCTCTGTTGAGCTGGGATATCCACCTTCTCCTGCCCCCCAATATCTGCTCAGGACTTATGCCATTAGTCTCCTGATTCTCAGGACTTCAGACTCAGACTGATTTAAACCTCTGGCTTTCCAGTTTATAGGCAGCAAATTATGGGTCTTCTCAATCTTCACAACCATGTGAGTCAATTCCTGTAATATATGTATCTATATATATCCTAGTGGTTCTGTTTCACTGGAGCCCTCTGACTAATACAATAACAAGGAGCCACATCCGTCCCAATTATCATGAGATTCCCAAGGGTCTAGCACTCTGCCTGGCCCATAGTGGATGCTCAATAAAATAGTGGTTAAATGAATAAATGAATTGCAATCTACCACCTTATGATCTCCACTGCCCTCTGGAGGCCCATAAAAGCTGTCTCTACTAGCAATGCCAATCACTGCTTGCTCTGCCCACAGACCCCCTCACAGCCCTACTGCCTATAGGGCTGTTTTCATACTGCAGGGCCCTGCTTCTATCCCTAAATGTAACTGATTCAACAAGGCTGGAGCAACTGACCCAAAAATGTCTAATCTAGATGCTCTATAAAGATGAGCTGGACCAGTCAGATTCCCTCTGTTTCAGGAACTGGAAATAAGACACATAGAAGAAGTTACCAATTGGTGGTACAAAGTGCATAAAGAACATTCATGGTGTAAACAAGAGCAGCCAGATGGCCAAGGCAAGCTCAAGTTATGGACTCAAAACTCTTGAGAGAAGGGAATCGAGTACAGGTACGGTGAGAAATAGAGATGGAGAAACAAGGCAGAGAATGCAAATCTGAGAGGAACCACCCTTCAGATACTGTCCTTGAAATCTCCTGTATGCTCTTTCCATATAGTATCCATTACCTATTTAAATATAAATTTAAATTAGTTAAAATTTAAAATTCACAATTGCACTGCCACATTTCAAGTGTTTGAGAGTCGAGTGTGGCTAACAGCCACCATATTGGACAGTGCAGAAGAACCTTTCCATCATCCCAGAAAGTTCTATTGCACGGCCCTGTCCTGTATCTTTATAGTAAAGCTCACTTACCTTGAACAATGTAAGTGCAATGTAAGAGTTTCTCATTTCTTGTAACCAAAGAATCAACCAGAATGCCCATTACATAATTCAGCCCTTAATTCATTTAACATCAAATTTGTATTGCTGTACAAGGTATCTTTTGAGTAGTGGGGATATATTAGCAAACTGAACAGTTCCCAGCCCTGGTGGGTCTTCAGTGATAACCTTCCAAACGTTAGCAGGTCGTGCCTCATACCACTGAGTCTCCTCTTGTTTGGGCCAAATGCAGTCCCAGTTTCTTTAGCCAGGCCTCACGTGACGTGGATCCCAGGACCTCCACTGTTTGGGTTCTTCTCTGCAAATCGTTCAGGTTATCAACAGCCCTCTTAAAACTTGGAATCCATAACTGCATATAATATCCTGAAGAGTGAGTACAGAATTCAATGGACTATTATCCCACTTGCTCCAAAAACTGAATTTCCATTAATTCAGCTTGAGAATGAATCTCTAAGGAGCTAGTCACACCGCATGGCTGGTTTGACTTAGTGAGTAGACAAATCAACAATGTTTTAAAGTTCTTTTTAATAGAAACTGCTCTTCAGCTTGTCCATCCCAAACTTTACTTATACAACTGATGTGTAAACCAAAATGCAAATTTTTACATTTATCCCTGTTAAACTTTGCTTTCCCTCCAAGTCAGCATCAATCCTCTAATTTTGCACGATGTTGGAGGCACCGTGTGAACCCCTGGCATGTATATGCCTGGCACATGGTTAGTGCTTATTAAAAGGTCACCATTGTAATGATTTCTTTTAGTTGGATCTTTCTTTTTTTTTTTTTCAGGGATGATGTCATAACTTGAACTCTATTCACTTTAACACGTTCTATAGGGCTACTGCTATGGAGCATGGGGGTCCCACTTTAGGCCAGAAGAATCAGAAAGATGGAAGAAATTTGACCCCTGCCCTCCTGGAGCTCACTGTGGGATGGGAGGAGAACACAACACACATTCAAAAAAGCTTGAAGTGAGAAGCAAGTTATGTGTGGTGTGACTGGTGGGTGGGTACATGGTAGCTAACAGCATAGACCTGGACCTAAATGACTTACGTTTGAATTAAGGCACTGTCTCCCAGCTTTGTGGCCTTTGGCAAGTGGCTTAATACTTCTGACCCTTGATTCCTCATCTGTAAAATGGGAACCACCACAGATCCTTCCTCATGGTACTGTGATAAAGATTCAGTGAGATAACAGGGGTCAAACAAACAAAAGTCAGGTTCCATTTTTCAGTGTTCCACTGTTGACAGCTTTTAAGCTGACAGGTCTTCCTCCCCTTCTCCCCCAGATCTAACTAAGCAAGCTGCTGAAAGCCCATACACTCCCTCCTTTGGCACCCCTCCCTGGACTCCCCACCCGCAATAAAAACCCCAAACCAATCTCCTTTCCGTGTTCCCTCAAGCCATTTTCAGATCAGCTTGGGATGACTGCCCTGCTCACCCCAAAATTTCTCATTATATAAATAATAAACTTTTTCATAATAAACCTCTTGGTTTGTGTGGTGTCACTAGTCTTGACATCTGAACCAAATTTTGGGTGGGAATCCATTCTGCCTCAACACATAGCCACATTATTAATTAAACAGTATACTGCCTTGTGCACTGTAGGCATTAATGGCAACAATGACACATGTAAGGTGATGTCACCTTATTCAGTCAAGCCAACAGGAAAGCAATCCCTTTTCTGACAATTATATAAAACTGTGTTTCTCAAACTGAGGCACACATACCCCTAAGGGCCTCTTGAGGTGTGCCAAGGTATGTGAATCCAATGTATGTAAATTTTATACCACACACACACACACACACACACACTTGGTTGGAGGAACATGGTACATTAAAATTAACAGAAAAATATTATGGAGTAGAAGGCAAATTACCAAGAATTTTTTTTTTTTCAAGAGTATTTTTAAGAACAAACAACCTCCCAAAGAATTTCAGGTTTACAAGAGACACTTGAGCTGCTCCCTCAGAATGCCCAGCACCTCTTTCCTCTCCTCTGTCCTTAGTTTCTCCTATAGAAAAGTTAGTTAACAGCAGATTTCAAAATGACGTCTCAGAAGCCACGGCTGACGTCTCAAATGACGTCTCAGAAGCCTCCTACATGGAGGAGACTGTGTGAACAGCACCAAGGGCCCAGGCCTCCCCGCTCTGAGCAGACCGAGTGATGCCCACGCAGAAGGGCCTGGCTCAGAGGCCTCACCTCATTCACTCCTTGCGCTGGTCCTTTTCTGGTTGGAGCCCTCACATCCCAGAAAAGAGCTGTGGCTCTGACTGGGTGAGGCTGGGTGAGGATGATCACAATAGAAACAGAACACGTAACAGATCACATAGGTGATCTGGGATTTGGTAGCAGTGATGGTGTAACTGTCCTGGTTCCTGAGTTGGCTACATAGTGAGTACATTAGTCTGCTCAGGCTACCATAATAAAACACCATAGGTTAGATGTCTTGAACAATAGAAATCTATTTCTTACAGTCCTAGAGGCTGGGAAGACCAAGGTCAAGGTGAAGGCTGATTTGGTTTCTGCTAAGAGCTCTCTTCCTGGCTTGCAGACGGCCACCTGCTTGCTGCATCCTCACATGATGAAGAGAGAAAGAGAAAGATGGAGACAGAGAGACCATGAGAGAGTGACAGAGCACACTGTGGTGTCTGTTCCTGTAAGGACACTAATCCTGTCAGATCAAGGCCCCACCTTATGATCTCATTTAATCTTAATTACCTCATTTTGGCCATGTCTCTAAATACAGTCACACTGTGGGTTATGGCTTCAACAGATGAACTTGGGGGACAGAATTCAGTCCATAGCACTGAGGAAGGGCCCCAAGAGGTGCTTTAAGTGATATTTATTGGGCCGGGAGAAGAGAAATATTCTGACATCCTCATTGATACAAACTGCTCAATCTAATCATACCTGACACAAATTCAAACCTAAGCAACATTTCAAAAGAAAACATATTGGGAAGATGAATGCCTGAATGAATTATTGATATTAGTGACCAAGGAGAATAATCTAGCCAGTTAAACTGAGAAACCTAAATCGGGTCTAAGGCTTTACCTAACGCAGCATTATCTGCTCTTGTGTACATCATTTCTATCAGCCGCATAACTTTTTCATCCAGACAAGTAACCCTAGTCTTTAAAGCCCTAGGACCACTGCAAAGGGAACAGATATACTCTGACCCAAAAAGGGGGTTCTCTTATTCCATCTTAATTTCTCCTTCCCAACAAGTATAAAACAGAGAAGCAAAGATTCCCTCTGCAATCCCTTTCTCCCCTGCTCTCACTTCCTTCTCGTCAGCAAACATCGAGAGAAATGATCAGGTCCACCACTACGTCTCATCACTCAGACACAAAGGTAGCTATCTGCTTCCTTCTGCTCCCTGAAATATGAGCAGAAGAGATAATAGAGATGTTTCTTGCTTCTTTTTTTTCTTTTGGCTCGAGCTAAATTTGATGCTTATGCACCACAGCTATCCTTAGCCTACGATTCTGACATTACAATCCACAGCAACTTCCTGACTGCCCAGGGAGACTTTCCTGTCTCCAAAACATCAATCTTAATGTTTGTTCTTATTTCAATAATTATTTTATATATATACCTTTCAATGTCATACACCTTAAATGATTTTTTGAAGTAAGAAGAGTATAAGGAATAAAAAGATTATTCTATATATACTTGTATATACACATACATGTATATGTATATAATATATAATTGTATATAATAAAGAATACTATGCTTAATAATAATAGTTACCCTTTACTGTGTCTTGTATGAACAGGCCCTCTGCTGTGTGCTTTATACACATACTTTCATCCAATCCCTTCACAGTCCTGTCCCTTATTGTCCATAGAAGAGGATGACCCCCTATGAGAGCCTAATAGCAAGTCTAAGTCAGAATTTCCAGGTCAAGGTCAGGATTTGGGGCAAAAATTGTTTGCAGAGGGAAGTGAGAGACACTGAGTCCAGGAGCACTTATTGACGCACCAGATGCTTAGGACAGATACAGATGTTGGAGCAAGGTGAGAACGTGGTAGCATGCTGAGCTCTCATGTGGCCAGGATGCAGATGGAGACAAACATCCATTTACTTGGCAAGCATTTATTGAACATTTCTCTGCTGAAGGGGTTTAGGGTTGAACAGAGACTATTACAGCTCTCTACTACATAAAATAGAATGGAACACTACAGGTAAACTGTATGGAGATTTGGAATCTCTTCAGCTTTGGGGGAAATAACACATGGGGAATCAAGTAATTCAACAAGTATTGATTGGAGTGCACAGTATTCAATAGGTCCTCTGCCCATCAGTGGGATATAAAGATGAATGAGACACAGCCACATCAGCCCTCACTATCTAGCAAAGATAGAGTAAGCGCAAGGGAAGACTTCCTAGAGGAAGAGGCATCAAAAGTGATTCTTATACACCTGGGTTTATAACAACTTTATTCCCAACAACCAAAAGATGGAAGTAACCCAACTGTCAATAAAGATGAATGGATAAACAAAATATAGCATATACTTGCAGTGGAATATTACTCAGCTATGAAAAAAGAAAGAAATTCTAACACTGCTATAACATGGATGAACCATGAGGGCATTATGCCAAATCAAATAAGCCAGGTTCAAAAAGACAAATACTATTTAATTTCACTTACATGAGGTACCTCATATAAGTAGAAATGGTGGTTGTCAGATCTGGGGGAAGTGGGAAATGGG
Source organism: Manis pentadactyla (assembly GCF_030020395.1). Classification (NCBI taxonomy): domain Eukaryota; kingdom Metazoa; phylum Chordata; class Mammalia; order Pholidota; family Manidae; genus Manis; species Manis pentadactyla. Next base: position 67,075,839 of record NC_080033.1, on the reverse strand, counting down.
GAGATGTGCTCAATGGGTGTGGAGTTTCAGTTTTACAAGAGGAAAAGGGCTCTGTGAAAATAGATGGTGGTGATGGCTGCACAACAAAGTGAATGTACTTAATGCCAGTGGACTGTACACTTAAAAATGTTTTAAAATGAAAAAGTTTTAAAAGTAAAAATAAGTGGCTAAAATGGTAAATTTGATGTTACATGCATATTTTACTAAAACTTTTTTAATTCAAAAAAATTTTAAAGTAAGCCCTAGTGATCATGTCATATGTGGACTCATTGAAGACAGAAGCAGGGAGACATACATAAAAATAAAAATTAAGAATGACCACAGTTTAAGCAAACAGTCAGAAGCAAGAGATCTGAGGGTGCCCTGCAATTACTCACGCAGCCCTCAGTGCCTACTGAGCTCCATGGTCAGACTCTGAATTTTATGTGGAAGCTCTTGAGGAAGAAGTGGTCCCTGGTGGGCCTTGCTAAAGAAAAGCCAAGTGAAGGGAATTTTAGTTTAGAGGCAGGGAAGTATCTAGGCCACCTTTTATGGTGGTCACCTAAGAATCAGGGGCTCTTGCCCAAATCTCCCTTTGCCTTTTTGCACCAACCACCTTAAGACTGGCAACTCAGGCCACTCTCAACAAAGTACCATAACCCACTAACTATATCACTTAACACAAGTATAGAGAAAGTATCAGCAGAAAGGAGAGAAGGTCCCCACCTCCTCACTCATGGTTCATGGAAAGGTCTTAATTTCCTAAGTTATAAGGACCCACTTTTTAGGTTTTTGTGGCCTGTGAACCTTGTCCGGGTTCTGAGACAGCCTAGGTGCAGGTAGTTTATTTTGGAGGCAATCCCAGGTGATTGAAGGAAGTAAGGAACCAGGGAAAGGAAGAAGATCAATAAGGGTGCATAATTGGTGTTCCGGCTGTTGGCCAAAGCTCTCAATTTCCAGGGAGCTCCAGGGGTGAGGACAGACTGCTTCCCAGAACTGTCCACTTGAAGGACAAGGGGCTGGGACATTCATTCAGACCCCAAACCCTGTCGATTAAGATTGACCTCAGGCACATCAACTCTCTGACATTTCCAGGGAGGCTTTCCAGGAACCAAGCAGATTTGACAGACTCAGAAAAAGCCTGAAGGCAGAAAGCAGAAAGGAACTCTGTACCTCTGTGCTTCAGATACGATGCCACCAGGTAAAGCTGATAGCAATAGAACTGTCCTCCACACCTGTGGCTGAAACCAAGTGTGGCAAGAGATGTGGGGCACCAAAAATTCCAGCTGTGTGGATCTTCGAGGTCCTGGGAAAACTCAAAGAAGGAGGGTTGCCACTGAAAATTCCATATGCCTATTTCCTTTCGTGATATATGGGTTCATTGTGCCCCTCTTCCCATAAACACCTAAGAACGTGAGATTTTCTCACTGCTTTGGTACTTGGCCCCTCCCTTGTGTCCAGATGAGTACCAAAATATACAGATTCTACGTCCAAGAGAAGAAATATATTTTTAATATTTCACACTTTGGAAGGACAGATTACCTCCAGCAAGCAATTTTAATAATTTAATAAATGAAGAAATACTGAAGGGAGAGAAGCTGTAATATTGCTTCATCCTGGGGTAATTTTATCTCCAGACCTGCAACACTTTTGAAGGAGCCCAAAATAACCCCAATTCTTCCTGGAACTACATGCATGGGCTGCAGCAGCCACGGAGGCCCGCCACCCAGAGCTCCCTTCGCAGGACTGACGTGAGGAGCACGGGAGCTGAAAGCCTCCGACTGGCTGCATCCCAGGGCTCAAGCCAAGGCCAGCATCTGCCTGGGCAGCTCCTAGTCCACGACTGCACGCAGCAGCAGTGCTGGGGCCCAACAGTTTCTATCTAAGTTGATCCTATAATGAGTAATCTCTGCTCAGAAGCTCCACATCCACACAGCTCAGTTTCTCGGATTTACTCTATTTACTGCGGCTCTTCTTACCCAATCCTCCTCCCTTCCACCTCTCCTTCCACAGGTATCAGAGCCCCTCTGTGCTCTGAAGGCCTTTAGGTGACAAAACTGGGCCTGAGAAATGGAGTACACCCTGCCCAGTCTCTCGCAGCAAATCCAGGCTAGAGCTGGAAACAGAATGCACATATCTCCAAGCTCCTAGCACAGTGCTCCACCAGTTACATAGCCAAACATCATATACAAATAGACTCAGTAGTGGTCTCTCTAGGTGCTCAGACAGCGAATTCTATGCCTTCACATTTTCTGTACCATTTTCTGCACTATAAAGTTGAGAAGACACTTGCTTCACACCAGCTCCCAGGGATTTGGTGAAGAGGAATAAAATATTTCTTTTAGCTAGAAGAAAAACCATTAAAAAAATACAGAATTATGCAATCGGTTTTCACTTATCAGTGACAAATGGATGGGCACACTGGCACAGATACACAGGCTAGAGCTTCCATGACTGCCAGACAGCATCCAGACACCGAAAACAGAGAGACAGGAGCAAAGGAGCTAGGACAGAGCCCCAGATAAGCCCCAGGGACAGTGGCCAGGCCAGTCTGGGTCAGCCCTCTTAAAATATGCTTTTCCAAACAGAAAAAGGGCATACGCAAGCTCTCCACAGATATATGGCTCTTAAGCATATGAAGAGATAGATACTCAAGCTCACTCAAAATTATAGCAATACAAAATTAAACTAACAATGAGATAGCATTATAAATTTAAATTAGTAGAGATTGATTCACAGCATGGGTGGAGGTAGGTAGAAAAATTCCCTTAGTGCAGATGTAAATTGTTGACATTTTTCCAAAGGACAGTTTGACAATTTCTACTAAAAGCTAAGGAGACTCACTGCTTGTGCCCTGCCCTATTTTAACTCATTCTTTCAACCTCTTCACTCACTCTCCCCTGGATTCCAGTTCCCAGGAGCTCTGCCTCCGGCATTTGTTCCACTCAATCGTTTGGCTCTCTCCATTACACAAGTCTGGGTGGAGGTAATTCTTTGAGTCCTGAGGGTGGTGGAGGGGAACAGGGTAAGAGGCCCTGACTAAGGTCCGAATCTGGAATGGAGTTTAGAAAAGCAAACATTCCGAAGACTAACTTTCTGTTAGTATATCTGCTTAGCCAGTGTCTTCCCCCAACTCTGCACTGATTCCCCCTTCTGTTACACTATGGGGAGCTAGGATAGGGAATAGGGTGTGAGGACTTGATCTCCAGTCATATGACATTGATGATAATTTGATCTCATAAAGCAGAGGAGAAACCAAGCTATCCATTTAATGCCAAGATGCCAAGCAAGCCTGGATTAAGGTTGCCAGGAAGAAAATAACTTATTGTTTTATTGAGTTATGCACTTTTCTGTTTATTCATTTATCTGAAATTCTAATTTAACTGGGTTTCCTATATTTTATCTGGCAACTCTAGCCTGGCTCTATCTGGGCACTTTTCAGTGCTCATGAATTGGGATCTCTACATCGCAAGGAGGTAAGGTTGCTGGAAGAGTTCTCTAGCCACTCTCTCCTAACTGGAGACAGCAATTTTATTGGCAGGTTCAACTCCTTTTACACTTCTCCCATAATTCTTAAGTGAGTGGGAGACTTCTGGAGAAGGGAGAAAGCAGTTTGGATTTTGAGAGTATTGTAAAGTACTACAATAAGAAGAAAAGCATTTTTATTTGTATACAGCTCTTTCAAAATGCCCTGCTTTAAGCTAATCTTGAGATATTTCACTGTCTGCTCAGGACATATCATGAAATCATGACAGTGTTCTAAGATTTGTCAAACAAGACTACTGATATTTCTTCCTGATGTTTCTCTTTGGATTCTAAGGAGGTCAAGAATATACTCCAGTAACAAAATTATGATCCTTCCCTCTTTCTTCTCCCTATTCTATCATCCGCCCTTCATCCTTACCTGGTCAAAGAAAATGTTTCTCTCCTCCAAGCCAAGTCATTGGCTCTTACCTCCCTCAGGGCTCTATTCCTATTCAGTCTTGTGCCACAGTGTGTGTGATTGATAAATTCCCACTATTTAGACTGGGGCCCTGAGGGGAAGGATATGCTGCCTGGAGGGCCATGGCCCTAGACCTGCACATGGAAAGCCTTCCACAAATGTTTTCTGAATGAGTCCTGTGTAGATTTCTCCTAAACCTAAAAAGAGACCCCAGCTGGACTCCGACTTGACTCTATTCAACTATGATTGGAACTAAAAATGAAATGGCGTCAGTTTGCTCAAGAATCCCTGCCAAGACTTGCAGCGACAAAAACTACTGACAACACTCTCTACAGTGCTCTCTCAAAAGACTTCCTTTGCCCTGTGAATGTACTGGTGCTTTTGAAATGGATGCAAGCCCTTCCATGCCTGCTGGGTTTCATTCTATAATCCACCACAGCCATTAATGCAGAAAAAAAGAATCTCGTATGGTGCCACTTTAGCCACTTTATTATTCAGGCCCCCAGGAGGTGGGGCCTCCAACCTCTCAGACAGGAGAGGAATAAAGACCTTTTCAAACTCTGTGCAGAGTTGTGGAAGCCCAGGGCAAGAACACTACCAGTTATGACCAAGTGCAAGTTCCCAGAACAGTTCAGAATGAGACGCCTCTTGCGAGAGCCTTTGGTGGGGAAGAGTGGAAGCACACAGAGGGTACCACACTCATCCCTGCTGAGGTTCCAGGCCTAGCCAAGACCCCATACGCTAGTGACAGTCTCCAGTGATCCCTGAAGGTATTCCCAAGCCAGGCTATCCAGACCTCATGGTCTCCAAATCACATCCATCATGCCTAGGTGGGTTGCCTTCTCTTCCTTCTGAGAAAGAGGCAGTGGCTAGGTGGTCCTGAGGAGAGAAGGCTTCTACCTATAAGATCCACCATTCTCACTATCTATTCCAGTGTCTTTCCAAAATTCTACTCACACTCAGGAACCTAGCATGAAAAAAGAGCCTCCTTTCAGCAGTGGACACAGGTGATTTGTCTGCCCTATATCCACCTCCTGTCATTTTGATGCTGTCAGTCAGGGTCCCCTAAATCGCTGCCCTAAGAGATGGGAAGAGTCCCAGACCAGGCCAAACAGAATCTCCCACACGTTTGGCAACAGTGGCTCATCCAAAGAGAGAGCATAAGTGGGCTGCCCAGCTCTTCCCTGGCACTGATTCACAGACACTGCATACAAACAGGCTCTCTCCTGCCGGGGTGGCTGAACAAGGAGGATGGGAATCTGGGCTGTAAGCAGGGACTTGCTTGCAAAGGGAAGCCAAATAAGGTAAAGATGATGAGAAATGTGGAGATATACCAATCCTGTGTTCCAGGAGCCTGACCTTAGTTCTTCTTTGATCTTGTAAACTGCTCTAGTGTCTGTTCCATCTTTTGCTTAAGATAGTTGAGTTCGGGTTTTTACAGCTTTCAACAAAGAGTAGAGAAATAATCAGTATACACCTTGTTTTTCTTTCCAGCTAAGATAGACACCTGAGGAAACACGGCCCCTCTTATTCATTGCAGGTAAAGGCGTCGGGACAGAAGGAAGAAGGATACACCAAGCTGCAGACTCACACATCGCTGAGCATCCCGAGGGAAGCCGTTCTGAATGATAAAATAATAACCCTTATTATTAGCAATGCTAACTAATGTTTTTGAGCTTGTAGAGGCCAAAAGTAGGCTGTCCAAGATGTACCATTGGGACATGCAGATTTTTTCAGAGCTGGAAACGATTAAGGCCAAAAAGACTCCAGAAGAAATTTTGACCTTCCCCTCTTATTGCCTAAAAATAATTTAGATAGAGCACCAGCTCTAGGAAGAGACTTGTCACCTTAGATAACTATGTTATAATGTAAATAGGTGTGGTACACTGGGAGATACGTGTTAAAATTCCTCTCATGCCCCATTGTGTCTGTGTGGCCAAGCAAATATTTGTTTACCGCATTTACTATTTATATTCCTGTGAATTCTCACCCTTTTCCTTTGAAGTCCCAGACCCCCTACCCCCTTCTCCCTGACTGTCCTTGGAATCCATATCTATGGATTCCCCATACATACATAATTAAACTTCTGTTTTTCCTCCTGTTAATCTGTCTCTTGTCAATTTGATTCCTAGACCAGCTGGAAGAATCTCAAGGGGCAGAGGAAATTTCTTCCTCCCTAACAGGCTCTAGCCATGGCCAGGTGAAGGTGACCCCATCCTCATAGTACAAGCCAGTTGATGAGAGGTAGAGCTTTGACTAAAGTGAGCCAAACAGCAAGGAAGAGCTCAACTGAAATATCAGGCAGCACTGGGGTACCAGGCTGCCACTTTGGGGTGTTGCAACCAAATGAAAGCAAATGAGCTGTCTAAGAACTCTGAGAGAAGAATGAAGTGGGCACTTCCTTACAGAGAGACAAAGGGAAGACAGGAAGGGAGTCCCGATCCCCTCTTCCCAGTGTCTAGTTACCAGCACCTCAATTCCCATCATGCGATTGAGGTAGATAATATTCTCCTCTACCTGCTTAACAACCTTCCTGTCTTATTTGAAGCACTCAGTTTGTTTCGTGGCCCGGTATAGCAGTATAAAAATGTTTTATTTCAACAGTTGGCACCTGAGACATTTTTATTCTAGTCTAGCCTAGTCTATTCATTTGCTCTTTTTAAGAACCCATATTTAGTAAGAAACATACTTGCTTTAGGGTAGAGAAAGTGAAATCCCAAACATGTATTATAGAGAGAAGAAAGAGAGAGGTAAACTTTACCGGAGAAGAAATTATCCAGAATTTTGGAGGAAGGCAGAGGTGAAAGAATGGGGACCAGACATGGTAGGAAGTTGGGTCCTGCAGAAAAGGGCACCAGTGAAATGCTCCCTGTGGTGGAATGGCCAAGAAAGTTTTAAGAACAGAGTGTTCTATCTATACTTTAATTTTTTTGTGTTTAAGACATGTCAACATCTTCTATATCTTCAATGTTTAATAAAGTGTGACAACACATATGGGTGAGCAAAAAAGAACAAAGAGGCTGAGTGCCATAGCCCCAGAGCACCAAAGAGAACAGCAGGGACATGAAAGGTGTGAGCTCATCAGCAACAGAACCTATACCTGGAAATAAGAAGACAGCCACCAGCCCTAGGCACACAGGCACAGAAACTTTACGGAAGACATTGCCTTTTTCACAGGATGTGGGATATACACCTTCAAACAATCTAAAATTAATTTAGAGGGTTTCAAAGGTCTTCTGCCTGTGCCCCTGTTACCTGACTCCAACACGGGACTGAATATGTTCACATGCCTGTGGACTGACAAGCTTTAGCTTTATAAGGGCAGGGCCATGTCTCACTCATCCCAGTGCCTGGCACAGTGCCTGTCGTGCCTTTTTTAAATTGATAACAAACTTCATTTCTCAGAACACTTTCAGATTTACAGAAAAATTGTGAAGATATTATAGAGAATTGCCATAAACTCCAGCTTCCCCTGTTATTAACATCTTCCATTAGTATGGTACATTTATCACACTTAATGAACCAATATTCATACATTATTAACTAAAAACCTTACTTTATTCAGATTACCTTGGTTGTTACCTAGTGTCCTGTTACAGTTCCAGGATCCAGCTAGGACTCCACGTGACACTCAGTCACCACGCCTTTTGGCTGTGACAGCTTTACAGAATCGCCTGCTTTGTGGTGACTTGGACAGTTTTGGGGAGCGCTGGTCAGATGTTTTATAGAATGCCTCACAGTTGCCATCTGCCTGATGTTTTTCTCACGAGTAGACAAGGGTGATGGGATTCAGGGAGGAAGGCTCCAGGGGTAAAGCGTTATTGTCATCACCTCATATCAAGGGTAGATGCAACATAAGTTATCCCTGTTGATTTTGTGGTTGTCAGATTTCTCACTGCAAAGTTACTCTTCTCTCCCTCCCCCATCTTTTCCATAGTTTATTCTTGAGAAGTAAAATATGCAGCCCCTGCTATGGGAATCGAGGGTTATACCCCACCTCCTTAAGGCACATTGTCTGTGTGAATTGTTTGGATTTCCCTGCCTTGTTCCCAAACTTAGGGGGAAAACATCCAGTTTCTCACTATCAAGTATGATGTAGGTATTGGTAAATACTCTTTATCAAGGTGAGGAAGTTCCCCTCTCTTCCTAGTTTACTGAACTTTTTATGTTACAGAGATGCATAACCAGGGGCCCCTTCAAGGGAGGATTTGTTGCCCAGCTACCTGCTCCATCAAGGTGTGCCTTGGCTGCGGAGAGCCCCCTTGCCCAAGGGCACATTCTTCCTGGGACGGCCCAAGTTCAGTGACTGATGGGGTGTGGTGTAAAGACCTAGCCATTCAGCCCAATGAGGGTCAGCTATGATGAATAGCATGTACCCGGGACTCCCCATGGAGTCAGACGAAGCTTTGCCAGGCCTGCGTCACACTTCAGCTTTTCCCTCAGCCCAACATTGTGTCTTCCTCCTCCCTTCCATAAGTGTCCATTTCTAATAAACATCCTGCACACTAAATTCTACCTCAGTGCCTAATTCCAAAAACACAACCCGAGACTCTCCTTTACAGACCAAACTCCTCTTCCATGCCACTTCATGAAAGACAAGGTGAATTTTTTTCCTACCAGACCATTAGCTTCATAAAAACCTTGGAAATAGAGGTAGAACAATAGGAAAGAATTCCTCTTGTCACTTGGTTATCACACGAGAGAGCTAAATTTGAATGCTTGGCCTGCAAAGTGTGTAGGCATTTGCTATCATTCAACAGAGAATCTTCCAAGGCTCCTTGTCTCAGTTGCAAGGTAATGCAGCCACATTAATAGAGATGCTGGGACTCTGAAATGGCCTGGCTTCTATTTCTAGACAAAGGAGAAATCCAAGTGGGCAGGTGTTACAAGCAAAAGGTCTCTTTCCAAAAGCAGCACCACTGCAGAAAGCACTAGACACAAAGCCAAAGAGCTAACTGGAGGGGTTACAAAGATGAAACTCAACTTGGAATCAGAGGGTTGTCACTAGAGACACTAGTTCAGGATCACATAAAACAGTGTTACCACCTAGAACAGCACTTGCATATAAAAGTAGATGTTCAATAAATATGTGCTGAATGAATTAATGAACGCTAATTTGGAGTGAGGAGTACTGGCTCCCGGTCCCAGCTTTGGACACAGTATATGACTGAGGGCCAACTATGAAATTGAAGGCTGTGTTTCATTTCCGTGTATTCAACTTCCAAGTTCTCTATACCTTGACACCTTATTGATTTAACTCCATAAATGAGAACTTTTTTGCATCTGTGCATGGCTGGCTATTTCACAGCAGCACTGCTGCTCAGACACATCCCATTTGTGAAGGTAAAGCAACGTTTGTGCAATTATATGAATAGTTTATTGCATTTTTTTCCCTTGCTAGGTTACAAAAATGAGCAGAGAAAAGAAAAATGGAAGTGCTGATACCCATGATAAGCAGAGGTCTCATTAACTCAGTACAGTTGAGACAAAGATAGAAATCATTAAGCCTGCGGGAAGTGGTAAGTCATTAGCCTCAATCAGGTGCTCATTGACTTCAAGCTGGTCAATGTGGTGCTGTGTTCTGAAGGGAAAGAACAATAGAAGAACATGTATGGAATGTAAGAATCATCAAATATCATGCCTAAAAGGCAAGGTGTGATCAGGAACATCAGAATGTTTTTCAACTCTCTGGTAACAGAACCCACATGTAATTCTTATTTAACTTTTATACATTTGACTTGGCACAAGTTTTCAAGAGAACATGATGTACAAAATCATGGGAATAACTAAATTAATGCATGGTCCACTCTTATGGATTTGTATATCTCACATTAGACAATAAATTCTGTGATATATACCAGTCTCTCCTACTTAGATATATTTTGCCATTTTGTTACAAAATATACAGGTCGGTGGATGTAGGTATATGTATGGATATGGGTATAAGTAGGGGTAGGGATAATAGTATTTGTACCCAGGTAGCAGACTCCTTTGGTCCATGAGGAAGGGTGTTTAAAAAACAAAAAAGAGGTAAATCTTTGAGGGACAGTGGGATAATGAAGAGAGAAAGGTGGAAGGGAAAATCCCTCTGCCCAATTCCTAAGCCTATAACAGAGGAAAACTGAATTAAATCCCTGAGTTTAAAATTTAACACTAACTTTAACTTGAAAATGAACTCAAGTAGCCCAAAAAATTTTGTAACCACTAACAGGTGGCTGTTTCTCTTTGTTCTCCCTATTTTCTAAGTCTCAGGGTCAGAGATAATGCAGAAAGCTGATTTTGCAGAACATAAGCCATCCTGCCCCAGAGTACTGAGGAGGAGCTGATAAGAGAAACAGAAAGCAATTAAATTAGCACAGGAATGTCTGCTTAGATCCTTGCAAGTTGCTACTTTATGTGTCAGTGAGCACGTGGCCTCTCCCCAAGAATCTCCCCTTTAAAGCCCTAACTGCTTCTGCCTCAGGAGCACAGTGGTTCTTTAAGGCATGAGCCCCCTGCCACTCCCTCATTTGCTGGCAAACTAATAAACTATTCCTCTCCTCAAAACCTGGTCATTATGTTTTGTGATTTGATTTTGGTAACAAGGACTGGTTTTTAGTAACAGTCCCTAGTCTCTAGGTCCAGTTCCCAGCCCTTTCCCTGATTTCAACCATTTCTCTTTCTTCAGAACTAGATCACCCTACTTCCTTTCTTCCCTTTTACCTCCAGGCCACTGTCCCTCCTATTAAGGCCTGAACCCAGCTGTCATAGGGTTATTTATTTTAAGTAGGACCCTGGTTCCCAATTACCCTACCTGGAGAAGTTCAAGCCTGGAAGACAAAGGGGGCTCAGGCTTTATCCCAGGCTCTCAAGTGAAACTGTATCTGAGGACAATGGGTAGAAGAGGACAGTGGCCTTATCACTTCTTCTTAATAAAAAGAATAGTATGTAGATATTTCAATATTTTCTTAACTACTGAAAACCCTTTTGTCATTATGCTCCAGTGTTTCACTGATGACATGAATGCATTTTGAAGAATGCACAGTAGGCCTTTTTCATTGCAAATTTAACATTCATAGTTTTGACAATTTGTGAGATATCCTAGAGGACTATGACATGTAGCAATTTATAATTTTGCTAAGGCACTAATTGGAAATCGCCCCCACTGTGAGCTGGTATGCAGGGAAATTGTCATTTATGGAGAGAATGAACAGTACCTGTATTTTTAATATTAGTTTGTTGCTCACTAATGCTTTTAATAAATCTAGGCAGGGTGGTCTTGAAAGTCACAGGATAAGCCAAAAGTCTACTGTATAGCTGTGTTAGAACTGTAGCAGGAAAAATGCATGTTGCCTCTCATAATGCAGATAATCTCATGGGGATGACTCTCCCTGACTACAGAGCCACTTGTGGGTGTCCAGAGTGGTCAAAACCAGGTAACCCATATCTGTTTTACATTCTGCCAAGGCATTGGGCATAATACTTAGCATAATAACCTAGCATTAGATTATTTATATTATATAAACATTGAGGTATTATTAAAAATATTGTGTCTACCAGTGTTGAGTACTGATACGCTTCTCCATCTGTGATAGACACTGTCACTGCCTGCACTGTCCATCCTCCATCTTTTTCTTGCTAACAGCTCCTCAATGCTGTCTATGTCAGTATTGGGTCCAGTCTGTACTTTATCTGCTCCCCTTATGTCTGAACCCTATTAATTCAATTCTGGCTGAAGGGTTGTAAGAGGAAGACATTTGGAGAACTTCCAGAAAAATTTTGCCTTTCTATAAAATGGACAGATGTAGCCAAAACCATTTCCACCCCACTTCCTTCCTTGAATATGGTCATGAGGTCTAGAGCTATGGCAGCCTCTTGCAACTATGAGGAAATAGACAACAGAGAAAGACCAGGAAAATTGCAGTGACAAAGGGTCCTGACATTTTCAAGCCACCAAACCAACACTACAAGGCATCTTTGTGTAAGAAAAATAAGTCTATTGTCCTCAAACCATTGTAAGTCAGGATATCTATTTCTGTGGCTAAACAAATATAGTGACACCATTCATAAAAAAGCACAAATTTTGAATACATGATTCTTAAAGACTCTCCAGTCCCACATTCTATAGTTATAGAAATTTAAGAAGCTCTTTGAGTGGTAAGCTCAATCCCTCAGGCCTACTTACTTTATCCTTCTACTTGGGGCCCACAGCTTCCATAGGAATTCTCCCTTCAATTTTTGTCATACTTCTTTCACTGGGTGTTCATACTCCAGGGTAAATAGACTTTTATTTATAATAAGTCATAATATCTCCTTCTGCCTCATCTTTGTTGTCACATCTCAGTTACCAGTGAAATATTTCAGGAGAGATGAATTCTAAGGAAGATTAGCAAAGGCTTTTAGAGGTTTTCTGAATCATTCTAGAAAGATTGTGTCAAAAACCCAGGGCAGCCTGAGGATTCAGAAAAAGGAACACAATGAGTGAGTATGAAGAAACAGGGCCTCTTCGTAGTTTCTTTGACAATGGAATTATTCATGTGCCATGGAATATTCAGCTAAGTGCACACTTTTCTAGGAGCTTAGCAACTAGGAAGGCATAAAGATGATGCTTCTGCCCAAAAGGCAATAAATTCAACTCAGTTATACTATATTTTGAAAGCACCTACCACAGGCCAGATTCTATGAGAGGAACAAGGGATGCAAAAAGAAATAATGCAAGGGCCATGCTTTGTGATGAGACATGTGCTCATCTTCCTTGGAGTTCCAATGTCTCTCCAGTGATTTTACCAAGCCAGATGCCGTTTACTGTACCTCCTACTGGGGGGCTGCGAGGGGAAGAACGGTAGATAGGCTTGTTAACTTACCGTTCATCCTCACTCTGTGCCATTCTACAAGCAGGATGCCCCAGTCTGGATGTCAACTTTTTACAAGTAACAATTGAAACTGTCAGTTATCTTGATGAGCAGGGCTCCAGTGAATGAACAGGATAATTGGGGGGTGATGTGTTAGTGAGCTAATTTTTTTCACCAGCAACTGGAACAAAACATTTTTCTGAGAATAATGCATTTGCTGTTATTATTTTATATGCACCAAAGAAATTCCAAATAATACAGAGTGAATTCCTCAGCTTTTAGGAAAAGCAGAGCATAGAGTCTCTTAGTTTTCAAGAAAACAGAGATTCAAGGACCCTATTTCTTTTTTTATGAGGTTTTTTGTTTTTTGTTTTTCTTGGTGGGGGGGAACTTGATTTTAAACAGAAAAACTCTGGTGCTTATTTTTCTTGGGAATTTCTATGCTTAAATACAGGGCAGCAGGACTATAAAAAGACCCCAGTGTTTAAGCCTCAAGGCAAAGATTATCTATGATATTGTCCTCTAACACTCTGGGTGGCTCATTATTAAGTGAACCAAAGTGTAATATCTGGTATCCTCTCCATCCCTCCTACTCTAAGACCCCTGCAACCTGCCCATACCTGACCATCCTTTAAAACCCAATTCAAATACTGAAATCCCCATGAGGCCTTCCCCACTGCCCCCTGCAGTACTAGTATTTCTTTTCTCCCAGTTCCATCCCTGTTCTGATTCTCATCTGGTCCTTCTCCAGCCATATTCTAATTGCTGTTTACCTTTCTGTCTTCCCTCTAGACAGTGGGGTCCTATTCACCTTTGTCCCCAAGGCCTTGTACAGTTCCTAGAACACAGAATATCATCAGTATGTGTTTGCTGAATAGGAAAAGAAAAGAATGAATATGGTAAGACTGGAACATTTTGGCAGCTGCTTAGTAACCAGAAGGCAAAAGAGCTCCATGGTAGAGCAAGTTGAAGGGCTCTGGCTCCTGGGACCCAGCAGAGGACAGCAGAGAGCTAAGGAGCAGAAACTAACTGCAAGGAAGAAAGTTTTCCTTAGATTGTCAATGGGACAGGCCATATTGCAGGCAGGAGGACAACTCCAGTGACACTAAAAATCAGGAACACATCATTGCCAAATGCCCTGGGATGCACAGGTAGGACGCTGAATCTGTCAGGGATATGTGCTGAGGCTAGGAAACGTAAGACACTCCTACAGAGGGTCCAAAATACTTTGGGTGGATTGTGTTTTGGGAAACAGAGCTTCCTCTTGAAGGTCCGCAGCCTCGTCCCAGAAGGGGATGTCTCTCAGCTGATACCGAGATCTTGGTACTTGGAAGGGAGTTAATGGACAAAGAGCAAATCTAAACATCTGCACAAGTTGCATCACTAATGGGAAGCTCTGACTTGGGAGAGAAATAAAGATGAGGTAGTGCAAAGGCCACTGAGGCAGGAGCTGAGCGGGGAGAGAAAGGCTGAACAAAAGGCAGCAATAAAGAGAAGGTTCCGCTGGTCAGCTCAGGAACCCCAAGAGCAGGGGCCTGAGTGGGAGCAGATAACACAGCTGTTTGAAGTAACCATTCCTCTCCCTTGTCCCACCGGAGGCCCAGACAAGCCACACCTCACCAGATTCTGCCACTCAGCACTAAACTAGATCCTCCCCTTTTAAATTAACTGCAAAAACCTCCCAGTTGTCCCAGTTACAACCTCACTGGTGGTCAACCAATCAACTGTCAACTGCCCCCTCACTGAACAATACCACTATGTAAGTCAAAGTTCAATTAGCCAAGAACAGATAATTTAAAATAAATAAACCCAAACCTACCCATACACACACTCACAGAGCTTTGGTATTAGATTGCACTTTGTGATTACAAAGCCCTACACTCGCGGTGCTGCCGGTGTGCTTCATGGACCAGCACCAGCACTATTACTGAAGAGGTCACTAAAATGCAGGTTCTCAGTCCCCACCCACAAACCTACTGAATCAGAATCTGCATTTTAAAGATCCCCAGGTGATTCAAAAGTCCGCTAAATTTGAGAAGTCCTTGCCCCCACCACCTGAGACCTGCTTACACCTCTGACATAATTTGGACCACTTCCCCTTTGACCATTATGTTCCAGCCATACCAACCTTCCTGCTCCTCAAATATGCCATGCTCATTCCCAACATAGGGTCTCTGTCCTCTCTGTTCCTTCTGTCTGCAATCATGGATGGATTTTCTCGACATGAAGATACTGACTTAAATGTTAATTCCTCAGAGAGGCCTTCCCTCCGCACTCAATCCAAACGAAATACCTGCATACCCTCAAGAACATTACGCAGTGTTACTTCCATGCACAGTGCCGTGGTGGCCTTCCTTGAGCATACATCAGAATCACCTGGAGAACTTGTCAAAACACAAATTCCCATGCCCATTCCCCCCGAATTTCTGATTCAGTGCATCCAGTGTGGATCTGAGAATCTGAATTTCTAGCAAGCTCCTAGGTTTCACGGACACTGTTAATCTGGGACCACCCTTTGAGCCCACCCATCATCGGCACTGTCTCACTATCTGATGATATTTTTCCTAATCACTCCTCTGTAGAGTTGTCTACACTGCACCTGAGAACCCTTCCCATGAGAGGAGGGAGTCTGTAGTTTTGTTTACCTGGTATCTCCAGTGCATGATACACAGTAGGTGCTCCCCAATAGTCGTTGAATAAAGAATGGTTTTATTAGTAACCAATTATTTTCATTATGGATTTTGCATCTTTGGTGTTGGCTTACTATAACTTAGCAACAAGTTTGCATTCATTTCTGGGCATATGTGCAATCAGCCATGAGAAATTTGTATTCAGTAGCCATAGTTTAACTTACAAAAATGTAAGCTGCACACAATTGAGAGCTGACTGTATTTTATCTATATCTATCTGTTATTGACAGTATATTTTTATGCAGTTGACTTGATTATTTAGTATCCTACTTGAGGACAGAGACTTCATCCAATCCCATACCAAAGAAACAGCCCCTTCTTTTCCACAATATGAGTTCAGTGGTACTCTTTAACTTTAACATCCTTTCCACACAAAACTAAAAGAGGAAAAATAAACAATTTGACATATTTGTACAGCCATTCTTTCATACTCTGGTAAAATATCATCTCTCAAACATCAGAATTAAGTACATCATCATAAGGTTTAACTGATCATTATGAATACATGTCAGTAACAGCCAGCTTCCTTTTATTGTTCATAAGACTATATTTTATTATCAATCTGTTTAAGTGTGCCTTCAAGGAACCTTATTGTGGATAAAATGAGTTCCTGTGGCCAGGATTCTCACCTGGCCCTGGTTGACTAGCCCACTGCACACCTGTGGGCAATCTGACTCTATAAAAAGAGCCCTGAGAGATGGGCTTCCCCTGACTGCCCCTTTAAGAGACTATTAGATGCACTGACATAGATGACATTGAGTATCTGAAAAGGCTGCTTCACACAAGCCAAGTCTGGGACCTAAATCAAATACAACATCAAGTTGATAAAGTCAATATGAAGATTTTTTTTTTGAGAGGGCATCTCTCATATTTATTGATCAAATGGTTGTTAACAACAATAAAATTCTGTATAGGGTACTCAATGCACAATCATTAATCAACCCCAAGCCTAATTCTCAACAGTCTTCAATCTTCTGAAGCATAACGAACAAGTTCTTACATGGTGAACAAATTCTTACATAGTGAATAAGTTCTTACATGGTGAACAGTACAAGGGCAGTCATATCACAGAAACTTTCGGTTTTGATCACGCATTATGAACTATAAACAATCAGGTCAGATATGAATATTTGTTTGATTTTTATACTTGATTTATATGTGAATCCCACATTTCTCCCTTATTATTATTATTATTATTTTAAAATAAAATGCTGAAGTGGTAGGTATATGCAAGATAAAGGTAGAAAACATAGTTTAGTGCTGTAAGAGGGCAAATGTAGATGATCAGGTGTGTGCCTGTAGACTAAGTATTAATCCAAGCTAGACAAGGGCAACAAAACATCCACAGATGCAGAAGATTTCTCTCAAAACAGGTGGGGGTGAGATTCTAAGCCTCACCTCTGCTGATCCCCAGTTTCTCACCTGATGGCCGCCCTGTGACTGTGCCTGTCTTAGGTTGTTCCTCCCTTGAGGAATCTTACCTGTCTCTGGCTAACCAGTCATCTTCCGGGGCCATACAGGGAGTCAATCTGAAGATTTTTAAGATCCACTTTTCTTTTGTATCTCTATTAATTATGACACATATTGGCTCAATTCCACATTGAAGGGACTTACAATGAATGTTACTCTTAAATAAAATGACTCCATTTTCAATATAAGAAAAAAATATATATGTTTTGGTTCAGGGACCTACAAAGAGTGTTAAGTCTGGCTTTTGACCCATAATTCCTTTTTCTATGTGGGACCTGTTTGCTCATCTGAGAAAAGCACTTGATTAATTCTTTGGGTTATTTTTGGCCTTTTCTATACTTGGTAACAATCTTATGAAACAGGCAGAGCAGGTATTCTCAATTACTGCTACTTTATTTTATGGTTAAGAAATTCAGGTTCAGAGAGCTCAAGAGACTTGCCACAGGTTCCACAGCCATGGGGTGGTACAGCCAGCACCCCATTGTGCTGCTCACAGAAAGGATCTAGAGGAAGAAAAATCTTGGCATTGCACCTGCAGGCCATCAGCACCTCAGACTGGCCTCTCCCCTACTTTTCTTCCATTGGGCAGTGCTCTCTGACCCATCATTTCTGACCAGTTAGCATGGGACTTTGCCTGCTTTCACACACAACTCACTCTCAGTTGCTATGGCTCATTCTCTTTACTTTCAGCAGCCACAAAAGATTCTTCTTCCAAACTTGATGATCCTGGTAACTTCAGCTTCCACTGAAAATAATCAAAGCTCTGGTAGTATGTGTAGAAGAAACAAAATTTCAGGCCTTAATTGAATATTCTCTGTGTTAGTATGTTCATTCATTTGTGATGGGATGGTCTTTCTTTTTCTTCTCCCTAGCCCAGTCCCAACTTTATCCTCCTTCTAGGGCATGGCAAAAATTAAATCCAGGTACCAGAAGGGAAATTAGAAATACGATTGAACATGGAAGAAAAGAGACCCTACTGTAACCAACAATGGCAACGTGAAATGTCTAGTTGTTGGGATCGAAAGCTGCCACCATTACCACTACCACCAACACTAATTCTGGGGTCAAATGGAACTGAATGGTTAATAAGGTGCTGTAGAGGCCAAGGAAAAGAAACAGCTTTCTGGGAAGAGGAGAAAATGGGGATTGGAGAGCTTAGGGATGGGAGGAAGAAGAGAAAGAGGGTAGAGAGGAGAGGCCTGAGGCTGGGTATGTGGGATGCACCCAAAAGCCAAGTTTGAAGAACCCAGAAGCGGTGAGAGCCTGGGAGTCCAAAAGCTGAAGACAGGAGAGGAGGGCCCCCAAAACCTGTTTCTGCCTCTGGCCTCTGTTCGACTTGAAGATTAAGGATCATTTTGAGTGTTCTTTTGGACTCTTTGTGCCTAATTACCAAATACTAACTGTTAAATAATGGACTGGACCACCTCTCCTCCCACAAAGGAGGTTATGGATCCAATCATGTTATAAGTATTTCTGAGCATAGACCATGAACCATGTACTTGGACAGGAATGCATGATGAAGATGAATAATAATACTTGGCCTTTCCTCAAGAAACACAGTCCCAGAGACTCTTTAAGGATAGTGACATTTAAATTTTTTAATGAATAAATATTATTATCTCAGATATTTTCAATAAACACACCAATGTTTCATTAATTCAATGTGTATCCATGGCAGTTGCAATCAAACTGTAGACTAAAAACATAAACATGCAACTTAGAGCAAAACTTTTGAGAACCCTGACCACCATCCCTTCTGAGCACTAAATAATAACTAATATTTAGATAATATTTTTCACATACCTCATTTCTTATTTTGCATTCATGATAGTAAGAATATCTATAAAGTAGATACTGCTATTACTATCCCCATTTCACAGAAGAAACAGGTTAAAAATTTAATAAACTTGAATTTAGTGTTTTTTCTTTCTCCTAAACAATCAACAAAACCCACTGAGGCATCATCCTCTCTAAAGAAAGAGTAGCAGACAACGATATAACAAAATCTTTGTTTTGATTAGTTTGGACACTCTTATAATGTTTGACATCTGCTTTCTCAATCTTAGGCAAAAGGCCATTCTATTTGCCAATTCAAATCTGTTCCCACTGAATATTTTCTATTATTTTAAGCCAACAACAAAATTGCAAATAAGGCACTAATAATACACAAGTAAACTTTGAGAATTTAATATCACAACTGAATTCAGGTATTCCTTGAGGAAAAAGTAAACTATGAACAGGGAGCTTTGAGACTTTATTAAATGCTGTGTTTTCTTATAATGTTTTCTTTGTATTCAAGAAGATGAAGATAATTTCAATGAAAACATGATTTTTTTTAGAATTACAACTATTTTTTTCTTTTTTAAAACCCTAATGGTGTTTATTCCTCATAAAATTCACATTGACATACCATATTAATTGCTGGAGAATGTTCCCTATAGAGCTACTCGGGAAGTATTCCCAGAACAACTGGGATTTGAAGCTCTGTAGTAATTCACCTGAGTTTCTCTTCTACCAAAGCTGCTCTCTAAAAACATAATAAAACAATGGGAAAAAATTCCATAACTGTGTATTCAAAAGCAATGGGAGGGAAAAGGAAAAGAGTAGTGGATGTGAAAGGGGGAGGCAGAATAAAAGGGGGAAGGGGAAGAGAAGGCAGAGCTGGGAGGACACCGAAAAGGTAGGAAGAGGGAAGGGAGACTTTCCTTGGCTCATGGTCTAATCCTGGCTCTTCCCATCCTTAGGCCACATACCCACCACTCACACGCACACCCCAAACACACTCACACACGCACACACCACACACATAACATCCCTTTCACTACATATTCCTGCTTTGACAGTTGCCTTAGCCCCACACATCTTGCACAGGATGTAGAAACTGGCAACATCTCAATGATCCAAGCAATTCCTTTCAAGAACAAAAAATTATGTCCATAAATACATCAATAATTTTAAAACTGTTTTAAAATTAAAAGATTCTCAGAATTGAAACCATTTTCAAAAATAGTCTCATGAGAGATTAATACTTAAGTTGCTTTCTACATTCAGTAATCTACTATTCTTCCACTGGCTTTTTTATAACAAATAAAACATACTTGCTGGGTGGATGGATAGATGATACACAGAATGGGAATTCTAAATCATTAAACAGCACAACCACAACCAGAATTTGCTTTCCATGCTCTCTTGCACACCTATCTTCTCCCGTGCACTCCATACCTCCTTGGGAATGTGGCTTAGACACCAAATTTTATCTTTGGGGAATATTTTCATGGTTGCCAAGGAAAACAGCATAAAATATTCTACAATGGGACTGTTGCATACATATTCACATGTGTACATATACATGCGAAAGTGTGCACACAGACTCACACACGCCAATCCCAGGTATACGGAAACTATACCCATATCCCTCTCACTCTCCAATGTATAAAGGGATATTCTGAGATTTGGATTATAGCTTCTGCCTCCTCAGTAGAACCATATTGTATTCCTGGATGAGCTGTCAAGTATCCTGAAGACACTGTTTAAATTCACATTTGGTCCTATGTCTCAGTTTAAACCAAGAGAGAGGATGGCCCACTCTCGCCGCTGATATGCTGCTTATCTGCTGCTCCCTCCTCAGTTCTCAGTGTTTCTGAAATGCCGGTGCTACAGGCAAAGCACTCTGATTAGGAGTCAGCCTGCCTCTGAGCAAATGCTGCCACCTGGACCCTGAAGGCCTCTTAGCTCTAGCCCAGGGCTGAGGGGCCCGTTGGAAAGTCCCAGACAGATAGAAGAAACTGCTGCAGAGAACTGGGCTCCCAAAAGACAGCCAGACCTATTTGGAAATGTGAGCCAGTACTGAGAGGTGCCTTTTGTGGGGGGAACATGTTCAGGCACTCTCATCCTTTCTAAGTCCCCACTTTTCATTATAAAGAAAAGTATTATTTTATATTCTTAACAGTAAAAAGATAAGTAAAATTTTGTCTTTTTTTTTTCTTATTTCACTTTGCATTACCTAATTAGTATGGGGCTATATTCATGTTGTAAAAGACTCAAACATCCAAAATTATATAATTTAAAGCATGAATAATCTCTTTCCCTACTACTTGCTCAGTGCCCTTCATATCATTTCTGCAAGATTTTCTAACACATATGAATACTTCTTTTTAACACAAAGGGCATCAGGCTCTACTACTCATCCTATGATTGGCTTTCTCCACTTTAGCAACACATCTTAGAGATCATATCATGTCTAAACATATACTCTACCTCTTTTTTTTTTAAAGACTGGGGTTTTTTTAGGGCAGTTTCAGGTTTGCAACAAAATTTAGAGAGAGGTGCAGATTTCCTGTAAGCCCCTGCCTCCCACACACGCCCAGCCTCTCCCAATACCAATTATCACTGACCAGAATGTTACACTTTTTACCAAGGATGAAACTACATTGAACATGATAATAACCCAAAGTCCATGGTTTACCTTAAGATATATTCTTGGTCTTCTACGTTCTATGGGTTTGAACAAATGTGTAATGACATATATCCATAATTATACAATATCATGCAGCATATTTTAAATGCCCTGAATATCCTTTGTGTTCTGTCTATTCATCTCTCTCCCCCACCCTCTAATCTGCAGCTACTGACCTTTTCCCTGTCTCCATAGCTTTGCCTTTTCCAGAATGTCATATATTTGGAATCATAACAGTATGTAGCTCTGTCAGATTGGCTTCTTTCACTTAGTAATATGCATATATGGTTCCTCCATGTCTTTTCATGTCTTGCTAGCTCATTTCTTTTTAGCACTGAATAGTTTTCCATTGTCTGGATGTACCATAGTTCATGTTTCCATTCACCTAATAAAGGGCATTTTGGTTGCGTCCAAGTTTAAGCAATTATGAATAAAACTGATATAAACATCCTTGTGCAAGTTTCTGTTTAGACAAAAGTTTTCAACTCCAAGGAGAATGCCTGCTGGATTGTAAGTATGTTTAGTTTTAAAAGAAACCTCCAAACTCTCTTCTAAAAAGGCTGTATAATTCTGCAATCCCAACAGCAATGTCTGGGAGTTCCTATTGTTCCACATCCTCACCAGCATTTGGTGTCAGTGTTTAGAATTTTGGCCATTCTAATGAGTGTGTAGTGGTATCTCATTGTTGTTTTAATTTGCATTTCCCTACTTGTATATGATGTAGGACATCTTTTCATATGCTTATTTACCATCTGTACATCTTTGGTGAGATGTTTCTTAAGGTGTTTGACCCACTTTTTAATTGGGTAATTTGCTTTGTATCATTGAGCTGTAGGAGTTTTGTGTATATTTTTTAAAACAGTTCATTGTCAGATGTGTCTTCTGAAAACATTTCCTCCCAGTCTGTGGCTTATCCTCTAATTCTCTTGATATTTATTGACTTTCAAAAAGCAGAAAATTTAAATTTTAATGAAATCCAGCTTATCAATTATTTCTTTCATGGATCATATCTTTGGTGTTTTCCAAAAAGTCATCACCATACCCAAGGTCATATATATTTTCACCTATATTATCTGCTAGGACTTTTATAGTTTTACTTTTTACATTTAAATCTATGCTCCAATCTGAGTTAATTTTTGTGAAGGATAGGTCTGTGTACAGATTTTTTTATTTTTGCATGCAGATATCCAGTTGTTCCAGGACCATTTATTAAAGAGAGTATCTTTGCTCCATTTAGTTTACTTTGCTCCTTTGTCAAAGATCAATTGAGTATATTTATGTGGGTCTATTTCTTGATTCTATATTCTGTTCCACTGATCTATTTGCCCATTACTTCACCTTACAACATTGTCTTCATTACTGTAAATTCATAGTAAGTCTTGAAGTTGACTTATATTAGTCCCTCAGCTTTGTTCTTTTTCCTTAATATTGTCTTGGCTATTCTTGTCTTGTGCCTCTCCACATAAATTTTGGAATCAGTTTGTCAATATCCATAAAACAACTTACTGAGAACATGTTGAGATTGCATTGAATCTATAGATCAATTTGGGAAGAACTGACATCTTGACAATATTGAATCTACCTGTCCATGAACATAGAATATTATTTAGTTCTTTGATTTCATTCATCAGAGTTTTGTAGTTTTCCTCATTGGTCTTCTACATACTTTGTTAGATTTATACCTAAGCATTTCATTTTTGGAGGAGTGTTAATATAAATGGTTTTGTGTTTTTAATTTCAAATTCCACTTGTTCATGGTTGGTGTATATATATAGGAAAGCAACTGACTTTTGTAAAGTAAGCTTGTATGCTGCAATGTTGTCTTAATTGCTTATTAGTTTCAAGAATGTTTTTGTTGATTCTTTCAATTCTTTGGATTTTCTACATAGGTGATCATGTTATCTTCAGACAAAGACAGTTTAATGTTTCCTTCCCAATCTGTATACCTTTTATTTCATTTTCTTTTCTTGCCTTCTTGCATTAGCAAAGACTTCCATTACAACAGTGAAAAAGAGTGTTGAGGGAGGAATCCTTGCCTTGTACCTGATCTTAGTGGGGAAGCTTCAAGTTTCTTACCACTAAATATGTTATCTGTAGGCTCTTTTTAGGTATTCTCTGCCAAGTTAAGAAAGTTCCCCTCTATCCCTAGTTTACTGAGAATCTTTGTCGTGAGTCAGAGTTGGATTTTGTCAACTGTTTTTTCTGATCTATGTGATCATGTGTTTTTTCCTTTTTTTGTCTGTAGATTATATTAGTTTATTTTCAAATGCTGAACCAGGTTTGCACACCTGGTATAAATCCCACTTAGTCATAATTCTTTTTATACTTTTTTGGATTAAATTTACTTATATTTTCTTGAGGATTTTTGCTTCTATACTCATGGAGATATTAGTCTTTAGTTTTCTTTTCTTGTAAAGTGCTTGTGTGGCTTTACTCTTAGGGTAATGCTCACAGAATGAATTAGGAAGTATTCCCTCTGCATCTATCATCTGAAAGAGACTGTAGAGAATTAATCTGATTTCATCCTCAAATCTTTGGTAGAATTTACCAGTGAGCCCATCTGTGCCTGGAGCTTTCTATTTTGGAAAGTTATTGATTGTTGACTCAAAATTTTTAATAGATACAAGCCTTTTCAGATATTCTATTTCTTCTTGTATAGGTTTTGGCAGTTTCGGTCTTTCAAGAAATTGGTCCATTTCACCTAGGTTACAAATTTGTAGGCATAGAGTTGCTCATAGTATTCCTTGATTGTCCGTTTACTTTCCTTGGAATCTGGAATGATGACCCACTTCCATTTTGGTCCTTTCTCTTTCCTTTCTAGTTAGCCTGCCTAGAGGTTTAATGATTTTATTGATCTTTTCAAAGAAACAGATTTTGGTTTCATTTTCTCTATTGATTTCCTGTTTTCAATTTCATTGATTTCTTCTCTAATTCTTATTACTTCTTTTCTTCTGCTTACTTTGCTCTTCTATTTCTAGCTTCCTAAGGTGGAAATACCTCTTTCTTTTTAAGGACTGCATGTTTTGTACAGAAAAATATGATAATTTAGTAGTTACTGACATGTATGCTGTATCCAATTTTTGCTATCATAAGCAATGCTGAAATGAGTTTCCTCGTACATAGATCTTTTACAGATGTTTGAGTGCTTTGGTGAAGAACTCAATGAACCTCATTACATTGTTGCAAATACCTGGTATCATAGTTTTTGATTTTTTTATATTTTGATAGATAAATATTTTTATCTTGTTTTTATTTTCCTAATTTGAATTAGTTTATTTTCATAAATGTTTCAGATATTAGCTATTTTCTTATTTTTGTGAATTGCCTAATTTTTTTTCACATGTTCTTATTGAGGTGTTTGTCATTTATAGTTACTGACTTGTAGGAGCTCATTATTAGAAATTAATAAATTTCCTGTTATGTATGTTGAATTATTTTATCCCAATCTGTCCACTCAGAACAAAATCTGAATTTCAACATAACCTTCATTAATTCATTAATTTGCCTTTGATGTGCTTAATTACTTTAAGTTACCAGATTTCTGTGGTTTTTGTTTTTTGTTTTGGGGGGTTTTTTCGGTCATGTAAAATGTTTACATTAACACAATAGCTGTCTGTACTATCTTTGCAATCTTTATGCAAATCTAAACTTATTACCAAATAATTATTTTTCATTCCCCAGCATGATAGGCTTTACAGCTTTGCATGAATGCATGGTTTGTGGTAGTGGTGGAAGTGGTTTTTGCATGTAGTTTGTTAACACACTTGGAATTTATTTTTGTGTATAAAACACATAATATGCTATAATCTAGAAGTCTGTCTAGATTTTTTTTTCTGAATGAAGAGCCTATGATCCTAACATCACTTATTGAGTGTTCTGCTGTTTTCCTATTGATTGGAATACTTTCTTTACTATAAACTAAATTCCCATATTTACCAAAGTCTGTTTATGAACTTGGCTGATTTTATTCTTCAATTTTGTTACTTGTAAATTAATACTCATACTTCTAATACTATTATCACAGTTTGGCTTTCTTTCTTTCCTGCCTATTTTTCCCTTGGTATATTCATTTTATTTTTTTATATG
Organism: Manis pentadactyla; assembly: GCF_030020395.1. Taxonomy (NCBI): domain Eukaryota; kingdom Metazoa; phylum Chordata; class Mammalia; order Pholidota; family Manidae; genus Manis; species Manis pentadactyla. The sequence goes on along the minus strand of NC_080033.1, from coordinate 67,050,384 downwards.
AACTTTAGTGCCTTTTGTTCAATTCAAGCAAGATAGTCTTGTCCCAGATTTATTTTTTAAAGGAAAATAAGTACCTTTACAAACTGTTATCTTCCCATCTTACATAATGGAACCTCCATAAAAACCTAAACAAAGGGGTTGGAGAGCTTCCAGGTTGGTGAACACATGGAGGTGCTGGGAAGGTCATGTGTCTAGAGAGGTCATGGAAGGTCCACACTCCTTCCCCATACCTTGCCCTTTGTACCTCTTTATCCAGCTATTTATTTATATCTCTTATTATATCCTTTATAATAAACTGGTAAAGGTAAGCAAATGTTTCCTTGAGTTTTGTGTGCTATTCTAGCAAATTACCAGACCTAAGGAGGGGTCATGGGAAACCCCAATTTATAGCCAGTTGGTCAAAAGCACAGGAGGCCCAAATTGGCAGTAGGAGGAGGTCTTGTGGGACTGAGCCCTTACCCCATGGGGTATTTGCTAACTCTGGGTAGTTAGTATCAGAACTGAATTACATCATAGGACACCCAATTGGTGTCCACAGAAAACTGATAATTGCTTGATGTGGAAAACTAACACATTTGGTGTCAGAGAAGCATTAGTGTAAATAGAAGAAAAACTTTGCTTTGACTCTGACTCTGGGGTTGAATGAGCTCCAGAGCTGACCCCCTCTGCAGCAGCCTTGACCTGTGTTCATTTTGGTTACATTTTCTTCCACCAATATGAATGTATCTGCATTTTTTTTGTCAGGATCCCTGACTGCACTCATTCATGTTTTCCAGGATGATTATAAATTTATTTTTCATATATATTTCATGAGATTTTGAATAGGAGGAGAAATAGGTATATATCCTCCTTTCCTACTATCTTGATCCATTCTCTGGGAATTGATAAAATAAGGACACCAAATCATTCCCAATCCCTCCACTTTTACATAAGTATTTTTATTTTCATGTACTCCCTTATGGTCTTTGTCCACATACATAGTTTCATATTGTTGTAATCAAAGTGTACTTAAAATTTTGCATTCTTCTTTTCCACTTAATATGCCTTAAACATTTTTCCATGTAATCACCATAATTGCCATTTTAATGGCTACATAATTGTATGTTAAGGTGGTCTGGTATTATTTGCTTAACTACTCCCCAGTTTTTCACTATTACAAACAGTGGAAATGAGCATTTTCAAACATACACTTTCTTTTCTTCTGATGGACTATTTCCATAGGATATATACCCAGGGATGAGCTTACAGGTAAGAGGATAGGAATAGTTTTAAAGTTCAAGTGCTATTGTGTCATATTGCATTTCAAAAGGATTTTACCAATGTACTCTTCTAACTATAATTTTTTCTTTGCTATCATTAATGTACAATTACATGAACAACATTATGGTTACTAGACTCCCCCTATTATCAAGTCCCCACCACATACCCCATTACAGTCACTGTCCATCAGCGTAGTAAGATGCTATAGAATCACTACTTGTCTTCTCTGTGTTATACTGCCTTCCCCATGTTCCCTCCACTACATTATACATGCTAATTTTAACTATAATTTTATCAGCACTGGACACTATCATTTTTCTTCATTAAAAAGTATAAAAATTTACCGTGTTCTAATGATGGTTTAGTTTTCATTTCTTTAATGAATAGACAGATTGAACATTTTCTTAAATAGTTATTGACTCTCCTTCATCTACAAATTGTTACATATCTCATAAATCAAATGAGCTCTTTATTCCTAATATTTGAAGAAGTTTTTAAATAAAGTATAGGTATTCATTAAAGCCTGACTCATAATAAATTCAAATATCTTCCTCAATCTCTTGAATGCCATTTTTAATAATTTTTTATTTTTTCATTATCTAAAAGTCTTACATTTTAATAGTAGCAAATCTACCAAGCTTTTCCTTTGTAACTTCTTTTCTTTTCAAAATTAAGAAAGCCATCATTTGTACAAATTCTTCAGGTAAATATTTTAATTTTTTAGATCATATGTAGTTGATTTTGTATGGGTAACCCACCCCATATACTTTGGAAATATATCCTGAGGTACAGAATTGAACTCAGGCAGTGCCACTTTTCAAAGGGGTAAGAGAATTCTGTGGTGTCCACTACAGTGACAACCAGAAACATGTGGCTGCTGATCTTAGAATGCAGCTAGTCTGAATTGAGATGCACTGACAAGGTAAAATATACATCAGATTTTGAAGACCAGGTATGAAAAGAAGAATGTAAAATATCTCATTAATAGTGTTCATACTGATTACATATACTGGGTTAACAAAATACATGTTAAAATAATTTCATCAGATTTGTTTTTACTTTTTAAATGTGGCTGAAGTTGCACATGTGGCTTGCATACATGGCTTACTTTATGTTACTATGGGACAGCACTGCTCTAGCAGATACTCCCTCTGTCCGAGTTCCTGCAAGAAGCAGAGCAGAGCCCAGAGGATGCCGGCAATTATTACAGATCTTTTGAAAGGTAGACTACTCGCCTTACAATTTAATGAGACCTGAGAGGGGAGCAAAGTTTCATTGTCCGCTGCTGACATCTCCTGTGTCAACACTACGATTGTACTCATTTTTAGTTAAGATCCCAATTGATTCATTGTTGAAAACTCCTTGGGGGCCCAGAGGAAGGGCAAGGATACAGCACTTTTAGACCAGCCCAACTTTTAGAACAATACATTTCCAGCCACTATCTTTGACTAGTTTCTCAAAACACTGTGAGACCTGGAATCTGTCTTACTGTTCCTCTCACTTAAATTCCTCCAATTCTTTAAGGTCTTCATGTAGCTCCCTCTGATTACTCCACTCCTCGCTGATTGCCCCACATCACTGGGTTCCTGTGCACTTGGCATCTGTAACACAATTGGGCAATTGTGCTCTTTGCTAATTGTTTCAGGTGAAACCAGAATCCAAATGAGGCATTGTGAGGCCTATCCTAACTTTAAGACTGATTTATCTGGCAATATTTCCAACATATGTGGCTAATAGTGTCCATTGCATTCTTTGCCCTAAATTATCTAAAAATTTAAAGTAATAATAATTTCATATTTCACTGGTATTCTCCCAAATTATTTTCATTCTAATGATCTCATTTAAGCCCAAATAGGATCCCAGTCTAGCTTGCCAATTTTATGCCTCTATGTTCCACAACATGTAATAATCTAAGAACAAAGGGGTTCCAATCACTGCTCCTCTACAAGGTATATGCCACAAGGAGTCTGGGTTCAATCATGGAACTGTCTGGAATGGCGCTCTCCCTTTACAGGAAACGACCATCATTATACAATTGCCATTTTATGCCATTACTAACTTTTCATCACTTTGCATGGGAATACATACTTGTATGACAGTAAAAGTGATTAAATAACTAAGCAGACCTTGTAGTAAATGAGTTATATCTTTGCTGTCATTATGTCTAATTCATCCTACATTATTCAGCCTGAAGGCTTTTCAGAATCATAAGTAACCCAGATCATTTTTTACCTCATCATCCCATTATCCAAAATGAGAAAATAATTCTAAATGTGAAGATTACTCTTTCTGAAGATCTTTGGTGAACACTCCTATAGACATCAGTGAAATCTATTAACTGTGTTTTTTCATAGCAGAAAGAAGATGCTGAGAGGTGCCCATGTGGTCCTTCCAGCAACTCCCAAGAGTCAGGTTCCTTCAAGACTATAAATGGGCTCTTCAGGATGATCTGACTGAGGTGGTGACTAGCCACCTCATCACCTCTAATTGCATGAGGCATTATCAGGCTTTGGATTCACAGCCAAGGTTTCCCAGAGTAAGGCAAGCCTAGATATAGCATGAAATTTCCTAGGGAGTGTCTGTGATCTAACCATACTCGGTTTGATTCCACAGCTCCAGTAACTTCTCCATGTGCTGTACAGTTTATAAAGGGCTTCCAAACATATTGTCCCGTTTAATCCAATACAACCTAAAAGGAATTATTATCCACATTTTTCAGATGGTGAAATGAGTTTCAGTGACAATCAGTGATTTGCCCAAGATCACAGAGGCAGTTAATGATCGAGCAAGACCCAGGCCCAAGTCTTCTGAATTCAGGTGCCAGGGGAAAAGAAACTCAAAGAACAACTCAGGGGGAAAAGATTCTAACATCTGCTTGGCCAGTAGCAGTTTTGAGACTTTGGTTAAATCACCTCACCAGATTATCACCAGATAATCTCTACAATTCCATGCTACCTAATATTCTAAAGGTTCGAGGGACCTAAATATAATTTCTGCTTATATTATATCTGCTCATCCTGTTGACACTGGTTCCAAAGTTGGGTAGCTTCTTTGGGTTTCTGTCTCATTTTCTCCTACGTCCAACAGGATCCCAGAACCTTCATTTGCCCCAACCCAACCAAAAGTTTCCATACAGGCCAAAAATCCACTCATAGCGAAGCGTCTCTGTGTCTGAGGGGAGGGAGTAAGGGAAGAAGAGCTCTTCTTCTCTTGGGAATTTCCAGAGCCCTGTGGCTAAAAGGTAAAGCCAAGTTCATTCTGCCTTATTTCATAAATTAGATTTGGAAGAGATTGAAGTTGCTTCAGTAATAATCTTTATTGTTAGAGATTTAATAAGTAATTGTAGAGATTATTTAATAATTCATAATTATAGAGATTTCATTAAATACTTGCATGGTGGGAAGCTCGTGCCTCCTTTTGGAAACTAAGCTCAGGAATATCACAGTCCTGCATCAGATGATGTAAGATGGGTATCTAAGCACCTCCATTTGTGTTGAAAAGTGAATGCTCAGGTCAAGATAGATGTCTGTCCTTGGTTATTTTGAACACAATAAATTTATTTGTTATAGAGTTTTAAAAGTCTTTATCCTCATTTGTCTCTGCAAAACTGTAACCAATAATTCAAGGAATTGCTTGTCCCCCAAAAACATACTTTATCACCTTAAATACAAACTCATAAAAAATTTAGGTGATAGATAAACACCAATGGCAATATCCTTCCTCTCTCTCCAAGCCGAAGAGAAGTTTTAGTAGTCTTGAATGCAGTCTGAAAAAGAAACAAACGGCTTTGTAGTACTGAATCTACATCTGCTTGTTTTGTTGTCTTTTCTTCTGCAGCACTCCAGGCGCAAGCAGGTAGCCAAATGTGCTCAGAATGCTGAGTTGAGTTTAGATATCATTCCAGGCACTAGAATTAGCGTGAAAATTTTTAATTGTACCCTTAAAAATGAATGCAACCCAGAACTTGAGGCAAAACATTTTTTTTGAATAATCATTTGGTATGGCCCTATGCCTCTAAACAAAATGGAGCAATCTTTCTAAAAGAGATGAATATATCTCTTGTGCCTAGGGATGGTACACTTACTTTTCTGCTGATTAATAATGCAATGTCTGCAAAGGCAACATGCTACAGAAAGCATATAGGACTTGCTTTTATAAAACACAGGTTCCAGGTCCGGCTACAACTTTTACTAACAGGCTGTGTTGTTTTAGAAAAGTCACTTAACCTCTCTGAGCTTCATTTTGCTTATTTTCATTACAGAACCTTCATTACAGATTTTTACTATAATCTTCATTACAGTAAAAAAAAAGGGGGGGGTGTTTTAAAAAGTCCTAGTGAATTAATAGAGCTAGGCAGTGAACATTAATGACTGATAACATCACACACACAAAAAGAAATATCCAGATTATGAATTATCAAGAAAAATAAACGTGATTCTGATAAAGCCTCAAGATCTAACTGTCAATTTATAGAAAACATGAGGAACAGAGGACCATATTAAACCATGCCACAGGAATGCAATCAGCAAAATTCAGACTGTGAGAAACTCTATATGATAGACAATCCCAGTGTCTGACAACAATAACAGAAAAAAATTAACAAGGGAAAACAAAAAGGCAGAAAAAGAGGAAGAAAATATAGATCAAAAGAGACTTAAGGGACATACAAACTTCAACTTCATGTTGTATAAATCTGATTTGGATTCTGACTCAAACAAATAATTGTGGGGGAAAAAGTTGTGGAGTCTCCAGTTTCCACTCAGGGATATATAGAGAGCTGTACAAAGCATTGCTGTTACCCTAAAAGCAACCAAAAAAAAAAAAATACAGACAACTGCAACTGCAAAGCTCATGACTTTTTTCAAACCTATTTGAGAACTGAGGTCTCAGGGCAACCAACTGGTCCAAAATATAAGGAGAGACAGACACTGTAGGGAGAGAAAAGGTTTGACAATTCACTTACCTGGCATGGAGACCATTGGATGGACTCCTGTAGGAAGAGTTCTGCCAGAGTAGTTAATATTAACAAATCAAATCAAGCTTTATATAAAAAGTATGATATCTCACCAAGTGGGGTTTATCCCAAGATGTTGATTTAAAAATCAATCAATGTAATTCACAATGTTAACAGAAAAAAAATCATACTTAATGGTAAAAGATTGAATGTTTTCCCTTTAAGATCAAGCCAGGAATGTCCTCTCTTATGGCTCCTATTTAACACCATTCTAGATGCATCATAGTGGGTACATTGTAGCCAATGCAGCAAGACAAGAAAAAGGAATCAAAGGCATATGGATTGGAGAGGAAGGAATGAAATGGTCTCCATTCATAGATGACATGATTGTCTATATAGAAAATCCCAAAATATATGCCAGAAATACCTCTTAGAACTAGTATGTGAGCTTGGCAAATTTTCAGGATACAAAGTCAATTTTTCTACATGTGATAGTAACAAATTAGAATTCAAAAAAATTTTTAAGTGCCATTTACAACAGCACTCCAAAATTGAAATTTAGTTTCATATATGTTGTATATATAGCAGAACATGTGAAAAATGTGTATGGTGAAAACTGTAAAACAATGAAGAAAGAAACTGAAGAAGACCCAAAGTCATGTTCATGGATTGGAACTGTCAGTATTATTAAGATGTCAGTTCTTCCTAATATGATCTATACATTTAACAGAACCCTCTGTCAGTAACCCTCTGCACTGCTACTGCTTTTGAAATTTTTCTGTAAGCCTAAAATTATCTCAAGACAAAAAGCATTTAAAAATATAAGATGATTTGGACAATTACAAAATCATTGTTGCTTTTAGGGAGATGAAGGTATGTACTGGGGTTATGTTTTTTAAATCCCTGCCTCATAGAGACATAAATGAAGATTTTAAATAATTAGAAAATCATTAAATGGCAACCACCATAGAATTACTTGTTTCTAGAAAGATTCATGGATGTTAAAACTAGGGAGTGAAAGTATTATGAGAAACAAGACACTTGTATTGTCTCAAAATATCACCCCACAAGATATTTATTAACTATAAAGGAAATGATAGTAACTTTACAGTGAAGTAAACTGGTAAATGTTATCTTAAACAAGTGCCTCCTGATATGATGCCCAGAGAAGGACACAGCACCATTTCTATGTGTTCCTGCCAAAAATGCATAACCTGAATCTTAATCACACAGAAATATTACACAAACCCAAACTGAGGGACATTCTATAAAATAAGCTGTATTCTTTTAAAATGTGGGGATCATGAAAGACAGAGAGAGACTGAACTACTGCTCCAGATTAAAGGAGACAAATGATACATGAGATCCAAATGTAACATAATCCTGGGTTAGACCCTGCATTAGAAAAAAATACTCTCTTTGCTGGAAAGGACATTAATGGGACAATTGGCAATGTTATTATAGGCCTTTAGAGTGGCAAATGGTATTGGGTCATTTTTAATTTCCTATTTTTGATCATTGTACTATGGCTATGTTTTTTTAGGAATCATACAATTGAGTATTTGTGGGAAAAGAGGCATCATACCTGCAGTTTACTCTCACAGTTCAAAAAGAAAATTGTATATACATACATAATATATATTGCATGTGTATAAATATATACATATATTTATAAACATACATGCAGAGTGAAATATATGAGCTATAATATTTATTATATGTATAATACTATATATTACATTTATAAAATCTATTTACAGAGAGAAAATGTAAAGCAAATGCATTAAAATGTTAACATTTACCCCCATATGAAGGGTACACAGGAATTCTTTGCTCTATTTTTGTAACTTTTCTAAAACTCAGAAATTATCACAAAATACAATTTTTCTTTAATCAACAAGAGAGAGGTAATGATAACACCTTGAGCCGTTGGCTCCCCCTAATTCCACCTAGTTCTGTCTATCCCAGAATCAGACCAGCTCTGTGTCTATTATTCGTTAGATCATCCCAGCCACTGTTTTGCTTCCTGTGGCTGCTGTAACATATTACCACAGATTTAGTGGCTTAAACAACACAAATTCATCATACTACAGTTCTGAGGGTCAGAAGCCCAAAATGACTCTTCCTGGGTTAACCAAGGTATCAGTAGAGCTGGAGCCTTCCTTTCTGGAGGCTCCAGGGGAAATCTCCTCGCCTTTTCCCATCCCTAGAGACTGCCTGCATTCCTTGGTTCACGGTCTCTACCTCCATCTTCAAAACCAGCAGCACAGTACCTCCAAATCTTTCTCTGACTTCTACCTTCTTCCACTTTAAAAAACCCTTATGATTTAAAATGAGGCCCATCAGAATAACACAGAATAATCTCCCTATGTTAAAGTCAACCGATTAACAAACTTAATTTCATCTGCAACCTAAATTCTTCCTTGCCATGTAACATAACATTCTCACAGGTTCTGAGAATCAGGATGTGGACATCTTTGAGGAGCCATCATTCTGACCACCACAGCTACCATCTGTCGGGAATGCATGGGAAGTGTGCCCTGTCCACAAACACTTCTGGCTAATCGGATAACCAAATCATAACTGCCCTAGAAACACGTCCATAGCTTGTTGGACATGTTATGGTGATTGCTCCAGATGTAACTTCCTCAACTCTCCCATCCCCAGTAAACCTACCAATTTTACTTATTTCTGGTTTTTGTTTGTTTATTGTACAGACTTCCTTTCTTTAACTGTTATTATCATTGTCAGACTGAGCCTGTAAAATGGAAGGCTGATGAAGACGAGTAACACGAATGTTGCTGATAAGAAAACACTTCCTAATAACCAATTTAAATTGTCTTTATTGAAATATAATCATATTTCTTCCTGTCCTCTCTTTGAAAGTAGCAGAAAGCAACTAGTCAATATTCACCTTATAAAAACCTTTTAGATTTAGAGTCCTTCTTTCTAATGTCAAAAACAAAAATAAAAAACAGATAATATGTCAACCAACTGGCCAATCCAGTATAAAAGCCAGTCAAGTCCGTTTTTGAAGTGATAGAGTGGTACAGCCAAGCCCTAGGATAAACAGCCATCCACAGATGTGACCTGTGTGGTACCTCCGGCTTTCCCCCCTCGGCCAGCATTCCCTCGCTCAGTCCTGGCCTATTTCTGACTTCTCACAGTTTAGGTTGCCCTCCTTCAGTTCTGATTCCTGCCTGGATCTCTTATGCAAGTTCAGTTTGGACCTGGAACTTTGTCCTTCTCCAATGGGCAAGATCTTGTTCACCTTTCAGGACTCTTCTCACATAATCCCTCTCCCCACAAGAACAGTTAGCCATTCTCCTCTGCATACCCCCTTATACATGTGGATGTGGGGGGGAGGGGTTCATACCTCTAATACAACACTTAGCTCGTGGAGTTGGAGTTATGTACATTACCATCAGCTTTGAACTCAGGTCTGGTCACCAGACTGTGAATTTCAAGGAGGCAGCTATTGTGTGCCACATTTCATTGTTTATTAAATGAGTCCTCCAGGATTTCTTCCTACATTTCTGGCTATTCCTCCTTCTACCTTCAGATTAATTCTCCTTTCCTTAGAATTCCAACTCCATATTGGAATCCCTCAATACTTGATGCTTGGTCCTTTTCTCTTCTCAGTGTATATTCCTCTCCCTACTTTATCTATGCCCTCAGTTTCAGTGGCTACTTTTATGCAAATTACTCCCAAGGTACACCCAGTCCAGAACTCTCCTCTGAGATTAAACTCATTCATCTACTGTCTCTTGAAGTTCTTAAAGGCACCTCAAACACATGTTCAAAACAAAACTCAGGAACTTTCTCCCTGGTAATGAGAACTTTCAGTTACTTTTCCAGAACCCATTTCCCCCTTCTCACAGCGGCAATATTCTAATTTTCTTTAAGGACTTCACTTCTCCCACTCCTGGCCAATCTCATTTCCAAGAGGCTGACACAACCCTCATCCACAACTCTAGGGGTAGGCGGTGATTAACCTGGACCACTCTATATATCCCATACCCCTAGGCAGGGCATCTCTTGGACTGTGGGCATGTAATGCAATCCAGGGCTCCTGGAGAGAAAAGTCCTCTTCTTGTACTTGGTGGTATTAGTATGTGGCCATCTTGCTACCCAAAGTGAGCAAATGTACCCGAGGAAAGCAGAACATAAAGACTGATCCTTGTCACATTTTTGGCCCCTGAACAATTCATACCTAATGCCAAGTTAGCTACATATTTTGTGTGTGTGTGTGTGTGTGTGTGTGTGTGTGTGGCGGGGGGGCAAGTGGGGCTCATTTGTAGTGGCCAACAAATTCCTTTCTGCTTGGGCCAGCTCACATTGGTGTTTCTATCATCTGGATCATAAGGAGCCCTGACACTCTCCATCCCTACACCCAACCCTCCAGAGTCTCCCAGCTCAGTGAACAGCAGCAGCATCCATCCAGCTAATGAAGCCAGATACTTAAGAACCATTTCAAAAATCCCCTTCCCCCTTGCCTGCCATATCCAATCTATCACCAAGTCCTGTCAATTAGAGGCCCTAAATATGTCTCCATTATTACTGTTCCCACTCTATCCTAAATATTTGCCTGGACTACTACAGCCAATGAACTGCTCTACACTCACCTACCCTGTCTTCCTCCAGTCTGTCTTCCACACTGTAGCCAAATCATGTCTTTGATGTGCTAACATGCTAATTTCATCATCTTGTTTAAAACATTCATTTTCCATTACTTTTAAGACAAAGACAAAACTCCAAACTCCTTAACATGGTGTCTCTACCTGGCTTCCCCCCAAACAGCAGGACACAAAAGCTTGCCTACATACAGTTTCATTTGGGAAGTGGCCCCCGGGAGAAGACATTTTGGATTAGGGAAAGTGAGTGAAATCAGAGAAAGGGGAAGCGAATGAGAAGTCAACCACCTGGTCAGTCAAGCAACTGTCATTAATCCCGTGGTAGACTCCTGAAGGACTGTGGGAATGCATTTCAGAACCGTTGACCCGACACAAAGGGGAGAAGCATAGACCCATAAACATTCATCTACCATGCTTGGGAATTGTCCTGTTGATGCTAACTCCATAGCACTTCTGAGTTGCTGACATGTGACCATCAGTGGTCTCCTGCAAGGGCTCCAGGCCTGAGACCCAGAGAAACCCAGGCACACTTGGAATAGTGTCAGCACAGAATCAGCAGAAGCTGGTATGGCACCATCCACCACAGTTTTGGCTGGAATCAGACTGATGCAGTACAGGCGTCTGATGCCATACGTGGTCAGGCCTCTATCTTCCAACTTCCTCTCACCCTCTGACTTCATTCAAAACACACTAGTCTTACAGCCCCTGGATTCTACACGGTCCCGTCCACCACAGGGCCTTTGAGCATGTTCTTTCCTCTGTCTAGAATGTTCTTTCCTTCCGTCTTTGTCTAGTTCCCTCTACTTATTCACCAGAATTCAACTCAAGCATCTTTTTCTCTGGAAAGCCTTCCCTGACTGTGCTTCTACTTTAAGGCACAAATAAAAGTTGCAAGTGTCTGCATGTGTGATTACTTCAAATTGGCTGACTCCCCTTAACTATAAGCAACATGAGGAAAACTACAGAATCCTCAGAATCAGCATGGTATTTGGCACATTCCAGGCACTCAGTAAATCCTTCTGGTATGTGGAACAAATAGGTGCTCAAATATTTTCAACATCAATTAACAAATGGAGGTAATACTTTAAGAAACAGAAGTGTTACTTCCTGGTGTGATTTATTTAACTTTTGCTGAATTGCATTCTATTTCTTAAAATTGCTATAGTGAGACTCTTTTCTCAGAAACCCTAGGAAAAACATTGTATTATATTTTAATGTGTAATACCTGTAAACAGCAACTGAATTCCCCTAGAGAGAATAGTTGAGAAAGAGAAAAGAGAAATCATCAATGTAGATAAGAAAGCTCCTTTGTGGACTAAGACAAGGATGCTACCTAAAACAAATGGCTCTAGGTTATTGACCACAGGAAGAATAAAATTCATTGGTATGTGAAAACAAACTCCCCAGAATCTCTCTGAGCTCTCCCTTTCAGCCAGCACCATCAATTATGATTATTAAGCGCCTGCTCTGCTGCTGTGCAGTGGAAGAGGCAGGGAGGTTTGGTAGCTAGGCAACGGCCTGGAAACTCAAATGGTAGGAGTTGTGATTCTGTATGTAGGTCCTCCATAAAAGTGATAAGTGGCCTTGGGTAAACTTTCCCTGCCTTCTTTTCTTCATCTGAAAAATAGCATCACCAGTCTGCCTTTCTGCACTGAGGGAAGAAAAACAGAGGGAGCAGTACATTGCAATTGTAGAAAAGTGAGCTCATGGGACCTGGGGTGCGAAGAACTCATCAAGAGATCAACTTTTCAACTGAAATCACCACTTTATTATTAATGGTCTGAGCGTAAGTAATCTGTGCCTCAGTTTATCTATCTGCAATGATTCAGATTACTGTCAGGTCCTGACTTATAAAAACAAATTAACATGTATGGTCTTTATTTTTTGTAGGATCTAGGGTACCCTCTCCTCCAAAGTGTCCTCAGAATTTCTCAAGTGCCCCTAGACTACAAGCATCTCAAAGGCAACGGTCACATCTGCCTGATTCACTACACAAGCCCCAGCACCTGGCCCAGTGTCCAGTACAGTTGCTCAATTATGTTTACTGTATGAGTACATTAATTATTTAAATAATATCTCCTCTTTAAATAGGGACAAGATAATATGTAGCCTTAAGTGAAGCATAACTAGTCTTAGGAAAAAAAGTCCACTAAACAACTTTGGAGGAAGTGGCTTTAATCTATACTCCATTAAGATAAGTCCATGACAGGTCAGGAATAGCACTGAAATAACATCACCCTTTGACTGATTCTCTTTTATTATTCTTACTATTATTTAGAACAGTCCCCAAAAATACAGTTATGGCCCAAGAGCATTCCTCTTTCCAATATAACTGTCATTCTGTAGAATAAGTTTCAAAAATGTTTATATATTATCAAAATTAAGTTTCAAAATGAGCTACAGTATCTGGAAAAAGGGGATAATAATATTTCACAGAAACTAATTGGAAACTTGTTTTGAAATAAAGTAGTTATTATTTCCATCATGGAGAGATGAAAGTACAGAGATTTCCTTTTATCTCACCCAGCCTAGTATCTTACATTATTTATTCAAACTAAAATTAAAACCTGGCCAAATCCTACTGAGGCATTGCATATCAGTTAGAGATTATTCTCCTGGAAATGAACTTTTGTTCACAAATTTCATTATGCAGTTTCAAATGGCTATTATTAAAATGTAACATGTAAAACTAAATTGTCTTTTTTTCCTAGCCATGCACAAGGTTCACTTTCCCATACCGTATTGTTCTTTTTCTGGACTTAGCAACATGCTGTCCCTCTGCCCATTGCCTCAGCAACCAGACACTCTCACAGCACCCACTCCACCTGCCTGGAGCCCCTCTAATACCACTTTTTATTGCTCATCCCTTGCACCTAGGAACAGAAACCAAGGGACATTTTCCACCGGGTAACCTTGCCAAGTGCCATTTAATTTTTCCTGCAGACTCAAACCTCAGGCAGAGTGACTACCTGAAGAGCTGACCCACTTGCAGGTTTCTGAATGCCAAGTTCTGAAGCTTCTTCCTGTCTGTCCCCCAGGCCTTGCCACATTCTCCTCACTTGACCTGGAATACTCTTCCTTGCTTGCTTAACTCTGACTTACCCTTCAGGTCTCAGCTTAGGCAGAGCTTCCTCCAGAAAGATTTCCCTGACCTATCTCCCAACTACTGGGTCAGGTACAGCCTCTGGGTTGCCATGGCACCCTGTACCATGTAGCACGTGCAACTTTTCCTTTTTAATTGGCTTTACCTCTCACTAGATTGTAAGCCCAAAGAAAGCAAGAGTTATATTATATTGGCTCACCATCTTTCACTACTGCCCAGCACAGTGACAAACATAACAATTGACCAATAAATATTTCACGAATTTTGGATTTAGCTTCAACTCTGTTATCAGACCCTAGAAAACCAACCTCCCATCCAAATACCAAAGAATACTCCCTATATTCAGGCTTGTCTGGCACTGACTTCGTGGTTCCCCAAGGTTCTCCTTGGTTCTTCATCTTGAGAACTCAAATTTCTCCTCTGCTCATTTCCTTCCACTCCTGGAAGGTCCTGCCTAAATCGTCCTAGTTCTTCTTTTCTGGGCAATCTGTTCAAATCATGCTTATCAACTATAAGCATGGTCCTACTTCTTGGGTTCTTCACATTCATGTTCCATCTCCCGTATATCCAGGCCACCTTTTACTTTCTTTCCACTCTCTAGTCTACTCTTTAGCTGTCTTGGCAAGGATTAAGATGATAAGCAATTGTTAAGGGAGACACTGAAAATGTATCCAGAGATTGCATTGTACAAAACAATAATTTTAAGAAATTTCCAATCTTAGTTTCTGTGCCTCTACATGACCTCAGCTCTTAATCCTACTCAAACTTTCCCTTTTCCCCAGGGCGGTCACACTCCTCCACCTCCTATCCTAAAAGAATAGCCTCCCACCCTACCCCTGAAAGTCATTTTCCAAGCAGCTCAATCTAGCTTTTCCCTCTGCCTATGTACTGCCAGGAGCTCCTTTTTCATCATGCTTTTCTAGAATTATTCATTTGACCCTGATGAAAGAAATAAGGGTAGGCTTTTTGAGGGGAAAGTCAAACAGGTCATTTTTTTCATAGGTTGCCTTAATTTGTCTTGGTTCACATCTTGGTTACACGTAAAGAAAGGAGCTAATGAATATTGCTTACATTCACTTTTATTGTTCACATCATTTGAGGTATAAAAGGATATAAACAACATCCTTCTCTCCCCTTCTCAAGTTAAGAATCCATTGAGAAACAAGATGTAAGAGACAGACAAATAGTGATCAAAACGTCAGCTTTATTATTATTACTGATAAAAATGCTTTGAGAAATTGACTTGAGGTTTGGGCACAAACATACTTGTAACGTCGCTTCTCAGAATGGCAGACTTATGCACCAGACACAGATAGGCGTCAGTTCACTGCTGAAGGACCCTCGCCACCCAGGCAGTGGCTGCTCCTGTAAGTTTCCGACCTGTGTCAGTATCTTATAGAAAGGAGAGCTCCAAGAAAGAAGCATCTAAATGTAGGTTTAGTTCTTTCTCCAGTCAGAGAAGGCCAGGAATGTGATGTTTGTTATGCAAAAGAATTCATCATGAAAACATAAAGGCAGGGGACTGGAGAGTCCCTCCATACAGAAACCAATTAAATTCTATCAAAGTTTCCACCATCAGCCCTAATATGGTCCAAAGATCTGATAGGCCCAGGATTCCCTCAACAATTTTTATTTTTTCATACATTATGAAACAATATTTGAGGATTCCCATGAGTGTCATGGATTTGTCTGCCCTCATGTACGACCAAGATAAGTTTTCCTTTAGCACTCAAACTAAGCCAGACCTCTTGGAAATAGGTGCACTGATTACTTGGATTCTCTGGTTAAGAAGAAAGTCCTTTTTTAATTTCAAACCAGACTCAAATGAAAGTCTTTATAAAAATGTATCCATTTACTTTGATGCTGTCATGAGCACACTGAATGTAATATAATCTTCCCTTTTTGATCCATGGTCTTTGAAAGCCTCACAGCATTATTTATATCAATTCTCACTGTTTGGAAATGGATACACAGAGATACAAGATACAAAAAATTGGGTTGGATGTGCCCTAACCGCAAGACAAACTGTGGCTGACCAGGAAGCTCTCTGATGAGGTCAGACTTTTAAAAATATATTTGAAAGATGATAAGAATACATTAGGAACCCTGACAGTAGTAATGGTAATAAGGACTGACTTTGCGCTGGACACTATTTTAAGCCCTGTATGTATACCAAATCATTTACTCTCAAATCCTAGGAGGTAAGCATTATTATCTCCATTTTACACACAAGGCAACTCAGGTTCAGGGAAGTTAACTGACCTGTCCGTGGTCTCTGCTATAGGAAGTGGAACAGTCAGGATTTGCCCTTGGACTGTTTGGTTCCAGAGCCCTCACTCATATGTGCTAATACAAGAGAAAATGTGCATAGGAGTACTGAACTGAAAGAATATGATAGGAGGGCTAATTCCTCAATGTGTTGTAGTGAAACAAAACATGCTACGTAAAATATGCTTAAGCCTTTCGTCCACAAACTCAGAAACATACAATATACCCCTTAACAGCTACAATCAAAGTAAAAAAGATGAACCTGAAAAACACACTCACTGCTGGCAGCAGATGATCTAACATTAACAAACAACAAAGAGAAAGTCATATATCACAACTTCTGTTGTAGTTCCATCTTCTTTATCAAGGAGAATGATCTTTAAACTCGGGGTGGAGGGGGAGGGGTTGAATAAATGTAATTTAGAAGGAATTGAAGTATGAGATAAGTAAGGTGATAGCAGGAAACCATCTCACTGTTTTAAATGAGTTCAAGTCTCCAGGCCTACACAAATTACATCCCTGAGTATGGACAGACTTGCAGATGTAATCTAAGAGTCACTGTCAGTAATCTTTAAGGGATCACAAAGAATAGAAAAGGTACCAGGGCAATGGAGCTAGAAAAATAGTACTTTAATTTACCAACATGGAGGGAAAAAAAGTATAGTCTATGATTTACAGATCAACAAGCTTGATTTTGAAACATAGTAATAGTCTAAAATAATTAGATAATTTGTGAGCCCTTAGAAAAGGAAGTGGTGATCACCAGGAACCAGGAAGGATTTACTGGAGGGAAATAATAAAGGTTCTGCATGCCTCTTTTTTGCAGGATTAAGGACTGGTGGAAGTGAGGATGCCATGTACACAGTGAGGGATGTGAGAGCAACCTGGCTGAGGCTCCTATCACCCTGTGGTTCAGAGTTGATTCAGAAGAGCTGGCTGGCTGATGGGGGTCCCCTTTGCTTTACACCCCATGAAGTTACACATTTGCTCAGAGAGAAAAAGCCTTCGATGCATGAGGGAATACAAATGCTGTACCTCCCCAAAGCCCCCAAACAACCTCAGATCCATCTGAGGTTTATGTTAATTAAGGCAAGCATATTTAAAAGTCTCCCAATATTCTTGGAACCTACTGGATAAGTAAGACAGTGTTTTTCAGAGAATACATTTCTGGTTGACAATTCAAACCAAAAAATGCTCTATGAATCAATATCCTTCTAACCAGAACCTTTATCTTCAGAGTTGCCTAGCTCACTTCCTCCTTGTATCAAGACTCTCCCCACCTCCTCAAAGAGGTTCTTGCTAACCCATAGGATATAAGATAGCATCTGCCCCCACCATATTCTGAGTACCTTGTTTCATTTTTCTAAACAATTGATGCCATTATATGATATATAGACTAGCTTTTACCACTGACACTGTATTATATACACTGAGACCTGTTTGTGTATCCATGTGAGCCTCTGTATGCACATATGTATGTATGTCTTCTCCTCTTGCAAAGCTAACAAATTCTATGTAAATGATGTCCCTACATTATGAAGCAGCCCTGCTTTTTTGAATGTCAGCTCCGTGAAAGCAGGGACTTTGCTGTCTTTTACCACTGTGACCCTAATCTCTAGAATAATACTGGAACACAATTGTCCTCAATAATATTTATTGCTCAATAACATTTGTCTAATTAATGGATGCAATAATATTTATTGCTCAATAACATTTGTCTAATTAATGGATGCCAACCTGGAGAATGGTCTCTAGAGGCTACATGGTTTTCTATCCTTGGCCCTATCCAAAATATTAACTAAGACCCAAATGAGGAGAAAGAAAATAAGATAATTGATTCTGAGTCCATGTCAATAAAACATTTATCATCACCATCACCATCAGCTACTGTGCAATAGGCACTTATATTATTGTGAATGCTCACACAAACCTAAGAGGTAGAAATTATCATTTTCATTTTCATATGTACAAAATGGGCTTAGGGAGTTTAAATAACATGCCAGCATCAGACAGCAGATACATGGAGCTGGAATTCAAAACCAAGACCTGTCTCATTGCAAGTGCATGCTTTTTTACAATACTATGATGACACTTATAAAAACATGGAAAAGCTACTTAAATTTGCAGTTGACAGGAAAACCAGTACATTAGATAAAGAATCAAGATTTTACAAAAATTTGACAGATTTGAATGGCAGGTCAGAATTCAAAAAACATATATATAAAGTATAAAGGTAAAGTCCCATATGCCAATTTTAAGAATCAAATGCACAAGAACATGAGAGTGGGAGAAAGGGATAGGAGGGGGAAAGTTATTTATTTGAAATAGAGGTATCAATTGACCACACAAGTTCAGTATTAACCAACATTAAAATGTGGTTGTCAAATGAACTAAAATGATGTTAAGCTGCATTATCAGAGATTTTTAAAAGGGAGGGTAGATCCAGTTCTATTCTGCAGAAGCTAGTAGGAAAACCACAGCCTAAATACAGTGTAAATTCTCCTATAATGGTGAAAATCTTGTTATGAATGATATGATTAAAATGCTTAATGAAGTTTGGTCTGGAAGAGAAGAGATTTGACAGATTTGAATGGCAGGTCAGAATTCAAAAAACATATATATAAAGTATAAAGGTAAATTCCCATATGCCAATTTTAAGAATCAAATGCACAAGAACAAGAGCATGCATTGGGTGCTCACTGCATTGGGTACATACTAAAGTATCTGGGTCAGGTTGTCATGCAGCCTCTGCTTGAACATCTCCCCTGATAAATAGGGACCTCGGAAGGCATTTAAGTATTAGTAAGCTTCATATCTTCAGGCAAACCTGTTTCCTAAAGTTTCATCAGGAGCAACAGTGAATGTCCTCCACTTTTTTGTGATGATCATCTCTTCTCTTCCAGACCAAAATTCAAAAAACGTATATATAAAGTATAAAGGTAAAAAATGCAGTGAGAAACTAGGGTGATTTTGTGTATTTTTTCAGTCCAACTTCCTTCTGCATACAGTGACCTTATTTTCTGAACCCCAAACCAAGACCTGTGGCCCTAAAAAAGACCTTTGTATTGCTTCTGGGTTTGAAAGACTAGTAGATATAGTGTTACTAGCCACCAAAATATTGCATTTCTGGGAGGTGTCAATGATTGAAAAAATGGGGAAAGCATTTCCAGTTGGGATTCCCCTGGAAAGGGGAAGATGTGAAACCACTCTACAGCAGTGATTTCTCTCTTTGAGTACTAGTGTTTTAACCAAATAGACAGAAACTCCTGGTTAAAGTCCACTTGTTTTTTCATAGCACAGCAAGTTTACTTGAACTATGGCTCTCTTCCTCCAAAAGCTAGTACCAAAATATAAGTACCTATGCCTGTTCTTTGGATTGAGAAAAATCAATAAGCCCTTGGAAAAGTGTTTGGGAGCATAGAAAAATTCCAGGCCCTCCTACAGAAGCTGTGCCAAGCATTCTCTCATGATGTCACATCCATCTTTGTGTGAATGCTCCAATCTTCTGCAGTTTATCAAAGTCCCAAACTACCCTCATTCCTCCAGCCTGGACCAGAGTGCCTCCCCAACAGCTCCCCACCTTGAGGATCTTGCACCAAGAAGTGGGTGAGGCAAAAAACCCCTTTCACCCTTGGCCAAGTCTAGACGCTCTCCTTGGTCCATATGAAGCAATCAGAATGATTGAGATATGGTAATTCCAGATCATCATTCATATCAGCTGTTCCCTAGTAGACACAATGTTCTTTTCAATAGACTACTTTCTTTCACACTGACACTCATTTTTCACCAAGCATGGCAGAATTTCAAAGCCAAGAATCCTGTATTACACTGTAAAGAAACAAAATTAGACTCAAAATTGCCTTTTTTTGATTTTGATATATCAATCAACTGTTCAGGAAAACTTCTAAACATTTTCAATTACATTACAGGCTGGCAACATTTTCTAACTTCAAAAAAAAACCAGGCTTAGTTAAAAGTTTGTTATCTATTCTACTGATAGTCTATATTACATATTTGCAATTGTTGCTCTTTTAAGACAGATTGATTAATAGCATCAGTTCTAAAATCTCAGCATGTCCACGAGAGAAAAAAAAGGTTTTCCATCTGTGATTTTCATTAACCAAGGCAGATCTATCTATTTTGGTGTGTTTGCTTCTTCCTTCAGCTGCAGCCTTTGGTCCCTACATACCTCCGAGACTATGGGCCTCATGGCTGCCATGAAATCTAATTGTAGGTCAGGCGTGCACTCTAGAGATAGAAGGCATATCATGATCAAATGAACCAAAAGGAAAGAAAAGTCTCAACACCCCAAAGACCCAGCCTCCCTTTTGTACTTTACATCTTACTTGACTGGGTAGGAAAAGTGGCATTTAACTAAAAATGAAGATTCTGGAAAACTGAAGAAGAAGTAAGGTATGGTTGACAGGGGTGTATAAGAAACATATACACTGGAAATTATGTGCTTAGTAGATTAGATGGTGACAGTAGCTGAAGTGCTTAAAGTATGTCTATTGTCACATTCTTTAAGAAGTGGAAATCATAGGAAGAATGTTATCAAGAAAACTGAAATATTTATACATCCTTCCCTAAGTGGGTTCCTTAAGAAAAGAGCTTAAGACTGCTCCTGCTCCTGTTAAAGTTTTTTATAAGCTTTAAAGAACTATCTGATTTACTAGTTAAAATTGGCAAGTTATCAGAATTTACTGAATCCCTATAATTTGCAGTATGTGTCATGTGCAAGAATACAAAAGAATTAGAACACAAAAATTCTCATGCAACGGTTTACAATAAATGGTACAAATCAGACAAAAACACTTGGAAAACATTTGAGAATACTCTGAAATATGAAAATAAATGTGATCTATTATATAATCAGATGAGGCTGCATGAGTCACTATATTGGAATTTCACCTCACTTATTAAAATGAAACACAGAACTTGAAAGCTTTCAGTACGTGACGGAGCTTCTTCTGAAGGATAGAGAGGCTGACCGAGTGACCATAGCTCTGCCTGACTCTATTGTTTTCACAAACACACACACATACAATTTTCTTAGCATTCTTTAATGCAAATGAGACATACTAAAATTTTCAAAAACACTTATTTCACTTTGTGTAGGATGAATAAAAGCAGTCAAGCTTACAGAGTCCAGCACAATAGCTACATAAGCCCCTTGGCCCTCACAAATATTCACATTCTTATTCCGCAAAGGAGCTAGTAGTTCAACACTAATCTGAACTGTAGGCCTCATGGATGCCATTAAAGACAGAATTTTTAGGGCCTGTCTTAGGATTCTCTGAAGTGAGGGATGCCTCTCATCTCCAGCATAAAGTGTACTTTAATTCTTTATATCATGATGGGGAGGAAATTTCAGGATGCCAGAAGATAAAGACTCATAAAAGGACCTCACACACTTTTAATTTCCTACCAAATGCAATGCCAAACAATATCTCATTATTTTTCACACTGATTTCAGCATCTGCCTAAAGATGAGAATTTTTTATCATCCAAACCTGGCATTGCTCGGTTAGGGAGTGGCGAGTAGAAAGGAGTTTTCCCTCTACATGTGAGTTTCTGTAGGGACTGAGCTGGAGAAACGTTTCCCAGAAAGTAGGTAAGAGTCCTGCAAAAGGTTTTACTTGTCTATAGCAGAAACTGAAAACCCATAGTGACCTTGGTCACACCTTTGTTGTGCCTTGTATGGGACAGGAAAGAACGGGTTTGTTCCCAATCTCTCTCTACAGACATACCTACTAGAAAGTGCTAGCAGGAAAGTACTCTAAATTAATAGGATTTAAGTAGGTACTTCTTAAGCTTTATGCAGATATACCTTACTTTCCTCCTCAGTGTAGATAATACTGCAGCCTGTTTACCACAAAAGTGAATGGGGTCTTGTTCTTTGATTAAGAACAATGATCATTGTCTGTAGTTTATTCACTACCAAGAGAGGAAGAAATCACTACATAGCAATGCTCAGCCTCACCTGGGGATCCGAAGGGTCTCTCTGAACAGGCCCCATCTGTTCAGTTCACTCACAGTTTGCTTTGCCTGGATGACTGATTAAAAGTACCTGACTGCAGTGTCACCCTTTTTTGAGACCCCAACCCCTACAGTCATGGTTTGGTCCCTAAAGGGTCTGATAACAAATCGCTTGTTGAAACCACAACATTCAAAGTAGAGTTACTCACATAGTAAAGAGGGATACTACTGTGTCAGTAGCTAAGCATGGTAAGAGCATATAAAGGGGTGGTAGGCAAGATAGAACAATTTATCTGGAGGGATATTAATTGAGGGATATTTTCTAAAGATCATTAAGACCTCCCTATAGACTCGATCTTTAGCCAATTGCATCTATTTTATAAGGCTCCCATAAAACTATAACTCTGGTGATTTACATGAATCAGTTAATATCTTTGTCTCCAGCAGAAAAGTTAAATATATCCAAAACTTATGTGAAATTAATTTTTTGTTTCATTTATCACAACACTAATCCCAATTCACATATGCTCAGTCTTCTGAGTCTACAGCTGCTATTGCATGATTCTGAGCTCATGACTTAAAAAAAATAAGAAGGAAAGTTAGTTTTAAGACATCTAAATTAACCATTATTGTTAGGAAAACAGTATGTCAGCTCGAAGGCTGTGCTAATGTAACAAAAGATCTACAGTAGTCCTTGCACTGAGGTAATCTCCCACTCAGGTTGGCCCCCTTACATGTGCTGTGCTCCGGAATGATGATACCTGAGGAGCTTAAAAGAAGTAAAAGAAACAGCAACAAAAATGGGACCCTATGAAAATAATTTCATAATTTGATATTTACATGATCGTACCTAAAACACTAACTCAAGGTATAAAGAAATGTCACTAGTTAAAATGAGTTTAAATACTTACAATTATCAAGATGGTGCTCATTGGCAAATGAAATCATGAGAGAAGAGGCACGTGCTATGCCTGGTCCTACTGAGCAGTTTCCAGACTTCAGCTCATTCTGGCAACTACGATAAAAGATTACAGAGAGACCAGAATTATAATACATGAGTTTACATTTTATCAGTTAGCATGTTTCTGCTGAAAACAGAAGGCTGAGTAAAACCAGCTTAAGTAATTATTTTTATTATATCACAAAAGAGGTCCAGAGGTATAGTAGCTCCAGGGGGGGTTCACATGGCAATTCACCAATATCAAGAAGGTTCTAGGTCCTTCCTGTCTGCTCTGCCAACATATGCATGTTGACTTGCCCCCTGAGGCTGGCCCTCCTCCAGCTCCTAAGATGGCTTCTGCTCTTGCAATTGCAGGCACCATATAAAGATGACAACAGTCAGAGGCAAAAGTGTTCCCTTCTACACATGAATTTGTCCCAGAAACACCCTGCTCCCCAGAGTCCCCCTCAGTTCTCATTGGCCAAAATTATGTCATATATACCCATGCCTAGATCAATCACTCTCAAGGTAATAATTAGAATTAGAATGTCTGGTTTAGATATTCAAGATTCACCTCCACTCAAAACTGAAGGGAACCCCAATTTCTGCTAAAGCACATGGCCACCCAACATTTGAGGAAAGTTAGGGTTTGACTAGCAAGAAACAACACTAGTGAGAATGACAGTGGAGTAGGCTAGTTCCTAAAGTGTCTGTCACAATACCTAATCAGAATAGAAATAGAGCTTAACTCACTACACATGGCTCAATGCATAGAGCTGACACTAACAGTTTAACTGGTGGACAGTATCATATATCTAAGATAGCCACTGTTGCTATAGCACTCCATCTTCATAGAGAGCTGCAAAGACATGAATCTCTCTTTAAAAGGCAGTGAGTGATTATAATTGAAGAACAAATCATTGCCAAATCCATATCATCTACATAGGCCCAAAACAGATATTTCTTCTTTTATTGAAAAATCAAGGGTTCCCTTTACTGGAAATTTCAGTTCCAGTGAGTTTCCAGTAACAGTTTCACATTCCAGATGTACATTTGTATTGGTTACTGGGGCTCAATTTATCTAATGAGCCACTAGAGTGGACAATTGTTTATGCAAATTAGGAATTGTGGCTGTATTAAAAAATAATTTATTATATAACACATTACCTGAATATATTCAAACATATATCATTTAATTTTTTCATTTCATTCCATATTCTTCATCTATTACATGGCCATCTCTCATGTGAAAAAAATGGGTTGATATTTGTTAAATGATTGCTCTTTTCTTAAATATTTAATCACTTCTAATGAGAAATGTTACTGAAATATCTTACTATATTTAATGCAAAGAAATAAAAAGCTAACCATTTCAAACAATAAGGCTTCTCTCTCACTTACCAACTTAACATTTCCCTGTATGGCCCCGGAAGATGACTGGTTAGCCAGAGACGGGTAAGATTCCTCAAGGGAGGAACAACCTAAGACAGGCACAGTCGCAGGGGGGTCATCAGGTGAGAAATTGGGGATCAACAGAGGTGAGGCTTAGAACCTCACCCCCCCTGTTCTGAGAGAAATCTTCTGCATATGTGGATGTTTTATTGCCCTTGTCTAGCTTGGATTAACACATAGTCTACAGGCACACACCTGATCATCTACATTTGCTCTCTTACAACACTAAACTATGTTTTCTACCTTTATGTTGTATCTACCTACCACTTCAGCATCTTATTAAAAATAATAAAGAGAGAAATGTGGTATCCACATATAAATCAAGTATAAAAATCAAATGTGTATTCATATTTGAACTGACTGTTTATAGTTCATAATGCATGAGCAAAACCAAAAGTTTCTGTGATGACTGCCCTTGTACTGTTCACCATGTAACTTATTCACTATGTAAGAATTTGTTCTCCATGTAAGAACTTGTTCGTTATGCTTCAGAAGATTGGAGACTGACGAAAATTAGGCTTGGGGTGGATTAATGATTGTGCATTGAGCATTGACTCCCCTATACAGAATTTTATTGTTGTTAACAACCATTTGATCAATAAATATGAGAAATGCCCTAACAACAACAACCAAGAAAAAGTACACACTTCCAATTGTAAAATAAATAAGCAACCGGGATGTAATGTATAGCATAAGGAATATAGTCAAAATATTGTAACAACTTGGTATGGTGATAGCTGGTACTTAGAATTATCATGTATATAAATGTTGAATCACTGTGTTGTACACCTGAAACTAATGTAATGTAATACTGTGTGTCAACTACCCTTCAATAAAAAATAATTATCTAAAAAAAAAAAAAAAAAAAAAATATCTTACTATATTTAAGGTAGGTCAAGACAGACAATGCAATACAACTATAAAGCAATCCACTGAGGTAGGAGACATGTATTCTAATTCTACCTGCATTTACTCAGCATTCACTATGTACCAGGCACTGTGCTAAGTGTTTAACTTATATTCATTTATTTAATCCTCATAATAGCTCAGTAAACTATGTACAATGATCATGCCATTTTCAAATGCAGAAACTGAGACACAGTGAAGTGATGTAACTTGTACAAGCCCACACAACTGATATATGGCAGGAGCAGGATTTAAACCCAGACTATGGGACTTCAGACCCAAAGCACTTAACCACTGGTACACCACAACCTCTCTAGTTCTGGAATTGTCATACTTAACTTTGTTGGAGTCACAGTTGTCAATTAAGTTAACTAAATAGTTAAGTTGAGATCTTTCAGAAAATTTCCATCCCAAATACTTAAAATGTCATGAAAGCCATGACTTTAAAGAAATTCTCTTCTGCCAGAGGTTATATTAAGGTTCCATTTATCACACAACCAAACACCCACATCTGGACACTTGCTTTCTAATAACAACTGCAAGATGATTCAAAAGAAGAAATAACTAAAAAGCCAACCATGGTGTATAAGTTACAGGAAAAATACATCTCGTTGGAGGAACAGGGTTGCAAATCAACTAACTTAATGAAGTGCCCTAGACTCCAGTGTGAGACCTGCCTAGAAGGCAGGCTCCAGAACTGAGTTTCCTACAACATGACTTCTGAATTAGTTAAAGATCTCCTAATTTACCCAAAGAAACAAAACCACTAATTCAAAAATATATATTCACTTCTATGTTTATCACATTATTTTCAATAGCCAAAATATGGAAGCAAACTAAATGTCTATCAATAGACGAATGGGTAAAGATGTGGTACATATATACAATGAATATTAGGCATAAAAAAGAACAAAATCTTGCCATTTGCAACAATATGGATGGGCCTAGAGGGTATTATTCTAAGTGAAATAAGTCAGAAAGAAACAAATACCATGACTTCACTTACATGTGAAATCTAAAGGACAAAACAAACAAAAAAGAAAGACTCATAAACAAAGACAATAGATTATTGGTTACCATAGGGGAGACAAGATGATGGGTGAAACAGATGAAGGAGAAACAAGGAGGTACAAACTTCAAATTGAAAAATAAATTAGTCACAGGAATGGAAGTACAGCATAGGGAATAGAGCAAATAATACTGTAATATTTCATATAATGACAGAGAATAACTGCCCTTACTATGGTGAGCATTTAGTAATGTACCTAATTGTCAAATCACTATGTTGTACATATGAAACCAATATAATATTGTATATCAACTATATTATAATGTTTTAAAATTTCTTTGGGGTATCTAAACTCAGAGGTACAGAGTAAAGCTATACATTTGCAGAATTAATATTTAGTTTATTACTCCAAACACTGTGAATTACCCACTAGAGTGACTACTACTCAACTTATCTGAAGGGCAAAATTTTAAATCTAAATAATTAAAGCCTCAAATCTTATTTTAATACAGGCAAGATTGGACAGTATCTTCCTGTGGTCTGTGCAGTTCATACTTGCTGTACTTTTTCATTGTGTGTAAAGAGGGACATCAGTGGCCTAAGTTCCCAAAGACTGTCTCACCAGGGGCATTTTCTTAATCCAGGCTGTGAAGCTCCTATGACCCTGTTGGGATGGCCAGAGCAAAAGAGTGCAAAGGATGGAAAACTTCAAACTACTCATCTCTTAAAGAATCACTTAATTTCTGCAAATTTTTATAGGAATCAATTTTCTTTGGGTTAAAGACAGTTTTCTTTTGGGTACACAGTAGTATCTCAATTATCCCCAATAAATGAGAGATATAATGTTTTAAATTCAAAAGACAATTTATGTATATTATAGTGTTTGTGTGTATGTATATTGTTTATAGATTAATTTGCTTTCCTGTTGCAATTATTTGTTAAATAATAAAGTTATATTAAGCAACAAAAATGACCCAAAAAAGACCAATATATAGTGACGCTGAGGTGAAGTTGAAAAAACAAACTTGCTACAGTGAGCAAGGACTAATCCATAAAGACTTTAGAAAAAAGTAGTTGCAGCTGGTTTACATCTATGATTTGGAATGTAGTCCAGATAAAAGTGCTAGAAACTTGTATTCTCAAACATTTGTAATCTCTTTGCACTGTACTTATGAAATAGATAAATTAAGAATGCTGTATGACATTTTCCACCCCCAAGAAAAAAGCTTAGGCAGGTAGAGAACTGCACCAAAAGCCACTAATGTGAGGAACCATTTGCCTGTTATTTAAATGTTTCTCAAATCAGAAAAGCATTAAGTTTTGGGGGAATTGTTTCTCTCCTATTTCCTTTAGGACAGTCAGATTCTAGGAACAAGGGGTAAAATGAGAGGAATTATACTTTGTTTTGCCAAAGTCATTGAGTTTATAGTAAAATAGTTAAAGCTAATACGAAAGTTACACAACAAGAGTCAAACAAGGACAAACAGACGTACAAACTTTATTCCGTAACAGTGACACTGTCAGAAGCAAGGGAAGGGGAATGATCAGTGAGGTGAGTACAGCATGGTAAGGGGGCCCAGCACCTTAGTTCTGAAGTCCTAGCAAGTTATTTAACTATGGTAGATTGTGTTTCTTCATCTGTGAAATGGGAATACCCACCTCAAAGGTTTATGGTGAGAAATCATCAGATCGAAAGCACCTGTCAAAGTGCCTGGCACACAGCCGACACTCTAGACAAGCCAATTCTACCCTTATTAACCTGGGAGTAATATTCTCCAACTGAGGGACTACTCTAGGATAGGACATCCTGATCTGAGAAGGTCTCTCATTTCACATGTTGCCATGGTTTCTTTAAGCTCTCCTTTCATGAATTCTTTTTTAAAAATTTAATTCCAAAACTAATATACATATTTTTAAAATAAAAAATACTGAAAAATATGTTAAAAGTAAGTCCTTTCTGCAGCCCAATACCAACAGTGATTATTCTCACTGTAACAACTATTCTTGGTTTAACATATCTTTCTAGTCTTTTTACATGGCTAAACAAAAATATATGTAGGTATTTATAACTTTTAAGAGAGAAATTGAACCATGTTATAAAACGTATTCTACTAATTGCTCTTTCACTTAACGACATATCCTGGATATCTTTCAGGGTATGTATGTGTAGATTTATATTGTTGACATAAATTTAATATTAAATTTTAAATGAGACAAGATAAATGATGAAAATAAAGACAGTGTTCCTTCATCATGAACTTTTAAATGTAATTACATTTCCACCAAATGGTTGTGATTATGTTATTTTTTTTAAGTCCTTACCATTTAGAGATATATACTGAAATATTTACAAATAAATTATGTGATGCATAGGATTGGCTTCAAAATAAATGGAAAGAGAGAAACTAGGAGACATACATTAAACAAGATTGGCCATGAATTGATAATTACACTGGCTGCTAAGTATATGGGTGTTAGATAATTCTTCTCTATACTTTTGAATTTTTTTGAAAATTTCCATAATAAAAAATTAAAAACTTTTTTAATCCTTAAATTTTATCTACTAAATGCCAGTTTTACATTTAACTCATAGCAACTAATTTCTGATTAATCAACAGAATTAATCATTCCTAACACCCATCCCCTAAGCAGCACAAATAAACAAAAAGCAATTTACCTTCCTTCTAGTTTAAACATTGCTATAAAAATTCAAATAACCAGTCCAGAGAAGCAATGTTCACTAATGTTAGAAGAGGTGTTTTATCGATAAATGTAAATTATAAACTATTATAATTATTGCTTTTTAGAATTAATGAAGAAGTGTTTTCCTTTTTCTCTTACATTGGAATTTGTCTTGCCAATGGTTTTCAGCCCTGGGCAAGTTCACTATGGATTCAGTGTGACCAAAGAAATGACAGTAAAACATTCTTGAGGTGAAAGGGTTATACCCAACTTTATTTCCACAGTAGCAGGTCAATCACTAGAATCCCGTCCACTCAGAGCGAGTCTGCAGGCAGCAAGCTGGTCTCTGCCTCTGGGCCTCTCCGCCCACACAGCCGTCCCAGTCTCTGTCCTCAGTGCTGCCACCTCTCCAGCCTCTGCTCTGCTCTCCTGCAGCCTTGCAGCCATGCCACCATGTCACCCAGAGCACTGGGCAGAGCTCTTTATATATTGCCCACATGTGTGTAGTGAGCAACCTGACCAGGGCCAGGTGAGAATCCTGGCCACAGGAACTTTCGTTTTATCCACAAATTATTGCAGCTCAATGAAAAAAGAACAGTTCTTTAGACTATGTATGGTCAAGAAATCAGAAGATAATGTGTGCTTTTTTTCACCCAGAGAGATCACACATGACCTGGAATGCCCTCACCAATACACTCTGCCCTGCTGAAACCAAGAGAAGGCCTTTGTTATGCCATTCAAGCAGAATAATTTCTTGAGTCTTTAGTTTGTGTTTTGTTCTATGTACACCTCAACAGTTCCAGAAGGCGGCCAAGCCCTTAGCATCTTATAGGGCACAGAGCAGAAGCTGCTTGGAATCTGCAGCTCTTTCTGACTCCTGTCAAATCCTATACTCACTGAAGAGGTATGTCCATGTGGCCTGGAGGCAGATGGGATTGTCATTGTACCTCCCAGGAGAGCAAAAAGGAAGAGGAAGTTTTTCTCAATATGGAAAGAAATTAGGATTCAGAAGGTCCAGTAAAATACTGAATCTGGCAAGACAACAGAATATCTGTGTGGCTCACCCAGAGAGGCTGGATGCCTGGCCGCATGTTCTTTCAAAGATTCCTGAACACCAAGCGTGGACTAGAAGCAGTAGAGGAGCAGAATCAAAAAGGACCAAGCTAGCTGGACAATGGCCATCTTCACAGCATCCAGTGAGAGCCAAAGATCAGTTGCCAGAGGGATCTTCACCTTTGCTTTGGCACCATGTAAAATCCCGAACCTTTGCACAATGTTTGAAACAGGAGAGCACTAATAAATATTAAAACTTAATTACTGCCAGACCAGAAGTAAGATGAGATCTTAGATATGGGTTTAGGTGAGTTTAAAGAAAATAAAGATGTGCGATCTGGGTTTGTGTTCGTTAATTCACACAGACTACTCCATTTAAAAAGCAACCATGCCAATAAAAGTGGCTATGAAAGCAACCTGCTTCCATGCTGTAATAACCATCCTTCACATCCACACAGCTCTGTACATTCAGTAAGGTGTTTTCACATATGTTATCCCATTTGATCCTCACGGAGCCAGGACGACTCAGTGACTCTCTAGCTATTCAGAGTAGATGGGCAGAGGCAAAATGGCTCAATGGAAGAGAAGATTTTCTCCCAGACATCTATCTACTCACTAGGTATTTCCTTTGCTTGGTTGTGTTCTCTCTTTCTCTCTCTCTCCCTCTGCCTCTTTCCTTCTCTCTCCCTCATTCTTGTTAGGAACAAGAGGAAAAATTTATTTAATATTTCATTTTTAAAAATCTGTGCAAAGTTGTCATTTGTAAGATGAATTTCACAAAATAGAACCCAATGCCCAGGATGAATTCACTTCTTAGGGGGTTGCAATTTAGGCTGCCACCCAATGGTGGTATTATGTCATGGCCAAACCTTCTCATGAAACAGAAAAACAAAAGAAACAGACAAACACCTGTGGGCATATTTGAGAAAAAAGAGATCATAACACTTTGTGATGTCTTCTTACTATCAGAAACAGGTATCTTTCTTAAAACAACTCAATAGACATATAGTTTTCTGAAAGAGTTTTTGTTTACCACAGACTTTTAAAGCCAGAGGATTTAACAGATGTTGCCCCTGAGGAACAGAAGCTGGGGAAGTGAAGTATAGGTAAGACTTTGATTTTTTACCTAGTACATTTCTATATTTTTAACTGGTTACAATGAAATGCATTACTTTTATAACACACTGTAATTTGAAAACCTAATAACTGTTTTAATCAAACAAATCGAACACCTAACTAGATTTGTTTCCTCTTTATCACAAAACATCACCGCTAGTTCTCTTTCACTTTTATACCTTACAGGGAGGAAGTCGACAAGAAACTTCATTTAATTGTTCACTTGCGTCCCAGAACCCCCTGTCCTGGCTTGTCAGCATCCTCTAGGTCAGGAATTTCCAACTGTGGCGGGAACACCAGAGAACTTAGAACCAGAATCAGAATTAAGAATCCACTCTCCATCAGCCTGTATACACCACCTGGCGAGTGTGCAGGGCTGAACGCACATGCCACTGATTTTTCAGGCACACTCAGAGCGAGCAGGTAGTGATCTAGGAGAGTTTTTCATTTCTTTCTTGCAGTTGTAATAGGAAATATTTCTCCAAAAGGCAAAATGCATTTTTATGTCTGCAAAACATACTACAAACATAACTTTCCTTGTAAAAAAAGGGGGGGGGCTTTTTATTTTTGTAATGGTGGGACTCATATGCATAAGAGTGATGGTAGAAGGATATAAAACAGCGAGTGCTACTGATGTGGGCTTGGTTCAAAGTCACAAGGACTCTTTTTCAACTATTAGGCTTTGACTTCTATGAACTGATCTCTACTTTTTTGAGTAAAAACTTGTCATAGGTAAAGAGAAGACTGTTTAGTCTCTCTAGCCCTCTGATGTTAAGACATTTCTTTTGTTCCTCCTTATTAGTAGTAAACATACAATTTCCTCTTGGGGAAAATAAACACCCATCTTAGCTGTGGCTTGACTTCCACAATTATAACACATTCCTAACACTTCATTTCCACATTCTTTTTCTTTCTGAGAACCTCTTCCATCCCTCATCAACGTCTCCCAGGTTTAGACATGGTGGCTTCATTTGTATAAATTGGCCATACTTTTTAATTTTTTCATTTCATAATCCCCATAGCAACTCGCTTCTTTAGAAACTTCCACAGAAATTCCAAAGATATTCTATCTTTTTAACTGAAAGAACATTTTGAATAGAATTAGTAAAGGAAAATAAGTGGTTTTCATTACCATGTCCTTGGCCTTTACACTCTGTAAGATTAAAAATATGTTTAAATACCAACTCAACTAGATAGAATTGGCTAGGTATTCTGGGGCTTATAAATTATTTTTAAATACATATAATTTTAAAAGATGCTGCCTCGACCATTTTAAAGAGAAGTTTTTCACTTATTCATTCAACAAGTATTTATTGAGTATATTAAAAAATGCTTTAAGCTGTTTAAGATTCAGGTAACAAGAAAATTCAGAACTGCCCTTCTGCACCTGCAATCACATTAGGTAAAAATAAAAGGCAGTGTGGAATTAAACACTGAAACTATAAAACAACACTACCAGCACATAAAAAAATTATTTTCAGAGCTGTAAAAGAAAGATAAAATTTGAATTGGATTCTGAGAGATAGGCAGGAATTGAAAAGTTGGAAAAAGATGAAACATTCCAGGCATCATTCCAGAAATAGAAGGCAGTATGAATATTTACAGGGAAGGCAAATCTGAAATGTTTGGAGGCATAGTAAGTAGATAAGTTTGGCTAGTGGAGTCTAAATTGAAGCATACAAGACAAGATAAAAAAGCTAGGAGATAAGACAGATATGGAAAACTCTGACCATCAACCTTGATTTTATCTCACAGGTGGTGATAGGATTAATTGGTTAGAATAGAAAAGTAATCTAAAAGAAATTAGTAAGAGTATTCTAAAAGAATGCTTGAGATGACTTGAGAGTTAGCCTTTCTCTCTGCCTTCTTCTGTTTTTCTTTCCTCTATTTTCCTACTCTACTTTCAGACAGCGATCTTAAGAATGAACCAATTCTAGTCTGCAATTTTTAAATATAATTCTCTCACTTGAAGCATTTCAGTAGCTTTTCAGCATCTTTCAAAATCCTACCGACCTAACCAACCTAACATATGGCCTTTGAGATCTAGCCTTACTTGTCTCTCCAGACTTGTAACTTACACAATAGGCGTCATTCAAACCCCTTTGCATCTGAGTGAAACATGCCTTCACTCCTCCTGCCCCTTTCCCTTTTTTAACTGGCATACCCTTCACTCATCGTGAAGTCTCTGCTTTGATGTCACTTGCCCAAGGAAGGCTCCAAGCTCCTCAAATCCCTATTAGGTTCTCTGCTGTAACTCTCACCTCTATAACAGCACTTAGGATCTGTATCTTTGTCTTTGGCATTTTCTCAAGGGAAGGGTAATTTCCCTAGCATCTACCAATGGACCAGGAACATAAGAGATGCCCAAAAATATTTGTTAAAGAATGAAAAGGGCAGGGTGCAGGAAAAAAGTCTTTGGCTGTCAGACAGTCATAAAGTAGTAAAATTTAGTCATTAAATTCAGGAACAGTCTTACAGTAACGGAAAAGAAACAATGAATGGGGACACAATAAAAAGAAAGCTAAACAGAAGGTTCACAAATCTGAATTCTGATTGAGATGATGTAACTTGGATTATATAATCATTTACCTCAGTAGTTTCCAAATCCCGGCTGATCATCAGAATCATCCAGAAATCAGGAATTATTTTTGTTTTTGATGCTTTTATTTCCCCTGGTCATGCTGTTATAACCACTGTCTGATGTTTTAGGAATTATTTACCTGGTTGTCCTGTAAGGACACCTCCAGCACTAAGCTCTAATTTAACCAAGATCACCATGAACAAGTAACTGGAAGGACTTGATAGATTACTGAATGTAAGAGCAGAAGGGATGTACTAACACTTTCAGGTATTTTAGGCTGGTTGACCTAGTCACATTTGCATGTAACAAGCAGTCAATAAATGCCTGCTTATTGAATGAAGCAGAGAACAGGAAAAAGTAGCACATTTTCTAAGAGAGGGTAGATCTGATGTTGGATGTGACTTTCCCAGCTGACACTCTAATTATTTGTCCTTCAGGGCTCTGTCAACAGAACCGTCTTCCTTCCTGGAAGAGGTATTTGTCCTTGGGGTTGCTATTTAGGCTAGTATAAAGGCATACATTGGAGACACTGTGGACTGAGTTCCAGACTACCTCAATGAAGCAATATCTCAATAAAGTGAGTCAAATTAGTTTACTGGTCTCCCAGAGCATACAGAAGTTATGTTTACAATATACAGTAGTCTATTAAGTGTGCAATAGCATGACTCAAAAAATGTAGTTCATTAATTTAAAATACTTTATTGCTACAGTATTTATCATCTGAGCTTTCAGTGAATCATAATCTTTTAACTGGCAGAGGGTCTTCCCTTGATGTTGATGGCTGTGACTCATCAGGGTGGTGGTTGCTGAAGGTTGGGGTGGCTGGAGCAATTTCTTAAAATAACACAATGAGTTTGCAGCAACAGTTGACACTCCACAAAATTGAAGTTAATCCTCTCAAATAGTGCTGCTTTATCAACTAATTCTTAAGAGCCCTGGGATTTTCTAAGTAGTAAAGTAACACTGGCTTCACTTAAAGTCACCAGATGCATTAGCCCCTCCCAAGAGAATCAGCCTGTCCATTAAAGCTTTGAAGCTATGCATTGCCTTCTCCTCTCTAGCTATGAAAAGTCCTAGATGGCATCTTCTTCCACTGTAAGGCCGTTCATCTACATTGACAATCTGTTATTTAGTGCAGCCTTCATTAATTATCTTCAGGAGATCTTCTGGGTAACTTGCTGCAGCATCTCCATCAGCACTTGCTACTTCACCTGCACTTTTACATTACAGAGACAGCTTCTTTCCTTAAATCTCATGAACCAGCTCTGCCAGCTTCAGACTTTTCTGCAGCTTCCTCACCTCTGTCAGCCTCCACTGAATTGAAGTTAGGGCCTTCCTCTCAATTAGGCCTTGGCTTAAGGGAATATTGTGGCTGGCTTGATCTTCTATCTGGACCATTAAAACTTTCTCCCTGTGAGCAATAAGGTGGTTTTGCTTTCCTATCATTAGTGTGTTCACTGGAGTAGCACTTTTAATTTCCTTCAAAAATGTTTCCTTTGCATTCACATCTTGGCTGTTTAAACCCCTAGCTTTCAGCCCATCTTGGCTTTGACAGGCCTTCCTTACTAAGTTTAATCATTTCTAGCTTTTGATTTAAAGTGAGAAATGTGGGACACTTCCTTCCACTTGAACATTTAGAGGCCATTGTAGAGTTATTAATTGGCCTAATTTCAATATTGTTTCTCATGAAATAGGGAGGCCTGAGGAGAGGGAGACAGGGTAATGGCCAGTAGACAGAGCGTCAGAACACATACACTTATCAATTAAGTTTGCTGTCTAATACGGGCAGTTTGTGGCACTCCAAAACAATTACAATAGTAACATCAAAACATCACTATCAATAATCACCATAAAAAATAATGAAAAAGTATTGAGTACTGCAAGAATTACCAAAATGTAACAAAGTGAGCAAATGCTGTTGGAAAAATGGTTAGACTTGCTTGACACAGAGTTGTCATAAATCTTCAATCTGTAAAAATCACAGTATCTGTGAAGCACCTTAAAGCAAAGCACAATAAAACAAGGTATGCCTATGATTCCCTTCTCTGTGAGTTAAGCATCAGAGAATTACCTTCCCCCATTCTGTATAGTCCCACAGGGACTCTAAAGGCCTAGCTAAGACTCAAGGAGACTCTCTCCCAAACAAATTTGAGTAGAGTGTCCTAAGAGCAGAGAAATCAGTTGGTGCTCATCATTCTTGCAGTGGCACTGTTAATTCCTGCTTCCTAGATCCCTGGGCTGCGCTGGTTTCTATCATCTTAACTTGGCCTTGTTCTCAGGTCTTTTTATTATTTCTATGAACTACTCAGAATCCTTCTACTAAACCCCCACTTCATTTAATAAGCCATGGTAAATTTTTGGTACTTGCAGAACAAGCAAAAGAAAAAAAGCTAACAGAGAAAAGGAAGGAGGAAGGAAGGAAGAAGGAAGGAAGGAAGGGAGGGAGGGAGGGAGGGGAAAGAAATGCAAGGCATATACGTAATTTTTAATTTTCTAGCAGCCTCACTGAAATAAAAAGAAACAGATGAAATCAATTTTAATGCCAGGCTTTATTTAAACCAATACATCCACACTACCATTATTTCAATATGCAATCAATATGAAAAAATAGAGATATCTTACTTTTTTCATTCTGAGACTTTAAAATATGGTATTTTACACTTACAGCCCGTCTCAGCTCAGACAATAAGTTCACTAAAATGTGAAATGTGGCCCTTACAAAAGAATAAAATATGGATAATGGGAAATGCTTTACACTGCCTTTTTAGGTTTAACTAAAATTAAGTATTTAGTTCCTCAGTCACATTAGCTATACTTCAAGTGCTCAGTAGTGTATACGAGCAGGCTTACTGTACTAGGCTGGACAGCCTTAGAAGTGATTGGCTACAAGACTGACATGACTCAGGAGACTTTTTCTTGATGGATCTAGTAATTGGAAGGAATTGGAGGTTTTCATACTTCCAACAAATTCCATTACAAAAGGATTCAAAACTGTGTAAAGACCTATAAAAACATGTCTTCCTCAAAATGTGTCCTCGGCTGGGTAACTAAAACAGGTTAACACTTTATTGAGTGTGAGACCTGTCCTCTGTATTTCACAATTTAGTAGCATGGAGATCAAGGAGTTGTCTCCCGTCAGAGAGTTTCATTCAAAATCAAAATTACTATTGCTCTTAAATCACTTCTCTTTTATTGCATTTTTGAAGGGTGGGAAGAGACTTTAGGGATGTTTTAACTTTATTTTACTGTCAAATAAAAATGTAGGAATCTGAGGAGCAGGCTGAAGAACTGACCTTTATCCCTCAGACATCAACAAGTACTGTAAGTTTTAGAATAGAAGAGTGACACAACGAAGCCGATGTTTCAGGAAAATGGATCCGAATCCAGTGTGCAAGCAGACTGGTTACAACAGAGACCCGCAGGAAAGGTGTGGGACTTCTAACATCCTTAGCTGGCACGCGTAAACTCTTTTTTCTGCCAGGAATTGTTTTCCTCTTAATCTGACAAGCCCTAGCTCATAGTCAACTCTGTTTCCTGGACGCAGATGGCAGCTGGGTCTCTTCACCTCTGCCCCCACAGAACTTCAAAATCCTGAACGAAGTCAAATTCATAGACAGAAAATAGACTAGTGGTTTTCGGGGAGGAGGGAATGGGGAGTTACTGTTTCATAAATACAGTTTCTGTTTTGCAAGATGAAATGTGTTCTGGGGTGCATGGGAGAGATGGTAGAACAAAACTGGATGACTGGAGGGTGTTTCCACAGGCTAATTCCTCCCTGGTGACAGTACTGTCAGATTTCAACGTAAATGCCACACCTTTCAGTGCCCTTCCCTCTGCCGGGCCAGAATGTCACAGCAGCCTTTGCTGTACCCTCTCGGGAACTCCATGCTTGTCTTACAGGGTTCTTCTTTCTTCCATGGCACCCACCAGACTGTCAACTCCAGGAAACGGTGATCACGCATTGTTATGCCCCTCCGAGGCCCAGCGATTAGTTCAGCGTCGCATTCGCTAGTGTCTCACAGTTATGAAGGAGTTTTTTATAACTACTTATTAGACTGACTTCATCTTCTCCACTGAAAACGAGTGCCGGGACAGGGCCACGTTTCTATCCAGTTTCCCAGATCTCAGCTCTAACACTTACTAGCTGTGTGAACTCTGCTAAGTCCTCAGCCTCTCTGGGCCTCAGATTCCCTGACTACATGGTGACAGTACTTTCAGAGTTTCGATGAGGATTCAATAATACACTTTTTTGCTTTTCAGGAAAAAAAATAAGTAATTACTATTATTTAATACACGAAAAGATTATTAATACACATAAATACTAATTATTAAATATTAATACACATCAGGTACCCAGCATCAGAATTGGGCATTTAGTGCACCGCTGTCAGGTGAAACGCTACTGGGTTCGGAGTCTTCCATAGTGGGGCCCCTGTGAATAACGTCTTTAGGTGGCACATGGGGCACCGAAGCGATCATCTTTTCGATTCTTTGGATTAAAACGAGGTCGTCTTCTCCTCCTAAGGTATCTTTGCCTAATGACAGCACCGCTCCATGACGTCATGCAACACGGGGTACTGACAGCACCGCCCCCATGACGTCATCCTGACCAGAAAACCATCATCACACGTACAGTGACGCAGGACACAGGAAGCCCGCCATCCACGTTAGAAGCGTGAATTGGTCCGGGCGGGAGGGTGAGGAAACCTTCCCAAAGGTCTCACCGGGACTCCCGAGTCCGCCATGCGCGACAGGCCCGGGTCCGCGAGGCTGGACGGCCCTGCCCGGCGCACGACCTGAGGGGGCCGGGACGCCCTCGGGGAAGGCGGCCAGGGCGCGGGCCTCCGCCGACGGCGGCCTCTTCGGGGTCTCCCTCCCGGCGTTAGGTGACTCTCGCTTCGGCCGCCGAGCCCTTACCTCGTGAGGGGAGCGCTCCCTGGAGGCGACGTGCGCGCCGAGCCCGGCACGCTTTCCCGCGCGAGACACGGGGGCGGGGCCACCAGGCGCTAGGCGGCGAGCTGCGTAAGACGCCGCCGCCACGTACGCAGCAGCGCGCATGCGCTATGAAACTAGCGGTGGAACGCCGACCCAGGGAGAGCCAGCATGGCGGCGGAGCGCAAGACTAAGTTGTCCAAGAACCTTCTGCGCATGAAGGTGCGGGGACGCGGGGAGGGCGGGTGAGCGGCAGAGATTCCTGGTCTCCCTGACCTGTCCGGGGCCGAGGCAGCGGTAGTGCGAGGGCACTGGAGAGGCCGCCGGGGGCCTCCAGCTCTTGCAGCCATTCATTCACTTAGCGCCTGCTCTGCGTTAGGCACCGGGAACCGGATTACAAATCCGGCGGATTCTCCCTTAAAGCCCGCGGTCGTGTAGGAGAGACACACACGTAAGCAAGCGTTAGAAGTCAGCGTACTGAGTGTGGCGATGCTAGAAGCGCCGGGAGTTCCGGGAACTTGCTTGGGCTTCTGCGGGAAGTGACCCTTAAGTAGGTCGGAGGGTGGGGGGCATGCGACATCAATTGAGGGAAAAGTTAGTTCAGAAGTCTGAGGGACAAAAGCCAAAACTTAGTTGAGATTTCTAAAAACTAAAGACAATTCAAAATGTCCAAAAGGTAAGTAGCAAGAAATGGATCTGGGAAAGTACCCAGTGGTCACGACATGCAAGGAATTTTAGACGAGATTTAAGGATTTTCTTTTTTCTCTGTTTTGTGAACATTGGAAAGCTGTTGAGCACAGGGAACAGTAATCATTATTTCTGCTTTTTACTTTCCAAGTTATTGTAACTACCCTGTGGTGAATACACTGGTGACAAACTCGACAGGGGAGAAAATTGGAGTCAGAAAGACCAACTAGAAGTTCTGATGATCTGGTGAGGGGTGCAATGGCAGCAGGAAGAGAGAAAATTATAACATTTGAAGTGATAGTGAGTTATGTCACCCAACTTTAAGCAAAATTGATTTTTTGAAGTGCAATTAAATCAGTTTAGATTGGGAAGTTTAAAGGGGGACAAAAAAGGTTGATAAAATGAATACAGGAATTAAAACGGAAATACCAAAGCCTTAAAACTTAAATAATAACAGTAGCTAACATTTATCTTTCTTGTATGTGTCAGGTTCTGTTCTAAGAGCTTTTCATATGTTAACCCGTGAAATCCATAAAATAATCTTTTGAGGTGGGTATGGTTATTCTTTTTCATCTGCAGCCACTGAAACAGTATCTTACCCACAGTTAGACAACTAATATGTAGTGTAGACAGGACTCAAACTCAGGCAGTCTGGCTCCAAAGCCCCTGATCTTAATTAGTACTCTGTACTGCTTGTCAGTAAACACTACTTATAGGTAAGTAGTTAGATATCATGTTTAGAGTATAGTGGAATTTCCAGGAAAAGGACATAAATGATGTTTTGAAAGATTGGAAAATAAACGTTGCTTGTACAAGATCTGAATGGAGTTGAGCTAGATTGTAACGGGATAAATAGGGTGAATGAGGGCAGAGAGTAAATGTAGCATGATTTACAAAGTACTTCTTTCATACATATTAGCAAAGTTTGAGTCTTCACTGAGCAGAGTTTTCTTTTGGCTTACAGTTTGTGATGTAGATTTCAGAGTGGAGTGGATTGGCAAAGCAGACATTGAAAAGACTTTAGCAGTGCTTTTTACTCTTGGAATAAGTTAAGTGAAGATGTGCTGGGTGATTAGGGCTCAGACCAAAGATCTAACTCGAGTTAGGAAGGAAAAAGTTAGCTTTAAAAAATATATCTCCCCATACCCAAGTGATTGTTGGAAACTAAACTGGACATTGGAAACAAAGGAGGAGGGGAGAATTACTCAGGTTCTCTAGTTGGGTTAGCAACTTCAGTTGTTGGTGAGAAAAAACTTACTGGCAGGATAGCAGGAGACACTATGCGCATAGAGTGACATGTCCCATCCCGTGAAAAGGAATGGAGCAGCTGCATTAGGTCGTAGTACCCAGTGCAGCTGTTCACCCAGAGCTAAGTACAGAACAGGAAGGAATGGGTTGATGACCTAATACTGACTCACTTGTTTTCAAATATACTTGAAAGTCTCTGACTTAGCTATTGAGGCCTAGAGGGTAATCCTGATGGCAAATAGAAAGTGAAGGATGCAAGTGGAAGGCCTGTCAGTATGATGAAATTGTTGTAGAGAGGGCACTCATCCATGAATTTAGCTCTTTTGGACACTTAGACAGGAGTTGAAGAACTTTTCCTGTAAAGGAACAGATACATAGGCTTGTGGGTCAGTCACTATTGCAACTACTCCCCTCTGCCACTGTGGCTCAGAACTAAATGAGCATGGCTTTATTTCAATAAAACTTTATTAAACAGTGGAAGTCCAGCCTCGGGACTGTACTTTGTCATACCTGCTTTAGGCCCTTAGTTGTGAGTAAAGCTAATCACTAGCTTTTGAGTGTGTTCTTAGATGCTGTAGAGTCAGGAGAATTAGTTTGCAACTCAAATCTGGAGTCTTTTAATTTATATTCACAGGATGTTCTATCCTTTCCATGTGTACAGAATATATATATATATAGAGAGAGAGAGAGAGAATTATTTTGTATACCACAGATAATATCTACTTGACTAAAAATGTCAGATTAAAAGGCAGTTGGGCAAGATTAGTGAATTTCCCAAAAAAACCTATAAGTGATGAAATGAGGCATCTGGGTTTAAAGACAACCATCCAAGAAAGGGAGTCTGGGAAAAATAAGACAAGTCTGGACTCACATTCAGAGAACTTTATTATTGAACTCTTGTGTACCAGGTGCAGCCTGAGTACCGATGTTAAAACACGAGCCATAGTCTGCTGTACAGAATCACTGTCTTTCCTCTGCTGGCCTATTTTGAATTGAGCCTCTGCACGTTTTAAAATAAAGAGTAGCCATAGAGGCGATCAGCATTTCAGAGGATAAATGTAAGTGGAGAGCGGGCTTACCGATACAGCTTTGCGTCAGTCTGTGTTTATAGGGCCCTTATACACATCATTATCATACTCGTACTGGTGAGGGAGATAACCCAAATACAGTCCCTACCATGAAGGTCTCCAGAAATGCTCAGGATACTCAACAAATTAAAGTGTGGTGAGACTATTTGAAGGTGCCATGTGAAGCATCTAAGAGAGATACCAATCTTGCTTGCCGTTGCCAGAAATTCTTTCAAAGAGATTGAGCAGAGCGTTGCAGACCACGGTCAGCAGGTGCAGAGACCCATGGGCTCCGCGGGTCAGGGAAAGAGTCAGGAAGTCCTGCATCTCGTCCTCTTACTGCCCCTTGCACTCTCTGTCTCGGCCTGACTCTCCTGATTTTAGTCTTGTCTCAGCTCTTCTTCACTGGCCATTACGTAAAACTGAAATATTTATTGTGATATAAAAAACTGAATACAGTTTTTTGTGTCCTGCTTTATTAAATCAGACAAACTAAAATGTGGTAAAGATCTTTTTGAAGTCTTCTAAAAGAAGTACACATGTTACTTTTTTGTGTCATCTGGCAGGCTCCCTGCTATTCTAGTGTGATGCTGTCCAGGGCGGAGCTGAGCTGATTGGTCACTCCCCCCACCCCCTGCGGCCTCACCCATGAGGTGGGATCCCTGGAGAAATGAGGGAGAACAAGTGGAAGAGTAAAGTTATTTGAGTTTTACTCAAGTCTACGTTGGGGAAATTAGTTGCTGACACTGATTTTGTTTTTTGTTTTGTTTTGACAGTTCATGCAAAGGGGACTGGACTCAGAAACCAAGAAACAACTAGAAGAGGAAGAAAAGAAAATCATTAGTGAAGAGCACTGGTACTTGGATTTGCCAGAGCTTAAAGAGAAAGAGTAGGTTTATTAGAAATTATATTGGTGATGCTTTGGGCACTCAGAGGGAATTTACTGTAAACGTGACATCATTCCAGTGACTTAAAGCCTGTAAAATAGTATCTGTTCAGTTTCTGGAGTCAGCTTTACAAATAGTTTTCTAAAATTATTAAACCTGTAAGAGTTCTACTTGGATTTATACATTTTTACTGGCCCAGCCATTTTTTATGACATTGTTCTTTTTTTACATTAAATAAAGGATTCTAGTAATAACTGGGGACTTTGATGAGAATCTAGAATGCGATCCTTGTCATATGAAGTCCCACAGATCAGCCCTACCCAGTTTTGTTTGAATAACAAGAGTTCTTCATGAGGCTAAGCTTTAAATGCAGGTCAAGAGTTTTTTGTTTCTTTCTTTTTTTAAAAAAAATTTTACTACTTTTAGTGCTAGTCATGTTAGCTATTTATTGAGTCTGCAGTATGTGTGCCAGGAACTGAGCCAAGTGCATCCCATCTCAATTATTTAATCCTCTTAGCAGGTTTCAGAGCTGACTGCTACCATTCCATCCATTTTATAGTTGAGAAAACTGAGGCTTAAGAAAGTAACTAGCACAGAGCCATTGCTGAAGCTGGGATGACGCAGCAGACCATTCCTCTCCCGCCTCTGAGCTTGGTTGATACCTGATAATGTAGTTTTGAATGAAAGAGTAATGGATTCACATCATCCACTAATATATCTAAATTCTTCAGGAAGCTGTTTATCATTTTCCCTTGATGTGTTCTTTCATAAGCTCTGTGGTGTGGTAGTTTTACTTAAACGTTGTCAAATGGCTGAAGAGGCTCCTTATTATCTTCAGACACATTTACATTTTTCCATTTTGTACCTTAGAATTTATTTCTTGTTTTTAACATGTTATATTCCTGTGTTGATTTGGTGGACTTTCCCTGGATCTTTCTGGAAGGTCAGGTATCCTTCCTCTAAAGAGAGCGAGTATGTCTCACCAGGAGGGGTGGGGGAAGGCACTTCATGCGTTTGCTCCTCTCCTTGCTTTTCTCTACTGCTTCTCAGAGGCACGATGTCGGCGAGGAAGGGGAAGGTGATACCTGAAATGGTGTGGATTTGGGAGCCGGGTGGTGTGGGAAGGGACCACTGATTGCTGACTGGTAAGGAGCTATAAATTAGTTTTATGCCTTGACTAAACTTGCTCAAAATATTATTACTTTTATTGAAGGCAAGACAGTTTCTATCTTCTTTTCAGTATTTTTCTTTCCCCCTCCCAGGAAAATGACCTTTGGGTTCCTTTCCTAGGAGGTAAATGTCTCAGTCCATTTGAGCTGCTACACAAAATACCACAAACTGGGTAACTTAGAAACAACAGAAATTTGTTTCTCACAGTTCCGGAGGCTGGAAGTCTGAGAGCAAGGTGCTGGCACAGTCATGTTTTGGTGAGGGCCCTCTTCCGGGTTCACAGCCAGCACCGTGCTGTGTCCTCAGCTGGTGGAAGGGGCTTAGGGATCTCTGTGAGGACTCTTATGAGGCCCTAGTCCCATTGGTGAAGGCCCACCCTCCTTACTGAGGCCACCTCCCAGAGGCCTCCTCACCTAATACCATCATATCTCTGGAGGTTAGGATTTCAACATTCGAATTTTGTGGGGGGCACAGCATTCAGGCATAGCAATAAGTAATAATCTTCAGTCATTCAGCATATTTTTTCGTATGGGTATGTGTATCGGTTTAGGGTGTTTGCAGGAAAAGATGACACCATCATAGTGGGTAATTTGAGGAGAGTGTGACAGAGACCACCAAGTTGTGGGTAGGGCACAGAGAGGC
Source organism: Manis pentadactyla (assembly GCF_030020395.1). Lineage (NCBI taxonomy): Eukaryota > Metazoa > Chordata > Mammalia > Pholidota > Manidae > Manis > Manis pentadactyla. Next base: position 67,005,814 of record NC_080033.1, on the reverse strand, counting down.
CACGAGGGACAGTGCATACCTCGTGGCTTGTGTTGTGAGAGGAATGTGCACTCCAGGCTCAGAGGGTCAAGGGGATAGAGTGGTTACTGAATCTGAAGACGGGCTGTGTGGAGAGAGCATCTTACAAGAGCTGCTGCCTTCATTGAGGACACAGCTGGCCTAAGGTGATCCTGCCAGGAGGGAGCCAGGCTCAGAGAGCAGAAGAGCCCCTCCGTGTATTACCCTGAAGTCAGCCTCCCAGGGCACGGAGTGGGGGAGACGATGGGTGGGATGATCTGGGAGGGCAGATGGGCCTGTCTTGGGTTTTTTTTAACATCCCAACAGGGAGCTAGTGGATTGAATTAGTTGATAAAGCAGATGGGCTCTGGAGTCAGGCAGGCCTGGGATTGATGCCCAGTTCTGCCACTTGATTACAGTTGTGACACTAGGCAAGTTGTTTAACCCATCTTTTTGTCATTTGTATATTGGGTATGATACCTATCACATAATACATTATGAGGAATAAATGAGGTAATATATGTGAAGCAGTCACCACAGTGTCAGGCATAAAGCACATTAAATGTTGGCAATACGTGTATTTCCTTATACTTGAATATTATAAAATTCACTCATTCTTTTTTGCTCATTTGTGTTTGTGCATCTTCCCTGGGTTATGTCATCTGAATTATTCCAAAAGGTCACTGCGCTCTGTGCAATTGGAGATGTCACTGGGTGTATGCTCTGGCAGTCTAGCGGTTGCCATTTATAATGTCAGTTGTACCAGGCTATGATTCAGTGATGACGATTAGGGCTCTTCAATGTTCACACCTCCCCTTGGGGCCATCCCTAGCCAGTGACTAGTCTGTGTAGGGGGATGAGGGTCTGACTGCTTTGCCTCAACTTGGAACAAATTCCTGGTTCTGCAGCTCCTCACAGGGGCTGAGGCCTTAGCGTGGCTACAGCGTAGGTCAGCTTCTCCCTCTGCCCAGTCATGCTGTCCTCACACCCTTACAGGGGCATCTCCCAGACAGCACTGCCCAATAAAACTTCTGCACGTAACTCAGGGAAACAGTCTGATACAAGATGCTTAGTATACATTTCTGGGGGTAGAATTTACCAGATGGAAAGTTTTGCTTTATTGCTGCTGTGTGGTTTTCCTGCAGAGGACAAGCCCCACTGTAGAGGATGTGATAGAGCCGGTGTAACGATGCCTTTGCCATAGGATGTTTAGAAAGTGTTTTTGCTGTTGTGCTTCCTATGCTCGTGACCTATGTCCTGATGTATGTCAGGAGCTGTGAGATCTGAGGTTGTATCCTACTTGCAGACTAACAAGTCAGCCTGCCACAGTTCCATGGATGCTGGTAGAAGGTACAAGACTCCCGGGTCGAAGTCAGAGGACTTTATTACTCACAGCACAGCAAGAGCATCATATTTGTGTCATTTCCCCTTTTTTGGAGTGATGCTATCACAAGCCAAGGCATGCCTGCTGCCAGCAGAAGCTAGAGAGACAAGGAATGAGTTCTCTCCTGCAGCCTCTGGAGGGAGCACAGCCCTGCCAGTACCTTGACTTTGGTGCAGCAGAATTGATTTCAGACTTGCAGAATTGTAAGGTCATAAATTTCTGTTGCTTTACCCCACCAATTTTGTAGTTATTTCTTACAGCAGCCCAGCAAACTAATGCACCAAGTAATTGTTTTCCTACTGGAAGTTGATATTTACCCCTGACACCATGTACAGCCTCGTATTTGGCCAGAGAGTCAAGGGGACTCAGTATGCAGATTCCAGAATTCCTTTCTGTATCTCCCTTTCTCTGGTATCTTGACCCACATAGTTCAGCCACCTCTGTAGCCCCAGATTTCAGTTTGTGGCTGCAGTGAGACTGCTCTGGGCTTCTGCTCCCTGCTCCAAAGTCACGAAGTCACCTCCAGTCAGAAGGTGGGCATTCATGGAGCTCACTTCATTTGGCTTTCTTCTCTCAAGCATCACAGCCCTATGCTTTGCTCATTCATTGTTTCCTATTTTGTCTTATTTTATAACTGGTTTTAGTAGGAATACTAGTTTGGTACCAGTTACAGCCAGGAGTAGAATGACCTGTTTCATTTTTATCCATTGTATGAGATAAGCCTCTTTTTTATTATCTGGCACCTCTGAAGTGTATCCTCCATGAGAGCAGACTCTTTTACTCTTTCTTGCAGCTTCTAGAATAGTGCCTAGCCCACAGTTTGGTCTAGTAAGTGTTTGCTGAGTGAGTGAATGAGTGTGCCTTAACAAGAAACAGGGAGTACTTCCTGCCAAAGAATCTGTGGAGGCCAGATATTTGCTCTCCTAGCATGCTTTATGGCTGATAGCCAGACTGTAGTCAGATATGCTCCCCTGGGATTGGGGTCATCAGCTGGTGACTCGGAGGAGAATCCCTTTTGGAGACTGAAACACCCATTCCTCCCTCCTATTTCCAGGGCAGCAGTGGCCTCCCTGGTGCCTTCCGTGATGTCCAGTGTTTACACAGCAGCAACATTTTTACTAGGGTAGTTTTGAAGGATGATTTAGGTTTTGGGTTGATCACCCAGCTACCCTTATTTCTGCGCATTTTCTAGTTCTGCTCATCCAGCTTTCCCATTGATTCTGTGACAGACCCAGTGTGCTTACTCCAAATTCTCTCCTTAAGTCACCCAGGATCAGTCACTGTTGTTCACAGCTAAGAGCTCCAACTAATACACTCTCTTTAAAGCTGCCCAGGACCCTGATTTCTGGGTATTTAATAAGGGGTGTAAATGTCAAGGAAGTGTTGCTTCAAATTTGGAAAATTCAGGTTTATTGCAAACACTGTAGGTCTCTACATTATGTAGGTATTTATGCAAATTAAATGTAATGTTTACAAGAGGCTGTGCCTCCAGCCTGCAGCTCTCATCTCTTCAATTTTTTCTTTCCTGGCCAGATTCATCAGTTTTTATTTCAAGCCCTATGTTAAAATCTTACTGTATTTTTCCTTGATTCTGCTGAGAGCCAAAAGATCAGTCTTTCATTTGAAACCTTGACTTTTATTTGCTGTGCTTTGTTATAAGTAGACATGTTATTAATACAGGTTTATTTCCTGTTTAGGAGTTTCATAATAGAAGAGCAGAGTTTCTTGTTATGTGAAGATCTTCTCTATGGAAGAATGTCATTCAGAGGATTTAATCCTGAGGTTGAGGTATTAAATATAATTGCTTCAAATTTTTAAATTTTCCAATTGAATTCTTTTCTGCTAATAATTGGGTTTAGGTCTTTCCCCGGCAGGTACCATTTCTTCTCATTATATAGAAAATAATAAGTCTTGAAATCTCGCCATAGCTATTTAAAGAAATTGCAGGCGTTGCAGTCTATTTTATGGTAGAATTGAGTAGATAATTTGATATAGCAGTATACATTGCCACTGTGAATGTTCAGCTCAGGTCTTTTACAGGAAAGTCAAGATTTTATTCAAATGGTGCCATTATGAAAAATTATTTTCTGCCATCTATAAATGTATTTTTTCTAATGGAAAAATGTTACTTAAAAATTGAATAATTGGACGTTTTAATGGACAGGTTTTAATCCAAGCTTATAAATAGATTTTTAAATGAATCCTTTGGAAAGTTTGTTTGGAAGGTAAATATTCACCGTATATAAATGAGGTATTCATTTGAATTTTTCTGCCTCAGGTTTGTAGAGGAGCACAGACCTTCATTCAACAAATATTTATTAGAACTCTGGCTGGTGCATTAAAAACCATCCTCTCAGGTACTCAGCCAACCAAGTGGAGGTTTGTGATATGAAGCTTTAGTAGTGTAACTATCACTTGCAGAAGGGTTTCTTGGTGCTGGCACTCCTGACGTTTGGAGATAGATCATTCTCATCGTCGGCACCCTCCCATGCATCATGGAGTGTTTCAGCATCCCTGGTCCCTACCTGCTAGGTGCGCCCACACACACGGTTATAACAACCAAAAATGCGTCCAGATATTCATATTCCAGGCATTGCCAAAGGTCTCTTCCTGAGCCTTGAAGGGACCAAGGTTGAAAAGCACGTGTGTAAGGATGTGTGGAGAGGACCGCAGTTACCAAGCTAATTGCCAGTTTATTTAAAGATGACAGGTTGTTGTTTTTTTCCCCCTTTTTTAAGGGAGTATGATAACTAAGGTGTTCTATTAATTTATACAAAATCAGCACCAAAAAGTGTTTGTTTTTAATATATATTTCCCTTGCTTTGGCTGCTTAAAGCTTTAGATTAGGAAGGCAGTGGGGTAAAGGGATGGTGGGGGAGCCGAGATTTTAAGTGTGTGATGCCCAGAGGCTAAGGTTGTGGGTAGGCAGGCACTCCACGCTGATCGGGTTATGACAGGGAACAAGTTGATCCTGACCTCCGAGCCTGATGTGGGGGTTATCAGAAGACAACTTTAATCACTGGCACTCCATAGCACAGAGTACTCTCTCTGGGAAAAGGTTGTGAATTGTTTGGTTTGGAGATCTGAGCTGTCATAAAATGTGAGAAAAAAAGGTCACTATACCTGCTAATGAAAAGGATGATACCAATTTGAGAACACTTAACTTCATTATAAAAAGGATGTACTTAGAACACATTTTTAATATTGTGTGTGTCCCTAGGGACACCTCGCATGGAATTTACTTATTCAGTAAGTATTTCCTCTGTACCTGTGGTGCATCAGCCCTCTGGAAGCACTTAGAGGCAGTAGGGAACCAAAGTCTGCCCTCACAGAGCTCCTAATCCCCAAATTATTTTCTTTTCGGTCCTTTAAACCTTGGAAAAGCTAGTTGAAACAGATTTCTCTTCTTTCCCGTCTTTGTCCTGCCTTTGCTATAAAGAAGGCATTGTACTTTTTTTTTAATCTGTCAGAGGGTAACTGTCGAAAAAACGTGGAAGAAAGAGGTGGAGGAGAGACTCAGGCATAAGGACAGCACATGGGAAGCGTCATCCACCCTTGTGTCTGGGGGCCGGGCAAGTCCTCCCCGTTGTACCAGAGCCAGCCTTCCTGCTCTTCCATCCAGTAACTTGCTGCCCCCACCACCAACTTAAAATTACTCTTGGCTGTGGCATTTCTTATATTTGGCTCAGAGGTGGAAGTTGAAGGAAACCTGAAAGTTTACTTTTTTCTTTTCCCCTGCTCTCTAGAGTGTGTTAGCAGTGTGCCCCCAGTAAGTGTAAGTAATTAATGAGATTTATAATGTGAAATACAATTCAATTCATTAACAGTAAGTCTGATCTAGTCCGGCTTTGTCTTAATTCAGAGCTGGCTTCTCTTGGCACCTGGTAGAATCAAGTTTTACAGAAAATCCCTTATAAGTTTTAGCTAGTCCTGTAGATTCTGCAACTTCTGCTCGCTGCCTTCAAGTACATGTGATACCAGTTCCCTTAACAAGCCTTTCCCAGCCCCTATAGTCAGCATTGTATTTTTTCAGAAATTAATGCTTCAGATGAATGCTAAGAACAAAGCAGAGGAAGTTGAAGATGAAACAGTGGAGCTTGACGTGTCAGATGAAGAAATGGCTAGAAGGTAACCGTTACCTTGGGGCAGCGTTGTAATCTGGGCCCAGCAGTCACTGGCTGGCTCCTGGACCCTCTTCCCCCCAGGCACTGTAGCTTTGAAGGGTGTGTGCCTGCCGGAAGGTGATCCCTGCTCTCTAACGGGGCCGGGGTGGCTTCAGACCTGTCACAGGCTGGCAATTGAAGACCCATGTCCAATGCCTCTCCTAATACACATTTTAAAATACACATCTCAATTTATTTAGGATAATGCAAAAACAAAAAATAGCAAGAACTTAGTTATTTGTAGAGAAGTTCATAAATGTTTAAATCAGATTGTTTCTTTCAGTCAGTTTTGGGTTTCTTATTTGTTGCATATTTGGTTTGATATTCTTGACAAGACTTGATTCCTATCTTTTTTATTTGAAATTAAACTTAGACTCTGTGTCATCTTAACAGATATGAGACCTTGGTGGGGACAATTGGGAAAAAGTTCACCAGAAAAAGAGACCGTGCCAATTATGAAGAAGATGAAAACGGAGACATAAAACCAGTTACAGCAAAGAAGATGTTCTTAAAGCCCCAAGATTAAAATGGGTGCCTTACAGTGTGGCTCAGGGACTCTTTGTGAGAGTTAGCACATTTTGAAATGCCTTCTGATGCTTTCTCTATAGTTGCTAATATTATAATGTTTATTTGTACAGAAATGTATAATATTGGAAACATGCTGTTTTGAAACAGACATGTAATGGATGTTATACATCCTTTACTTTAGTATTCATCAAGAATGGGTTTTTAGCCCTGATCTTCAAATGCAGATAGGCACCTGGTTGCTCCCTCAAGATTTTTTTATCTCAGATTTTTTTTAATAGAGCTCTGCAGTCACTAACCTTGAATTGATGCATAAATATGAAGAGCTATTATTTAAGTTGCCCTTATGTGTATAGTTTATTTTTAATTATTTATCATGTCTAGCCAATTTATACATATGTTTGGGAAGAAAATGTCACAAGAATTACATGTAAATTCATCAAGAACAAACATGCCTGTCCAGCCTGAAGTATTAGCATGCTAGCAAGTCATTGTCCATTGTGGAATTAGGGCTTTTTGTTTAAAGACTTTAATTTTGTTTTAATTTCCTTAATAAACATGTTTTCATATACTTTTCCTATTCTCTTTTACTTTAAAATAACAATTCTACTCTAATTCAGTTTTGGAACTCTTACCCAAATAGTAACTTTTAAAAACCCAGCCATTAATTTAGAATATTGTGATATAATTGGTTGAAACATAAGAAATTATCTCTTGTGGGTCAAAACAACCAACCATCAGTGTCTTCTGGTACAGCCCCGTAGGGCACACCTAGGCCCACCATCTAGTCTGAACCTTGGTCTAAATAGTGCAGAAGTGTGTATATGTGTGTCTGTCTGGGGAAAGTACCTAGAACTTCTAAAAATAATGATTTTGTTTAATTTGTTCTAGCAACTATATGATGTGCATGTCTCCTTTCTCTCTGAATCTCCATAGATTTTGATTGCTCTGTGACCTCAGCTCTTTGGTGAGTTAATGGGAAAAATTGTGAATTTGACGTTAATCTGGCACTTATCTTCGTGAAGGTAGGAGCAGTTGATCTTCCAGTTCTGCATCCTGGGACAGGAGCCCCAGTTCTTCCCAGAGCGTTACCAGCACTGCAGTCCATAGATTTGTGGTATGGCTGTCCACCCTCACACTCTGCACAACAATACTTCTGGTAGGAAAACCTATTTCACAGTAAAAGAAGTGGGGTGGTGGGCTTGTGGCTCTGGAATTCACTGCTCTTAGCCCATCACCCAGGATTATCAGACAAAATAGAATGGTGGAATGGTCTACTGAGGACTCAGTTTTGGCCCTAGGTGGGGTACAACACTCCATCTTACAAAGTGTAACTTATGCTTGAGTCGGTGACCACTCAGTCGGGCTGTTGCTCTCATCACAGTCGGAACGTGTGGTCTAGAATCACACAGGTAGGCAGGGCAGTTCCTCTCCGTCACCGCCGGTCGCCCACTGGGACACTTTGCTCCCTGCCCCTCAGCTCTGACCTCTGCAGGTCTGGGTTTTCAAGGGAGGAGTGCTTCACCAGGGAACACAGCAGTGGTTCCATCATGACAGAAACTGAAACAGTCTGGTCACTTTACCACAAAACCAACAGGAGTTTACTCTCCTGGCTGATGCACATGTTCTTGGGCACAAAGAGGTGTTTGTGTTACTGCTGCACAAAGGGTGATGGAGAAGAGTGCCTGGGAGCCAGAGCATTCTGTAGGGCATCTTTTAGCACTTCCATGTCCAAAGACAAATAGCAATGGAAAACTATAGCCACAGAGGTGGGTATGATTTCAACCCTTTAGGCAATGAAGTTTGGGTCACCCTACCAGGTATCAACCCTGAGCAGTTGAGATGCGGCTGGGTTAAAAGGAAACGTGGAAGGTGTAGGGAAAGAATGAAGTTTATTAACTATGGCCTTGTGACTAATTGGAGAAACACATTACCGAGAGGTTAGGCGTGTTGTCTTCCTTGGTTGTGTGTGTCCTAACTTCTCTCACCTCCTTCCTCTTTATTATCGTGTACATTTTTAGAGGATTAAGTCTGCTGTTGAGTCATGAGGTAACTAACAGGAGGTAAGATGAATAGTGGGGTTGCCTCCTAGAAACCGATACAGTGTGCTGGGATTCTACCTCCTCATTTTGGAAAATGAGTGAGAACGTCTGTGCAAATGAAGGCCGGCCTGCAGCACAGGCAGCTCTGCTAATGGCTGGAGCCACAAACATCCCCGGCTCCATTCTTAAAATGGGGGCCACTTTGCTTCCTAGTCCTTCATCACCCCCAAAACACCTCTTCACCATAGCAAAGGCTGGTGTTTCAGTCACAGTCATTGATACCCCCACCCCTGGCCCACAGGGCCCCCCACTCAGCTCAGAGACACTGGTTTTAATTAAGCAGCAACTTAGTAGAGGTCTTGAGTTAGCCCTCCCTGGTGCCCTCCCTGCTTTTAAAATGGAATGCTTTCAGCCTCTTCCCTCAGAGCAGCTTCCTGCATGACCCCTTTAGTGTTCCCTTTTCACCTCTGTAGCTGTCCCATCCCAATTAGCAGTTCTTTATATGAATTTCCCCTCTTAAAATAAGGGTAACTTTTATCTCCTGACTAGTTTTTGACTAATACAGACTCATCCTAAAGTAGTAATATCTGTGAAATCATAGGTTTGGTGGGCTTGAAATGCTTCCTCTTCTAATGTGCAGTCAAGTTTAGAGCTAGTAAAGTAAAAATGTTCAGCCATTTACCATCCTGGAAGTTACCTCACATGCCCAGTAGCTAGCATACCCCTTTCTGGAAAACACCGCCCCAGCGCAGTGATGCCCATCAATCAGCGTGGTTGTTGAGGCGGTCACGTTCATCTGGGCTGTCGAGCTGCTGTCCTCTGGGGTAGGGACTATATCTTATCTTTTTTTTTTTTTTAACTTGCCCTGCACCTAGCAAGGGATGTGGCTCATATTAAAGCTTTTAGTAAATGTCTCTTCAGTGAATGGAAAAATGAGTAAATATTAGATGGATTATGTGGAAGCTAATTGGCCTACAAATCCTATCAAGACCACAGTGCTATGGAAATCAACCAAATGAGAAGACAAAGACCATTTATTCTGTACTTGCTATATGGCAAGGGATTCAGCCACCATCATAGGTGTTTGAGCAAGACTCAAAGGCAGGGAGAGGAGTGGGAAGGCTTCATAATGGAAAAAGGAATGGCTTCAAGCATGCCTAGATTGGAAGCTGTTGGCACAGGGAAGCTGTAGGCTGCTGACCAGAAGGGGGGCATCCTGTGTGATAGGGTAGGAATGCATATTCTGACTTTTCTCTAGTTGGTACTAAATTGGAAGTCGGGACAAAAATTAGGGACGCTGTCAGTTATTAATCAGGTCCTGACCATTCTGGACCAGTTGTTATAGAAGTTTACTGTTCAGCCTCCTGGACTGTCCCTGCGGACAACCATCTGGCCTCCTGCCAGGGCTGGCTTCCTCAGTTCATTGTGAATAAAGGATTTATTTGGGGGTCAGGCTACTGTAGATTCTGGATCACAGTCCTGTTTGTGTATGTGGTCTGGCCATGGTAGAGTCGGGCTCAGGGCTTAGGTTTATTTCTGATCATACTATAACACACGTTCGATCATGGTGTTGTGGAAATGGGCACCCGTTTTAAGAATGGAGCCGGGCATGTTTGTGGCTCCAGCCATTAGCAGAGCTGCCTGTGCTGCAGGCCGGCCTTCAGCAGTGAGTGCCACAGAGACAAGGCCACCGAATCAGGCAATTGAGACCTTTGCCGTCCCAGATCTTGGAGAGGAAAATTGAATACAATTGGCTAGTGCATATAAAATTCAATTTAAAAAATAATCTTCATTTCAGTCATGGATATACTTGATCAAAGTAGACTCTTTGGGGATGGCATGTGGATACAGCTGCAATAGTAGTTTCAAGAAAATCCCTAGAGAATTTCACTTTCTAATAGGTCTTTTATGAAGATACCCATTTCCCCACTTGCTTGGGGGTAAGTTTTCTCAAACCTGGCTTCAGAGAGCACACGGGTATCTTATTCGAGTACAGGGTGTGTTGGCAGCTTCAGAGTCCGTGGTCTGACCTGCCCTCTCCCTGTAGGAATAGCCTGAAATAAACGGTTTATTAGAATTACTTAATGGCTCTGTAAGCTCTTGTAGAACAACAAGCTCACAACACAGTAATTTAGCATTTTAATTTCAATATGCGTTACATTCAACCCACACATGTACTCTGCTGAGCTGTTTGGACAAAGAGGACACCACAAACCAACAGCTCAATTTTATATCCTACCGTTGCCTTCCAACATACTTGGCTTGTTTTCCATGTGGTCCTGTGTTTTCATTTTCCCCAGGAAAAAAGATTCACTGGGTTTCAGGATATTTGTTGTAAAGATGAGGAGTCCCTCGACCAGCTTATACAAAATCACACTGTTCTCCATAAGGAATATTTAATCTGGATGAAGTCTCTTGCTAATATCTATTCCATCAACATTGGATGGATGGGAGAGAATTCTGCCTGTACGTGAGTAGCAGTGCTAACACTATGTTATTACAAACTTGAAGCAAGATCAAACAAGACCACTGAGGTAATGATGATGACAGTCTGAGAAACATTGGGAGACCCTGGCTCCCAGACTTCTTTCCCTCTTCTCCCATGGCAGGCACAGCCACGTCTGCCTCAGACCTCTGCCCTGATCATGGCCCCTGATGGTCACTTCGCCATGCTATACACCTGCATCAAATGGATTCTGTCCTTGAACCTGACACTTTCCTGCTCCCACCTCGGATTCTTATATAACCTCACTGGGAGGGCCACAAGTAAAAAATGGGGAATAACATAAGAACAAATCTGGAGTTCAAACGAACACCACAGTAACACAAAACCTGAGCCACACCAGGAGTGTGGGCCACAAACCCACACTTTATCATTGGAGATCCTATCAGGTGTTTAATCTAGAATGGGGCTAATAAGTGTGGGGAACAAGATGTTAGCTGGAGGAAAACAAAGCAATCATTGTTTGCTCTGATGATTGTTCCCCAAAAGAATAACAACTGTGATGTCCCTGTGAATGAATCAATCTGTCATCAAATGCCAACCGTGTGTCAGAAACAATTCTGACATTCATTTGTTTAACAAATACTGACACTTGGCCAGGCACTGACCTATGGGCTGGGGATGCAGTAAATTATCTCTGTTTTCCCATGAAGATACTGAGGAACAGAGACATTGAGTAACTTGCCCAATGTCACACAACTTTGAAGGGCTATGTCAGGGTTTGAACCCAGATCTGACCTCAAGCCCACACTCTTTCTCATACGTTATGCTGTAGGGGAAAGCAAAAGAATAAAATTGGGAAACAGACAAAATAGCCTGGCCCTATAAGACCCTAAGTTTTTTCTAAACAGTCTTTCAGAAACATACTATACTCCCTGGCATTTTAAATTCTCCTTTTTTTATAAACATACTTTTTATAGATGATGGCAGTTAAATTCACACTAACAGCCAGTTTTCAACACAAGCGATGATTGATTTTTAAGTAGGGTATTCTCCATATTAGTGATCCCATATTAAGAAAGTTTGTATATGTGAATCTATGGTAACAAAAAATAAATGGGAACACAATGATTCGATGAGTACTCACTTGAAATACAGCCATATGTCCTCACATACTCCTGTAGGTCATATTCTGTAAAATATCCAGTGAGGGATTATGCCTCACTCTTTGTCTGGTTCCAACCCCAAGTCCTCATGCAGGGATTTGCAAAGAGTGTATGTTTAGTAGATAATAGTGAACTGAATGAAATTTTTTTCCTATTTACCCAACTTTACATAAATATTTTTAGTCACTCTCTTCTGAGAATTCACCTAACAAATATTGGACTACCCAGAGATTTTGCATACTTCACTGTGTTGCAAGATATTTCTATAGACAGGCATATATTCACAACTCAAACTCAAAACTGAACTCAGCTGTTACAGCCTCAAGAGTAATGGAGTAGAAATCAGTCTTTTCCCCAAAAGGTCAGAATGATAAATTCTTAGTCTGGAATGGACCGTTCACTTCTGATTTAATCCAGGAACCAAACTGTACTCTGTTCTGTCAAGTGGAAGATGCAGGGAGGGCATCTGATACTGCTGCTTCCTAGAAATTACCTCCAGGTCCAGCAGCAACCGCTAAGGGTGAGCTGGCGAAAGTCCCAGGCAGAATGTTGAAAGTGACAGTTGTCTTCCTCTAGCTGCATCTGGTAAAATACAAGATAAGATAGACTCCAGAAGGAACTGTCTTAGTTTTGCAGCAGATTTAGAGAAAATTTGAGGGCCCAAGCTGGTCCTAGCAAGCAGAAGCTTTCAAAGTAAGAAAAGGCAAAGATCAAACATGGAGTGTTGTCAATAAAAGTTGGTCTTAGGATAAATTTTGAGGTAAATCCTCAAAGTCAAGTATACCTGGCTTCTTTTGCTCAACATAATATTTTGAAATTTATCCATGTTGCATGTTTCTGAAGTTTGATCCTTTTTGTGCTGACTAGTATTCTATACTGTGACTATACCAACATTTATTTTATCCATCTGTTAAGACCATTTTCTGATTTTGAGATGTCAGAAAGATTTAAGGGTTTGTCTCCTAGACCCTCTTTGTTCCACAAGAGAGATTCTAAGGATCTTAAGGGCACTGTCAGTCAGGTAGTTTGTTATGCAGCAATATGTAATAGAAATAGCAACTTTAAAATGTTTGCCAATCTTAACATGTACAAGGTATGACATCTCAGTAGGGCTTCTTTTATGTGCATTTATCTGGCTACTATGAGTTTGAAAAGCTTTAGTTGAATCCCTATGAATCCCTCACAGCCCAGGTAAATTGGATGACAAGGTTTGGAAGGAGGAGAGAAAAAAATGTTTCTCTGAATCAGCCAGGAGAAATCACCTGTATGGGATAAACTACGGTGCAGATACTGCTGAGAGAAATTTCAAGGAAGAAAATAATCCGAGAATGTTAGTTGCAGGCTGGCCGTTCTTCCACTGGACTGTGGTAACACCGTAGCTGCTTTCAAAAGAATCGCCCAGCACATTACAGCTTTTCTCTCCTTGATTCTGGGCAAATTGGCATCTGGATTTTTAGAAATTACAATCTGCACGGTCAAATGTGTGATTCTGACATTGCTCCCGTCATCTGTAGCAGAAGTGGCAGAAGCATCAAAGAGCCCTCGTCAGGAATCGAGCAGGAAACCGCTGCGTGAGAATCCTCTAATGGGAAGAGAAAGGCTGAAATCATTTACCCTTCTGTTGAGGCAGAGACAGCTGGACGAGGGCAGAGGGCTTCAGGACACCCTCCAGCACCCATGGGTTGGAAGGCAACAATTTGCAAATCAGAAATTGTGTATTTCCTTTGGGTGTCCCAGGGAGCAGAAGAGCAAAATTAACGAACGCCTGAAGTCGTCCTGAGCTTACTTCTCAAAAGTGAAGAGATCACAAAAAACAAGCCCACTAAGTAGATGCCACTGATTGCAAAGGAGGGAGAAAGTAGTCATTAGGAAACTAAGAAAAGCTCACTGGGGAACGAATTATACACACTTGGAGTTTATGGACTTTCATGTTTAAAAGTGTTAGAATTAGTGCTGACTTACTCCAGAAACTCATATTTATGTAAATTCTGATTATTAAAAACCCAAATATATAAACTCTAAGTAAAAAATCATTAGTTTCCTTCATGAAGAACATACACCTTCATTCTTAAGAAAGAAAGGGAGGGAGGAAGAAAAACGGAAAAGCTCTTTCTTCATCAAACTTCCCTGAGATGGGGGTCAAGGAAAAAGTTAAAATTAGCTTCAAGTTGAAGATTAAATTTTAAAATAACCCCTTTAAAAGGTTGGGACCAAATCTTCAGCCTGTAGGTGGTTTATTTTGATGCTCTGTCAACTGGTAAAATGAACTGTTTTTAGTAAGCCTTAAAGGACAGCCGTCCCCCTTATCCATGGTTTTAGTTTTCACAGTTTCAATTACCCCAAAGCAGATGATCCTCCCATAGGACATGATGACTACGCCATTCCCCTCCCTCAACTCATCACGCTGGCATTTATCATCCTACGTCATCACAGGAAGGGTAAGTACAGTGCAGTAAGATTTTGAGAGAGACCCCACATAACTTCTATTACAGTATATTGTTACAATTCTATTTTTAGTTACTGTTAGTCTCCCATTAGGTCTAGTTTATAAATTAAACTCTGTCATAGGCATGTATATATAGCAAAAGCAGAATATATGGGGTTTGCTACTATGTGGTTTGAGCATCCAATGGAGTCTTGGAATACATCCCTTGTGGATAAGGGGAGACTGCTGTATGATGTACATACAATAAGATGCGCCCATTTTAAGTCTAAGTTTGATGAGTTTTGACAAGTATATTCACCTAGGTAACCATTACCACCCTAGAAAGTTCCCTCCTGCCTGTCCTGAGTCAATTCTCAATCCCCTATCTTCAGCAACCACTAATCTGTTTCTGTCATATTAGTTTCCTGTTCTGAAATATCCTAAAAATGAAATCTTAACAGTCTGTATTTTTTATACCTGGCTTCACTTGCTCAACGTAATGTTTTGATATTTATCCATGTTGCATATTTCTGTAGTTTGATTCTTTTTGTGCTGACTTAGTATTCTATACTATGACTATACCAACATTTATTTTATCCATCTGTTAATGGTCTTGTGGCTCTCAAGTTTTTGTGCTATCGTAAATAAAGATGTTATAAACATTTGTGTAAGTGTTTGTGGAAATATATTTCCATTTATCTTGGCTTAATGCCTAGAATGCAATTGCTGGATCTTGTAGGGTGTGCTTCTTTTGATAAAGAAGGTTTTCCAAAGTGAGTATGCCATTTTAACTTCAATCTTCAAATGAGAGGTCCATTTGCCCCTTATCTTCATCATGACTTGTTATTGTCACTCTTTTTGTTGTTAACTATCCAGCTATTTCAGTGGGTGTATGGTGGTGCCTCAGTAGTAATTTAATTTGTACTTTCCAGCTGAGCAATACTGTTGCACATGTCTTCATGTGCTCATTGGTTACTCTGTATCTTCTATTGTGAAGTCTGTTCAACAATTTTGCTCATTTTAAAAATCTGATTGTCTTCTTATTGAGTAGCAAATACTTAAATATTTTGGATACAGGTCCTCTGCCAGACATGTTTTTCCAGTAGATCTTTCTAGGTTTTATTTTTCATAATCTCGATGCTGTTTTTTTTTTTCAAAGAGCAGATGGTTTTAGTAGAAGTCCTACTAATTAAATTCTCTTCTTGGTGTGTTTGTGTTTTATCCTTGCCTACCTGAACATTAAGATGATTTTCTTCTTAAAAGTATATAGTCTTAACTATTACGTCTGTAATTCATTTTGCAGTTGTGTTTGTGTTTATTGTATAAGTAAAGGGCTGAGATTCTTTTCTCTTTCTTTCCCAAACAGATGTCCAGTTTCTCCACCACTCCTTGTTAAAAGACTGTCCTTTCCCCTACTGAAATCCTTGGCACTAATGGTATTATTATAGGGTATTGGATTTGGGGGTATTTTTGTTCTCTGTTCTTTGCCATGTATCCATATGCTTATCTTATTGGCCTTTCTTCATGACTACAGCTTTAAGTCTTGAAGTCCTTTAGTGTGTTTATCCATCTTTGTTCTTCCTTTTGTAATTGTTTTGGCTATTCTAGGCCTTTACAATTATATATAAGCTTCAGAGTCGATATGTCAGTTTCTACAAGCAAAGCCTTCTGTGAATTTCTTTGAGATAGCATTGACGCTGTAGGCCAGTATGGAGAATTGACATTTTAAAAATTATTGAGTGTTCCAATTCATGAACCTGGTATTTTTCTCCATTTGTTTAGTTCTTTAATTTCTCTGAGCAAATTTTCTTGTAGTTTTTCACCTATGTTGTTATGGGTCGTTCACATGTTAAATTTATTCTTATGTACCTCATAATTTGGGCTGCTTTTGTAAGTAGCAGAATTAAAATTTAGTTTTTTAATTGTTTATTACTAGTATTCAGAAATACAGTAGATATTTGTTGTACTGTATCTTACAATTTTGCTAAATTCACTTAATGGTACTTGCAGGTTTGAATTTGGGGGATTTTTTTTGTAGATTATTTGGATTTTCTGTGAACATCATCATGTTTCTATGAATAGGCAATTTTACTTATTTCCAATCTGTATGCCTTTTATTTCCTTTTCTTGCTTTATTGAACTTGTTAGTTCTTCCAGTTCAGTGTTAAATGGAAGTGGTAGGAGTGGACGTTCTTGCCTTAGTTTCAGTCTTAGAAACCTTTCTTCTGAAATAGCTAGGACATGTCAGCAATGAGGGTTGCATAAACCAGAGGACAAACAGAAAATTTCAGGGAACAAAGTCATGCCAGAATGTTGGGTTAGTCGCTACACCATTCCTGCCAGGACTGCAACAGCTTTGGGGTTGGTGACCAGAGAGATGTCGGTCAAGGGTTTATGGCTCCTTCCCCTTTATTCTGGGGACATTGACATCAATATTTTTTGAACTGCCAAATTTAGACGTCTGAAGTTGCTTCTATCATCCCAAACCAGTGTGGACATAGGCACCTGAGGTGTCCAGCATTGAACTCAGAAAGCTTGTTGGTGAAATTTGTCCTGATGGTAGAGGCAGAGACACCTGGGATGTTAGCAGTGCAGATGACAGATGGCCTGAAAACCAGCACCCATTCATCACTGGCAGGCAGCAACTTTCAAATCAGAAATTGGATCATTTCTGAGTTTTAATACATAGCAGCTGGAGAGCAAAATTGAGGAAAGCTTGAAGTCTCCCCAACTTACTCCTCCTCATAGATAATCAGATCCAGAGGTTTTTTGGTTATTTTTTTAATCATTAAATAGATTCCAGTGGTTTCAAATACAAAAGAAGATGATAATTATAAAGCAAAGAAAAACTTTGTTGAGTATGAATTGTGTAGATTGGCAACATATTGACTTAAAAGTTAAATTGCTAGAATTAGTACTATCTTCATTCAAAAATTCTAATTCTGAAGTACTTTCAGTTCACAGAATCTAGTGTAGCCTAGCTTACTCTTGCTCTCTTGTTAAAGAGTAAACAAAAATAAAGGAAAGTAAGGGGAGGAAGGAAGGAGAGAGGAGAGCAGGGGGAATAAAGGAAGTAAATAAGGAAACAAGAAAAAGAAGCAAGGGAGGAGGAGGCCATCAAGAGGACAAAGAGCTTTCATTCCTTCTCTGCTTTATCTAAATATCTGATCCACACAGTCACAAGAAATACTGCAGTTCTAAGGCTTAGGGCAGTTTGTAATCAGACAACAAATATCTGAGAAAGTAGCCAAACTGGGAAATGGGCCTACAAACTTAATAGTACTGATTTTAAGTTTCCATCAGCTGTTTCCATCAAACAACTGTTGATTTAGTTGCTGCACATTGAAGCCTCAATCCCAAGGACTGCTTCGGGGGAACTCAAATTGAGATGGCAACTCTGAACCAGGCATTTGAACAATTGTTATTGCTACTATAAAGACAGATAGACAGATGATAGACAAGAATGAGAGGTACATTGATAGAAAAGGATGAGTGGATGGATAGGTGGGTGGATGGATGGGTGGACAGTTAATATATAAAATGAACAGGAGAAAGGAGCACAGAAATTTTTATCTGGAAAGTTTGTATTGGTTAAGTTCATATTTTCTTGACGAAAGTTTAAAAATTGCAGATTGCTTTTATTTTCTTTTAAAGATCTTTAATGTGGAAAATTTCAAACCTGTGCAAAAGGAGACAGAATAGTATCATAAATTTCCATGTGCCCATTTTTTATCTTCAACAATTATCTATTTATAACTGCCTTATTACATTTCCACCCACTTATCCTACTCTATATTAATTGGATCTCAGATGTGATACCATTTCATGAAAATATTTTAGTATAAATGTCTAAAAGATAAGGGCTTTTAAAATAACCATTATCACATGTAAAATAATTAACAATTTCTTAATATCATAAAATGTCCAGTGTTTAATTTTCCAAGTGTCTAATAAATGTCATTTTTTTATAGTTTGTTTACTTAAATTGAGATTAAAATAAGGTTTCTACATTGTGACAGGTTAATGTTTCTTTTAATCATCTTCTTACCTGTAGTTTCCATATTCTGTTTCCCTCTTTTCCTTGCAGTGCATTTGTTGCAATAATTACTTGATATATTTTAATTTAAAAGTACTTGGCCAAATCTAATGCAAATTATATTTTGCTTCCTATGAATCATGCAATTTATAGCCTGGAGTTAAGCCAGTGCTTTGATATGATTTATTCTTTTCTGCAGACTAATGTCAGAAACTTTCACTTATATTGTGGAAGGCATTCTCGAAATATAAATACTGGGAGGCTATGGAAACAGACATAACGTATATGAAAGTAAAATCAAGACCTCTCAGAAGCTGGATAAGCAAAGAGAATGAGAAAGGCAGCAGTAAATGCCAAGTTAATGTTTAAATGTGGAAATTGATCATGTTTGAATTGAAAATGCTTCTATGGTTTTTCATCACAGAGAATAACCCCCAGACTCCCTACCCTGGCCCTGTGTGACCTAGACCTGCCTTTGCATCTCACCTTATGAGCTTTCCCTCACCCTTACAATGCTGCAGTCCCAGGGCCTTCCCTCCAAGCCTTTCACCACAGTAGGTTTCTGCAAGTGCTCTTTTCTCTGCCTAGCTAGTGTTCCTGACTAAACATGTCTGCTCAAGGTAGAGGCCTACCTAGATACAGACTACTCCCCAAACCGAAACACAAACAACGAAATGTTCAGTGGCCACCAAGGAAACTTAGCCACAGTAATAAGCAGAAATCAAAACTCTGTGGCCTGGGAACACAACATGGCACAGCCACTATGGAAGACAGTTTGGCAATTTTTTACAAAATTAAACATGCTCTTATCATATGACCCAGCAATTGCCCTCCTTGATATTTGCCCAAAGGAGCTGAAAACTTATGTTCCACATGAGAACCTGCACATGTTGTTCACAGCAATTTATTCATAATTGCCAAATCTCAGAAGCAACTTCAACAGGTGAATGGATAAATAGATGGTGGTATGTGTAGACACTGAAATACTATTCAGCACTAAAAAGGAATGAGCTGTCAAGCCATAAAAAGACATGGAGGAAACTTAAATGCATACTACTAAGTGAAAGAAGGCTACTGATTCCAAATTCATGACATTCTGGAAAAGGCAAAACCATGGAAACAGTAAAAAGATCAATGGTTTCCAGAAGTTGGGGGAAGGGAAATGAAGGAGAAGGGATTTAGGGGGCAGTAAATATACTCAGTAATGACACTATGACACTACTATATGCCATTATATATTTGTATAATGTATAGAGTGTATAGCACCAAGAATGAAGCCTAAGGTAAACTGTGGACTTTAGGTGATGGTGTTGTGTCAGTGTAGGTTCATCAACTGTAGTAAATGCAGCGTGTTGGGGGAATGCTGATAACGTGGGAGGCTCTGCATGTGTTGGGGAGGGGCCATATGGGGAATCTCTGCTTTCCCCTCATTTTTGCTCTAAACCAAAAACTGCTCTAAAAACAATTGCCTGAAAACAAAAAACTGTTTCATGTGTGGATCTAGACAAGATAAAGTCTTTGGGAGCTAGACCTTGAATTCATGTTTAAAATGGAATCACTCTTGATGATAGTTCATTTGAGTGCAGAATTCTTGAAGGAAATTTGTGTTCACAGAGCCAGAAATCAACAAGAGATATTATTCTTCACAGATCCTCCCTGAAAAAAATATTTAAGAATGGACTTAGGAAAATGCAGAGTTGTGTCATGCAAGAGTTAGTGGGCATCTGTGGGCTTCTCTCCCTAAGCCCCTGCCTGTCTGCCAGCCTCCAGCTCTCCTGACACCAACTTACTACCTGAAACTATGTATTGCACCATGTTGGTGTGGGGCAGGATGGGGCCCTGCCCTGGATATAGGGGCTCTGTTGAACAGTGCCCGACCCCAGGCACCTGTTGCCCAACCATATCCCCCCCAGTGCTGCTGCTTACCCCACACCACCCAGGCCTCCAAAAGCCTTGACCCTGTACCCCCACCTCCAAATGAACCATTCTCAAGCCTTGCAAATACTGCCCATGAAAGGTCCAGCCTGCTGGTGAGGGACAGGAGGGAGCCCAGAGGGGGTTCTGCAAGAACTGAGGCCCCTGTCAGCTCTGCTCATTCCTACGTCCCCAGGACAGAGCTGAATCTAGAGCCCAGCCATAGCTGCTTAGGCTGGGCCTGACCCATTTGGCCTTACTTCCTGTCCCTCTGTTTGTCTGTTGGTCTATTCCTGGGAAGCTCATCTGGGCCCTGCCACCTTCCCAATTTTTCCCATGCTATTATCCATAAACTGATCTCTTATTTTTTTTAAATTGAAGATTAGAACTAGGGGGAAAAAGGTAGCATCAAAGCTGGATGACTGCCTTCTGCAGTTGCTACTTGCTTATTCCCTTGAATCTGCTGCTAACAGGACATTGCAGTACGCAGCCTAAGAAGGGGATGACAAAGTGTGCTTGGAGATCACCGAACTGGGCAAGCCTGACATGCATCATTGTACAGGTTATGTATTTCACAGCATACCCTGCTAAGGCAGTAAGAGAGGCCTGAAATCCTGCCTTTAGTCCCCTTACCAAGCCATGCATTCTTGTGACTGTATCCATCTGGCAGACTATTGGTTAAACTGTTTACTAATTTGCAGAAGGTGCTGTCGAGGATAGCATCCATCCTAAAACTTGGCCTGGGGAAGATCAGAAGGGACATTGACTTTGGATGGACTCAAAAGCCCTGCAGTGTTCAGGACCTTGAAGTCCCAGAAGGCCAGAGCGAAGCATTTCACAGGCTTCTCTAAGTAGGTATGAAAGAAGGCAGCCTCCAGGCACGAGCCAGCTTTCACTAAGGCCTGCTTCTGAAGTTCAGCCAGCTAAATGGCCTAAAATCAGCTATAACCCCCGCCTGGCAAGTTCCATCTATCCATTCCGTTTTGGCCTAAGATATTCCCTCTCAGTCCTCTGCTACCTGGCTTGGATTCAGGTATTTCAAAACAAATTATCAGATCAAACTGATTCTGTGACTTGTCATCTCAGACCAGAACACATGCTCCAACTTGTGGTCCAGGGCCTGTGGACCTGGGTGCCGAGCCCTAGGTTAGGGCTGACTTTATGATCAGGTCTGGTCAGAACTGTGTGTCCTCCACAGATGTCAGATGGGGGTTAGAGTCACTTCTTTTGAGAGCCTAGGATTAAAATAACTTGAGCAGCCTGAAGTGTCAAGCAGTGACATTCAGGGGAGAGCTGTCACCCTCATGACAGCTCCCCGGGCCGGTTGCCAAGGGTTTCATCCTTCATTGGCTTCTTTTCAGAAGAACCAGTGGCCATTGGCTTGGTGGTTGTAGACCTGGTGTGAAACAGCTAAAAATAAGAACCGCTTGTAATAGGCAAATAAGGCTCCCTCGAACTTAATAACACTGAGGAAATTTCCATCAAACGTTTCCACCAAACAACTATTTATTTAGTGGCTGCATGTTTATCTTACCCAGTATACTGTCAATTCCCAGGAGAGCAGGGATCGATCTGACTTGTTCCCAGATATGCCCCCAGTGCCGAGCACCACACCTGGCACTTGGTAGGAACTCAAGAAAAACTTTCGGTGGGAGGAATTGCTAATGCAGTGGGTGTGCAGGGAAAGAAAACCTAAGGTGTGGGATTGAAGCAGGCCTACTTCCTTTGAACAGTGTGGGTTGGGTGGGCAAAGGGGACAGCTATGATCTAGTTTGGCATTTGTACCCCCAGGGCAGATCAGAGAGAGCGGAGTGGCCAGGAATCACAGAGCAGAAACATCCAGGCTCCAGTTGGGGTGTGTGAGGTACACACTGTACAAAATTCTTCCATTACAGTTGACTTTGTCTGGCATTGGTACGGCCATACCAACTTCCTTATGAATAGTGTTTGCATAGTATATCTTTTTTATCGTCTTACTTTCAATCTTAGGATGTTTTTCTTGATGACATTCTCATTTTCAAAGTCTTTGTGGACAAAGGCCATCAGAAGTCTGAGGAAGGTGGTGGTACAGCTCTGTCTCCTACATGGTGAGTCCCGGGAGGGCAGGGTCTTCTTTATGTCGGCCCCACTCCTGCCTCCCACAGCTTCTCACCTGGGCTGTCTCTTCAGAGGCTCCCAAGGTGGGGTTGTCTCCCGTCTCTCAACAAGGCAGGAATTTCACTCCCAGTTAACAGTGAAGCAGATGCCACAGAACACCAAGACAGAAATGGGCTGCATCTTCCGCTTTCCCTTTGCTGCGTATGAATCCCGGTGTCGAGTGCTACCCGCTCAGCTTCCAGCCTCTGCCTCCTTGTGCTTTTCTTCGGGTGTCCATTCACAGCTGCCCCAAGAGGAAAATGTTCTGTCCCCTCTTATCATTTTATTCAGGACAGAAACGAAACACCCATCTAACACTGGATTAGTGTTCTTTTACCTTCTCTGAAACATTGATGAACCATCTTTTCCCCAATTTTGCATAGAAATATAATTGTCAAGTGCAGTTTTCAAGCAGGAAATGTTGATGATTTAAGCCCTTCATAATTATTAGAAAGAACATTTCAACAAAGGACATTGACACACTGCTTAAGTCTCTCTTATTGCAGAAGGATATGCCTTTATTGGATGAGGCCCATAGGCTTTGGTGTAGCTCGCTTAGGAAACTTGTAACAGAGTGATACCAGAAGGTCTCATGATCCTTCTAAAGGAGAGACTGTCTGGCAGCTTCCAATGGGCTTCTGCAAAAATTAACATACAACAGATGACAATGGATACCTGGGAATGAATGAAGGATGAT
Source organism: Manis pentadactyla (assembly GCF_030020395.1). NCBI lineage: Eukaryota > Metazoa > Chordata > Mammalia > Pholidota > Manidae > Manis > Manis pentadactyla. The sequence continues at coordinate 66,982,886 of NC_080033.1, read as the reverse complement.
TGCCTCTCCTCCTGGGTCCTAATCTTACCATTTCTGATGATTACAACAGTTCCATTTCCTGAATGGGTAGACCATACACCTAAGGGCACTAAGGGCGTTAGCAGCACCCAACATAACTAAGAACCAATCTCCCACCCCTTCTAAGCTCCTTACCCATTTAACACAACTTTTGACACCTCAGTTCTATCACATGCTAGCCATGTGACTTTGGGAAAGTTAACTTTCTAAGCCAGGCTTCTTATCTAAAAATGGAGATGATAATACTACCCACAGGATGGAGTCATTGTAAGGACTGAATTGGTTAATCCAAGTAAATTGCCCAGTGTAGTTCCTAGCATGTAGGAAGCCTTAAATAATTGTTAGTTTTAGTGGGGAAAAAGCAGTAGTATTTCTTATCAGGATGAGTAGGAGATGTAAACGTTGTTTGTCCATGATAAAATCCCCATGTGCTCTTGTGAGTGTGAGAGCACTAGCCAATCAGCAGTGAAAACCCCCAGTTGAATCCAGGAGTTCCTCAAGTCCTGACTGCAAAAATTCAGAATGGCACTGGCCTTCCCACCATCTGACCTCAACCAAGACACCAACTGTGACTTCTCTCCACAGTAAGCGTGCTCAGATACAGAAGAAGAAAATAACTATTACTCTATGTTTATGGGCCCTTACTAAGTGCTGGCAGTAGCTGAATCCTTTGCATTATTACCCTGTTTAATCATTACAACAACTTTATGAGACTAGCATTACCACTGCCCCTGTTTTTAGAGTAAAAAGAAAAAGAAAAAAGATGCAGAGACATTAAACAACTTGCTTAAGGTCACCCAAATGTTGAAAAGCTGACTCAAGATTTGAGCCCAAGTCTGTGTGTCTTAAGTCAGTTCCAACTGCTTTAACAAATTACCATAGATTGGACAGCTTAAACAACAAACATTTATTTCTCACAATTATGGAGGCTGAGGAGTCTAAGGTCAAGTTGCTGGCAGATCCAGTGTCTAGAGAAGACTGCCTCCTGGTTTGCGTATGCTCATCTCCTCATGTCCTTACATGATAGAGAAAAGCAAGCTCTCCTTTCTCTTCTTATAAGGGCACAGATCACATTATGAGGGTCCAACCCTCGTGACCTGATCACCTCCCAAATGCTCCACCTCCTAATGATATCACACTGTGGTTAGGATGTCAGCATATGAATTTGGCAGGGACACGTTCAGTCCATAACACTGTGTATCTTCAAAATGTCCACAGCGTTACCACCCTGCTGTTCTGCCACCAAAACTGTGACATCTTTGGAGCAATATTAAGCAGAATTCAAACCCAAAATGAAAACAAATCACTGTCAGAGGAGAGGAGGGTGGTCCTTTGTCTTTAAAGTAGGGAGAGACTAGTAGAGTCTCTACTGTTCTTCTGTAGAAGCCTCCCTGGAAAGGTGCTCCCTCAAACCTTCTTTCTTTTCTCATGCTGCCCAGGTCAAACCTAAGTCTCACCCCTTATAGCCCAAAGCCTTCTGTCAGGGACACCACTTCAGGACTTGGGGTTCTGAAGAAGTGTCTCAGCAGAAACCAGAAAGAAAAGAGGAATGCGGGGCCTGACTGGGGCCCCATCCTACTGTGTCCCTGCAAGTGGGTCGGGCCCTAGAGAGCAGGAGAGGAAGAGAGGGCTACTGGGTTGGTGCACAAGGGCAAATGCACACACCACCCCTCTTTGTAAAAGGACCCGTTCACCCTGGGGATCCATGAAGGTGTGGGCTCTGTGCTGGGAGCAAGCCTTTGAAAACACTGGTGGTGATGATGATGAAAAGGAAGAGATGTCAGTTAGAATGCTTATGGTTGCAAGTGACAGAAACTGAGTTCTGACTGTCTTTTAACAAAATGGGAGTTATTTGAACATATAGATGTGTGTGTGTGTGTGTGTGTGTGTGTGTGTGTGTGTGTGCACTTACAACATGTAAGTCTTACCTAAAAATCATACCCAGACCAAAGGATAGTATGGTTCAAGTTAGGACCCGCTCTATATAGAATTAGTTCTTGGATAGTCAGGAGAGTGCCAAAGAGAGAAGTTACATTATATCCGGCAGTGAATCATTTCCTATTACCAACATAGAAGGAAGAAGAGCAAGTGGAACTAAACAAAATTATCTGTATGGTGAAATCCCCAGGGCAGTTACCCCCAGATAGATGGAATAACCTGAGAAGAGCAAATAATTTAGGACAAAAGCCTTGGGTTTGCTTGTCTCCCTTCCTGTTTCCCATGGTAACTTTGGTTTCTCACTTTAGTCATCTCCACATTTTGCAATATGGTAAATAAGTTTTGTGATGATTGAGGGCAGGATATCTTCTCATGCCAGACACAGTGTACCTTACACTGTTGTCCTAACCAAGCGTGATTCCAACAGGCTAGAATTGCCAGCAATCTGCTGAAATCTTTGGTTTCCACCATGGGGTTTTGTTGCAGCAAGGATTTTGTTTCACTTTTTTTCCAGAGGGACCATGCTTGCAGACTTTGAGGCTAAAATTCCAAAAGAAATTTTAACAAAAGAATTGCTTTTCTGTGGGAGAGGGCCACTGAATAGTAATGTCACCTGTCGTAACCTCTTTCTTTAGTCTCATCTCTTTTCTTTCTCCCCAAGGACATTGCAGCCTTGCCTGTTTTCTCTGTCAAGAATTATTTTATTCCTCATTCTTCACCAAACCCTTCCCTAGAATGTGTATTTGTCAGAAATTAATTCTGTTGCAAAAGACAGAAACCTAACTTGAAATCGTTAAAGGAAATGTATTAGCTCATACAACTTGGAAATCAACCCAAATTGTGGATCTGCAGGTACAACTAGATCAAGGGACTCAAAACTATGTCATCACACCTTGGTTTTTCTTCATCATTCTGCTCTGTTCTTCTCTATCTTGGCATCATTCTGTACTGGACGCTCCTCTTGGTGGGCTCTAGAAGCTTCAGTCTAATGTGGGCAACCCAGTAGAAAAGGATACCCTTTTTCTCACAGCATCCACTAGCAGTCCTTCCATCAATGGGAGCCACAACTGGCTCTTCTTGATTGGCCAGCCTGGGTCACATGCCCACCCCAATGGTGAGGAGCTGGGGTCCCTTCAGTGTCAGTCTCACTAAAAATCCCCCCAAAAAAGGAATGCTGGGCAGGCAAAAGAGTAAACAACTTCAGACTACAAACATATTGAGGTCTCCCTATCTTCAGACTTCAAATTAGTTCCCATTATCTCTTCCTTCCCGTTGTTTGTTGTTTCTTGATGTGGAATTCTGAGCAGGGTATTGAGTTGGGACTCAGAAACACCCATCTAGTCCCGCCATGGCCACCCCTACACTTGAGATCCTGGAGGGAAATATTGGCTTGCCGATCAGTAGAGAAACACTTGGAGACACTCCAGAGCAGGTGTGCAGGGGGTCCCAAGCCCCTGAGTGAACCACTATGTGTGAGCTGGGCTGGAGGCACCCCACCCCATCAGAGCTGTTTGCATGGAATTACTCTTAGAATTACATCATCCAGAGTAGCATTCCAAAACGTGGTCTTTATCACCAGTATAATGAAACTGATGAAAATTAATGTTCCATTCAAATAATGTAGTAAATTTTATTTGTAGGATTTTATCAGCTCTCTATGTAATAAAAGAAATCATCGAAACCAATATAATATTATATATCAACTACACTTCAATTTTTTTTTTTTAAATCATATCTTCCCTGGAAGCTTTTCCTAATTCCTCCTTCTTATCCTGGCTCTGCTGTGAGGATGACCCACTTTCCTGCTGCCAACACTGGGGAGAGAAAGAAAGGGAGGAGACAGAGGGCACGAAGGTGTCTGGTCTGCAATACTTGTCTCTCTCGTTTTCTGAGAAACTATAGGTTTTGTGCTACAAATGAAACGCTGAACACCTTTTGGAAAGATAGTCTCTTCTGGTTTAAAACGGGGTTTTCCAGACATATGTGCAGTGGAATTCAAGATTCTCCCCACTTCTCTTTTCCTGGCCCTTTTCCTGAGAATCCGGGCTCCTGCGGGCTGGCTGGTGTATTTCCCGGCACAGGGGAGGCAGCACTGGCTCAGGGCTGCCCGCCCTTCGGCCTCTGCTCCCGGCTTCTCCCGGACACCCCGGACACCCTGGTTCTTCATGCCCAGCTCCATGCCCTCCTCCAGGAGCCCCCATGATTTGCCCAGACCTCCCCACTCCCACCCAGCCCAAGGGAGCTGTGACGGGAGTGGCCGTGAGAGGTTGTCATTCTTCCTCCTGCTAAACAGGCAGAGAAAGGTGTCCCTAAATAGGTTTCCCTCCCAGGTTACCCCTGGGCAGGGTGGAAGCCCTCCTGCGGGAGACCAGTCAGGAGCTTCTCCCATCCGGGGTTCTCAGACACATCTGCGTCTCTATTCAGCACCTTCCCACTGTGCCTTCTGGGGTTTTCAACTGTCCCGGTAGAGCTTTCTGTGGCCTGTCCACATGTCCCACAGCCTGCTTACTTTATGGCTTCCAGCAGTGGTCCTTGAACTCAGGTGTGCATCACCTAGGGGTCTCATTACAAGTTGCCGGGCCCACCCCTAGAAGTTCTGATGCAGTAGATGTGGTCACTCAAGTAAAGGTCCAGGTAATGATAATGGCACCCAAATCCCCAGAACCCGTGAATATGTGACCTCTTGTGGCAAAAGGGAGTTTGCAGAAGTGATTAAGTTAAGGATCTTGACTTGAAATGATCAAGAAATGTGACCACACCTTCCCACGATCTAACATTGCCCCTCCAGCAGGCTTTTTCATCCTGGAATGCTCGGATGGAGGTGACACAGATGGTTGCTGTGGACACAGAACCTACCAGTCACATGCCCTGGGTCTGTGTAAAGGCCTCTGGGGCCCTGCTTGAGATGGGACACCTTGTCCTATCATCTCCCTGGTAGTGGAAGGGAAAGGAGGTACATAGAGAGCTGATTACATACGAGGAATCCAGTACTTTGGATGCAGTTGCGGTGGGATATCAAGCCCCAGTGAGCAACTCAGCTTGAATGTGGTCCTTGCCATTTATTCCTCCCCTTCTCCTTTCTTCTCCCTTCCCTCTCTCCTTTTTTCTCTTCATCTCATTCTCTTCCTCCTCTCTTGGCAGGCAGTGGAATCCAAACTGGATTTCAATCCTATTTCTGCCTTTTGGTACTTGTGTGACAGTGAACTAGGAACTTAACCTCCCTGATCCTTAATTCCCTTACCTGCTAAATAGGGGTGAAGATACCTAACAGAGGTAGGTCTCTGATGAGAACGAGATGAGAGGGTGTCAGTGCAGAGAAGTCACTCGATCAGTGCCCTCCGTGGTGGTCATCTATCCTCCAGCCTTCTCACCACTAAATCCTATTCAATCAGCAGAGCACACAGGGAATGCAAGGTAGGAAACTACAACTTTAATGAAAAGCTCAAGTTTCCCTTTCATTCCAAGACTGACATTTCCCATTTATTTAACTACATGGCCTTATTCTTCAGTTACGCATGCTTAGTGCTCTGGGTACAGCCTTTCCAGAGTTAAGGAATTTTTTGCTAAAATAATCAAATATGCCCGTAGGGCTAACAGCAAAGAAAAAGAGCTCCAGATAAACCAATTTCCCTGGTGTGTAAAAAGCAAAGGGTCTTTTAGCAGAGACAGCATGCCGGATGTCCAAAAGCACAGGAGTGATGTCCGGGGAGGAATACTTGTCCGCTGACTCAAGAAAAATCCTTTGCATAGTGATATAGTCCTCGCCATAGTCCTTCTGCACATCACGGGGGAGGTGGTCCAGGAGGCTCTTCTCCAGCTGGGCCCTCATTTCAGTTGTGCCTGTGATGTCTGGGTGGGAGAGCAAAGGGAGGTTCAGAGGCTGGGAAGGCCAGATCGGGCATGCCCGACCCCTAACAGGGAAGCAGGCCCTTGTGAACTGGCTACTGTTGGGAAGGGTAGGCATTCCCAAATGCCTCTTTAAAACGTGCTTTATAAGTTACATTTTCTAAACAGACAGACAGAAGAGTGTACAGATGACTGATTCTCCACAAACTGAATAGCCCACATAACCAGCAGCCAGATTTAAGAGAAGGATAAATTGGCCTCAAAGTCCTCTCCTAAACCCCCTTTCCAAGAGCCACTATCCTAATTAACAGAACAGTTTTCCCTGGCTTTGGACTTATAAATGGAATCATACATTATATTGTGAGATTCATCCACATATTGTGTAGTCTCTTTTATAGCTGTATAGTTTTCCATTGTGAAAATATGCCATAAATTATTCATCCATTATACTGCAATGAGCATTTGGATTGTTTTCAATTTGGGGCTCTCACAAATAGTGCTGTCACAAACATTCTATTACACACCTTTTCATTACTATTATATCCAATGTAAAACATAATGTATACAATATATAAAATCTACAATACATACATAAATACACATATAATTTTTTTACTTAAAAGTAATGCCTGCTTCTATGTATAAAGTTAAAAAATATATAATGTTGAATATCATTTTATCTAGTTATAATTTTAATTTAATTTTAAACAACATAACATAAAACATTTAAATTTAATATGTAAATTATATCTGATTAAGTACACAAATACATATTTAATATAAAAGTAATGCTTATTACATAAAATTTAATTAGATGTATATTTACTTTAAAATATAGTAGCAACGTCTGCTCATTATATCAAGTGAACATTAAGGAGATGTATGTTTTTTAAATTACTCTCCTCTGGAAAAACTTAAAAGTATTGTGCATCTTTCTACATTTCCTCCTTGTTCATATGAATATGTGTACACATAGAAGGCTTCGGTTTAATTTTATTTTACCAAGAACAAACAAAACCCAAAAAGGATCATGCCATATGTATTTTCCAGGAATTTGCTTTTTTGCTTGTTCATCCGTTTTGCTGAGTAATAAATCATGAATGTGCCTCCTGGTCAGTGGCTATAGATTTGAACCAGAGCAGCAGAAATCCCCACTGAACAGCTTTTGGTCAACCACTTGTCTATCCAAGGACTTTCCAGTTGTTTCTTAAGTTTTACAATTTCAGGTGATAAACAGCCTTGCACAATATATCCTTTCATCTTCGGCATTTACTTCTGTCACCTACACTCCCCAAACTGTGTCTGCCTGGTCAAAAGGCACATGCATTTTGAATTTCATAGCTACTGCCAGATTACTTTCCAGAAAGGTTGCAGCAACCCACACATTCCCCTGCAAAGGCGTGACTGCTCAGGGATTTTAGTGGGGAGTAGTCTTTGTCTGCTAACTTGGGCTGCTGCTGGATACAGGGTCTGCTGCTGGATACAGGGTCTGCAGGGAGCTTCACTGAGAAGGACATAAGCCAGTCAAATCCAATAACAGTCATGGATATGCAAATGGCATTCCAGCTGCTCATTTCTTTTCAGGAAGGCGCAGCAGCCTACCTACATGATTACCCTGACAATTCCTCTGGAGGCTTCTGGGCCTTGAAAAATATGTTTGCATGCACTCTACCACTTCTTCCCCAGTCTCTGCTTTCACAGGCTGGGGATTCCATTTCCTCTCCACTTCCTCCCTCTTTAAACACCTCCTAGACTTTCTAACCACTCTTGTGGGTACCCTGTCCAGAGTTCCCGAAGGTCTTTTTATTGGTGAGAAAGCCACCGGCGTTTTGACACACCCACCCATCCCCTGACACTTTGGGACTACACACTAAGAAACTGTTAAGATGACCTGGATTAAATTCCATCTCTGCCTCATATCAGCTCCATGCGTTGGGAAATTCCTTAACTTCTTTGAGCCTTAGGTTTCTCCCTACAAGATGGGAATTTTATGATGCCTACCTCACAGGTGACGATTGAGATTGTGCATGTAAAGTGCTTAAAATCTGCTAACTATGCAATACATTTTAGCTATTTGTTTTCAGGGCACTAGGAAATCTGATGTGTCTCCTTGAATGTCTTCGGAAGCCCTTTGTGTCCCTGAAGATTTCTTTTCTTGTCCTCCCTTCAAGCATCATTGCCAAACTTGAGATCTTGGCCCTCCACTGTCTAGCCTCTCATCTTCAGAAAGCCCATCAAATATCACCTTTAAACCGAGGGCAGTCAAGTATAAAAGAAATAACTGGTCCCTGTGCCTAGGAATTGGGTTTGAGATTCCTCACCTGGCAAAAAATGTCAATTAAACTTACTCCTCAGGACTGTAGTTAATTAAGAACTGTGACCAGGTGGGAATATAAATTGGGACAATAGTTTAGAAAACAGTTCAGTATTGTCCAGTAAAGCTGGAGGTAATTAAACTGTATGATCTAGTCATTCCACTCTGGGGTGTGTGTCCTAGAAAAAATTCACATACATATATACCACAGCTGAATTGTTCTTAGCTGTCCAAAAGTGACCCAAATAGCCCACCAATAGTAGAAAAAGTATGGCATATTTGCAGAATACTATACAGCAATGAAAATGAAATTATCTGCAGCTACACACAACGCAGATGAATTGTGAAAACATGATGTGAGTGAAAGATGCCAGATGCAAAAGAATACGTGAATGTTGATTCCATTCAAAGTCCAAAAGCTAGTAAAGCCAAACTCTGTAGTTTGGGGCTTCAAATATGGATGAGACACTGTAAGGAAAAACAAACAATTGTCACAAAACATAAGTGAGTGGTTCTGTGTTGGGGCTGGCAGAGGGCCTACTGGACAGGGTCACATGAGGGCTTTGGGAGCTGACTGTTTTATTTTTTGATCTTCATGTTAAGTGCATGAGTTTTTATAATTGTTAAAGTATGTGTGTATGTATTTCTCAATTTAAAAAAGACTGTCAACAACATTAGAAAAGAATGTATGGGTATTGGCCAGTGCCTGATAAGAGCAGCTCCCCAACATGTTAGCTGAAACAACTTCAGTGAATCCTCAGAACTGTAACTTAACTGCAGGGTTGCTGTCTGGTCCAGTGGAGTCTGTGCATTGGAAGTTTTCTTTAGCTGTGTCACAAAATCCTTAATGCTTCTGCCAGGTTCGAAATCAAATTCATCATTTCCCCACACTAGCTGTCAACCAGGTTTCCCCTCTCTGTGTCACGCCTCCCCAAGTCTCTCGGTCTGTCACATGTGGCATCATCTTTGACCCACATGCTTCATCAACTCGCCTCGATTCTCCTCCCCATCCAGGGGAGGGGTCCCCAGGTGGAAAGCTCCTCTCAAGACTTCATCTTCATTCCCTTCCTCCTGCCCTGGTCTGGCCTCTCAGCCTGCGTGGCCCACATCTCTCTCTCTCAGTCGCCCTTCCAGAAGAGCCCTTGCTGGGAGTGCTGCCTCCTGGACAACTCAGTGAGACCCACCCCCCGACCCGCCAAGTGCTTCAAGACAAAAGTTCAGTTTTTCTTCTTATATCTTAGCTTTGGGCTTTGTTAATATCCAAACCTCCAAAATTTGTTTCCAGTATGTTAGCAGTCCCTCCCAGTTTGTGGTCTTTTATTAGGCGTGCATTTTAATATTTTCACTTAAATCACCAATTAAATGTGTGATGGCCCAAACTAAGGCCTGAGCCATGGGGGTGGTCTCTGTCTTCCCAGAGTTCAGAAATTCAGAGAAGGGAGGGGAGAGGAGAGGATGGCCATCACCTACCAGGGTAGAAGGGAGGTGGGTCATATTCTTCAGAGGCGGGGAGGTGGTGTTTGAAAAATACATGACATCCAAATGTAATCCCCTCATGGGAGGATGCAGGGGAGCAGCAATACATTGAAGAACCCAGCAACTGCCCCTCTATTCTTAAAAGAGGCCCACCCCTTCCAGCCCCTCTTTGACTGAACACTGATGGAGGGTCAGTCTGAGCTCTGTCAGAACAAAGGGCCCTCAGCATCTCTTGAAGGATGAACACTGCCGGGCCATGAGCTCAGATACTTACTCGTTTGGAAGCCTCCAGGCTGGATGGTAGAGACTTTAATTCCCCATTTGGAAAGCTCTTGTCTCATAATTGCTGAAAACATGGTCAGAGCCGCCTTTGATGAGCCATAGGATGCCAGGTGTACAATTGGGAGTCCTCCTATGGGAATAGTTGGGGAAAAAAGTCAGGCCTGACATTTTCTTTTCATCCATTAAGTATTTAAACAGTGCGTACTGCATGCCAGGAGCTGGTATTAGGGGTAACACCACCAGGGCAGGCGAAGGCAGACAAGGGCCCCCCATATGCAGGTGAGTCCGTCACAGCCACCAGTGCGGCTTCCCTTCTTTGCCTTCAACAGCTGCTCCATAGCAGCTGGTCCAATGTCAAACCAAGGATAAGGTTCACTCTCTGCAAGCTTCTGAGCTATGATTTCGGTGGGATAAAGAGCACATGCCCCTGCCTCTGATCTACATCCTGAGGTTCCAGGTGGATGTATCTTTGGGGAAGGGGCACTGTTCAACCCATTTCAGCACATGTAAAGAGACTGGGTTTAATAATTGTTGCAAGAATGAGTAATTCCCACCATGGGGAGCTGTGGGACATCTCCCATAAGAAGAAGTGAGAAAGGACTTGTTGTAGGAGGGCTAACCAGGGCTGGGCGCAGATGCTCTGTATCCCATTTTAAGTCACATGTAGTTTAGAAGGCCGGGGAGATTGAGCCTTAAGCTGGGTCTATGTTTGGACAAGGAGATATGGAGGAGCTATGGGAGGCAGAAGCAAAGGAAGCCAGAAAAGCAAAGTCACCGTCTTTGGAAGAAGGGTCTCTGCAGATGTCATCAAAGTACAAATGTCAAAATGAGACCATCCCCGACTGGGATGGGCCTAAATCCAAGGATGGATATCCTTGTGAGAGAGAAAGACAGGGACCAGCTCACGTGAAGACAGAGGCAGGGCTGGGAGTGACACTGGCACAAGCCAAGCAATACCTGCAGCCACCAGAAGCTGGGAAGGCCAAGAAGGCATTCTCCTCGGGAGCCTTCAGAGGGAGGTGGTCCTGCGATCACCTTGATTTCAGACTTCTGGCCTCCAGAACCATGACAGAATCAACTCCTGTTGTATTAACACCGTACTTTGTCACAGCAGCCCTAGGAGATGAATGCAGGGATGCTCTGCTTCTCTAAGTGGAAGACACTGAGGCTGTGAAGGGGTGAAGACAGTGAAGGCTCACAGCACCCAGGGGAGCTCATGGGGAGACAGGATGACTGGACCCATGACATTAGGGCCCCCAGCATTGCCAAAGATTCCCCTGGTCAGAGAAGCATCTACTGGTGAATGGATGAACTTGTGATACAGTCATCAATGGAATACAACTCAGCCGTTAAAGGGAATGAACTTGATATACTCAATGGCATGGTGGAGTCCTAAAATAGTTACGGTAAATGAGCCAGATGAAAATGACTGCATACCGTATGATTCCATTTATTAAAAATTCTGGAAAACACAAACAGATCCATAGTAATGGAATCACAGTGGTCACCTGCTGTTGGGGAGGGAGAGAGGTGAGAGGAGAGCAAGGGAGTTTTTGGAGATAGTGGACATGGTCACTATCCTGATTGTGATGATGGTTTCCTGGGTACATCATATGTCAAAATTTATTGGGTGTTTAAATAGGAGCAGTTTATGGTATGTTGATTTTATCTCAATTATTTTTAAAATTTCCTTTACAAAGGAAAAGCTACCACCTGGCTTCAAAAGACCATAGACATTTCAGCAAATGCCAGAGATGACTTCATGGGCATTTCTCTCTGCCTAAAACCCCCAGGACATTTGCACTACTACTACTACCTGGGTGGTAGGGGTTGGGGAAGGAGGATTGCCAGCATTCCCTGGTCTTACCTTACCGTGCACCCTGGTTCCACCAGCTTTCCCAGCTTCAGTGATTCTCACCAAACAAACGTGGTTGGGTCTAGTTTTAAACATGTGCTTGTCTTTGTTCTCCTCGCTTCAGACTTTTGCAGATAATTCCTTTTCCCTGCCAAAGTCTCTTTTATTCTTCTGGTTGGGCATGCTTCATCCATGAGAGAACATCTTGCTAACCCTTAGTTCTCTTGTTTGAGTCCTACCTCTATCCAATAAAGTTTTCAGCATATTTGAGACCATAAAACATGGCTTATGTCTGCACCTAACAAATATTAAGGATCATTTTTGGAGGGTTACTTAAGTCATCACATTACCGTGGTGCATAGGACAAACCCTTGTTTCTAGATAGGCTTTCTGCCACCTCTTCCTGGGCTGCCGTGAAGCCCTGGGCTAATTTCTGCACACAGAGAAAACAGGACAGCAATGACCATTTTCTTTAAATGGTTTCTTAAAGGGCAATCTCAGTAGAGACATTGGCCATTTCCAGCCACATAATGAAACCATGGCTTGAATTTGATTATCTAACCTCCATCTGAAAGCCATCCAATGCAATTAAAAAGAAAATGAAATGATAAACTGTATGAAACCAAACACACAGCCAAGTACTGGTAAAACTGGGGAATCTGAATACAATTGGTAGATTATATCATGATCAGTATGCTGGCCATAATATTGCACTGTAGTTTTGCAACACTTTATCATTGGAGGAAACTGGGTGTGGAGACAAGTGCTGCCTGCTTGTAGGCTTTTGTCCCAGAATAACCCTGTGTCCACATGGCCCCCTCCTCCAACATACCATGCTGGTAGGTATATGGTGTGTTGATGGCCTGAGGCTCGCCAAATCCAGGCCCACCTTATCTATGGAAACGTCTTGTTGGAATGCAGACCCCTTTGAGGAAGGTTTCATTCCTTGGGGCGCTGGTTGCACCAGACTGATTCCTTCTTGTGAAATAAACGTATGGTCATAAATCACCTTCTTTGGCACGCATGTAGTCTCTGTCCCTCTACCCTAGCACACACGCAGTCTTTGTCTCCTCACCTTGCATAAGCAGTTCCGTCTCTGTCCACAATAGCAGGACACAGCCTAGTCCAGCTGCTCCTGGACTCCCCGTAACTCCCAATAAAATGTCATGTCTCCTACCCTCTCTCCAGGACTTTTCCTCAGTCTCTCAAGCACTTTCCCGTAACTACTCGCCCAGTTGGGTGTACAACTGGACTTGTGACCACACATCCGGTAAAGGTAAACACAATCTTTATTCTTCCTTACAACTTTAGGTAAATATACAACAACGTCCATAAAAATTTCAATTTGAAAAAGAGTATAGTATATGTGCCTCCATGCTCATTGCAACATTATTCACAATAACCAAGACATGGAAACAGCCTTAGTGTCCATCAACAGAGGAATGGATAAAGCAAATGTGAGCTATATATATGAATATAAAATATATATATGAATATATAAAAAAGAAGGATCATTTCATTTGTGACTATGTGGATAGATGTTCAGGCAAGCCTTGAGGGCATAATGCCAAGTGATACAAGTCAGAGAGCAAAATACAAACACTGTATGATCTCACTTATATGTGGAATCTAAAAAAACTGAACTCATAGAAACAGAGAACAGATTGGTGGTTACCAGAGGTGGCAGGGTAGGGGGGCGTGTGGGTGAAATAGATGAAACTGGTCAAAAGGCACTAACTTCCAGGTATAAGATAAATAAACCGTGGGTATATAACGTGTAGCAGGGTGACTGGTTAATAATACTTTCAAAGTATATTGGAAAGTTGCTAAGAGAGTAACTCTTAAAAGTTTTCATCACAAAAATAAGATTGTAATTACGTGAGGTGGTCATATTAACTAACCTTGTGGTAATCCATTTTGTAATATATACATATATTGCATTATTAGTTACATTATTATGGTAACTAACACAACGTTAAATGTCAATTATATCTCAATAAAACAGAGTGAGAACATAGGCATTGAAGTAGAGATACCGAGAATAGTTAATGCCAATTATCATCATTCTTCTTACATTATTATTAAAACTTTGGTCTGGCTCAAATAATCTCCTTTGGGAAACACCCATCTCCTCCCTCTCTTTGTAGGAAGGCTGTCAGTCAATGGTTCTGTCCCGGCAGAACGCGCCGATCAAAATACCCCAGTCCCTGGACCTGGAGATCAGGCTGGGGCTGGGCGCGTGAGCCACACCGAGTCCTGATACAGCCCATGGAAGAGAGATCGTTTTACTGGTTATTCCTGGACACCTGAGTGTGACGGTGGAGAAACACAGGACTTCTCAGGGGCCATTTTTGCTACCTTCTCCTGAAGGTAAGCAAAGGAAAGCAGAGACTCAGAAGGGGAGAGGGGACAGTTGGAAATGGGGGTTGAGGAGGGAAATGCGAGAGGAGGTGGGGGAGAGTTACAGGGATCCCAAGTTACAGCGTGGTTCCAGCCAGTTGGTGAACTAACACATTCCTTTTCTCTCCTTTGTTTGAGCTAGTTTGAGGTGTGGCTGTCTCTTAAAAGGAAAAGTCCTGAGGCTTAACTGGAAATTTCAGTACAGCATCTGGCAGCAAACATTAAACAATTCTCGTTCCTGTCTTGCCAGCTGATTTTTGTTAAGCGATTTTTAGCTTCACGGATTCTTGAAGGAGTTTGAAATCCAACTCCTTCCTTCTACTGGTGAAAAATGACAAACAAGTTAAAGCAGCTTGCTTGGAATTGCAACCCCGTGTGCAGGGTAAAACCCTTCTCCTTTCTCCAGGGTTTTATAAATGAGGTGAGCTTGGCCAGCAAAGGAGCAGATTAGCAGAGGGCAGTGGTGATGAGCTAGGTTTTGGAGCCAGCACTGCCTGGCTGGGTTCAAATCTAACGCTGATTAGTAAAGTCAGTTAAAATCAGCAAAGTCATTTTGTGTGTATGTACCTCTGTCTTTTCATCAGGAAACTAACAATAATGATAGTCCATGCATCACAGGGTTGTTGTGAAAGTTAAAGGAATTAATCTGTTAGAACAGATTCTACATATTAGAGCTTTCTATTATTGCTACTCAGGGTTTTCACATTATCTCAATAGCCCAAAAGACTCTGTGTGTTCAGTGTTTTTTAAGAGTAATTAGTGCACCTGCCTCAGGATCGTCCCCAATACTTGTTTATTTGTGGATTATTAGGACCCACCCCAGACATACCGAATCAGAATCTGCCTTCAAAACCAATCTGAGCTATTTCTTGAATACTAAACCCTGAACTATTACATCAGGGTTTTTTCTCACATATTTCTGAATGTGTGTTTTCATGGTGATATGTTGCCCTATGGATATATGAGGTGGGGAGAATTTATCACATCCCACATTGTCAATCTAAACTGAAAACATGCTTTGCACTAAACATTTAAGACACATTTGTCTTTTGTATTAATGTGGGAGAAATTGCAGATATGTTACCATTTTTTATCTACAAAATGGCAGTTCTGTAGGGTTCAACTTCATAGGTTCAACCTCGTGTTAATATTTCATATTAGTGTCTAAGATCCCTGGTGGCATTAGATGAAATAAATGCAGCCATCCAAGGCTCACTGACCAAGAGCACAAGGTCTCAGGGCCTTCTCCCTTCCTGGCCATATGGACCCTTCATCAGCTGTCCCGTAAGGGTCTCTGTTTTCTACCTTTATTCAACTCAGGTTAAAATCGTATTGCCAGAAGGCACCAAGGCCGAAGGCTGCCAGAAATGTGGTAAGTTTATTTCCATTTCTACTGTGAAAACGTGACCTCTAAACTAAAGGGCTCATCTACTGGATAACTCACTGGACAACTGGTAAGGGATGCACAACCCTGGGCGCAAATGCGGGTTGTAATCTGAATAACCACATAGCATGCTGATGTAATTCCAAGGAGGCTGTCTGGAAAATTTACATGTTTATCCACTAGCTGACATTAAATGAAACCAGAATGCCCAGAGAGAGGTATATGCACTGTGTCTGTTTTTAAATTCCGAATCAGTGGTACATAACTCAATAGGCATAGTAGAATCACCTTGGTAATATTAACAAAAACAAATAACTAAAAGAAAAATGTCTGGCCCTAGACCAATGAGGTTTAAAAAAAAAAAACTGTCTCTAGCAATGGTACCAGAACATCAGTATGTCAATAAAACTCCACAGGTGATTTTAATGTGAAAATATCATTCTGGTTCAGTGGTCCTCACACCTGAATGAGTTTCAGAATCGCCTTGGGAACTAATGAAGCACCCAGAGATCCCAGGCTGTCACAGAGGACAGAGCCTGGGCTTTTAGTAGTGTTACCAAATTCCCCAGTGAATCTGATTATCCCCTACCCTGTGACCCAAAGTTTGAGAACCTCTATAATAGCTAATTGTTTTAGAACAGTAGTTTCAAACTTGGAAGCTTATTGGAATTCTCTGGGAGCTGTTAAAAAGTCAATTCCTGTCCCCCACCCCATATGATTTAATTGGCTAAGGGTTCATCACAAGCAATGTGATGTTTAAAAGCTACAGGTGATTCTAATGAGCACATGGGTTTGTTAAACACTCCTAGAGAATGTCTCTGAAATTTTTCCACGTATTTCTGTCCTCCAGACATGTCAATGCTAATACAAGCTTGGGATCTGGAAAACTGAGATCTCTATTTTGACTATAGAAGGGCTTACATGATCCCAGAAATTACATAGTGACCTGGCAGTGACATATTTTTCTTCATTTAATTCTTAACAGATGTAAGGGATAAGTTATGTTCTATTTCAGGAGACTGAAATTAAAGAGACTTTCTAATGCTGGGCTAGAAGAAGGGGTTTTTGTGAGTTGCATAAGCCTGAGTCACAATATATTCCCTTCAAATTATGTTGCATGAAAGCCAGTATCAAAAGGTGGCATACTGTACCATTCCATTGACATAACATTCTTGAAATAAAATTGTAAAGATGGAGAACAGTCATGGTTGCCCAGGGGGTAGGGATGCAGGGTGGGGAGAGGGTGTGGAATATAAAGGGTTATCTTGGGGTGGGGGTGGATCCTTGTGGTGTTGGAACAGTTGTGTATCTTGACTGTGTTAGTTACAGGAAGCCATTGATGTGATAAAGTTGCACAGAACTATAAACACACACACACAAATGATGTAACTAGTGAAATGAGTAATCTCTGCATTGTCTTGACTTCCATTACATGGTTTTGATATTGTATTATAGTTACACAAGATGTTATCATTAGGGGAGGCTGGTGTAGGGGAAATGGGACTTCCTGGTGCATGTCCTTGCAACTTCCTGTGAATCTATATGTATTTCCAAATAAAAGAGTTAAAAAAAAAATAACATGCTCCCTTTGAGACATGCTTAAGGGAGAATAGCCTAGCTCCTAGGTAGGTTTCTCATATACGAAATCATAAGCTCTCCTAAAGTTTTGGTAAATAAAACCAAAAACGTAAGCTCTTTTGAAATTTGGTATGAAAGCCCAAACAAGGCCTGACGTACTTGAAATTTTATAAGATGACACAAGCTACCTGGACAAGCTAGAGCTTTAGAAATGTCTTTTGCCAAGGCCGCAGCCAAATTTAAAGTGAGGCTATACCTCCTTCCCACTCCATCCCACACATACCCCATCACAGGTGTGGCTCATGTTATAGCAGAACTTTGCACTTAGCACAGTACTTGCTCAGGGAGATGTCAAAATTGAATGCTGGGTTTCCCCACAATAGATGTTAAATAGCCAATGCTGGTTAATGGCTGGGAACTTGGGGTGACCTGTTAGTGGCGACTCAACAGAACACGTAGTCAACAATGGGACTTGTTTTAAGCAGCCATGTATAGACCTATGGACTCTTTCCACCCTTCCTAACTGCAGATTTTCCGTCCGTCCTTCGTGTAGCCACGATGAATATGGCATCCTAGCTCCCTGCTAGAAGATACCAGCTTCCCCTGCCCAGCTTTTCTGTCTCAGGGAACTCCTTGGTGACTTCATTCCCTGGCAAGCGAATCAGCTCCCCATCCACTGTTGATCCCTCTGGTGGTCCCTGGCTTTCCTTTACGTTACAGTATACTGTTGGCCATGGAATAAAACTGAGGGAGAGTTGAAGTTACAATTTTGGAACTTACAAGGGAATTGTGGAGACCCCCTTTCTTCCCTGAATGGGCTCAGACACGGTCTTTGCCTGACTCTCTTGGTGTAGCATAAGCAGTAAACTAGCAACATTTCCTGAGCTTCAACCAACCAGCTGGTCTTGATGTCCTTTGAGGTTAAGGACCTCAAAAACTCCTCACCACCATCCTTTCTCTCCCGGAAATCTAATCTCTAGCTACATAGGAATTATGGAAGACAAAGGGCTTTGCAAGTGAATGTCCTATTAACACAGCAGGGGGAAGGCCGGCAATATTGCGATGTGATATTGTGATTTATAATAAGAAATAAATATTTAGTGTTTGTCCCTTTTCTGGCACAGAGCTTCTAAAATGCTTGGAATTTCCTAAATGATGAGAGGAAAGGTGTCTTTTATTATGTTAATGAGGTAACTGACAAACAACCTCAGATTAGAGGGTCGGAGCTCCTGGGCTGACCCATCCCCCCACCTCAGGGGAAGGGAGAGAGGCTGGGGATTGAGATCTCTCACCAGGGGCCAGTGATTTGATCAGTCATGTCTGTGTAAAGAAGCCACCATAAAAAACCAAAAGAAGGAAGTGTGGAGAGCTCCCCGGTTGGTGAACATGTGCAGATTCGGGGAGAACAGCGCACTCAGAGAGCATGGACGCTCCAGGGCCTGTGCCTATGCCTTGCCCTTTGTATCCCTGCATCTGGCTCACGATTTGTATCCTTTAATGTCTTCTGTAAAAAATTGTTAACCCGGTGAGCAAACAGGTTTCCTGAGTTCTGAGGGCCACCCTAGCAACTTAATCAAACCCGAGGAGAGGGTGGTTGGAACCTTCGATCTATAGCTGGTTGACCAGAGCACAGATGATGACCTGGGTTTGCGACTGTCATCTGAAGTGGGAGCGGGAAGGACAGTCGTGTAGGACTGAACCCTTAACCTGTGGGGTTTGATGCCATCACCAGGTAGTGTCAGAATTGAGTTAAATTGGAAGACACCCCTTGCTGGAATTGAGGACACTTTCATAGGGGTGCCAAGGTCCCATGCCCACAGCTGCTTTCTCCTTCTCTACTACCTTCCCAAACCAGAACCCAAGGACTTTGTCTTAGAGGAATGTGAGGAGGTCTCCCAGCCAGTTTGTACTTCCCCCAAGGTCAACTGGGGTCAACTCAGGTAACAAAGTCCATTCCATTACTGTACATTCCTAAACTGAAAACAGACCAACCACATGCACCCAGGAGAGGTAAATTTGCTAATCTCCTTTAGGCATGGTTAGAAGAAATTTGGGACTGATTTAATCTATTCCCTTGTAATCTCGCAATCTCTGGAGATGCCACAAACTGTTGAGTATCGAAATCAAAGTCTTGGACCTTGTTACTCAAAGTGTGCTAGAACCAGCAGCAGCTGAGAATCTGTTAGAAGTGCAAATCCTCAGGTGCTACTCCCAGACCTGTTGAATCAGATATTCCGGGGGTGGGTGCAGATTTTTTTTCTTATTGTGGTAAAATATATAATAACATTGAAATTCACCATTTAACTATTTTAAGGTATAGAATTCAGTGGCATTTAGTACATTCACAACATTGTGCAACCATGTCTTATGTGAGGGTTTCTGCCCCTGGCAAGTGGATTCAGTGAGACTGAGAAATAACAATGGAACAATCTTAGGGTAAAAGGGTTTATACCCGGCTTTATTCTCCTGGTAATAAGTGGAGCACTAGAATCACATCTGCATCCAGCAGTCTGCAGGTCTATAATCCACCTCCATCTCTGCCTCTGCCCAGAGTCCTGGGCAGAGCTCTTTATATAGTAACTCAGTCAATAATAGCTTATTGCCTATGGCGGTGGAAGCAGTAGCCTAGCAGTAGGCCAATTACATCAACAAGTAGTTTAGGGTCAGGTGAGGATTCTGGACACAGGAACTTCTATTTTCCCCACACTCCACCCCTCCAAGATTCTCACCTTACAGTCTACATGCCCTTAATCTTCCATGATGAACCCTGCATGAGAAATCTGGAGCATTGTAACCAGATTCCACAACAGCAACAGAGGCTAAAAACAACATACAGATAATAACAAAAATTGATGCAACAAGATTTTGATACAGGTAACAAAAATTGTAATAATCCTCAAGACTGAAGAGGTTATCCCAGCTGTATTCAAAACCAATTCTACTCAGATGAGTTCATGACTCACACTTTCCATGGGAAGCTAGTAGCGGTACTGATAGAGACCTCCTTGAACCCCAGCAGTAGAAGTTATTTGCTAGGGTGTGTGCCCAATCCAAAAAACCGTTAGAGGAGATTAACCTTAAAGGCAATAAGACACATGTTTTAATGCTACCAACATAGGAAAATCTTGTCCATCAGGTAGAATGCATGCAAGAGAGTGGACCTATGATAGGACCATAGCAGGAAGGGAGTCTCATCAGGGTCTAATATATCATAGCTTTACCCCTCTCCCTGTGGGGGGTTACTGAGGGGTCTGTATATAGTGCTACAGGAGGTGCATGCACTGGCCATAATGATAAAACAAAACTCCCCAGTAAGATGCTCCCACCTTCTGGTCATTTAGGATATATTACTGAGATCTTTGGAAGCTACTCTGCTGTTACTCTAGGAATTCACAAAAGGATAACTTTCCCATTTCTGAATCAGACAGAGCAATTCCACCCCACCTACATCTCAAAGATTAAGGAGACAAGCTGATATTGACTCCTGGGGTTTCTGCCAAAACCATGAATCCAAATCCACCAGCTCAGCCTGAGTATAGGAGCAGAGCATAGAGTGCTCCATGACCTGGGGGAGGGGCCTGTACCTCTCCCAGAGAAACCCACAGTTTATGTGTCTTTATTTTCTTTACTACAACTGGGCAGGCTTTCAATAGAGGAGCAGTTTTGATACCTCTGGCACCACCCCTTCATCCATCCCCAGCTCCTCCTCCATTTCTGGGGCTGATGGCACCTTTCTCTCCACACCCCTGAGTGCCTCCTGTGCTACACCCTTTACCTTCTCCACAGTGCCTCACAGCAATGCTAGCTCAGTCTTCAACAGCTCTCTTACCTTCACCTCAATACCTCACAGCTGGCATTCTCATGCAGCCTCTTCCTGTGTTTTCTTGCAAGAGTACAACCTTCTCCTCCATGGCCTTTGCGTCCTTCAAAGCACCTTGCAGCACCTCTATCTCATTCTGCAAAGAATCTTTTACCTTCTCCCCGGCACCTTGCAGTTTGCATTCTCATGCTTCCTCTCCTGTGCTTTTCACAGGGGTTCTTCTCCTTCATGGCCTTTACTTCTTCCACAGTGCCTCACAGAAATGCCATCTCATTTTTTAACAAATCTTTAATTTTCTCCATAGCACCTCACAGTGTGCTTTCTCATGTGGCCTCCTCTTATATCAATGCCATTTCATTCTTCAACAAATCCACAGCACTTCACAACTCATGTTCTCATGCTGCCATTTCTCATGTCTCTCACAAGAGCAAGTTCTACTCATCTGTAGACTTTTTTAGTTCTGTAAGAAACAGCCAATCCACAGTTCCCACTGCCTCATGGGCAGTCTCTTTCTCAAAGGATCTCCTTATAATGCCGAGGGCCACCTCTACTGCTCAGGTGTCACCTCCACCTGCCTCCAGTCCTGGGATGGGACCCAGCCCTCTAGGAGGCAAGCCGCCTCAGACCACATGCCCATTGAGGGGCACTCGAATGTCTCCCCATTCATAGGGGCAGCCCACTGAAGCACCCCTCCCATGATGGCAGCCTGTTCCATTCTTTGGTCTACGATAAATTCTGCTGGCTACGCCAGTTGTCTTGCCTGAGAGTTTCAGCCCCAAGCAAGTTCACTGTGGATTCGTGAGACCAAGAAATGACAATAGAACATTCTTTGGGTAAAAGGGCTTTTACCCAGCTTTATTCTCCTGACAATAGGTCAAGCACTGGAATTATATCTGCATCAGCAATCTGCAGGTCCATAATCCTCCTCCGTCTCTGCCTCCGCCCAGAGCACTGAGCAGAACTCTTTATATAGTGACTCTGTCAATAATAGCTTATTGCCTATGGGTGTGGGAGCAGTAACCTAGCAACAGACCAATTACATCATCAAGTAGTCTAGGGTCAGGTGAGGATAATGGCCATAGGAACTTCCATTTTTCTCACATATAGGTTTGCCTTTTTTGGACTTTTCATATAGACAGAATGCTCCAATGTGTGACCTTTTGTGTCTGGCTTCTATTATTGTGATCTTTTCAAGATCCATCCATTCTATACCATGTTATACCGTGTGTCAGCGCTTCATTTCTTTTTATGGGTTAATAATATTCTCGTGTGGCTAGACTACATTTTGATTATCATTTCATTAATTGATGGACATTCGGGTCATTTCCACTTCTGGCTATAATGAATAATGATGCAAACATCCATGTACAAGCTTTTGTTTGAACACCTGTTTTCTATTCTCTTGAGTATATACTTAGGAGTGGAATTGCTAGGTCATATGGTAACTTTATGTTTAACTTACGGAAAAACCACCCAGTGTTTTCCAAAGAGGCTGTGCTGTTTTATATTCCAACAGTTCATGAGGGTTCTGATTTCTCTACACCATGGCCATCAAATGGTGTTTCCTGGTTTTTTGATTCTAGCCATTCTAGTAGGTGTGAAATGTCATCTCATCATAGTTTTGGTTTCCTGCAGTAAATGTTCAAGTGGCCCTGTTGGTGATTCCAATGCACATGAAGTTCGAAAAAGTTGTTCAGGAACCGGTAGCATCCATTTTAGAAACTAGTTAAAGAAATACAGAATAGTAGGCCAATCAGGCCGCCTTAGTCCAATTCTACATTTTAACAAGATACTGGGTGCTCATTACACACTCCAGTGTCTGAGAAGTGCTGGTGTAGGAGGCATCCCTCAGAGCTAGCACTTCCTAATTATCATGCAAACATACTAGAGTCAGGGTCTGTGACTGATACCCCTGTTTGTCTGGTACGTTCTTGTTTGACAGTCTGGAAAAGTGAGAGGAACAAAGAATGTGAAGTCAGATAGACCCAGTTTGCAAGCCTGACTCCTTCGCTTATAAGCTAGATGATGCTGGGCTAGAGTATCCTCACTTAGAAAAAGATTAACCTCTGCATCCTGCAGACATGAGAATTAAATGACGTAGGGGTATAAGCATTCAATATGACTCGGCATGGACAAGTTTACTGACTCTTGCTCTACCTTCTTCCCCTTAGCCCTGGACGTTGTTGAGAGTTTTAGGGAGGCAGATCTCAGCTTGGCTTCCTCGCACATCACTGAGCAGCTGAGGGACTGGCTGAATGATTTGCCAGATGGTTCCCTCAAGGCAGCCAAGTCAGCAAGACAAAGCCCAGTAATGATCTCACACAGTTAACTTCTCTGGACAAAGTAAGACTAAGCACAAGGCTGGAACCATGAACTCTGTCATTTGTAGACTTGTAAGGACGTCTAAGGCTGCTTACTTTGACATGAAGTAATTTTAATGCATATTAAAGTAACTTGATGTGGTGGGTAGCTATTACTATCTCTCAGTAGAGAGGCCCCTTTTACTAGGGCATTTTCTGTGTACCATTAACTGTGCTAAGTATTCAGAAGCACAGTCATTTAAAATCTACAGAAGAGACCAGAGGTTCTCAACCAGGGACGATTTTAACTCCCCACTCCCTCCCAGGGGATGTGTAGCAGTGTCTGAAGACTTGTCAGCACTGGGGTTGGGTGCTGTTTTCCTCCAGGGGGTCAAGACCACAGGTACAGTGAAATATCCTGCAGTTAATCAAACAGCCCCCGAAAGGGAGAATTAGCCTCCCAGCAAATATCGATAATGCTGAGGTTGAGAAACGCTACCCTGGACTCAGGCACTGTACCACCGTGTCACTGACAGATGATCAAATGGGCAGGCAGACAAGTGAGGTGCAGTGCACTGCCCAGGTTACCTGGCTAGTAATGGAAGAGCAGGGTGCAAACCACACCTGGCTCAGAACTCCCGAGGCCTGAGTTTTTTCCTAAGGTTTGTTTTCAACCAGTGTTCTCCCTCAAATACAGCTTGCAACTGTACACAGGTGCTTACTCTGTGATTTCTTAAGAGGAAACTGGCCAGAAAAGGCTTTTAGACCTTTCAAACAAAGATTTTTCAACTGTCCTTTGTACAGAGTCACCTCCTGATTCCATCATTAATCATTCAACTTCCCTACTGGGATTTGGGTTAAAGAGCCAATTTTCATTTTTTGGAAGGGATGATAAAGGTGATGAAAGGGGGAAAAATTCTCCTGGAGAAGGTGTGGTCCAGTCTGGAAGTAGTGACATGTTTTGCGGTTATCTGCCCAAGGGCGGGTGGGTATTTGATGAAACAGCAGGATGTAGGGTCACTCAGTGTCACAGACAGAGGTGGTGATGCCAGGAGCTGGCAGGATAAAAAGTCACTGGTATAGTTACAGTCAGCCTCTTCCACAGAATTCATGGCAGATGGCTTTTGAGTCTCTAACTCTGCGGTATGCCAGGTGTGAAGCTGATGGTTAAACACGTGTCGTTTCATCTCATTTCAAGGCCCTAAGAAAATGTAACTATTATACCCATCGTAAAATGAAAAAGCAGCAGTTCAGAGGCCCAGGACTCTGCCAGAGGTCACCCAGTTGCCAGCGGTAAACACAGGATCAAAGCCTGCACAGTTTATCTCCACTTCACTTGACTTGCTTCCTCTCCTTTTTGAGACCTGATTAGACCTGTATAGCTACGCGATGTCTCTCTCACTCTTTCTGTTCCTTGTTCCTTTCTTTAGGGATGGGAGATATGGGAGGGAGGGGTGTATTCATAATGTGGTTGACTCTTCTGTGCATCTCCTAGAGAAGAAATTAAGCAATATCTCTTCTGTGTCCACAACCCTGGGCCTCCCCATCCATATGAGTGGATTTAGATGTGGATTATGTTGACCCTATTCCCACCTGGGAACAGTAAGAGCAGAGCGAGTATCTCACAGTTGAGCCTTGATATGGGTAGACAGTGTTGGGTATTGGAAAGGAAGCCAGGCCTACAAGTTTTTTTGTGGGTTTTTTTTTGGTGGGGGGGGGGGTAGGGGAGGAGCTTAGGGGAGGCAAGGAGGAAGGG
Source organism: Manis pentadactyla (assembly GCF_030020395.1). Taxonomy (NCBI): domain Eukaryota; kingdom Metazoa; phylum Chordata; class Mammalia; order Pholidota; family Manidae; genus Manis; species Manis pentadactyla. The sequence goes on along the minus strand of NC_080033.1, from coordinate 66,957,919 downwards.
CAGACACACCATCCATCCACCTTTAAAGGAACCGGGATGGATCCAGCAGTATTTGACCAGATGTCCAAGTCAACCCATGTATACTTTGCTTTCCTATGGCTGCTATGACAATTACCACAAACTTAGTTGCGTAAACAACGCAGACTTATTATCTTACAGTTATGAAGATCAGAGGTCTCCCTGGGCTGAAATCAAGTTGTCAGCAGGGCTACATTCCTTCTGGAGTCTCCAAGGGAGGATCCGGTCCCCTGACTTTTCCGCATTTTAGAGCTGCCCGCAGTCCTTGGCTCATGGCCCCTTCCCCTGTCTTCCAACTTCCCTGTGACTCTGACCCTCCTGCCAGACCAGCCTAGACATCCCAGGGTAAGCTCTGCATCTCAAGATGCTTACCTCAGTCACATCTGCAAAGTCCCTTTTGCCAGGCAAGGTCACACATTCCAGGGTCCAGGGATTAGATCATGTACATATTGGAGGGACCCCTATTCTGTCTCCCAGAACAGTAAGCTACTTACAACTGCCTGAGACAGCTTATTTGGCATTATTTGCTATGCAGCAGTGGATAACTAGAATAGAAATTACTGGTCGCAGCTTAGCTTCTCCTGGCTGATGCCAACTTCCATGATCAATTGATACCACTGAAATTCTTGTCATGCAGAGGATGGCAGGGGTGCCAGGCTCAAGATAACCTGGTGAGTCAGGGTAATCATAGGCTGCTTTTGGAGAACACTTATTAGTGACTGCCTGCCTTTCTCTCTTTCCATGCCCACTGCTTCAGAATGAGAAGGGCAGCCTGGGACAACCCCATGGGCATTACCCACAGCTGAGTACGGCTCTGAGGAACCCCAATTTGAAAATGCCTGTCCTAGAAGATATACATGGGCATTGTTATGGAAGGGAGATTGTTGAACCCTTAATCCAAGTGCTGACTCTCTGTTCTTTGAAATGCAGAGAGATGAGTCCTCACACATCACACTGTGAACTACAGGCCTTGAGATTTGGAAAAACAATGGCAATAATCTTACAGAAATCACTAGTAGGCTGCCCTCCGAGTCATGGGGCTCTCTGACAGCGCCACGGAGCGAAGACAATTGCCTTCTCTTCATACAGGAAACCACAGTATGTGCTGACTTTAAAGAGGGTCGAAAGCAGGTTACCTGTAATGCAGGTAATTAATGTATGCAGGATTTCCTGTCCAAACGGAGGATTGCATTTGGCAGTCATGTGAAGATATGTAAGAACCCTAAATCCCTAGTGATGAATAGATGAGTGAGAAGGTAGGTAAAAGTCTGTACAGGAAAGGATTTAGGAGAGAAAGGTATTATTGTCTTAAGATCAACAGTAAACATGCCATTCGACTAATCTTGCCTGTGCCCTGCAGGAGCATGTCCTGCCTTCTCGCTCCGTTCACCAAGAATGCAGCGAGCTGCATCTTGCACTGCAGGCATCCCAGACCTTGTGGGGAAAGGCCAACTCACCAGCCATGCTGCTGATGTTCACCAGCCGCCCCTTGGATTTCCTAAGAAGAGGCAAAAACGCCTTCGTGACTTCCACGGCCCCGAAGAAGTTCACCGCCATGCATTGTTTGTAGTCGGTCATGGGAATGAGCTCCCCGTCAGCGGGAAAGCCGATGATGCCAGCATTGTTGACCACAGCCCACAGTCCTGAGGACAGAAGGGAACAGCTCCGTTGTTGGGCGAGACTGGAGAGCAGGAGGATTTTTAACACTTTAAACTCTGGAGTCAAAAGGGCCCCTTTGAGATTTAGGATCTAAGCAGAACCCTCACACTCTGGAATCCGAGTCTCCTTGAATACCTAAACCCACTTACCTTGGAGAGCTGAATGGAGAGCAAACCAGTGATATATTAGGCAATGGTGTTTTTTTTGGAGGTATTTTCAAAGCCCTTCCCACATCCAGGTAGCTACATATTTGCTCTATCTGAGGAAGGAGGATGACACAGCACTTGAGAGGAGTCTACTCCATGTTTCTTCATCAAAGGAGTGTGTAGAGACAGCACAATATCTTTAGGACAATGCAGGCAGATATAGAAAACCTTTTCCCAAGACTAGGAAAGATTCCCTAGCCCAGGGAACAGGAAAACTATAGCAGAAATGCCAAGAGCCAAGACTGTAAGTCCCAGAGTCTTATTCCCTTCCCCAACCAGCCTGAGGCCCTTGGTTGCATCAGAAACACCAGGGTTTGTTCGAATGCCGGACCCCACCTCCAGAGACTCGGATTCGGCATATCTGGGAGTGGGGTGTGGGGGACTGAGAATCTGCATTTCTAACAAGTTCCCAGGTGCTGCTGATGCTTGGGAAACTGCTGTCCACAAGTGATTTCCAACCTTGACTGCACATTAGGATCACTTGGGGGCTTTTTTAAACCCATGTGCCAAAGCCACATCCCAGCCATTTAGGTGAGAAACTCTCGGGTGAGAGAGAGAGGAGACCTTGGCATTCATAGTCTTTAAAGTTCTCCAGCGTACAATGTACAACCAAGCTGGGGAAGCACTGCCCTCAATGTAGAAAAGAAGTAATCAAGAAAAAAAAAAAAACCACCATCCTGTGTTTGGGAGAAGGATGTCTAGAGCAGATTCTCTGAGTTCCCTGAGCTGCAGCATCATTTACAACAATGGATCTCAAGGTGTGGTCCAGAAACAGTAGCACCAGCATCAACTGAGAACTTGTTAGAAACCCAGGTTCCAGAACCTCAACTCGACAGGCTGGATCAGAAATCGTTGTCAAAGCTCAGCATCTGTGATAAAACACACCCTCCAGGAAACCTAGAGCACACTCAAGTGTGAGAACCTAACGCCAGCCCTAAGTGCGCCTTTCTGATGGCATCAAGGAGGCAAGTAACAGCCAACCTGTAGGAGGACTGGACAGAGTGTTGGACATCTCAGCAGAGGCCAGTATTGACAACAAGACCAAATGTCCTATCCCCAGGAATTCAGATGCTACCCCAGGAAAATGAGGTGAAGTTCAAAATGACTGAAATGGTTTTTGCTACATGCCGTAAAGTTAACATTGCTTGCACACCTGAGCTGGTGTTCTGACATTCCCGTACAATAATGACAAGCAGCATCAAGTGAGATGACACCTGGCACATAGCAAGAGTTCAGCGGCTAGTATGAGGATGGTGATGGGTGGGGAGGGTGGTTTTAATTCACTCAGCCTGAGCCCGCCTTTGGCAAGTCAATGTGCCAGCAGAAGCTTGAAAATGCCCTAGACCAGGGTTGGCAAATTTTTTCTATCAAAGGCCAGATAGTAAATATTTTAGCATTGCAGGTCCTACTGTCTCAACTCTGCCATTATTGCATGTAGAAGCCCCAGACTGTAAAGGAACAGCAGTGGTGATGCTCCCATAAAACTTGATTGATGGACATCGACATTTGAATTCCATATAGTTTTCATGGGTCAAAAATATTCTTCTGATATAACCATTTAAAAATGTAGTAAACCATCCTTAGCTCATGGGCTCTACAAAAATAAGTGACAGATCTATATAAACTTCTTTAAAGGACAAAGTCAAAGAGACAGGGAACAGATTAGTGATTGCCAGGACTTAGCGATGAGAATATGGCTCTAAAAAGGTAGCACAAGAGAGCCTGGTGGTGGTGGTCCAGTTTTGTATCTTGATTGTGCTGATTTTTACACAGAGCTACACGTTTTGAAATTGCACAGCTATACACACACATACACATACTTGCACATGTAGCTGGTGAAATGTGAATAAACTGTGGATTATACCAATGCCAATTTCCTGGTTTTGATATTATACTATATTTATTTAACATGTTAACGCTGGCAGAGGCTTGGCAAAGGGAACAAAGGATCTCTCTGTACATTTCTTTGCAACTCCCTATAAATCTACAATTACTTCTAAAAAAAATGTTTAAAGAAAAAACAGTCAGGGCCATAGTTTGCCAACTCCTGCCATAGAATTCCAAGCTGCTAATAAGCTCGTTATGCTTGTAGGACTTATTAATATGAGTTTTTAAAGTAATGAATAACATGTTAATACTAATTTAATAAATTCTCTGTAGGAACACAGCACAATTGCTGGACTTTTTTAAAAATAAGGTATCATTGATGTACAATCTTACGAAGGTTTCACATGAGCAACTTTGTGATTACTACATTCACCCATATTGTCAAGTCTCCCCCCAACCCCCACCCCATTGCAGTCACTGTCCATCAGCTTGGTAAGATGCCACACAGTCAGTCACTACTTGTCTTCTCTGTACTACACTGTCTTCCCTGTGAGCACCCCCCCCACCATGTGTGCCAATCATAATACCCCTCAGTCCCCTTTTCCCTTCCTCCCAATCCAGCCTTCCCCACCCCTCCCCTTTGGTAGCCTCTAGTCCCTTCTTGTAGACTGAGTCTGCTGCTATTTTGTTCCTTCAGTTTTGCTTCATTGTTATACTCCACAAATGAGTGAAATCACTTGGTACTTGTCTTTCTCCACCTGGATTATTTCACTAAGCATAATACCCTCTAGCTCCAATCCATGTTATTGCAATGGTAGGATTTGTTTTCCCCTTATGGCTGAATAATATTCCACTGTATATATGTACCATATCTTCTTTATCCATTCATCTACTGATGGACACTTAGGTTGCTTCCATATCTTGGCTATTGTAAATAGTGCTGTGATAAACATAGGGGTGCATATGTCTTTTTGAATCTGGGATCTTGTTTTCTTTGGGTAAATTCCTAGGAGTGGAATTCCTGGGTCAAATGGTATTTCTATTTTTAGTTTTCTGTGGACCCTCCATAATGCTTTCCACAATGGTTTAAGTAATTTACATCCCCACCAACAGTGGGGTTCCCCTTTCTCCACATCCTCACCAGCATTTGTTGCTCCTTGTCTTTTTGATGTTGGCCATCCTAAGTAGTGTGAGGTTATATCTGTGGTTTTAATTTGCATTAAATTAAATGTGGAGCATCTTTTCATGTGCCTGTTGGCCATGAATTTCTTCCTTGGAGAAGTGTCTGTTGATATCCTCTGCCCATTTTTTAATCGGGTTATTACCTTTTTGGTTGTTGAGGCTTGTGAGTTCTTTATATATTTTGGGTGTTAACCCCTTGTCAGATATGTCATTTACAAATATATTCTCCCATACTGTAGCATGTCTTTTTGTTCTACTGATGGTGTCCTTTGCTGTATAGAAGCTTTTTAGTACAATGTAGTCCCATTTGTTCATTTTTGCTCGTTTCCCTTGCCCAAGGAGATGTATTCAGAAAAAAGTTGCTCAGGTTTATGTTCAAGAGAGTTTTGCCTGTTTTCTTCTAAGAGTTTTATGGTTTCATGACTTATATTCAGGTCTTTGATCCATTTGGAGTTTACTTTGTGTATGGAGTTAGACAATAATCCAGTTTCATTCTCTTACATGCAGCTGTCCAGTTTTGCCAACACCAGTTTTTGAAGAGGCTGTCATTTCCCCTTTGTATATCCATGGCTCCTTTATCATATATCAATTGGCCATACACATGTGGGTTTATATCTGGGCTCTTTATTCTGTTCCATTGATCTATGGGTCTGTTCTTGTGCCAGTACCAAATTGTCTTGATTACTATGGCTTTGTAGTAGAGCTTGAAGTTAGGGAGCATAATCCCCCCAGCTTTATTCTTCCTTCTCAGGAATGCTTTGGCTATTCAGGGTCTTTTGTGGTTCCATATGAATTTTAGAACTATTTGTTGTAGTTCACTGAAGAATGCTATTGGTATTTTGATAGGGATTGCACTGAATCTGTAGATTGCTTTAAGCAGGACGGCCATTTTGACAATATCAATTCTTCCTATCCATGAGCATGGGATGTATTTCCATTTATTGGTGTCCTCTTTAATTTCTCTCATGAGTGTCTTGTAGTTTTCAGGCTTTAGGTCTTGCACCTCCTTGGCTAGATTTATTCCTAGGTATTTTATTATTTTTGATGCAATTGTGAATGGAATTGTTTTCCTGATTTCTCTTTCTGCTAGTTCATCGTTAGTGTATAGGAATGCAACAGATTTCTATGTATTGATCTTGTATCCCACAACTTTGCTGAATTCAGATATTAGTTCTAGTAGTTTTGGTGTGGATTCTTTAGGATTTTCTATGTACAATATCATGTTATCCGCAAACAGTTACAGTTTAACTTCTTTCTTACCAAGCTGGATGCCCTTTATTTCTTTGTGTTGTCTGATTGCCGTGGCTCGGACCTCCAGTACTATGTTGAATAAAAGTGGGGAGAGTGGGCATCCTTGTCTTGTTCCCAATCTTAAAGGAAAAACTTTCAGCTTCTCGCTGTTCAGTATGATGTTGGCTGTGGGTTTGTCATATATGGCCTTTATTATGTTGAGGTACTTGCCCTCCATATCTGTTTTGTTGAGAGTTTTTACCATGAATGGATGTTGAATTTTGTCAAATGCTTTTTCAGCATCTGTGGTTTTTGTCCTTTTTGTTGATGTGGTGGATGATGTTGATGGATTTTTGAATGTTGTACCATCCTTGCATCCCTGGAATAAATCCTACTTGATCATGATGGATAATCTTCTTTATGTATTTTTGAATTCAGTTTGCTAATATTTTGTTGAGTATTTTTGCATCTATCTTTATCAGGGATATTGGTCTGTAATTTTCTTTTTTGTGGTGTCTTTGCCTGGTTTTGGTGTTAGAGTGATACTGGCCTCATAGAATGAGTTTGAAAGTATTCCCTCCTCTTCTACTTTTTGGAAAACTTTAAGCAGGATGGGTATTAGGTCTTCACCAAATGATAAAATTCAGCAGTAAAGCCATCTGGTCTAGGGGTTTTGTTCTTAGGTAATTTTTTTTATTACCAATTCAATTTCATTGCTGGTAGTTGGTCTGGTCAGATTTTCTCTTTCTTCCCAGGTCAGTCTTAGAAAGTTGTATTTTTCTAGAAAGGTGTCCATTTCTCCTAGGTTATCCAATATGTTAGCATATAATTCTTCATAGTATTCTCTAAAAATTCTTTGTATTTCTGTGGTGTCAGTAGTGATTTTTCCTTTCTCATTTCTGATTATGTTTATGTGTGTACACTCTCTGTTTTTCTTGATACATCTGTCTAGGGGTTTATCTATTTTGTTTATTTTCTTGAAGAACTAACTCCTGCTTTCATTGATTCTTTCTATTATTTTACTCTTTTCAATTTTATTTATTTCTGCTCTGATCTTTATTATGTCCCTCCTTCTACTGACTTAGGGCCTCCTTTGTTGTTCTTTTTCTAGTTTCATTAATTGTGAGTTTAGACTGTTCATATGAGATTGTTCTTCTTTCCTGAGGTAAGCCTGTATTACAGTATCCTTCCTTCTTAGCATGGCCTTCGCTGCATCCCACAGATTTTGCAGTGTTGAGTTATTGTTGTCATTTGTCTCCATATATTGCTTGATCTCTGTTTTATTTGGTCATTGATCCATTGATTATTTAGGAGCATGTTGTTAATCCTCCATGTGTTTTGGGGCTTTTTTTGTTTTCTTTGCGTAATTTATTTCTAGTTTCATACCTTTGTGGTCTGAGAAGCTGTTTGGTACAATTTCAATCCTTCTGAATTTACTGAGGGTCTTTTTGTGGCCTAGTATATGATCTATTCTTGAAAATGTTCCATGTGCACTTGAGAAGAATGTGTATCCAGCTGCTTTTGGGTGGAGTGTTCCATAGATGTCTGTTAGGTCCACCTATTCTAGTGTGTTGTTCAGGGCCTCTGACTCCTTACTTATTGTCTGTCTGGTAGATCTGTCTTTTGGAGTGAGTAGTGTGTTTAAGTCTCCTAAAATGAATGCATTACATTATATTTCTCCCTTTAATTCTGTTAGTATTTGTTTCACATATGTAGGTGCTCCTATGTTGGGTGCATAGATGTTTATAATGGTTATATCCTCCAGTTGGACTGACCCCTTTATCATTATGTAATGTCCTTCTTTGTCTCTTGTTACTTACTTTGTTTTGAAGTCTATTTTGTCTGATATAAGTCCTGCTGCTCCTACTTTTCTCTCCCTATTATTTGCATGAAATATCTTTTTCCATTCCCTTCACTTTTAGTCTGTGTATGTCTTTGGGTTTGAAGTGAGTCTCTTATAAGCAGCATATAGATGGGTCTTGCTCTTATTCATTCAGTGACTCTATGTCTTTTGATTGGTGCATTCAGACCATTTACATTTAGGGTGATTATCGATAGATTTATACTTATTGCCATTGCAGGCTTTAGATTTGTGGTTACCAAAGGTTCAAGGGTACCTTCTTTACTATCTAACAGTCTAAATTAACTCACTTATTATGCTATTTCAAACACACTCTAAAGGTTCTTTTTTTCCTCCCTTCTTTTTCTTCCTCCTCCACTCTTTTTTATATATTAGGTGTCATATTTTTTACTCTTTGTGTATCCCTTGACTGATTTTGGGGGTAGTTGATTTGATTTTGCAGTTGCTTAATAATTTATTAATTAATTGGTCTACTTCCTTTACTGTGGTTTTATTTTCTCTGGTAACAGCTATTTAGCCTTAGGAGCATGCATCTATAGCAGTCCCTCCAAAATACATCATAGAGATGGTTTGTGGGAGGTAAATTCCCTCAACTTTTGCCTATTTGGAAAGAGTTTAATCTCTGCTTCAAATTTAAATGATAATCTTGCCTTGTAGAGTATTCTTGATTCAAGGCCCTTCTGTTTCATGGCATTAAATATATCATGCCACTCCCTTCTGGCCTGTAAGTTTTCTGATGAGAAGTCTGATGGTAGCCTGATGGGTTTTCCTTTGTAGTGTGTGATCTTTTTTCTCTTTCTGGCTGTTTTTAATACTGTGTCCTTGTCCTTAATCTTTGCCATTTTAATTATTATATGTGTTGGTGTTGTCTTCTTGGTCCCTTGTGTTGGGAGATCTTTGCACTTCCATGGCCTGAGAGACTATTTCTTTCCCCAAATTGGGGAAGGTTCAGCAATTAGTTTCTCAAAGACACTTTCTACCCCTTTTTCTCTCTCTTCTTCTGGTATCCCTATAATGCAAATATTGTTCCATTTGGATTGGTCACACAGTTCTCTTAATATTCTTTCATTCCTAGAGATCCTTTTTTCTCTCTCTGCCTCAACTTCTTTGTATTCCTGTTCTCTAATTTCTATTTCATTTACCATCTTCTCTACCTCATCTAATCTGCTTTTAAAGCCCTCCATTATGTGTTTCATTTCAGATACTGTAATTTTCAAAGTTTCTATCTCTTTCTTGAAATCCTCCCTGACATCTTGAATACTTTTCTGTAGCTCTGTGAGCATGTTTATAATTTTTATTTTGAAATCTTTATCAGGAAGATTGGTGATTTCAGTTTCACTTGGCCCTCCTTCTGGTGATTGTGGGATTTGGGTTTGTACCAAGTTCTTTTGCCATTTCATATTTGTAATAAATAATATGGAATAATAACTTTGTGTAGGTGACACCCTCTAGTGCCCAGAAGCTCTACTCTCTGGACCTGCACAGCACCTGGAGCGATGGTGGGGGTCACAGGTGAGCAGAACCAGTGCCTGCTGGGAGGAAAGAGTTCTTTCCTGCTTCCAGACTGCAGTGCCTGCCTCCACTGCCAGGGCCAGTGCACCAAGCACACAAGGAGGAGCCTCTGTGTCACACCCCTGTAGCTGCCATAGGCGGGGCTGCCCTCGGGATGGCCTGGCGCAATGATAGGGGCAGCAGGTTTGCAAATAGATGCCAGCCAGATACAAGGAGCTGCAGGCTGTGTATCATGGTGGGAGCCACAGCAGGCGTTGCCAGCAGGGGGATGGTGTACCTGAAGCTTCTGAAAGTTCCCAACCTGCTAGGCTGAGTGCACTGGGATGATTTTGTCCACCTGTCCTTTCTCCTGAGCAGCAAGTTCTGTGTAATCCTTGACCCATTAGCAGCCCTCTCACTATTAGAAAGCTTTTCAGAGTGCCCACCTTTCTTTTGTCCCAGAGTGGCTGGTTCTGGGTATCTGTTCTCCACAAGTGGATGGAATCTCAGTCTCTCCAAGTATTCTGCCTGTCTTTACTTTCTAACCCCACTAATCTCCAGAACACCATGTAATGTAGGTTCATGCTCCCAGAGCAGATCTCCAGGGCTGGGTGTTCAGCAGTCCTAGGCCTCCACCCTCTCCCTGCTCTGTTTCTCTTCCTCCTGCCAGTGAGCTAGGGTTGGAGGATGGCTTGGGTCCCACCAGATCACAGCTTTTCTACTTTACCCTTTTCTGTGAGGTCTTCTCTTTCCCCAGATGTAGGCAGTCTGTCGCAGTCTTCTTTCCAGTCACTCTTTCAGGATTAGTTGTATTTGCTATATTTTCATATTATATTTGGTTTTAGGAGGAGGTTTCTATCTCAATTCTCATGCTGCCATCCTTCAGCCTCTCTGATTGCTGGCCTTCTAATAGGGCCTGAGGTTTTCTGGTTTATCTACATGTTCCAGATGGCTAATCTTTCTTGATGACTTTAAACTCCCTCTATCAGGTCCTCATTATTTTATAATTCACTGTTTATTGTAAATAGTTATACCTCATTGCCTGTATAATAAAATGTACACATGAGGTTCAAAAAATAAACTACATATCTATTGAAAATAAACTCCCCTACTTCACTGTTCCATGTTGTCTTTGACTTGAGAGGTTAAAGTCGAGAGAGATCTCAAGGGGAGCAAGCAAAACATGTACTGGGCATTCTGTTTCAGAAGAGCACTGCTGTCTAGAGCACTGGCCCCGAACAGCGTGGGCTCACACCTTGAAAGCAGACTTGCCACACCCCTTCCTCCCTGCACACGGCCATGGTATTTCTGTATCTGGAACCCACTGCTTTATCATTCCTGATGGTCAACGCTGCCACCCCTGGGCCTCACTGGCCAGTGGGGGGGGTGTCTTTATTGACTATCTCCTTGAGGAAAACACTATGTAGTCACCCTTATAAGAGAGCCAGATCAGCCTATCAGACAGCAAAAGACCAGACCAAGAAAGCTACCTTTCTAGAAAATGACTATGCATTGCTAAGCTTGCTGAAAATTAATCCCTAATAAGCAACTATCTATTTTTTGCTCATCCTCTCATTTCTTAGGTGTTTATTAAGTATTTACTGTATGCCAGGAACTGTGCTTCATGTTGAATGAAGGGAAGTAAGAGCCTTACTAAATGCTTGCTTCATGCCAGGGACTCTTCTAAGTGCTTTCTATACAATAACTACTCTTCAACTAGCAAGTGAAGCAGATAGCATTGTTCTCTTTTTGTTGGGATTGTCAGCTGTAAAGAGGATGTAAGCAGGAAGTGCTTGAGGCCTCCACTGCCTCCAGAAAGGTCCAGCACAGAAGAAAGGAGAGCTGAGAAATGGACACTAGGTCCTGATGCCATTGCTTAAGTACCTGGATCCAGAAACGCCTGAAGCCAACTGATTTCTTCAGTTACATAAGCAGATACATTCCCTTTATGCTTAGCAGTTTTGAATTGGGCTGTGTCACTTGTATCTGAAAGAATCCTGATGGAAACGTGGTTCTGGTTCTCAAGGAGCCTAGTGGTAGGGAGTGTGGGGTGGACAGATATTTATAGTAATGCAGTAGTACTAGTGTGTGCAAGGTGTTAACAGGTGAGGGTCCAGAAGAAGTGAATGATGGAACCTGGACTACCAGGAACATCACACAAGAGATTATGTTTGGGCCAGGTCTCCCATGGGAGTAGAGTCTGCAGCCAGACAAAGTGGGGTCTCAGTAAAAGGGAACGGAGGCCAGAGGGAAATTTTGGTAAGAAGATGCTGGATATGCAAAGATGTGAACTAAAACATTGTGTTCTAGAAACAATCCACAATTTACTGAGTGGACCAGTAGGTTTTGCGGATGAAGGTTTGCTGGGCTGATATCCTGAGAGGCCTTCAAACCTTTATTAAAGGGCTTAGGTTTTGTTTGTTGGCAGAGAACCACTGAACCAGCCAACGAGACAAAGCAAAACACCTACCACAGGCCTGGCTCATAGGAGGTGCCCACGGCATGGAGGCTGTTTGTCAAGGTTTTTCGGAGATGGATGACATGGTAAGATGTGCACCTTGTAGTGATTACTCTCTGTTTGGAAAGTATTGGGGAAGGAGGCCACTGCAGGACTCAGGTGGGACATGAGGGCCTGCCCCAAGCCATAGCTGCTGGAGATGGTAGGGAGGGGCTGAGACGATAAAGATCTAGAGGCAGAATTGACAGGATTCAGGACCAATAGGATGCAGGCATGTAGGTAGGATGCAGGGATGTAGGGCCAGCTGTGGGAATCAGTGACCCTCCCCCCGGGTTGCCGGCTTGAATATTAGGTGGCAGTGCCAGTATCTGAGCTGTGGAATGCAGGAGGGTAAGCTGACTTGTAGACTGGCAGCTGGGGAGAAGAGAATGTGGTCAGTTTTTGAGAAAACAAGGTAAAAAATGTTACTTATAATAAGCCTGGACATCGGCAAGAGAGTTAGGTTGATAATACATTATTTGAAATTACTGGCATAAATTTCAGTGTTTCTCCACTCTGATGGAACATTAGCATCACCCGGGAAGCTTTAAAATATACCGACATCTGGGACCCCTAATTAGGATCTTCTTTACCTCTGACATGCCCAGCAAAAGAAGAGGAACAGCACCAACCTCATTGTTGAAGAACTAGCTGAGTCATTGTATGTAGGTACTGACTTAATTGGTTGGGGCGGGTACCCAGGCTGGGTCGGCCTTCATCATTTCTTAAGGGGCCCCACATAACTTCCCTTTTGCACTGGGCCCTCCAAGTTATGCAGCCCACCCTGCACCCAAGCATGGGTATTTTCAAACACTACCAGGTGATTCTAACATGCAACAGGTTGAGAATTCCTAGTACAAGGAGAGAATAGCGTATCCCAGGAAGTGTAGAGTGGGAAGTTTGGGGGTGGAGCCCTTGGAAACATCCATGGGGAGTGGGAAAGACAGAGGGAGAGGTTCACGCAGGAGGAGCAGAAACAATGACTATAGAACTCAGAAGGCAATATTGGTCTGGAGACCCTAAAGCTGAGGCAAAGGAGGGTGAGCAACACGTTTAAATTCTGCAAAGAGGTGAAGAGCTTGACATTCAGGATAATTATGATTAGCTTGGCCAGACCAGTCAGAGAGGCATGGTGACAGCCAATGCCAGACTGAAGGGGGAGAAGTGACAACTGAGGGCAGCAGGGCTCCAAAGAGCTTGGCCATGAAATAGCAGAAGAGAAAGGTCAGCGGCTAAGGGAGGACCTTAATCCCTGAGCTATGTTTTTTTAAGACTGACATGTTAACGTTGTTGAGAGGAGAGCAATGGGACGGGGGTATGGAGCAGGAGGGTAATAATGGGAGAGTGACCAAGCAGATTTGGAAGGGATGGGATAAAGAATTCTGTATGTCCAGTGAGGATGGACCACACCTGAGCCATTCCCAATGTCTTCATGTTTCCAAGAGGCCCCAGCATGTTGTAGGTGCTTAGGACAGGTATCTTAAGGCACAGTGGAAATTAGAGGCTGCAACCAGTGTTGGGTGTTTGCAAGGAGGGCAATGGGGGGCACAGGTGGCTGAAGACAATACCTCTGTTCTGCACCTTCTCCACCACCTTGCTGTAGGCGTCTTTTATCTGCTGCGGGTCCGTGATGTCTAGCTGGAGCACAGAGAGGCTCTTGGAGCACGTTCTTCGCAGTTCCTCTGCCCCTGATCCCTTTTCATTCAGAACTCCAGCAAACACCGTGAAGCCCAGCGCATCCAGATACTTGGACAAAGCATGGCCGATCCCGGAATCACTACCTGCAATATAAAATAGGCTCTAACCGAGTGGCAGGAGAAATTATTTAATAAGGAAAGCACTACCTGCGATTTATGATTTATCCTTGTTCTCTGAAGAGAGCGGGTCTTGAGGAAGTTCATCCACTAAGTAGAAAAATGGGCAGAGAAGCCAAAACAGATTAATTTCTCTGTATAAAATAAGGGCAGGGAGGTAAAATTTGGCGTGGGGCCTAAGTGGAAGGAGAAACACTGATGGAGGGATGGCCCCAGGAGGGGCTGGTGGCCAGAGAAATCAGGAGGGAAAAACTAAGACAGTTAGTGGAATTTTTGTAGGACTCTCTGCAGTGCAATATTTGATGGAATCACCATCACACCATGGAATCTTCAGTAAAATGTTCCTTACAAACTACTACTTAGGAGCTGGTTTTGCTTTTAGAGATGTAACAAAATGTTGGATCCTGCTTCAAAGCGGACACAGGGTAATAACGCAGGCTGTCCACTGGGACCATTCCTTCTGGATTCCGAGAGATGGAGGCTCATGGCGACCTGCCCTTCGCATCTCCCCAGAACCTTTTCCCTAGCCATGGCCTTCTCCCAAGCCATTGGATAGACATCAGCCCTAGAAAGAAACCTGCAATAGAACCAGACAGGAAGCCCCAAGTGCATTGCTTTGTGAAAATAGGGAATTTTTAAAGGTAAAATATGTGCCAGGCCTTTCAGAATTTGAAATGGGAGTTGACCCAACCCAGTCTGGAGGAAATTATGGATCCTAGAAAAATTGTCTTGCACCCACAAGTAAAATGTAGACGTCGGAAATTCTGAAGATGAATACAACATGGACAGAGAATCACCCTTTGAGCTATATCAGAATAAATGTGTAACTGTTAATATGTCTCTACAGCTCTAAAGATAAGAAATCAACTCCACAGTGGGTGTGTCACATGGTCTTTCTGGTAACCCTTAAGAGATCTCTCTTAGCAGCGGCATATAGTCAGGCATTCCGCTAAGAACTGAAAGACCTGGGAAATCAGAGAGGGTGCTGATAATCAATTCAAGGATCAATATTTAAGTGACCAGAAAAGATGTCTGTTTCCAAGCTAACAAGACCTGCCTAGAACGTGGCCCAAAATGTTACTGTCCCCAAAGAGAGGGGGATCACCCTCAGAAGACAAAATGACAGAGAAACAGGTGTTCCCCTGCATCGTTGATAAATGTGAAGGACTGAAACCCATGGCTGGTTTAAATATGCAGATCCTTTGACCCAAAAAGCCTCAGCATCTGTCTTAGAGAACAAACTCACATACATCCAGAGACACATAAATGATGTTCTTTACAGCCTGGTGTATAATAGCACAAGAAGGAATTAGCCTATGTCATGGATGGGAGAATGGTCACATAAATGATGGTACCCGGATGGAATATGGAATTTTTTTCCCATTTTTTAAAAGGTATCATTGATATACACTCTTATGAATGTTTCACGTGAAAAACATTGTGGTTACTACATTCACCCATATTATCAAAGTTGACACAGCAATTTTAAAAGATAGGGTAGAACCCTATGAACTGATGTGGATATTGCTCTAAGATACTTTGTTAAGTGAAATAAACTAAGATACAGTATAGCGCTCATTATATAGAATCCAATTTATGCCCCCCAAAAAAGGAGGGAGCTAATTCTGTATTTACTGGGTACATGGAAATGTCAAAGAAAGGATTTGGAGGGAGAGACATCAAAACAGTAACACTAGACTAGTTACCCTTGTTGCCCCAGGCAGGATGGAAAGGAGCTTGTCTTGTAACGTTTCGCATTTTTGCTACAAGGAAGTATTTATTTGTGTAATTTATCTTCTTTTAAAGGCCATGCCAATTAGAATGGAGATTGGCCAGCCCAGTGAGTGTCAGAAAAGGTACAACAGAGAGGCCAACGTGGGCTGGCCTCTACAAACACTGCCCGAGAGAGTAGCAGCTTTAGCAAAAGGCATGGGCATTCTTGTTCCCCAGATGTTCCTATTATGAAACGAAGTTGCCATAGCTGATTGCATTTAGCTTATGCTCCGTTTCCCTCCTTCTTGTATTTCCATGTGTGTCTGTGCCCAGGAAACAGCCCCCTGTGTGTGTCTGCTTTCCCACCTGGGCCTGGCCAGAGGGCAGAGATAGTACCATTTGAGGTAGACATAAGTATCTGGGCTATGTGATGGGTCTCTGCCTTGGTATAAATCAGCACATTAAAATTCTGATTTTAACATGTAGTAACATATATGTATACCAGTTTTGTGAGCCCAGCAAATGTGGCTTTGCTCTGTAGACATGGACATGCAGCTGGATAAATCCAAATGTGGGGTCTACAGCGATGGCACCAGATCCCAGACAGTGGCTAGTTCACCACATAGTGGGTGCAATGCATTCAGCCTCTCCCTGGAAACCCCCAAACGTCATGGTGGTCAACTCTGTCTTGTAAAATTATACTCCAGTTGTCTATAGTCGAGATTACATTCCCATTTCACAGATGGGAAACTGAACCTGAGAGAGGTCAACGTCACAGAGATGGTAGGGATGGACCTGGACTCTTTACCAGAGCCTAAATCCAAGACCATGACCCTTCATCCCAGACCAGCCACATTCTCCTTTATCTGTGCAGTAGAGAAGGAAGGAATGGGAAAGCCAACCCCAGCAAGGAAGGCTATGCATTAACCTGAAACTAACCACATTAGAACCAGACTGGAGTGAAGAGTGGATCTTGAGTCAGGTTATACACGCTCTGCTGGGTGAGCCATGTGTTCACGGAGGGCGCTCCCTGTTTGCAATACACTATATACCCTATGCTTCTGCTTCATGATTGGCATGGCTGGACATACTGGGGCCATGGATTTTCACATCCCCACTTCCCCTGACAGGTTTGTCATATAAGGATACCAGCACTTCCCTGGCACAGACAGGATCATTCTCTAGTGCTGAGCTGAACGCCATGGCCCTCAGCTCCATGCAGCAAATAAACACTCAGCAGGCGTCTGCCAGGGAAGGTATCTACCCAAATAGCCGTTGTCTGATAAATGGATGAACCAAATATGGTCTCTCCATACCATGGACTGTTTTGTTTTTTACTGAAGTACAGTTGATTTACAATCTTATATTGGTTTCAGGTATACAATAGAGTTGGTCAACAGTTACCCACATTATTAAATCCTTACCCCAACTAGTGCAGTTACTTTCTGTCAACATAGGAAGATTTTACAGAATCATTGGCTGCATTCTCCATGCTGTCTACCATCCCGTGACAAACTCATATTATGATTGAGAGTTCTTTAGGCCCCTTTATCCCCCTCATCCTACCCACCCACCAACCCCAACTCCTCCCCCATGGCAACCACCTGTCACTTCTCAGTGTCTATGAGTCTACTGCTGTTTTGTTCATTTTGTTGTGTTTTGTTCAGATTCCACAAATAAGTGAAATCATATGGTATTTGTCTTTCTCTGCTTGGCTTATTTCACTGAGCATAATATCCTCTGAGGCCATCCACGTTGTTACAAATGGAAGGATTTCTTTCTTTTTCATTCCATTGTGTATATGTACATCTTCTTTATCCACTGATCTACTGATGGACACTTTGGTTGCTTTATACCTTAGCTATTGTAAATAACGCAGCAATGAACATAGGGGTGCGTATACATTTCAAATCAGGGATTTTGTTTTCTTCAGGTAAATTTCTAGATGTGGAATTACAGGGTCATATGGCATTTCTATTTTTTGCTTTTTGAGCAACCTGCATACTGTTTTCCATAGTGACTGCACATAGTCCCATGTCACTACGGTTGAGGTTACCTGATTCAAGTGCACGACAAAAGTTTGTTGAGTTAGATGCTTACCCCAACAGTGGGGGGGAAATGCTGGGGACGGTTATAAGCTCTGCCCCTTGAGGTCATGCTATCTCTAGTGGCCTGGAAATCCATCAGCATGGAGCGATCAGGTACTAGAGTCCCATTTGTACAAGATTGGAGTGAATTTGAAACAGTGATTCATTCTACAAATACCAGTAAAATCTCAAGTTATATGCAAAATGGAGACAATGTGAATCACTTTAATTCAAAAGATTTAACAATTGGATAGTTTCAAAACTGGTGGACCAGTTGTAAGTGGGTTTATGCTGTTGCCACATGGGTCACTGTATTAGCTCATGAACAAAACATATCCCATCATTTGTTGGGTCAAGACTTAAATTAGGCAAGTTGGGAAAAATTTGAGTTCAGGAGTTCTCTGGGGTCAGGTCCTTTGAGTGAAACAAAGCCATTCTGTAAAGATAAGACTGCATGTGCTATTGGACAAAGCTGGGTCCTTTGGAACCTACTTTCAGAAAGATGGGTAAAAGGGGAAGAATTTGCAAGCCTATAAATGATCTCTAGTCATTATTAAAATGTCATATATGGAATAAAACTTTAAGAACAACAGTGAGATAGATAAAAGAAGAAATTATCCATAACCTCACCAATCTAGCATAACTTCTATAATTCTAGTATTTTTCTATGTACTATTTTTTAATAATTACAGTTAGAACTATAATTATATAACATGTATATTTTGACACCTAATTTTTAAATTAATATTATATAAACCAATTTTAGGTATTTCTACATAGTCTTCAAAACCATAAAGCATGATTTTTCATTACTAGATAGAATTCTCCCTATTTGAAATGCAGCAGAGAGAATGGTGAGAGCCTGGATTCTGGAACCTGGATTCAAACACTGCTCTGCCACTCACCAGCTGTGTGGCTTTGGCCAGTCACTTAACCTCTCTGTGCCTCTGTTTCCTCACCTATAAAGTGGGGTAATACTAGGATCTGCCTTTTAAAGTTATTAGGATTAGATTATTTGTTCTATTAAAGCAATTGGAACAGGGTGTGGCACATGCCAGTTGCCATCCAGGTGTTTGATAAGTAAATGCCAACTGATTTTTTTTGAAGCCATGCTATTACTTTCATTGGCTACTTTTATTTCCTGAACACCAAAAAGATTTTCAATTTAATTCTTATCTCAGAAGGTCATCACAGCCGTTCTAACCGTGGTGATAAATCAGCTAAGGACCCTAGCTCTGCTTTCTGCCAGTAGTCCCTTCCCTCCCAGACCCTGTGCCTAAAACTCCTCGATGTACCCCTTTGCCAATGATATCTCCAACCAATGGCAGTTGAACACAGAGCTTCTCAAAGGGTGGGCCTCAGAGGTACCCAGGCCCTTTCTCACAGTGGAATTTCACTTCTAATAGTGGAATGGACAAACCACAGATTAAAGACTTACTATGTGCCAATAAGAAGACATGGGCCAAATATACGTCTTGCCTGGTCCACCCAGTGAGTGTATTTTGTAAACGTTTGAAAACATTTAAATGAGCACTTTGAATCAGCTGATTGCACTCCAGGTCAGTCGTTTTGGAGACGGACCAACTCCGCCTTTCTACAAGGAACCCATGAGCTGAACTTCCTCGGCTGTTCCCTTCCTCAGGCCTCCTCACAGCAAGATCCACCGTGCTGCGTGCGTTTCCAGCACCAGCATTTCTTGCCAGTGCAACCTGCCCCACCCCTGCAGCATTCTGAGTCCAAGATCCCTGACATACTTTGTCCCACTTACAAAGGTTGTCTGGTCTAGAGCTGTTTATCCAGAAACCTGTGGAAAACTAAGGATGAAAGGGCTTGTTAAGACTTAAGCAATCCATCAGATTGGCACCCTATGTTGACACTACCTGTTCCCTGTAAAATAGATTCAAGTATGACTAAATGGTAGGTAAATAAATTAAAACTCTAGTACACTGAAGGCTTCCCTGCCATACAAGGCTATTTCCTAATCCAGGAAGAGCAAACAGCTGACGACTGAACCACTGACACCTACCGCCCTTGCTCAAGGCCCTCTTAAAGGGCAGTAAGATTGGATGGTGAGGACCTGGGAAATAGCTAGGTGTTTCATGTCAACTTTTTAATGGAAAGAAATGTATTTTTCCTGGAACATAACCTTTTTTTAACAATTCTCCCATACTATTGTTATTCTTATGTTAAGATGGGCAACGAAAACACTATGAGATTAAATACTTGTTCAAGGCCACACAGCTGGGATGTCCTAGAGTCTTCTCTTGAACGCAGATTCACTCTTTCTAAAGCATGTACATGTACTGCTGTGATTCACTGTCTCCTTGAGCACCTGGGTAGGGCGGGGCCGAGGGATGGCCAAAGTGGGGGCACCAGTAAGGGGAGCTTTCTGCCAGAAAAGGGTCCCCGTCACTGGTGCCAGCTCCCCTCACAGAGGACAGAGCCCCATCATCTGGCCACAGCGCAAACTCCTTGCAGCTGCTCTTCCAGAAGGGAAAGTGCAACAGGTCTGTTCTCAGAGGGGCACGAAGAGAGTCTCCAGGCCTTGCAGCGACATGAGCAACGGATCCACGCAGCCCCCACTGGGCTTGAGGAAATGGCTGGGTTCCCAGACCATCTCCAGTCCTGACCCTCACCTGACCTCCACCTGCTGCCACACCACATTCAAACAGAGTTCATCACCCACTGCCCCCAGTTGCTTTACCTTCTGGAACTCTTTATTCTCCTAAACAGCATCACCCTCCTTCCAGTCACCCAGGACAGATGCCTTCTTTCCAGTCCTCCCTGCCACTCGGTACCCATGCCTTCCAACCTAAGGTTTTGGTATCTGTCTCCATGTCTCCTTTACGGCCTTGCATGGCAAAAAAAATTCAGCTCAACTTGTTACTGAGTTCAAGCTCATGCCTCTCACCACACAGCAAGCCAGTAAGTCCAGAGACAAGGTGTTGGGGCAAGGAAAGCAACTTTATTCAGAAAGCCAGCAGACCAAGAAGATGGCAGACTAATGTCCAAAAGCCCTATCTTAAGGTGAATTTCATGCTTTTGTGCTAGGGAAGTGGGGAGCAGAAGGGGGTCGCACTCAGCAGGTGATGATTGGCCACAGACACCTGGACATCAGCAAGTCTGAGGAGGGTGACGCTCCTTGCCCTTGGCTAGTTGATTCCAGTCATTTTTTTGACACTGGCCATGATGTTCCCATAAGCCCTTGACAATCCAGTCATCCCTGTTGCACACACCTCTTTATCTGTCTCCTCAAGGGGAGGAGAGTTCCTGGTAAGGGACTGGTTGCATCAGGCTTAAGCTGTGAACAAAAGTCCTTTTAATGACTAACAAGCCTACAAGCAGGCCTGCAGGGCTGAGCCAAAGCTTTTTGACCCAGAGATTATGGCAGCAAAGGAGACAGAGACAATTTTTCATTCTGTTACAAAGTCAGTTCAGGCTGCCGTCAGATTGCCTCCACGCTGAGGATGCACTTGCTCAGGTGCAGCAAAATAAAGATATCCTAATTTTCCAAAATTTCACAGTACATCTGCTGAGGATATACCAGTTAAGAAACACTAGACATGACTCTTGATACTGATACCCCTGAAGCTGATGCTGTTGGGGCTGTGTGTCACCTGAGATGGCCAGAATTGGAGAGATCCTTGGCCAAGACAGAGGCTGTTGGAAAGAGCTGAGTTAAGTATTCAGATAAGAGTAGAAAAACTCCCTCCTCCCAGTACTTAGGGGACTCAGCCAAGACTTCCCAGCCCCATGTCCTCTAAGGGCATCATTGCAGAGACTCAAGGAATACCTTCTTTTTTTTTAACCTATTAAGTGCCCACCTTCCTAAAAAGAAAGAAAATAGGAAGAAAATTAAAGTTGGTATCCATGACCATAAAAAATGTGGTGCCCTGGCTTTCCCTAAATGCCACTTTTAACTTCTGACACTTCCTCCTGCCTCTCTTCACCTTTATTCATTCGTTCATTCTTCATTCAGGCATCACTGTGTTAGGTCCTGGAAATACCACTAAAAAAGAGAGATCTCCCCACCTCCATGGAACTTACTGACTAGGACGGAGGTTCTCCTCCATCCCAAGTCCCACTAGAATCACCCCATGTTCTAAAAATTGTCGATGCCGAGCCCCATCCCCAGAGAGTTTAGCTAGTTGGTGTGGGATGGGCTCAAGTAGTGGTGACAGCTTTTGAAGCTCTCCAGGGGATTCCAGTGTGCAGCCAGGGCTCTGAAACACTAATCTAAGGCAGAGATCTCAGCCAAAGGTGCTGCACTCCTGGGTGTTTGACAACATTTGGAGACATGCCAGAGATGCTGCTCAACATGCTGCCATACATGGGACAGCCCGCCACCGACAAAGAATGACCTGGCCTCAGTGGCAACAGTACAGAAATGGAGGCACCCCGGTCTATGGGAACACAGACATTAGGTGAATGATTACAATAGACAGTGATGGATGTTATAAATAGAAAAGTTCTAGGAGCTATGGACCAAAGCTTATGATTTTTTATCTTTTTTTAATTGAAGTATCATTGATATACAACCTTATATTAGTGTCAGGTATACAACTCAGTGGTTCAACAGTTGCCCACATTATTAAATCCTCACCTCAACTAGCGCAATTACTGTCTGTCAACATAGGAAGATGTTATAGAATCATTGGCTGTATTCTGCATGCTCTACTACCATCCCTGTGACCCACTTATATTATGATTGAGAATTTTTGTGCCCCTTTATCCCCCTCAACCTCCCCACCCACCCATCCCAACCCCTCCCCCATGGTAACCACCAGTCACTTCTCAGTGTTTGTGAGTCTACTGATACTTTGTTCATTTTGTTGTGTTTTGTTTTTAGATTCCACAAATAAGTGAAATCATATGGTATTTGTCTTTTTCTGCCTGGCTGATTTCACTTAACATAACACCCTCTAGGTCCATCCATGTTGTCACAAATGGCAGGATTGCCTTCTTCTTATGGCTGAATAGTATTCCATTGTGTATATGTACCACATCTTCTTTATCCATTCATCTACTGATGGACACTTAGGTTGCTTCCATATCATGGCCATTGTAAATAATGTGGTAATAAGGGCCATAGCTTGTGTCTGCAGAGAACTCAAGTTCCTTCCTTTAGTGACCGCTCCACCAGAGAAGAACACAGGCAGGAAGAGAAGGAGCTAGGTCACCTCCAGCAGGGCAGGGACTGTACTAGGTTATCGATTTCACCATTCTATCCCCTGGGCCTAAAACAGTCTGGGCACATTGCAATTGCTCAGTAAATACTTGCCAAAGGCAAAATGAGCAGCTGATTAAATGGAATCATCATCATCCAGGCGCCATCACGCTTCCCGTCCTCTCGAACCACACTGGTCTCCCAGGCTCCCCTCCCCCCGCTCCCCCAAGCCGCGTGCCCCTGTCTGCCATTGTCTGGCCCACGGAGCCCGATTCTGATCCCAAGGGTTCCTCTGAGCCTCCTTTCCTCTGCTCCACAGCTTCAGAGGCTTCCACTACTGGTAGAATAAAATTCAAGCCCTTAAGTCTCGCATCAAAGGCTTCATGATCTGATTTGAATCTGCATTTGCAGGCTTGTTTCCCTGCATACATCATTAACAGACAAGGACTTCTAACACATTGTCATTCTGAACTGATAAAATTAACGACTCTTCCTTAATGTCATGCAATGCTCAGCACGTACTCCAATTTTCCTGCTCATTTCAAAAAGGTCTTCTTACAGTTAGTTTGGCTCAAGATAAAAACAATACCAACACATCATACTTGGTTTTCATGTCTTCTGGCAACGTCTAAGCTGCCAAAGGTTTAACAATCATCTATTCTGGAAAGTTCTATCCTCCCCTTGTGCCATGCCACTTATTTTATTGAAGAAACCATAACATTTTGTCCTCTAGCATATCCCACATCCTGAATGTGGTGAATTGCTTCCTTGTGCTGTTGTTTAATTTGCCTCTCTGTCTTCTGTACTTCCGGTAAAGCTAGATCTAGAGGTCTAATTAGATTTAAGTGTATTTGTTTTATTTCAAGACTGCCTGAAAGGTGGTGCTGGAGGCCTCCTGTTTCACTGGGCGATACAAACTTGCAGTGGTGCCGACTGTTCAGTGAATTCAGGTGCTGCAAGCTGAGCCATCTAATACAAGGTTCCCCTTCAACCTTTCATGCAAGCTTTAGCCTCCATTAATGGCATTAATGACTGTTGTCTCCATTCGTATTTCACTCACGATTTTAAAAGAATTATTTTTCCATTTCTTCTGCACTTACCAGCCAAAATCATAAAGACTAACAACATTTTAAACTGCCCTCATTAGCCTTATTAGTAATCATAATATTATTATTATTAATGTAATTATAGTTATTTTGAACTGTCATATGTATATGGAGAAAAATGAAGTATTATGTTAATGCCATTAGGAACCAAGATTTTTGGCATAAAGGAAAAGGGTCCAAGTCTCACATTGAAGAAGAGAAGTAAAAGTGCCATCATCTTAAATTTGAGCCAAAAGTATCAATAGAATTCATGAGTTAGTTTCCTCTTAATAAACATCGCATATTCCCTCATTCTGCATCCTGAAAAGGCCTAGAAGCAATGACAGTCCCCCAAATTCTTATGTCGAAACCCAAATCCTAGGAGCTGGGCCTTTGGGAGGTGATCAGGTCATGAGGGTCATGGATGCGATCAGTGATCTTGTTCGGGACCATAGAGCGAGCCTGCCCTCTTCCTGCCATGTGGGGCTTAGGGAGAAGCTGGTGGTCAGTGACCGGGAGGAAGGCTCTCACCAGGGCTTGCCTGTGCCGGCTCCACGACCATGAGAAGCGCCTCTCCGTTGCTTGTAACCTGCCCAGGTGATGGTATTTTGGTACAGCAGCCTGAGCTAAGACAACTTCTAAGCTGCCAAAGGTTTAACAATCAGCTCCCCAAATTCCTGACTATTTAACAACTGACTCCTAGAGTCTTTACAAGTTGACTCTGGTGCCCCACTGGCAATGCACAGCAGCCTGAGGAAATATGCAGTTAGTTATCAGGAACCTAGGAAAGACGCACCTCAGGAAGGAAAAAGAATATTCACTTAGTGCCAGTAATGTGCCCAGTGGCCATATCACAGAGATCAGTACCAAATTCTTTCCTACCTCAGGACCTTTGCATATACAGTACCTCATCTTTTCTCTGCCTTACTAGCTCTTTCCCATCCTCCAGGCCTTAGCCTAAATGCCACCACCTCAGAGGGAATCCTTCTGACCATTGCGTCTAAAGTACATGTCTCCTGCCTCCCATGGTGGACACCCCTGTGATGTACCACCTCCACGGCCCCCTTCAAGGAAGGCCTTGGCCCAGGTGCTGGGAGAGCTGTTGGCAGACATACTTCAGAAGAGTGCGCTCTTCCAGGCATTGTCCCAGCTACAAAGAGCCACCTTCCTCAGTGTGGTCTGCATCCAATAAATTAATCAATGCAGGAGCACAGAGGCCTGGCCAGCCCAACATGGGAGAAACCAGACAGGTCCCTCTAGTTCCAGAGCTCCCCACGCTATCGGCCACTCTGCTCCCGCTCTCTCCTCTGTAGGTGTGCATTCCTGGGCAGTCCTTAAGAAACAACTTGCACGCTCTGCTGTGCCTCAGAGTCTATTTCCCAAGGGATCTAACCTGCACTGTTCCCTCCCAAAAGCCCACACTCCGTTATTATTCTTTGTCTCATCCGTTTGGTTGTTCCCTTCAATTCAAAAATTATTACATTTGTTGATTGAATTCCTTTTTTCTTATGCTTACTAGAAGACTATAAAGTGATAATTTATGCACAGTGACTGTTTATTCTTGAATCCCTAAGCTATCACAGTGCTTGACATGGAATAGGTATTTAAGAATTTTTTAAATAAAATAAATCCTCAAAGTTTAGCCAGTGGTGCACTGATGGGCCACAAACAGATCCCCCAAATTCAGATCTCTTTTTAATGACCACATCTATCCATTCTTTTTTACCTGTACCTAACTTATTAAAGGTTTCTCAAATTTTATATTCACGAACGTCACTATAGTCCACAGATGACTCATTCAGCATTCTGCTCAGATCTGGTCCCCATGAAAGTCTGCATCAGCCCTTGGACACGTAGGAACCAGCACAAAGCTGGAGTAGGTGGAGTAGGTGGGCCCTAATAAACTTTGCCCCATCTATGGGAAC
Source organism: Manis pentadactyla (assembly GCF_030020395.1). Taxonomy (NCBI): domain Eukaryota; kingdom Metazoa; phylum Chordata; class Mammalia; order Pholidota; family Manidae; genus Manis; species Manis pentadactyla. The sequence goes on along the minus strand of NC_080033.1, from coordinate 66,932,157 downwards.
TAGGTCCCCCAAATCTGAGAGCCTCATATTTATATATGTTACCTCATTTCAAGCCTGAGATCTCAAGGCAAAGTGGGTCTTTTAAAAAAATAGATTTTAATTTTTTAGAGCAGTTTTAGACTTCCAAAAAACTTGGGAAAACAGTATAGAGTTTCCATATACCCTGCATACAGTTTCCCCTATTACTAACATCTTACACTATTAAGTTATATTTTCTGTAATTAATGAACCAATACTGATAACTTTATTATTAACTAAATTCCATCCTGTATTCAGATTTCCTTTTTTACTGTCCTTATTCTGTCCCAGGATCCTCTCCATGATGCCACATGACATCCAGTTGTTACGTCTCCTTATGCTCCTCTTGGTTCTGACAGTTTCTTGTTTTTGATCTCTTTGATGGTTTTAAAGAGTTCTGGTCAGGTATATTATAGGATGCCCCTCTACTGGAATTTGTCTGATGTCTTCCTTATGATTAGCCCGGGGTTATGAGCTTGTGGAGCAGAGATCACAGAGGTAAAGTACCATTTTCATCCCATCATACTGAGAGTACATGCTATCAACATGATTTATGACCATTGATGTCACCCATGCTCACTTGGATGAAGTGATGCTGTCAGGTTTCTCCACCGTAAAATTACTCTTCTGCCCCCTTCCATGCTGTACTCGTTGGAAGGAAGTCTCCACGCAGAGCTCAAGCTTAAGAAACGAGGAGTTATCATCCTCTACATAAATTATTTAGACTAGAGTACTTACATTAATTATCTGGAATTCTTCTGCATGGGAGATGTGTGTTTTCTCCCTCATTTATTCATTTATTCTATCATTTATTTGTATCATTAGTGGACTCGTGGATATTAGTTTTGTATGTTGGGTTATAATCCAACACTACTTTATTGTTTAAATTGCTCCAGCTTTGGCCATTTGGAGCTCTTTCACTTGGCTCCTGTGAAAGTATATCTTTTTAATCCCAATTTGCAGATGAGGAAACCAATGTTCAAAGAATTTAAGTTTCCACCATCATTCAACTAACGGGAGCAGAAGTATGATTAGAATCCTAAGATTCGAATGCACATGTTTTTGGTGGGGTTTTTTTTCCCCCATTTACCATGTTCCATCTGAATATAGTTAACCTTTGTAAATCAATGACTGGTGTATATTTCACCTGATGTAGTTATTTAAGGCGATAACCATTTGAGACTACCAGTCTGCCATGTTCATGACAGAGAAACTTCCCCAGATATCTTTTGACTTGTGTACACCTTGATGAATTTTCGGAGTGAATCCATGCATGCAACCAGCATTCAGATGAAGAAACAGAACAAAACCAGCTCCCCAAAGAGCTCCCTTGTGCCTCCGTCCAGTCATCGCCAACCCATAGGTTACCACTATCCTGACTTCGAATAGCATAGACCGGTTGTGCCTGATTTTTACTTTAAATAAATGGAATCATTCATTAGTCCTTTTTGAGGCTGGATTCTTTTGCTCCTCCTACATTCTCATGTGGCTTAGTTAGTGGAATTTTTCTTTTAAAGGTCCCAACCGTGAATTTCACAAGAAGGTTAGGAGCAGTTATACTTGTAAAAATATGTTAAACAACTACATAAAAAATACCATGCTACCACATAAAAAGTAAATTTACTTAAGATTAACGTAATACAAAGAAGGGAAAACTGCCCAGAGATGTACTTAAATTGCCCCATTATCCCGAGGTGGCTTAGTTCCTCCTCCCTGTCATTATCTGTGGTTTCATCTGCAAAGGGCTGCCTTAATTATGGCTCTGTAGGTCTACTTCACAGGAAAGGTGTCTCCTGGCTGATGGGATGTCATTCTTGCCAGCACAGAGCCAGAAATTCACTTGGCTGCTTCTAACATACAAAGGCGCATGACGCTACCTGCCAAATTTGGCCAAAATACTGCCCAGAAATTCCAGAGATTTACAGACGGTCTCCATTTTCCATTTCATTAACGATCACTGCGATCAACCTAGTTCCTTCCAAACGGAATGGCAAACCAGAATGTCTCTGTCACCACACCCTTCTAAGGCCACCGCAGACACTGTTCTATCAAAGCACCCCCTCTCTTAGAACCCGCTTACCCCGAACTTCCTAATGAAGCAGAGACAGTGCAAGAGAGATCGGTTTGTCATCCCCACTCACACACAGAACATTGTGTTATTTCCTAATTGGATCCAGGCTTCAGCTGCGTTGTTTTCTCATTGGATTCTGGTTTCTAATTTCCACTCCTTCCTTAGCTCACCTCTCCCCACTCATGAACCTACTCTGGCCCCTGCTTGTCTGATAGGTAATGGATGAAGTACCCTGCCTGGATTTCAACTATCTCTATGATTTTCACACCCAACCAAGCCCACCCTCAGGACCCACTTTTCCATCGGGCTGGTTTCTTCATCATCTCACACAAGCCCCCCATTTTCCATCTTCTGGGTTCCTCCTTATCCTTGCTGTAAGATTGAATGGCTTAAATAATAGAAATCCATTCTCCCACAGTTCTGGAGGCCAGAAATCAGAGAGCACATCGCCAGCACGGTCAGGTTCTGGTGAGAGCTATCTTTCTGGCCTCACTGTGCCCTCGCATGGCAGAGAGCTCTGGTACCTCCTCGTATAAGGACACTGACCCCAACATGAGAGCCCCACTCTCATGACCTCATCTAAACCTAATTGCCTCCCAAAGGCCCCACTTCCAAATACCAACACATGGGGGTTTAGAACTTCAACGTTCAAATTTTGGAGGGGAGACCATTCCAACAAGAGTCCATTACACCATCCTCCCAAAGTTCACAGTCCAGGGTGGGATACAGACAATACATGCATGATATAAAAAAGAAAATCATGAATGGTGCTAAGTGCTACAAAGGAACTCACGTGAGTGCTGGGTTGAATAACTGACATGGAAGGAAGAGACCTGCCTTGAGGAGACACACCATGGAAGACTTCTCTAAGAAGCAACATGTAAACAAATCATCCAAAATATCGTACAATGAAAAAATACCTCCTTAGTCCCCTTTACACTGATCACAGGTTGAAGTGATAATGTTTTGGATATATTGCATTAAATAAAATACATTATTAACATTAATGTTACCTACTTCTTCTTTACTTTTTTTAAATGCGACCACTAGAAAACTTCAAATAATTTATGTGACTCACATGATATTTCTATATGCACTGTTGAATAGTATTCATTCCACCCAAGATGAATGGGAAAAGAGAAAGAGTGGTACCCCAGAGAGATGAAGCAGGGGTAGGGATGGAAAGCAGCATGGCAGGAGGTTGGGCTGTTGACTTGGCAGAAATGATAAGTAACATTTTAAGACTAGGGCAGTCTGCTAAGGGTCACAGGGTTCTTTTTGGGGTGATGGAAACTTGGAATTAGGTAGTGGTGACAGCTGCACAACCTTACAGATATACTAAAAACCAGGCTTGTACACTCTAAAGGCTGAATTTCATGGTATGTGAATTATAGGTCAATAAAAAGTAGATACAGAAAAGAATAAGGCAGTCTGATGCCTACCATGTTGCTATAATTGAAAACCCCCTGAATTTTCTGGAAAGCTTACTACTTTCAGCTGATCTGTGTGTGTGTGGCTTCTTTTTCTTTTGGTGTGTGGGTTGAGGGTGAGTAATCAAGGAAAAGTTGCACTTGCATATTTTCACTGAAAGCAGGTAAAGAACGAGAGTTCACCTTCACTAGGAATCAAACCAAGAAGTGACTTGGAGAAAGATGAGCCTGGGAATTTGCAAACATATTTGGAGGGCATGGCTGGCCCTCTCACAGGGCAGAGTATAGGGATTTGAGCAGATGACACCTGGGGGTCTGTTGGGGAAGGGTGACCCTCTCTGTTATGTGAGTCACTTTGATTATCAGAAGCAACAGCTTAATTAAATCAACACAGGAACTTCCATCTATGGTCAGGTTAAAACCTCCCTTGCATAATGCAAAGGGGATGCCCTGCCCATCAGGCACTGTCCACACCTACTAGCAACTGGAAAGGAAACTTCCTCTCCAAGGGCAACAGCGAATAAGGGCTGGTTTTCTCTATGCAGAGTCCCGGGATTCACTTGCAGCATCTTCAGAAGCCAGCCCCACCCAGAGTGTCTCACTCATGAACTCACTCAGCTTCTCTCTACCCCACCCTGGGCTTGGTGCTGGGGCGACCAGGATGGACCCAATCCTGCCCTCAGGGGGCTGATAGACTGGTGGGGAACCCAGGGTCCATGGCTGGCACCATGGAGGTTTCCCAATCCTGTAAAACTTATCATTGGTTATTCGTCGTCTTAGGTCACAGTCCCTGTCATTGTTTTTTAACTCAGGAGAACGAAAAATAAAAACTGGCAATGATTTCAACGATGTCCTCATACCTCCATAGCCTCCGCACCAGGGCTGTGCCGACGCTCGTTGGGAGCGTGGGCCTCTTCCGAATCCCCCTTGCTGCCCCTGCTCCGGGGCTTTGGGGTTTGGCTTCTCTTTGCGGCCCAGGCCACTGATTTTGTGATCTGCATGGGGCTCTGTGGCCTTCTCCTACTGACTTTTGTACCTGGTATACAGGCCAAACCTGTGCTACCAGGGAAAGAAGTTCTTAGAAAGCACCTGTAGTTAATGAGTTACAACTTGGTTCAGCACCAAAGGAACACCAAGAACAGGAATTCTGACCAAGATCTGTCCCTGAGCAAAACGTCTATGCAGTCAGAAAACAACAGTGGAATGAACCTTTCTTCAAAGTGCAATGGACATGTTGTTTTTGCTGTTGTATCAGGTAAGATCCCTAGAGTAAAGAAATGGCAAATGGGGTGATTGGAAAGAAAACTCAATAAAGGATACAGAAACGGTCATGTAAAACAACTTAAAACAGCTGTTCTATTGTTTTAAGCCGCCCAGTCAGGGGTCCTCTGTCACAGCAGCCCCAGGACACTGAGGGGCTACCTCTGCCCTCCATGTGTGGTCTCAGGTGGACAGGCAAACCCTGCCCAGGCTGGGGGAAAGGGTGTTCTTCCCCTCGAATGTGGATTCTGAGCAGGACAATGGAGATAGACAGGACCTAGATTCACATCCCAGCTTTGTGGCTTACCGGCCTACGGAGACTGGCGTGAGTGTGAGCCAGGCCCGGGGCAAGTGCACACCCCTGAGCTCAGACTCTGGAGGGTTTCTGAGCAGAGAGGACACCTCAAAGGGGTGCCTCCTGAGGACACTTGTGCTGTGAGCAAACCACAACTCAATGGCAACACTACTCATGAGAACTCTGCTAGAACCATCTTGGGGACACAAAGATTCCCTTTTCTGGCTGAGGAGAAAGAGGGGAGTGTTACTGCTCACACTCCGTTCCCTGGGTCTCAGAGACAGCTGGACAACGTTACCATCAAAGCCATTGTTGACAAAGTTCAGAGAAGAAAGAGGAAACGGAAAGGTAGGGAGACCCTGGCCCTAGCGTCCCAGGTTTCTGCTAGAAGCCAGACTGCCCACTGAACACACACAACAGAGAGGCACGGCCAGGGCTGTCATTAAGGCATGGATACTACCTGACCCCTGGACACACTGCGCAGAGGCCAGTGGCCGAGCACCTGTGATAGGCCTGGCCCTGCGTATGGCACTGAGGTTGCAGCGTTGATTCCTGTCCCGGGCAGTGGTGACAGAGATGTGCCCGGACTGCCAAGAGAGCATCAAGATCACCTGGGACCTGGGACGGAGCAGGAAGGGCGACACAGCTGATCAGACCTCAAGGATAGTTTTCCCATTTGGCAGACGACTAAACTGAGCCTCTGGGATGTTACTAAGCGGTCCCAGGTCCTGCAGAGCTAGGAAGCCAGAACTGAATGATTCCAAAGTCCAAGGTCTTTCTGCGGATCACCTCTCTCCCTGGGACACGGTGCTTGCATGCCCAGAAGTCCCAGCTTGCTCACGCACTCGTTCATTCATGCGTGCATTTGTTCAGGGCATGTTTGCTGAGTTTCTGCTGTGCCAGCATGTGGGTCAGATGCCGGTCATACAGAACTGAGTGAGTAGTCACGGCAGTCAGGTGGGAGGAGGGGGCTACAGTACTTACTCGGTGAACCAGTGTGTACCTAATTTCAAGGTGAGAAAAGAGCTGTGAAAGTCGCAAGATGTGGAGAATAACAGCTGGAGACATAAAACCTGGACACCAGGGAACACCTGCTCAAAAAAGTAATCTTTAAACAGGTAGTGTTTCAACTGGCCAGCAGTTTTGCCCTGTAGGACATTTGGCAGAGTCTGGAGATATCTGTGGTTGTCACAACTTGGGAGCAGGTGCCAGGAGCCTCTGGTGGGTGAGCTGGGGCCTTGCACACCTCTAAACACCCATGATGCATGTGGCCGCTCCAAGGATTTGGGGGCCTGCAATGTCAGCGGTGCCAAGACACAGCAGCTCCGATTTAGATTAAGATCTGAAGATGGAGAACAAGCCAGCCTTGTAAAGGGACTCCCCACCCAGGGACTCCAGGTGGACGGAGCAGTACGGGCCCAGGCTACAATGCTGGGAAAAGCTCAGTGTTCCACGCGAACGAGTAGAGGAGAAGGGCAGGAGGTGAGAGGGGCCAGGGGCCTGTGGTCTTGTGCAGAAGCTTGGGTTTTTACTGACAGTGGAAAGCCCTGAAGGGTGTTAAGCCAGAGAGTGGGCACTCCGGCCACTTGGCAGAGAATGGGCTGGAGGGACCAGAGTGGAACGAACCCCAGAGGCCAGGAGCAGCCCAGGAAGAGAGGAGGAAGGGGGTGGGGAAAGAGCAGTGGGTGAACCAAGATGTGTTCTGAAGGGAGCAGTTGCAGCGCTGGGAATGAGCTGGGTACTGCGGCAAGAGAAGGAGAACAAATGGGGATTAAGGGTGACTCTAGGATTCTGGTCTCTAGAACCAGGAGGGAGGGAACCAGGTAGTGTGGCTCACGAGGTGGGGAAGGCTGAGCCAGGGCCAGGTAGGAGGGGGTCCCACATCAAGAGCTCGGTTTCAGACATGTACAGTCTGAGACCCCCAGTGGAAATGGGTACAGAAGGTGTGGGAGAGAGAGAGAGTGCCTATACGAGGCTTTGAGCTGCGGTTCATTCTCAGTGTAGGACGACACATTAGCTTCACCGGAGGGGAGTGAAACAACACCACTGTCCCAGCGGCACACCTCCGATCCGGTAAACCTGAGCTCTGGGAGCCAGTGCCTAAGCATCAGTGTGCTTTAAGGCCCCAGGGGTGAGTCTGATGCACAGGGATCGTTGACACTGCCCCCAGGGAGTCCTTCTCTGAGAGCACAGCCCACCGTGGGCTGAGAAACTCACCTTGAGCATTACCAGTGCTAGAAGGAGCACTTCCCACGCCCCTTCCGTGTGGAGGGGTAGCTCTCGGCGTGGCGCCTCTGGGCCTGCTCTGTCTCCTGCCCTCTCTCCCTCGGGGAGACAGAGCAAGGTACCTGACTGGAGAGTCTGACAGAACGGCCTTGTCTTCGTACACAAAAGGCATCCAACACAGGGTTCCTAATGGTTTCTGTTCTTGAATTGTAGCACTGTTTTCCAGTGGACACCTATCTTTTCAATGTCCCGTTTATGGCAGGAAGTCCATGGAAACTGGCCAGTTCTGAGCACACAGGAAGGACCTCCTGGTGTCGGCAAGTGGTCAAGGGGGAGTCAGGGAACTCCAGAGTGTTACGTGTACTGGACCCTGTGCTAGTCCTACAGTGGATGAGACAGAAGCCGCAGGAGTCCCTGGGTCACCCAGGCTGGGCGTGTCACTCCACTCCACTCTGCCTCTGCTCCCTGTTACGTTGGCCCCATCTTGTCCTCTTTGGCACCTGGATGTTACTGATTTCTCTTATTCCCCATCACCTGTTTATCTCCATTTGGTTTAGTGCAACAGAACTGTGTGAATCATCTACCCATTCACTTGATGTCTCTGGCCTTGCCTCAGAACTTTGTCCACACCATGTTCTAGCATTGACACCCTATGTTCTGGTCTAATCCCTGACCCTGAGCACCCAGGCTCGAACACCAAAATCGGGAAGGTGCTGGACGGGGTGACAGAGCAGCGCCTGAGAATGATTCATCTTTAGGAGCATAAATGTGGGATACTACAATCCACAGGGTAATTAAGGTTTAGATACCAACAGAAATACATGTATATAAAACAACAATATAGATAATATATATAATGGGCAAGGCAGCTATGTCCATGAGGGTGTAGACAAGGATAATTCTTTATCATTTTCTGAGTTAAGAACTTGTTTGTACCAGGGACCCTCCTGAAAACCTCTGATTTTACCTCCCTGGCAACTCCTGACCCGTCTTAAAGGTAGTCATATTTTTTAGTACAGAGCCCGATAGCATATAACTTTTTGAATGGCTAATAGGTATCCTGAACCTTCCTGGGATTTGGGGCACATGTAGAGGAAGTATATGGTATGACTTCTATTGTCAGGGACCTTTGCACACACGTTTGAACCTTACAGGGATGAGAGACTACAGAAGGATTTTATAAACAAGGAAGTGGGGGTTGGTTGGTTTTCTTCTTTAGAACAACATCGTCCTGGCTACAGGGTGAGGATGGAGTGATGAGAGGCAGGGATAACAGCAAAGACGTGATCACAATAGTCCAAACGAGGAACAAGAAAGCTTTGAACCCAGAGGATAGAAGGAGAGACTCCAGAGGTTGAGAAAGGTCATTGAGTTACAAATAAATGGCCGGCTGGATATATGGGTGTGTGGGTAAGAGGATTCGAAGATGACTGTGAATTCTCTGACTTGGGGAGATGGGGAGACGGTGACAGTGCCGTCAACAGAATAGAGCATATCAGACAGATGGCAAGACTTGGGAGAAGGTTAGCACGTGCGTTCAGGGACATGTGGACCCTTGAATATTTAGGGAGAGAGATTTGGGAAGCAGGGTCTGTGTGACTCCAGAGGGCAGGGAACAGATCTGGACAAGGCTTAGAGGCCGCTGGTCACCAGAATACCAGATCAGAGGCTGATCATACCAGAATACAGGGGAAGCCACACGTGGAGACTGCAGGAGAGTGTGGGGTACAAGTACATCCAGAAGGAAAATGCAGGGAATTTGGGGGTATGGGGAATGCTGGCACTTAGGAGGGCAGACAGAGAAAGATGAGGCCACAAACAAATGATCAATGAGGGAGAAAAAGAACCTGTAGAAGGTGACTGATGGAAAGGAGTAGAAGCAGGGATGGCAGTGTGGTGGAACAGACAGAACTGGGGAGATGGTGGGAGCTGGAGAACCTAAGAAAATGAAAAGGATTAGAAGAGAAGACAAGCTTGTTTTAGAACATGCCGAGTTTTAAGTTTCAGCCCAAAATCCTGGCAATATGCGTTAAGAGGTCACAATAGTGCTGGGTGCACAAAACGACAGATTTCCCAGTCCTCCCAGAGACTGTTGATACCACAGGAGCAGGTGGACTTAGGTGGCAGAGGACGCAGCAAGATGAGAGGGCTGAGGACAGAACGTCAAGGGCCACCTCAGGGGAGGGGGAGGGAGAAGAATGTGGAGGAATCAGGAGACAGAGAAACTGGTGAGAAGCATGGAATCGCGATGACTGGGCAGGCAAAGGAGGCCGTGTCAAGAAGGAGAATATGGTCAGCTGTGCCGGGGTGGAAGCCCAGCTCTGGTGAGACCCCAGTGACGTGGGAGGGCAGGGTCGGCGACCTGGTGGCAGCCAGAGTAGGTCCTGTCTGTGCCAGACCCCGGGTAAGCAGGAGTCCACATAGAACCAGCTCATCACAAAGCCCCGTCCAAAGCAAGCCAACAATTAAGTCACTGCAGAAGAAGAACGGGGCCTCCACACCTCGGCCACGTCATTCTGCCCTTTCCACCCAGGTGACCCCAGCAAGAAGAACCGGCAGAGGTAAGTACCAAAGCATGTGGGCAGACTGGGACAGTCCCACCGAAGCCAGCCAGTGAACACAAGAGGGAAGGACATTTCACAAGCATGTTTTGTCCTACCCCAGCTCATTCACTCATTAACATTGTGTCGCATCTAAAGCGTTCGGATTGAGACAGTGGACACGGTCGTCGGAGAGACAGGGTCCCTGCCTCCAGACGGCTCACCGTGCATCAGGGCCACCTTCGCACCATGAGAACATCCTCCAGCCAACACACCCCACCCAGAATGCCTGATAAAATCACAACTCCAACCTTTATGAAATTCCCCAGGTTCACAATACCTTTTTATGCTTCTCTGCAGAGGGCTAAGGTAAAGCTTAAATTGAATGATAAAAAAGGAGGCATGGTCATATTTTTTAAAATCTGACAGACTGGACTTTAGGTTCATGGAGGACTGCACTGATTGCTTACCATGTGCTTAAGTGACCTCTTCCCTTGCAGCACTAAACATCCCTTCGTTGCTCATGTTTGTCCAGTCTCCTACAAACCTAACGAAGGTCGCATTCTGTACTTCCAACTGTCAGTGACTTTCCACCCGCGTTGTCCCCCACTGCCCTCAGACTCAAAGCTGAAGTCACATTCATCTTACGGCATCTCTCAAAGCATCAGACTTTCCAAAAATCCCTCACACTCCCCTTGGCACCTTCACTTTATCATCTCTCATCTGCATCTCTTGCTTCATCCAGTCAGTTGCCAAGCTCTGTATCAAGCAGAGACTTGTGCACGTAATAGATGTTCAACATTTACTTGCTGATCGACTGGACACCTGTAGCCTGGAAACCTTTAGAGGCTATTAGTAACCGTGGCTGTAACACTGATAAGGATAGCGGTGAAGAGCATGGCTTGGAGTGGCAGACGGGTCTGATCTCTGCTACTTGGTAACTCAGCGACCTTGGGCTCATAGTCTCCTCGTTGTCAGGGTTGTGAGGATCAACTATAAAATGTATGTAAAGCTGTGAGCATTGACATTTCCCTTAGTTCATGGCCCACCATCAATGTTTATCCATTTCAATAACCTAACGTTAAATCCGAAGAAGCCCAGATCCTGAACCACTGCCAACAGTATTCAACCTGAACCTGAATTGAACTATTGAGTAAGTCCCAGAAGGGGTCCCCATCCACCAAGGACCTTTTGTTTGGAGCATAAAAGTAGAGCCGTCTGCATGAAACAGACCCTTCTTCTCCACCATGAGCCTTCATTGTATCCGTTTTGAAAATTCCAATTAAAAATTATCCAACTCAGCCAGTTTTAACAGCACTAGCTGTGTGCGTGGTAGCTGCTTTCCCGGTTAGCCTGGAAGACCTTCCTAGTTTCCCTCTAGAAAGCTACTTTTTAATTCCTAACGAGTCCCCTCCTTTGTTAACCCCCACCCCGGGCTCCAGTGTTAACCCCCACCAATGGGACTCCCCTGCAGATGCCCCCGGTCCCATTGCACGGCTCTAGTTAGGTGTGCCTGTACCTCCCCCCTTGGGGTGTGAAGCCCTCCGCATGTGCGCCCTGCCCACAGAAGATGCCGAACACTTGAGGAGGGTGAGGAAGACCAGCAGGGCCAGGGTGAAAGGCCCGGGGGCAGAGCATCAAAGCTCCCTCTGCCTCTTTTACCAAGTGCAAAGGGTCAGCTGAGAAGGAGGACCCACAGCCTCAGAAGAGGAGGGAGGGACCCCAGGGCAAGGCGTCCAAGGTCAAGGAAAACTACGAACTTTGGTCCCATCATTTGACAGCATACTAACTCCATGGTCTGTTACTGCTTCTGGACAGCACGTGGCCCACGCCGAGGACTCTGTAAATGGTTGTTGAGTGAATAAATGAATGTTCTTCTATTTCTTTGTCAGCCTTTTCTTTTTGGTTTCTTCTCCTAACCCCACTCCTCAACCTTTCCCTTCATTCCCCTCATCACCCGGTACACAAAGCCAGCTCTCTTGCCCTCTCCCTTCCTCCCTCCTGTCTTACCTCTCCTTTGCTCTCTCTTAGCCACTAATTCCATCTTTAAGAGTGTGGGTATGTATATTATCCTTTTCAGTTCACAGAGGAGAAAACGGAAGTTCAAAAGCGCTAAAGTGGGTGCCAATAAGCATACAGCTAGTGAGGTGTGTGTGCAGCAAATGAGGCCGTGCTGCCCGGTCCCTGGGCCAGTTCTGTGGGCTCTGATCCATGGTGCACTTCCCGCCCAGCAGCCAGCCCTGGCAACTGTGTCCGAGGGCTGCCCCAGGGGCCAGAGTTCACTCTCCAGGGGCTCAGGGGAGCAGAGTGCCTGGAGTTACAGCCTCCCCCGCTCCCCACCCCTGGAGTGGGAGGGTGAAGGGGGCAGTGACAGCCCTTAGCTAATGATTGACAGGTATGAGGGCATCCGGATGGAGCATTCAAGCCTGCAGTGGGCACAGCCCCCCTGTGTGACCCCCTCTGCCTCCACGTCAGCCTGGGACAAGTAAGCCAATGTGACACTCAGACGTCCCTTGATGCCACACGCCATTTGACCCCTTCCCCTTCCCTGAGCGTCTTCCCTGCTGCAGAACCAGGATTCCTTGGAAACCTTCCTTATAAACCCCTTCCACCCAAACCCACATCTCAAGCGCTGCCTCTGGAGAACCAAACTAAGGCAACATAAGTAAGGGCAGGGTCCAAACCTGAGCCTGTCAGACTTTAACGCATGTCCACGCTGTTGGCCTTGAGATGCTGTTGCAGTGACATGGGCCTGCTCCACAGGAACTCTACCACCGTCTGAAAAACGGAATGGCCACGGCTGCTGTAGCTCCAGGCTGCATGTACTGAAGACAAATACACGTTCAAATACTCTATGCTTGCTTATTTTTTCTTTTCCCATAATTACATGTCTCTGAAGCAAAAGACCTTTGATGAGCTGAGCAAGATGAAATAAGGGACTCAAAGAAAAATAGTTTTTAGAACTTATCCTGGCAATTGTCCTACCCCTGGGTCCATAATTAAATAGGCACTAAAATAGCCTTTGTCTTTTAACATGATCTCTTTTTTAAATGGTTTTATTCTGTAAGTAATACATTAGAGAGAGTCTAAGGGAAAAACAAAGCCAAGTGCTCTGATCCAACCACTCACAAACTATTTTCTTCCAGGGTTTTTCCTGTTCAAGTGATGCGGAGTCTCATCCACGCACCTGCTGCGTGTGTCCCCTTAGCCCAGTTTTCCATGTGGTAACACAGACCTGTGGCTGTCGTTTATACGTTCAGTGGCGGCCCATTGTTACACTCAGAGGATATACCATAAGTTGTCACCATTTTGATTGCTTTTGGGATTTCACAATTTTAAATACAATTTTGTTGAACGACTTTGTGAACGTGCTGTTGCATGATGCGTCTAGCCTTTTTCCATATATCAGGTTATTTAGTTAAGAGAAATTTCCAAATCTTGAATTACTGATGGATGGACGCTGCCACATTTCCCCCTGCATGCCCACGCCCCAACGCCGCCCCCCAACCCACACACACTAAAATGTTGATAACACAAACTAACCTGAAACAAAGGTTATTCCAAGTCATGGTGACTTACTTTTTAATAAGTTCTAGTCTAACAAATGAATTCATTTTAAATTTCACCCTTTAGGACAAAGATCTTGAAACCTTCTCTAGAACTAAAGTTGAACCTCATGAAAAGGACAGAACCTGAAAGGGACATTTCAGCTGCCTGTAAATGTAGGTAGTTCCTCTCTCATTTCTAAACTTTCTTAATTGCTGAGCATTTCATTGAGGGATTAGTCACTGGGCTTAAATTGCCTAATTGAATCAATCATATTTTACGCCACAAACACAAGTCAGGACATTTCAATGGCTATGTGAGCTAACTGGCTTGGGTGTGTGTTTTGCACATTTCTGCATGCCTACATCTTCAAAAGCAGAGGACTGAAGAACGCTGACAAGCAAGAGAGGCTTCCTGTTTTCTCAGTTACCTTGAAGTTTGTCCAGTTCATCTAAAGTATTAATTAGTATTATAGTATAAATAATTATTCTTATTTATTAGCCTTAGAAGTGCTGCCCCCTGAAACTGATTTCCCAAGAATATCTGGGCCTCCGGGGGACCATGTCCCATTCATGTCAACCGCAGCCACCATGGCTATTTTTCTTTTTAACATGCTTAATTGTTCTTGCTCCTTTCACACAAGTGGAAAAATACAAACAAATTCGACCTGGAATTAATTCTGAGGACCATGGGAACTTGCTAGCACACACAGCACAGAAGGATTCAGGCTATTATAACAGCTTTTCACCCAGCCCAGTCAGAGAATTCTAGGCAAAAGTAGAAAAACCCAGCCAGTCTTCTGGGCATGTGATTCCCTGTGATCCAGAAATTCATGTAGATAAACAACCCCTTGATCAACTGAGTTTTCTACCTTTGAGCTGTTTTTCTTTTTTCTTAAAGAAGCTTGGGTTCTATAGCACTTCAAAACTCTCATGCATGACAGCTTGCATTTCAAGAGAGAATTTAGTTACTGTGTTAAACGCAAAGGAGACAAGTCACTTTAGAGTCCATTTCTCAGTAAATTGAGAAACCCCTTGATTTGCTTCTGCCGGCATCCTGTGTTTGCCCTCATCCCCGCAGGTCACAGCCTCACGGTAGGGGGCAGGGCGGTGACCTCCCCAAGGATTCTGCAGCTGGTGTCCATACCTGGGCACAGATTCTGCAGCTGGTGTCCATACCGCGGCCGGGCGATCCTATCGCAAGCCCTATCCAGGTTCGGACTTCGCTACCAAACCAACCAGTTTTACAACACACAGGAATTTCATTTGGCCTCACACTTGGCAGTGGAAAAAGAAACACAATAGAAGAAAAAAGCTGGCAGCTCAGCTCACCGCCAGCTGCCTTCTGGACGTCCTGCCAGCTTGATCCAATTAAGAAATATTAGCGGTCTGATGAAGATAAGAAGACAAAAGGTTCAGACGACATGCATGCCTCCTGGCAGCAGTCAGGCAAACCGCAAAATTCCCAGCCCAGGTGAGAGTCCTTCCAATATTTAAAAAAACACAGCAAAGCACACAGCAAACCTGGCTTTTCTTTGTAAGCTTTCTAGCACATCGAGGATATAAGAGCCCAAGTCTAGAACAAGCCAAATACTAATCTCAGAATGAAATTCCGTTTAAGCCTCAAGAAACCTACGGGACTTTCCTTAGCACAGCGGAGCACAGAGTCCCGCAGATTTGCTATTCCTCTTTGTCCCGGGAAATTAACAAAATCATGGCTTAGGTGCCCTTCCCCTTCCCACTCACCACCAGCCCCTTCAAGTGTACCTCCTGAAGAAAGCAAACCAAAACAATGGAGTGAAAGACACGTGGCAGTGTGCTTTCATTTATTCCATGCTACCTATTTTATTTTTAAATCTGAAAAAGTCCCACTAAGGCAAAGCAGCTGCCCAGAGTGAGCGTCACAGTGCCCTCTGCTTACCTGTGATCAGCACCGCCTTTTGGTCCACAGGTAACAACTCTTGGCCAGATAAGTAAGTGTACAGAAGATAGCATGACAGGGAGAAGAGGATCAACACCCAGAAGACGGATGGGCCGAGCAGGCAAGCCCCTCCCCAGAGGCCCACCAGGCAGACCACCTTTACTTCCACCTGCCCTGGGCTCTTCCTGAGCTTGCAAAGCACTGCTCCTCCCAGCACTGCGGTGACAGCCAGGCAGAGCCACGCTGTCTCAGAAAAGAAAGTGCTCATTCTCAGAGCCTCACTGCACCCGTTGTGTGCTCAGGGCCAGCAAGTCAAATGGGCAAAGACTGGCTGGAGGCTGCCTGGGTTATATGAACGGAGAGACAAGAAGGGAGGGGGAGTAAACAGCTCTCACACGCTCTGAATGAGCATGGATTAAGCATAACTCTACAGGCACATATTTCCTATGCATAACTAAAACGCGGTATGCGGTTTAATATAAATGCCAGAGCACGTCCTATCTGATGGCTCCCCCACAATCCTGCGCTCATGACACATGCACGAACTCACCGACAACAAACACACATGCATTGTTTTTTTAACGACCTCTGGAGAGATAACTAGTTGGATAATTATCAACAGGAGTCAATCTGGAGAGTAAATAAAGCCTCTAGCTCAAGGGAAAACTGCTTCCCCTTTAGGAGCCTGTGGTATGTCTGCAGAGTTCTTTTTCTGATCCAGGGTGTGTGTGTGTGTAAATCTGGGCAACCAGTGAGGTTTGGGAGAGGGAGGCTGGAAGGGAAGGCATCATTGATTTTGTCCATGTCCGTAGGACCCCTGCCAACTCCCACTTGACGCGGACTAAGGGCTGGAGGCAGAGGGAATGCAGAACCAGAGGAAGACATTCTTGGCAGATGAAAAGTGCTTTGGTCTGGCCAGGGAGGAGATTATGCCAGGGAGAGAGAATAAGAATGATAATGCAACTATAATGGCTGGTATCTATTGATACTTATTTGTGCCAGGGACCATGATCAGCCACTTATTTATTCATTCTCTTTATTGAGACCCTATTATTCTTTGCCAAGCTGCACGCCAGGCACTAGACTCAGCAGTCAATATGCTCAGCCTCTTTGAATGCAATGACCTTGTAAGGTAGTTCTCTTTTTGTAGTAATTTTACAGGTGAGGCCACTGAAGCACAGAGAGGTCAAGACACTTGCCCAAGATCACACAGCTGTGGAGTCAAGTAGCCTTGTGTCAGAGTCAAAGCTTTATGCTCTTAGCCATTCTACTTCCTGCTTTAGGTAAAAAATAAAAGATAATCAATATGTTATATACTAGCCCTTCCCTACTTAGCCTCATCTGAACCTACAAAACACTTCAGCATGGATATTATTATGCTCATTTTGCAGAAAGGAAAACAGACTGGATGTAGATAGGTTACTAATGTAAAAGTGGTGGATCCAAACCCACACCCATGACTCACTGGCTCAAAAGCCAGCACCCTGGGGCCCTGACACCTTACTGACTACCAGAGACAGTGCTGACGGCCCCGTGAGGGCTCCGCTACCTGGGCTGACAGGTGTCTGTGTGTGTATCTCGGTGTATCTGGAGAGACAAGGAAAGATCTCACTGTGAGGTCGGGTTACCTGTATTCAAATCCAATCCGAGTTCGTCCACTTACTAACTACATAGTCTTGGGTGGGTGACTCCAATCCCTAGACCCCCTTTCCTCAGCTATAACATAATAAACACAGCAAGGTAAAGCCCTTGGCACATCCTGCCTGGCACACCAGAAGGAGCCTCATAAATGCTGGCAATTAGTGTTCTTTTAAAACAGGAAAGGAAGAACTAGAGGAGTAAAGTAAAGTGCCCAGTGAGTGCACACGTGGCACAGCACTGTCCCCAGGCATGGCTGAAGCTCCCTGTGCTGGGGGCCTGGGAGGTGGAGGCAGAGGACTTCAGTTGGGGATGACTGGGGGTGGACAGGACATCGAAGGAAATGTCTGCAGCAGCCTATCACGTAAGGAGGTAGAGCGTTCTGGGCATGGGGAACTGGTTCTGATGAGCCCCAGGCGAATCGCTGCCCCCAGCCAGCTGTGGAGGGAGCCCACCTGGGCTCAGGGCTATTTCAAGACCCAAGAGAGACCAGGTGGGAAGCCATGACTTGTGGGCCACACTATGCTGTGGGACTGCAGGAGCGACAGCAGAGCCATCATGGAAATCTCACCTGGAGCACTTCTCTGCCCTCCCAGCCTCCTGAGGTGCAGAGATGTTGCCATTTCCAGGCCAGGAGACTTACGGGTGAGGATCTGGAAGTCCCTCTGGCAAGACCTAAGGTCTCCCATTCCCTCCTGTCAGCCATGTGCACACCTGTCCCAGGTGCGGGTACCTCTGGCAGGCCTCCCGGCTCCACCAGCCAGGAAGATCCTGTCAGGCTAGCGCTGGTGTCAGGTGACTTTCTAGATGAGGGTGCAGGATGGGTTATGGCTCTGTGCCGGGGTCCTCGGCAGTCGGTCTGTGGCCCCCATGCTGGGGCTGGGGCCAAACATCTATATGGGTTTCCTGACAGGTGAACACACCCCAGAGATGAAGCAGCCCTTTTCCGGTGACAGCCCACGTGGCTTCTCAGCTGCTCAGCCCTGGGGCTCCCAAGGAGAGGGCAAATGCTGTTGGGATGCAGAAATCTAGGAGAGCATGCTCCTTGCCCCCTGACAATATTAAGAACATGAGCTTTAAAGTCTTCTGGAACTGAGTTCGAATCATGACTCTGCCGCTTAGGAGCTGTGAGTCATTGGGCAAGCTATCTACCCTTCCTGAGACGGTTCCCTCCCTCTGAAGAAGGGGAGCCAGTGCCCCTACTGTTGTTGTTTTTTTTTTCCTCGATAATTATTTTTTATTGAAGGGTAGTTGACACACAGTATTACATTAGTTTCAGGTGTACAACACAGTGATTCAACATTTATATACATGATAATTCTAGGTACCAGCTATCACCATACCAAGTTGTTACAATATTTTGACTATATTCCTTATGCTATACATTACATCCTGGTTACTTATTTATTTTACAATTGGAAGTGTGTTTATATATATATATGTATATATATATATATTTTTTTTTTGTGAGGGCATCTCTCATATTTATTGATCAAATGGTTGTTAACAACAATAAAATTCTGTATAGAGGGGTCAATACTCAATGCACAATCATTAATCCACCCCAAGCCTAATTTTCGTCAGTCTCCAATCTTCTGAGGCATGACGAACAAGTTCTTACATGGAGAATAAATTCTTACATAGTGAATAAGTTACATGGTGAACAGTACAAGGGCATTCATCACAGAAACTTTCGGTTTTGCTCATGCATTATGAACTATAAACAGTCAGTTCAAATATGAATACTCATTTGATTTTTATACTTGATTTATATGTGGATACCACATTTCTCTCTTTATTATTATTATTTTTAATACAATGCTGAAGTGGTAGGTAGATACAAGATAAAGGTAGAAAACAGAGTTTAGTGTTGTAAGAGAGCAAATGTAGATGATCAGGTGTGTGCCTGTAGACTATGTGTTAATCCGAGCTAGACAAGGGCAATAAAACATCCACGTATGCAGAAGATTTCTCTCAGAACATGAGGGGGGAGGTTCTAAGTCTCACCTCTGCTGATCCCCATTTTCTCACCTGATAGCCCCCCTGCGACTGTGCCTGTCTTAGGTTGTTCCTCCCTTGAGGAATCTTACCCGTCTCTGGCTAACCAGTCATCTTCCAGGGCCATACAGGGAAATGTTAAGTTGGTAAGTGAGAGAGAAGCCTTATTGTTTGAAAAGGTTAGCTTTTTACTTCTTTGCATATTTATGCCCTGTGGCTTCTATGCCCAGCATTTGTCTTGAGGTATCTTTACCACTTGGAAGAATTATGATACTCGGTAAATTTGATATGAGGCACGAATTCTATTTAAGGGTTGTAATTAGGTAGGAAGAAGAAAAGCTATAGAAGTAGCAGACGGAAGAAAACCTGGGAAGATTGATTATTTCTTTGACATATCTTCTTGTAGAGTAACTTCAGCATGTATAGGTTTTAAACTACTAATTAAATTGTGCGCACACATTAACATAATAGGAGTACAGTTACATAACCAAAGCATACCTGTAATTACCAGCCATCTCCAGTGAAACCAAGAAAACCAGTTAGGCACCTTAGGTATTTGTGAAAACTTATCTATGATATGGTAGATATTGTCCAACTGAACTTGAACAGTCTGAGAGAATTCAGATAAATTAAAACAACCCATTCCTGGGGACTGTTCACATTCCATATGTTCTTTTAACAGTAAATAGTCTGTGTTGTAAGATTTTGGAGCGCTACAATTTGCACTTCTCCTAATTCTTGGTTGAGTTCCAACAGTATAGATCCAGTCAAATTTGTTGTTTTACTGTATGCACAGGCCAGCTTAGATATTTCCTTCATCATTCCCATGGCAAGTCCAGGAGCTGGTGGGATGAGTGCATCTACACCTGTGGCAGTGCGTGGATCTTTCTTGGGGTTTTTTTTTTGCTGATCATCTTCTGTCATGAGTCTTCCCGAGAGTGCTGATGTTGGAAGTTCTTTTTCATATCGTATCTTAGTTCATTTTCGGGGTAGCCCGATTAGGCTTTGATCCTCTGTATAAACACAAACAGACCCTTTGCCTACACTTTTATATGCCCTTTATATCATTGTGTAGAACTCATTGGAGGTCACCACACAGGAAGTGCTTTTTTTTTTTTAATCATTAATCTACACTTACATGATGAATACTTTGTTTACTAGGCTCTCCCCTATACCAGGTCCCCCCTATATACTCCTTTACAGTCACTGTCCATCAGCGTACCTAGTGTTGTTTTTTAAAGTGAAGAACATAATCCTTTTGCTGTGCCCGGCACTGGCGGGTGATAGCCACTTTCCTTGTTGCTGGGAGCACCCACTACCTCCTAGCCCTTTTGTCCTGGGCAAAGGGACAGGTTCTTGCCAGCCTCCTCATCATCATTTATTTCTTCATTCAGCTCCTCACATAGCTCTTCCCCTAGTCACCCTTCAGATGTCTGTTTCATTCACCCAACCTGAGTACCTCTGTCACCACACCACATATCAGGTAAGAAGGTAGAGAGTTTGGGGCGTGGGAAGCTGACTCATTCCCTTCACTTTGCTTAGCTCGCTTCATAATTATGTCCTGAATTTTTCTATTTTTAAGATTGTTCCATCTCCCCTACTAGACCATCAACTTCATGAGGACAAGAACCATATCTGTTGTTTTATTTTGTTTTGTTTTGTTTTGTTTTTTTATTCACTATGCACCCAATGCCTAGCCTAGTGCTTGGCACATGGCATGTGCTTACTATTTACTGAATGCGTAAAGGAAGGAGCAAGTCTTTACTGAGTGCCTTCTAGGTGGCAGAGTGTGTGCACCAGCCGGGGGGCATTTAGCAGGTTGTGATATGAACCCAGGGCCTGGCCTTGGGGGGCTGTTGGGTGTAGCTGCCACAGGAGCTGGGACGGGTGGGGGCAGATGGTGGCAGTGTTGCCAGTTGGGAACACACATGGAGTTGCAGCATTCGCACATGAAAACCCACCCAGCACCTTCTGAGCCTTGGATGCCCTCATTCAGATTGAGGGCCTCGGGGTCCTAGTCTGTCCGACAGTGGCTCTGCCTCTGAATGACCATCCCTCCATCTGGCTGAGCTGGCTTGTGTCTCTTCTTTGTCCCCATTATTTTTGCCTGGAGCTCTCCGTGAGCCCATCCTTATTTGGCCAGGGTCACATGTCTAGCAAGCATCCTCTTAGCTTTCCAAGAGGAAGAGGCCAATTGGAATAACTCATTCTTGCTAAGATGTCACTGGGTCAATGGGCCGCTGCCTTCTGCCAGCAGAGGTGCTTTGGGAAGGTATCTTCTGAAGACAAGATCTCAGCGCATGAGGGGATTTCCCAATCTGGCCCCACCCCACGAAAAATTCTGAAAGTTCTAGAATAAACTTTTCCATAGAGTCAGTGGCTCTTGAGTTTAGAAGGGAATTTGCAGAAGTAACTTCACACCTTCCCACCTAAAGCAGGGGTTCTCTGTGACCCCCACCCCACCCAGTGTTGTCTGATCTATCGCCAGCACACCCCTGAGAACAGGCACTGCAGAGTCTTGGAACCATGGCGTTCTGCTCAGGACATTGTTTAGAAAGTTCTCCCCCGGACCGAGCTTGATCTTGATGCTTGTGCTTTCTTTCCCACGTGGAGTCACACAGACGACATCTAGTCCCTATTTCTTTCATATATTTGAAGACTGCTACTGTATGTTACCTCCTCCAGGCTGGTTGTCCTCAATTCTCTCAATTGCTCCTTAAATACAGCAGAACATGACTGATCTGGTTCTAAGTGCCTAAGTAGCCACATTCTTTTTAAGAGTTCAAACCTTTTTAAAATCATGTCATTGCAACAACTAAATAATGTGTTGTGGTGGTGCGTGTACATGGTGATGGTTTGATTCTTGCCAAGCAGAGAATAACCATGTGTTCATGTCACAGTGACCCAAACTTCAAGATATGGACAGAGTGGTACAGGTCATAACAGGTCATCTCACAAAAAAATCAGGCTGGTCTTGCTGGTAATGCAAGTTCTGTTACAATGTCACACTTTTGGGTGATAACTAATGTTTCAAGTATTGAGCTGTAATTGTGCAAATATTATATATCTCATTCTCTAGTTCATATAATGGAAGGGGAGAAAGACCTGGAGAAGAGAACCAGAAGTTGGGGCTGGATCAAGTCATTTTTTTTCTGTCATTGAGACGTTGTGGGGTGGAGATGTCTAAACTCCAAAATTATCATTAATTCCAAATAGGTTAAATCTCATTTTTGTATAGGGTTTCAAAAATCCTTAGGAGCCTGGCCCCTCTTAGAATGGGATCCATTTAATTATTTCTCCCTGAAAGACTGGGCCCAGACCAGGTCACAATATTTTCAGTACAATGCAAACAACACAGAATAGAGCAAGATTATCACCTTCCCTATACCTGAAACTATATTTTTACTCATATGTCCAAAGACTCATTTGTGGTCAAGCCCTACAGTTGACTTACATTGTGTTTGCTATCAAATAAAATTGCTATTTCTGTAGCAGTTTTCTTGTCACTTAAATTTTTTTTTGCTTGTAAAATATAGTACATGTGGAGAAATTACCCAAAATATAAATGTAAACAGACACCCATAAGTCCATACTGATATAAATAAATGGTTGAATAAATAAATACATGGAGGGGAAGTGACAAATCTCCCATGCAGAAAAATTCCAAATAATTGATGTCTATCTACACCAGTGAAGGTGGTGACGTATAACTCACACTTAAGGAGTGTGAGCTGCCCATAGGGACTTCCTTCCAAAGAGCACAGTGTGGAAACAGAAAACAGAATAGCTTGACGGTGGAGGAACCTGATACACACACACAACCTCTGCCCAGTGATCAAGGTCAACAACAACAGTAATGAAAGGGTACCTTTATCATTGCAGAACGTGCAGCCTAACACCTGACCAGCACTCTTCAAAACTGCTAATGTCATCGACACCAAGGGACTTCTGAGAAACAGTCACAGCCAAGAGGAATCTAAGGAGACATGACAGGTAAGTGTAACGCAGGTTCTTGGATGGGATCCTGGAACAGAATAAGAACATCAGGTAAAAACCAAGGAAACCTGAATACACGTGGACTTCTGTAATAATAATGCATCAATATTGGTTCATTAGTTGTGACAAAGGCCCCACAGCAATGGAAAATATTCACAATAGAAGAAACTGGATGTAAGTATACAGGAACTCTGCACTAGCTTCTGTAAATTTACAATGTAAAATAAAAATTTATTTACATATGTAATATATAAACATAAAAAATATTAACAATTTATAATAAATATGTTATAGACTTTTCTATTTATATAATAGATATATTTATGTTATATAATATTGTAATATAAGTAAAAAATGTAGCTATAGATACAAATACATCTATTTAAATAAACTTTATTTTAGAATATATTTACAGAAAACTATGAAGAAAGTACAATTTTATTTATATTATATACATATATAGTACAGTATGTGTGTATACATATACATACATTATATACAATATATGTCTCAGGGAATGAAAACAAATGATAACAACCCCTTGGTCAAGGAGAACGTGGTCAGCAACCCCCAGAAACCCCTCTCACACCTCCTCCCAATCACTCTCCTTTCTGCATTCCTCAAAAAAACCTGTATCCTAGACTTTTAACACTATAATTTAGTTTGCCTGGGGTTTTTTTGTTTAACTTTACATAAATGGAATCCTACACTATTAATATTCACCTTCGTCACTCAACACTATGTGGATTATAATATTTATTATAGTGGATTATTATATAATCACTATGGGTGATTAATTTTCTTTTTTTTTGGTATCATTAATATAAAATCACATGGGCAACATTGTGGTTACTAGATTTCCCCCATCACCAAGTCCCCACCACATACCCCATTACAGTCACTGTCCATCAGTGTAGTAAGATGCTACAGAGTCACTACTTGTCTTCTCTGCGCTATAGTGCCTTCCTCGTGCCCCCCCCATGTTATGTGTGCTAATTGTAATGCTCCTTATTCCCCTTCTCCCTCCCTTCCCACCCACCCTCCCCAGTCCCTTCCCTTTGGTAACTGTTAGTCCCTTCTTGGGTTCTGTGATTCTGCTGCTGTTTTGTTCCTTCAGTTTTTCTTTGCTCTTATACTCCACATATGAGTGAAATCATTTGTCACTTGTCTTTCTCCACCTGGCTTATTTCACTGAGCATAATACCCTCTAGCTCCATCCATGTTGTTGCAAATGGTAGGATTTGTTTTCTTCTTATGGCTGAATAATATCCCATTGTGTATATGTACCACATCTTCTTTATCTATTCATCTACTGATGGACACTTAGGTTGCTTCCATATCTTAGCTATTGTAAATAGTGCTGTGATAAACATAGGGGTGCATATGTCTTTTTGAAACTGAAATCCTACATTTTTAGGGTAAATTCCTAGGAGTGGAATTCCTGGGTCAAATGGTATTTCTATTTTTAATTTTTTGAGGAACCTCCATATTGCTTTCCACAATGGTTGAACTAGTTTACATTCCCACCGGCAGTGTAGGAGGGTTCCCCTTTCTCCGCATCTTCACCAGTATTTGTTGTTCCTAGTCTTTTCTATGTTGGCCATCCAAACTGGTGTGAGGTGATATCTCACTGTGGTTTTACTTTGCATTCCTATGGGTGATTAGTTTTCATTGCAGAAAGCAAGAGTCAACAAACTACAGCCTATAGGACAAATCTGGCCTGTTACATGTTTTTTGTAAATGAAGTTTTATTGGAACAGAGCCATGCTCATTTCCTTATTTGTGTGGCTGCTTTTCTGCCACAAGGGCAAAATTGAGTAGCTGAGAAAGAGACCATGAGACCTGCAAAGCCTGGAAGATTTACTATCTTGTTCTTTACATAAACATTTTGCCAACCTCTGCTGTAGAGCATTCCATTGCATAAATATACTACTATTTATTTCTCCATTAGAGTTACATTAATGGGAAATTGAGTTTTTCACTTTGCTGGCTGTCATGAATAGCGCTGCTAAAAACATTCTTATAAACATCTCTTGAGGGACATGTGTATACATTGCACTTGGGTACATTCAACGGAGTGGAATTGTGAGATCCATAGCATATGCATAAATTCAACTTGAGTGCCAATTTTTTTTCAAAATGATTGCACCAATTCAAAGCAGAGCATGAGAATTTCTTTGTTCCACATCCTTCTTCAAGTGTAGTATTGTCAAGCTTCTTAATTTTAGCTATTCTAATAGGTTTATAATAGGATCTGAGTTTTAAATTTCATTTCTCTTATAACTCATAATGTGAAGCACATTTTCATGTGTTTATTGGCCATGTGGTATGCTCTTTGTGAATTTTTTAATCAATTTATTTATTAATTTATTCTCCATTTTTCTAACTTCTCTAGATGGATAATTTTTTGAGCCTTCACTCTTTTTAAGCTATATGTGTTTTTAAGGCTATGCCATATTTTCTAAGTATGTCTAAGCTGCACCCTTCATGTTTGATATGACTATTTTCATTATTGTTCAGTGAAAAATATTTTATAATTTCCACTGGATTTGTTCTTTGCTCTATTGATTATTTAGAAATGTATTTTGTAATTTACAAACATATGGGACAATTTAGTCATATTTTTATTGTACTTTCTAGCTTAATTTTACTCTGATTGAAAAACATATGAGAGTTCAGGTCTTTGAAATACCTAAGTCTTGCTTTATGGCCCATCATATAGTTGATTCCTGTAAATGTTCATATGGGCTTAAAAAGAATATATATTGTATTGTTGGTTCCACTGTTCCATGCATTTCAATCAGGTCTTTTCCATCCCTTCAGTTTCGATTTTGCTGCATTCTTAAATTAATTTCAGATGTTTCTTTGAAGCACCACATATTAGGATAAATTTTCATCCAGTATAATAACCTTTGTCTTTTAATCAAACAATTTAGTTCACTTACATTTAATGTAAATAATGATATATTTAGTTTAAATCCATCATTATATTAACTTATTTTAGTCCCTACTGTCCTCTTTTACTTTTCTTCTACCTTGCTGACTTCTTTTGAATTAATTATTTTTTGTTATTGTCTTCCATTCTCTTTCCTCATTGCCTTGAGAGTTACACACTCTTTATGATCCAATATGACTTGGTATTTTTGCTCCCTTCCCAAATAATGCCAGGACATCTGAACCCTTGAACACCATTCCCCCCTCCCTGACATATTCTATTGTTGTCATAAATTTTTATCATCTAGATGTGTCAAATCCCACAAGATGTTATATCTGTTTTATACAGTTAAAATGTATTAAGATTTTCCACAAAGTAGTTACCCTTTGTAGCTTCTCATTCCTTCCCATATCTCCAAACTTGGCCCTCAGATCGTTTTTCTATAGTATTCCCATTAGTGTGGGTGCTGGTGATGAAATCTCTCAGTTTTTGTTTCTCTGAAAATGACTTCATCATTTTTGAAGGACATTTTCACTGGGTATAGAATTTCAAGCTTGCAGTTGTGGTTTTTTTTAGCATTTTGATGCTTTGGAGGAGATATCTTTTATATTTCATCTGAATCTATTGAACTCTAAGCAAGAGACTTGATCTTAATTATCTTGTCCTCTGTTACCAGAAGCAAAGTTCCTAAGTCTTTTTTTATACCTTCTGGTAAGGTTCAGCTCTCCCCATCCTTGTAAGATATTTTATTTGTATCAAAAGGGAAACCCTGTGAAATTTCATGTAATTAACATCAAGGCCACTGTTCTACCCTTGCAACAACATGTCATGGAAAAATCTAAGTGTATCTTCTATAGCTTTTTCTAAGTGTTGAAACAAGACACTTAATAAAACATTCAATCATTCACCACATATTTACAGAGTCCCTGTATATGACAGGTGCTATTCTGGGTACTGGGAATACAACAGTGAATAAATTGACTTGGTTCCTACCCCCAAAGAACTTAAATTCTGTCTAGGGAGTCAGACCAGTAAAGAGGCATTTACAATACAGCTATGAGAAACATACCACTGAGACCCTTTTTTAAAATCAATATTAA
Organism: Manis pentadactyla; assembly: GCF_030020395.1. Lineage (NCBI taxonomy): Eukaryota > Metazoa > Chordata > Mammalia > Pholidota > Manidae > Manis > Manis pentadactyla. The sequence goes on along the minus strand of NC_080033.1, from coordinate 66,905,184 downwards.
TCATGTGACATCTCTTTATCTTGCCAAATCTCTCAGTGATATCAAAAGTGACCTTGTCAAATCCCTTGCTGAAATCCAAAATCAGTATGTTTACTCATTCCACCAATCAGTAGAGTAACCCTAAAATGACATATTTATTTGTTGGTCAGCCATATTAATTAGTAGTAACTGTTGATTCCTCTTCAAAGATTACCCAGACCACTCTTTTTATAAGAGCCACAATGAGAGTCAAATTCCCCTCTCCTTGGTTTTCAGAAGAAATATTCATTCTCTTTTTGAAAAGGATAAAAATTAGGAATGTAGGACTTGTAGACTTCAAATGCATTTCTCAGAGTAATTAATCCATGAATATACAGTGACATCAAAGATGTTTGTAGATAAAACCCCAATCTGGATTTCAGCATTATAGAGGAAGTTATCTTACCTTTAAGTTTAGAATATTTCATATTTTTAGCTTCTGGGCTACAAAACTCTTCCTATGTAATATTCCTAGAAATCTCTGATGTGATTCTGGCTAATAATTTCCTGGGACTGCAACTAAGTAATAAAATTGCCTAGATCAGTAGTTCCCAACTTTTGTACTTCGTAGACCAGTATAATTTATTTTAAAAGAGAAACACATTGAGTCTCCACTATTTAATTCCATCCAGTGAAAATGCATTTAAAAATCAATTACCAACAGTCTATGAAAGAAAAGATATTTTAACACTAAAAAATGGTCACAGTCTCGGAATAAAACATGGTCTCTTATATTGACTAAATTTAGCTTTATGAAAAACGTTCTATGTTGTCCTCATTTTTCAGATATCACCCACAGAACTGTAAAAGATTTGTCACCAACTGGCAGCAGGCCAAGTTTTGCCATTTAGGAACCAAAGGGAGGATGAGAATGTAAAGGGTCCTGCTCTCAAGACAACAATAGAATTTCATGTTCACAAGACAGAACAGGTTATGGATTCTGTGAAGGGGAACTGGCGTGCCGAATCCTGATATTTCTATCTCTGCTCTTGTCCTTAGGATTATTCCCTTCTCTTCTCAGCACTGACCACAGCAAGGGGCAATACAGCATCAAGAATGAAAAGTCTCTCTCTCTCTCTCTCTCTCTCTCTCTCCCTCCCTCCCCCTCTCTCTCACACACAGACACACACACACATACACATTTCTTTAAATTCAATAAGTACGTTGAAATTAAGCACAGATAATGACGTAGTTCTCTTCCTGCCAAAGAGGTTTATAACCTCAGTAGCAAAGACTTAACTATTCCCCTTAACCCTGATGGTAATACTGGCTTTATATACCTACAGATACAAAACCTAAGTGTTTGACTCCCTGAATCCTTCCTTCTCCCTCAGAAGGCTAGAGTCCTAATGATATTGTCTCTGAGGATTTGGGGGGATTTTCATTTCCTTTAAAGCATTTCCTGCCACCAGCAGGCCCAGGGAGGTCTGGCTCCTACCAGCAATTCGGTCCCCTTGGGCTCCAGCAGTTCCCTCAGGCTGCCATGTAGGACTGTGAGCTCAGACCCTCTTTCCACACAACAGAGCCCCGGTGATGTGGGCCTTGGCAGAGGGGTGCTTGGAGCAGGCTGCACTTCCTTGACCACCCTCCCCACAGTCTCCCTCATACCGGTGAGACAAGGCTCCTGTGTCTAGCAGACTTTTCCTGGGGGATGGGAAGGGGAGTGGACGGCAGGGCCCTGGACACGAAAACCAGAGCATGGCTCGCTCACCATCGCTGTTCCCTGAGACCCCCCTGGCCCCGCCTGCCCCTGGAGAGTTTTTCTTGGCTGACTCTCTCTCATGGGCCTCTGCAGTCTGTTGTTCCCAAATTTTTAAAGCTATGAACCCTTTTGTGCAAATGAAATAATTAGGTGGAGTAGCAACTGGAGAAATAAGGTAAAGTTCTGCTGTCCTGGTTACCCATCATGTGGGGCTTTTCTGTCACCCCTGAGACAGCCCCAAAGCACCACCCACAGAACTCTGGGGCTCCAGAACACGTGATCAGATGATAATTAATTTAATCAAGACTTGCCATGAAGAACCTGAGGAACAGAGGGGCTAATACTTGATTAGAGTCGCATGAACAATGAGCATCAGAATTCAGTGTATGACCAGGGATCTCGCTGTGTGTGTGTGTGTGTGGTATCTATGGTGGTGTGTGTATATGTGTGCCTGTATACATGTATATTGTGTGTAGGTGTGTATATGTGTGACTCTGTGTATGGGTTTGGGTTTGTGTGTCTGTGGGTGCATGTGCGTGCATGTGTGTAGGTGTGTGATTATGCATATGTGCGCATGTGTATAGGCATGTGGGTGGGTATGTGTGGGGTGTCCATGTCAGGGGTGGGTGGGAATGTCTTGTGTGCATGTGTACAAGTGTATATGTGTATGCATGCACTGTGTATGTGGAGGACTGATGAGAATTCCATCCTTGCTCCATTACAGCTCTGAAGCCCAGCCACTAAGCATCAGCGTGAGCCCTGCAGTCTGTAAACTGGAGATAATATTACTAATATTTCCCTCATTATTTTCTTAGGGGGTCATGTGAGCTCAGTGCTGGTCAAGCGTTTGGTACAATGTCAGGTCCATAGTGCTCATTCCGTAATGGTTGACTTCAGGAAATTCAACCTAACCTGTGAGTCAGAAGACCATCTGGCCCATTTTCTTTACCTTTCCTATGACCTTCTCTCCATGGAGACAATACACAAGACACTGTTGACCATAAATCCAAGAATGAGGCAGTGAGGATGGGGTGATCTGCTAGAATTAAACAATAACACATTTACCTAATAACCGGCTTTCAGCCCCCTTCATGGTTCTTCAATTATTTACTAAGTGTCCATTCAGTGCCAGCACTTGGAGGTACAGACTTCTCCTGGCCCCTGAGGGACTCAAGCATGAGTTAGGCAACAAGGTGTATTCATGAGCCTGCTGTCCTTGCCGCCTATATCAGAACAGTAATACTGGTAAAGGGCCAGCTTGAAAAATCCCTGAGTTCTATTGCGATTTATCCATTTGGATACTAACAAGAGTTCTCTGTCTACATAGCTCCACTTTTCATGAGTACATTAAGGGATCAACATGTCTAAAAATATTTCAGCTGTGTATCCAAATATTTCTCTCTCTCTCTTTCTCTTTCTCCCTTTTAAGTGTTGAAATTCGTCTATATCCCATGTCCACTTTCCTCACTCTTGGGAAGGACCAGAGTGTCCGACTTCTTCTCCAGTGGAAGAGGGTGATGGCATGAATGCCCTACTCCCACCCAGCCGAATGTTTTACTAGCTCTTTCCTGCATCAGGAGAGAGGCCATGCACCTCTTGCGTGTCAGTCAGCCCAGCCAGAGCAACCATTCCTTCAAGGCAGTGATGATAACAGGACCTCTGGAAGCAATTCTTAAATGTGGTTTAGAGACAGTTACTATTTTTCACTAGCCCATGGTGAGATACTGGTCATCGGTAAGGACAACGTATTGAGTTCTCGTAAGATGGAATTCATTTAATTTAAAGGATTGTCTCCAGAGATTATAGCTTTCCTCTCTTCTTGGCATTAAAATATCTTTTCCTGTATGGGATGGCAGTGATAGAATATCACAGTTTAGTGGCTGTTTCTAGCTTGATGCACTAACTTGACAAAATAAAAAGTTGGCAAGCCTGTGCATCCCCCCAAATTTTGGTCTGAAATCTTAACCAGTGTTCAAAATCCAGAAACATGGGAGCCCTACTGACAGACAGCACAGTGGGTTGGAGTCAGACAAACCTTGAGGATGCACCTCTGCTGCTTCCCTGACAGTGGGAACTGCGCTCTCCGCTCTGAACCAGGACTGCTCATCCGCAGCGGGATAACACTTCATACCTCGTACTGGGCATAGAGATAATCAACTGCCTGGCTTATCGGAGTTCTCCACGGCAGCCTTTATCACAGGAATCTTTTTAGTCTCAACAAAAACTCCTGCAATGTAATTCTTTCCATTTCTGTCCCTTCGTCCTTGGACTTACAAACTGAGAAACAGGAGCTGAAATCAACCACTGTCCCGTTTGGCATGACTGCCCCAAAGTCTTGGCTCCCAGACGGAAGGTTCGCAGACAGAAACACACTTGCATCTGTATCTCCAGAAGGGAGATTAAATCTAGGAAGAGTCTGTGATGAAGAAGATATTTCAGAATTTGGGAACACAGCTGAATACCAAAAGTAAATTACACCGTAAGCCAGATGTTCCCGGAACTTCTTCTCCAGTTTTTTTTTTTGGTTTTTTTTTTTTGCCTGAAGGAAAAGTTTTAGTTCATAAAGAAAACAATGAGCAGAAATTGCTGTCACAAAATAGGTCATGGTCATTTAAAATGAGCCCATTTGAAAATAATTAAGGATGTGCCCAAAGATTTCTAGAGAAAGGTGCTCATTTTGGACTTATTTATCATATGTAAAACATAGAAACATCCTAAATGGCTTACCATAAAGGATTTGTTTAGAATTTATGATACTTTCATCTGAGGGACTGCTATACAGCCATTAAAAATCATGTTGCTGAAGAATAGTTAATGACTTGAGAAAATGTTTGCAATATTTTTTGAGCGAGGAGAGCGGGTTACAAAGTAGATCATATTTAGTATGATTGTATTTTATGTCCTTATAACCCGTATATCATCTCAAACATCGTAATCTTTGGGATCCAGATAAGATCGGCTAAAATTCCCTGTCCTTTGGGGCATTTAAAGCCTTTCCAGGGTTTCTTCAAGACCCTCGGGTCCCATCTTCTCACGGTTCCCTCTGCTTCTTGTCAGTCACTGCTTCTCTCTACCATTCTGAACTCAGTGTGAAACTCAACCTCTTTTTCCTGTTTGCAGAACAAAATGTATAGCAGTCAAGTCAACTTTATTGAAGCTCCTTCTACTTTCAGTGGCTTGGGAGTTGGGGTGGGAGAGATGGAGGGGAAAGAGGATGCATTTCATCACTACAGTGCAGCAAATGGTGGTCCGCAAAAGATATGCCCATGTCCTAACTAACGTGACATTATTTGGGAAAAAGGGGGTCTTTGCAGATGTAATTAAGGATTCTCTAGGTGAAACCATCCTGGATTATGGTGGACTCTAAGTCTGATGACAGCTGTCCTTATGAACAGTAGAAGAGAAGGAGACAAAGGGAAATGTAGGGAGAAGGCCACATGAAGATGGGGGCAGAAACTGGAATTAGCAGGCCCCGGCCAAGGGACACGGAGGACCCTCAGAAGCTGGAAGAGGCAAGGAAGGGTCTCCCCAGAGCCTCAGAAGGAGCACAGCCCTCCGACACTTTGACGGCGGCCTCTGGCCTGCAGGACTGTGAGAGAGTCAGCTCCTGTTGTTGGAGCATCCGCTTCGCGGCCCTTCGCTATGGCAGTACCAGGACACCAACAATCACCATCAGCCACGTAACCCCAAAGGGAACTCTGCTTGTTAAGCAGGGCCTCGCCTCCTCCTCCCACCACGGGGGGTTCACCCGCCTCACAGATGCTTCCTTAAGCTTCTCTAACTCTCCCTTTAACCCCCTCCTCTCCTTCCTTCCCTTGTGGTCCCAAGGACTCTAGCTTCTCTGCCCGCTACCTTGTAGTTATCAGCTCACTCTAACTCCTATTGCCCAGCTGCCATGTTCCAAACGTACTTCGCCCATGGCCTTCCCCATCTCCACGAGGGCAACCTCGTCCTTCTATAGGACAGCATATGGGCACTGGACTCCCCTCGACTCTGCTGTTGGACTCAATCCACATGCAGTCCATCAAGAAATCTTGCCGCCTGTATATTCAGAATACATCCACTCCCTGGCACTCCACTGCCAGGCTGTCCACACTACCTTCACCTCTGGCCTGGGTTCCAGCAACAGCCGCCTCAGAGGCCCCCCTGATCCCACCCTTGTCTCTCTACAGTTCATTCTCAGCCTAGGACCAGAGAAGTCACTTGATAAACTTAGTCCTATCACATCACTCCTATGCTAAAAACCTGTGCCAAAGGCTGCCCATCTCACCCAGAGCAAGAGCCAGAATCCTTAAAAGCCTCCAAGGCTAGACAATCTGGCCCTGTGGCTCGTGGACTGCATCTCTGACTTCTGTTCCCTCATCACTCCATTCGGACCACGAGGGCCTCCATGCCAGCCCGCAGACTGGCCCGGTCCTGCCTGGCAGCCTCTCCCCACCTCTGCCCTCTGCCTGCTGTGCTCTGGTCCACTCACCTGACTCCCTGGCCTCCTTTAGTTCTTTGCTCTCAGGTCTCCTGTTCAGTGCACCCTAATGCCACTGCCTTCCTCCTTAACATGCTCTAAATCTTCCCTTGAAAATAATCCAAGTAACAAACTCATGGCAACGACACAAAACTCCACAATCAATTGATCTATCTACTAAAAATGAAACACTTGTCATGAGGGGGCTGTTGTTTTTATTTAAACTGAAATACGAAGTCACACTTTTTTCTAACAGATGATCATTCAGTATAATTTGGGGCATAAAACTCAAAAAAGAATTCAAATACTTTGACTTGACGGACTGATTTGGCAATGTAGAATAGCTTTGCCAATTATATGATGACTATTTTCCATAAGTTGAATGAGGTAAATCTTCAGTTACAAAGTTGCTTTAAAATGTACTTAAGACACATGATAATATTAAAGTAATTTTAGGAAAAATATTGCATTCACAATACTGTATTTGTGTTGAAATTAGCACTATTGCGATTTACTCAATTCTGAGTACACCTGGTTAAACATGACGCCTCTGAGTCAAAGATCAATGTCCACTGGGCAGTCATCCCACTGACAGGCAGGCACCCTTTCCTCTGCCCTTTTCTCTCCCTCTGTCCACATTCCCAGGCCCTGTGGTCTACGTTGTGCCTTTGGGCCCTGCACTGGCCCACTTCATGTCCTATTCTCTTAAGTAAGGCTCTCTCTCAGCTTCCTTGCAATCCACAGGACTTGGGGGAGTGGTGCAGGAGTGACATGTCTTTGGACTGTGGGGGGGCAAGAAGGGAGCTAGAAGGCAGCCCTGTGGTCTGGCCTTGGGATGGATCGTCTAAGAGAAGATGGAACCTTCCAGACTGCCAAGAGTAACTCACTGACACTCTGGGGTTCCTCTAGTTAGGAGGCCATCAGGAAACCAGGGTGGAAGCAGAAGGAAAGAAAAGAGATGTCGATGTAGAAGAAAGCTGCAGGTCGAATCTCGGGTTTCCCCCAGTTAGGAGCTGGGAAGAAAATACAAAGGAGCCAAAGAAAGAAAATGGTGATGAGGGATGAAGGAAAAGGGGGAGGAAGAGGAGGAGGAGGCAGAAGAGAGCATAAATAGGGAGGGTGGTTAAAGGAGAGAGGGTTCTACAGGAAAAGGGGGTACGTGATACTGTCAGTGACAGAAATTCGAACGCATGACAACTGGAGAGGCAAGGTTCTTTGCAAAAGGAAGATTTAAACAAATGATAAATTTTAATTTGTCTTGCATAACTGAATCCCTAATGAAACATCTGTGCAAGAATTGCATTTAATGTTATATAATGAACTCACAGCGTTTAGAGTACTGCCTTTAGTTTTGGGGATGCGTCTGAATAGCATACACCCTGCTCTTTCAGGAACCACCTGAATGTTCTTTATAATCAAGGAGGGTGCAATAAAAAGAATCTCATCTCTGCAGTGTGCGCCACCTCTTCATATTATATTGTACTGCCTTGGTCTCTGAGGGAAGAAAACGTGGGTATGCTGTGGGTTACAAAAACACCCACTAAATATTGATGCATGCATAATTACAATGACTAAAATAATCCTGGCATAAAATTACCCTAGCAGTTAGAGGAGAGACAAAATGAAGTAATGTGATCATGAAAATTAATACAAGCTGACTCTCAATTTTCAGTGCAGCTAATTGAAAACCACTTGTTATTCAAACCTCACTTTCCCTCCAGGTTTGTGCTTTTTTTCTCCATGCCCTGAGAAAGAGGAAGGTGAGAGCAGGTCCCAGGAGCAAAGCTGTCATATTGAGATGGTAGGAAGATTTATGCTTACTTCTCTAAGGCAATCGCTCCTAAACTTTTGCCTGTATTGATAACCCAACCTATGACACACTGTGTGGGCACGTCCTGGGTGACAGATAGGCCATCCTGCCCTCTCCCACTCAAACAACATTGCAATTACAATGAGACTGACATTATTGTAGGTGTAACAGTGCCAATGAGATATAATTCACATATCATACGATTCGCCCATTTCAAGTGTGCAAATCCATGGTTTTCAGTGTTCAAAGAATTACTCAGCCATCACCACATTTCATTACCCAAAAATAAACCCTGTGCCCCATACCCATAGCATTCATGCCCATTTCACCCCAAACTTCTCGGCTGCTTTCTGTCTCTACAGATTGGCCCAGTCTGGACATTGCAGGTAAATGACAGCTGTGTCACTTTTCATTTACCCACTCATCCATTGATGGACAATTGAGGTGTTTCTCCTTTAGAGCTATTAGGAATAATGCAGCTGTGGACAGTTCTGTACATGTTTCTCACACGTACTCTTGAGCCTGATCTGTAACAAGAGCATCTAACACTGCCTAGCAGTTGTCTGTGGGAGACACAAGCGTCGTCTCAATTCGTCAGTTCCGGACTCCTCTGTGCAGTCAGGGTTCAAATCTCCATTGCCTTGACTCCAAAATATATGCTTCTTGCCTTCTTGTTATACTTTGTCTAAGTCTAAATATTAGAAACATAAGTCATTCATTACTTCTATAGTATAAGTTTACCACTACACTATAGGTAGGATAATAGTTATGACATTAGTTGATCACAACACATATTGTTTGAAAACCACCCCCCCTGGAAGTATGGCTCCCTGGAGAAATGATTTCAAGGGGCAGAAGGAGACCCTTCAAAGTAGGTCAGGACAGTGTTTTCAGATGCTGGAATTCCCTGAAACCACAGCAGAGCTCTAAAGAAGCTTCCAGAAGCAGTAAAGAGGTTTATTTGGACAAGAACATGTCAGGAAAAGGGTGGAATATGGGGATCTGGATCACACCTTCTCCTATAGACTTCCTACATCTTGCGGTAGCCCTCTGGACAGTCCCAGCGTATGGACAAGTTCTTCCCCACCAGATTAAGTAATCTGAGAGGCATACAGCACAGTATCTCCTTTTTCCTCCCAGAACAGTCATAACCAGCACCTCTTCATTCTTCAAACACGAGGTACTCAGTCCTAACTCTATGCTTTAGCCCTGTTATTTCTCCCACTAAAATGTCCCTTTCTTCTCTTCTCCTTGGGCAAACTTTTACACATTCTTTAGGACTCGTGTCACAAGCCACTTTCCCAATAGATATCTCAGGAGCTTTGCCCAAGAAAACCATTGAGATAGGACAGACACCTAATAGCACCCTTGAAAGGCACAGCACGACAGGAGTCTGGTGTGTACCAGAAGCTGGTGGTGCCTCGCTGCCATCCCCTCACACCTACTAGAACTGGGAAAAACAGGGAAAGTCAAGGATATGGGAAAACATACAGATGCACATAGACGTGCAAACTCAAAGACTTAAAAAGATACATGGAGAGTGAATATTAAGAAGTCTCATGGAGCCTCGGCAGCCACCCATCCAACCCTCCATCATTCCCCAATCCATCCATCCATCCATTCAAGCAGTACTGACTGAGCTGAGCCCCTCCTCTTTCCCAGGCAATGTGCTCAGCATTGGGGGTACACAAAGGTGGAGGTAGAAGTCTAAAGGCAGGAATTGGAGGTGGGGAGAGCAGTAGGCATGACCCCGAAAGGGCTCCGGAGAAGCTGGAACACCTGGGCTGGGCACAAGGGGCAGATCGACGACGGGGTGAGCCTGCTCGCCATCACAGGTGAGGGTGGCCCAGAAACCTGCGCATCACAGAGATGCCGTGACCTCCGGGCCGCCTAGAGAGGCCCGGAAGTGGCTCCCGGAGCCGGTCCGACGGCTCGGGCTGTGCGCGGAGTGAGCGGTGGCGGAGACGAGCGCCCGCCGGAGCCCTGGTCGCCCCGCCTCGCGTCCGCGCCGCTGTGAGTGGGCCGGGGGCGGATGGGCGCCCCGGGTGGGCGCCCCTCCGCGGGGGCCGGAACGGGGCTGGCGGGCGCGCCGAGGCTGGTGCGCGCCCCGGGGGCCGCCCGAGGGCCCCCTGCCTCTGCCTGCCGGGGCGGCCGCCGGGTGGGCCGAGCCCCGCGGCAGGTGCGCCGGGTGCGTACCCGTCCTCCCCGATTGCGGGGAGCCGCGCCCGGCGGGCCTTCCTCAACTGCTGCAGGGGCCACAAACACTGGCTAACTACCATTTCTCGTCCTTTTTTTTTCTTGTTTTTTAACAAGCCCCAAGCTCAGAGCTTTTAGCACGCACCTCTACACCGGATTCGCATCGTTTGTTTGCCTCTCACGTCTTGGAGGGAGAACACGTCTTTATGACAGATGATTCTGGTCTCCCGTTTAAAGTGACAATGTAAGGTTCCCATTTAAAACGAATGTATTTCGTGTGAAGGTAACAGGTAAGAGTACCAGAGTACCAGGTGTGGCAAATCCTGAAGGTGGTAAACGAACACTGCGTTGTCCCAACCCCAGCGATATACATGGTGAAGAGCCCAGGCTGGGGAGTCCGGAGACCTGACTTGGAGTCTCCTGGGTCCAGCTCAGCCACTTGTGACCTTCATGATTTGTGGGCCAGTTTTTTTGGTTTTGGAGTTTTTTAAAGATTTTATTTTCTTCCAGCTTTATTGAGGGCTAATTGACATAACACTGTGTAATTTTAAGCTGTGCAACTCCACGGTTCAATTCCCATATATATTGTGAAATAATAAACACCATATAAGATTAGTTAACATCTCACTTCACGTACTTACAGTTTCTTGTGCTTGTGCTGTGAACTTTAAGATCTACTCTTTTAGCAGCTTTCAAGCCTGTAATACAGTATTGTTAACTATAGTCACTGTGCTCTGTGTTACAACCCAGAACTTACTGTCTTATAATTGGAAATTTGTACCCTTTGACCAGCGTCTTCTCATATCCTCCAATCCCCCAGCCCCTGTTAACCACTATTCCACTCTGTTTCTATGAGTTCAGCTTTTTTTAGGTTTCACATATAAGTGAGATCATACAGTATTTATCTTTCCTGACTTATTTTGCTCCGTGTAAGACCCTCAAGTTCCATTCATGTTGTTACAATGGCAGGATTTCTTTCCCTTTTTTTTTTAATGGCTGAATAATATTCTGTTGTATATAAATACACCTCATTTTCTTTATCCATTCATTGATGGGCATTTAGTTTGTCTTCATGTGCTGGCTATTGGGAGCAATTCTGAAATGCCTATGGGGGTGCAGGTATCTTTGAGAGTGATTTCATTTACTTCAGATATGTATATGGCAAGTTTCTTAACCTTTTTCCTCATCTCTGTAAAACTGAGGATAATAGTAACTACCTAGAAGATTTTCCTGAGGATTCAGTGGTGAGCCTTTAAAGCCCTTACAGCAGCTAGCTCATAATAAGTAATAAAAGTGGCCATAGTTATTGTTTTCATTTTAGCGAGGAGGAGATAGTACCAGAGAGGTTCGGGCTTGCCCAGGGTCACGCAGGGAATTGGCAGGAGAGCCAAGTCTAAGATCCACATTTTCTAATTTCCAGCCTAGGGAGCTGAACCCTACATTTCCACCGTCTGCCTCGTGGGAGAGGATGGGGCACCTCTTCCTGGCCCTTCTGGGGATTGGAGGGACCCTTAGGAGCTTGTAAAATACGTTAGCTATGAAAGACCCCACAGGACTCATCTCAGATCAGCATAGACTCAGCTGCTTCAGGTCAGGGACCCTGCATCACCCTAGGTGCTGTTGTGGCTGAGACATAAGCCGTGGAGTCGGACACGCTTGGGTTCCAATGGGACAGATCCCAGCTCTACCATTTTATTGCTGCAGTAAATGAGATTAACAAATAAGTACTTGTCTCATAGAAGCATCAAGGGAAATAGTTCATGGAAAGGGCCCAACCCAATTGTTAGTGCTTTATAAGTGGCAGCTGATACTACTTGGCTATGTTGAAGTGGCAGACCGGCTGACCTAGGGAGAGGAGAAAGTACTCTGGTTCTCCTTGCAGATAGAGCAGAAGGCGGCGTGTGAAAAGGCTGCAGAGTATTCGTTCCGTTTAGATTTACTGGGTCTGCAATCTGCTGGATAGATACCTCTTGTCCCTGCAGATACTCCTGGAGAAATGGCCTATGTGCACATGGGGTTTATATGGTAGTTGGGAAAGCAGATGGGGAATACCAGTCAGAAAATTATTATTTTTGTCATAAACATAATGAATTGCAAGAGTCTTTCTGGTTTTACACCTAACATCCCTTTTGCCTGTATCAGGGCTAGTCACCCTTTCACCTGCATCAGGGCTATCGTCTCTAACTACTTCTTCATCTTAGTTGCTCTGACTGCTTAATAATTAACACAAGTAATTTTCAGATCATGCATGGAATTTGAACAGCACCTTCTCTAATCCTCTAGCCTCTGTATTTTCCTGATCTCAATACAGTAAGACAGTTACCTTTTACCTCTAGTCAGTACTTGGGCAGGGATTTAAAACACGCCACCACAACTACCTGGAGATATTTTTATCTGTCTTAAGGAAAATGCAGTAAAATTTCATTTTTATGAGAACAGTCTCAATTCTGTGTTCCATATTCCAGTGGCACATACATCTGTATACTGCCTTATAATACAGGAGGTTTAGTGGTATGGTCATCTTGTACTTGGGATAAAGGAACTGTGTGCATGATCTAAGGTTCTTATTACTGATCCTTAGCATTTAATTAGGGCTTTGAAAATCTAAAGTACTCATAGTCATTTTTATGAGTTTCTTCTCCTAACTTCCCTGTGAGATGTCAACTTTATTACCCTCGCTTTATCTTGGAATTATCAAGAGGTCAGGCATATTTTAAATTTCATTTATTTTCCTGTTTGTAATTAAGATTCCTTTTCTCGATCATGTACTTAACTTTAACCTGTCTCCACCAGGATGACTGCTCAGATCAGATGTAACCCTTCCCCTCCACTCAGAGGAAAGCAATTACTGAACAAAGCTGTGTTTTGGAAGAGCCCCAAAGCACTTGCAATTATAGAAACTGGTCTGAGTGCCCAGCCCTGGAAGGAATCGACTGAACTTAATTAATAAAACAGAAGCCATAAGTTATATAAAAGTCCGGCAGCCGATTGAAGAAAAACTGCATATAGTCTTCTTCTCCCTTCTGGCTGAGTGCTCGTGGGACCTGCTTGCAGTTTTCCTTGAAATGTGCTTGCTACAGTTTTTCTCTGCTTATTGATGTAGGGAGCCTGCAAGGGAGGAGATGGCTCCTGGGTGGTACAGTTAATGGCTGGTAATCTGTAAAAGTTTAACCCACCTGAATGGATAGCTGTTGGTCTTGCTAAACCATCAGTATTTCCTTACTCATTGCCCCCTTTCCCATCTGATCCTCCTGGCCAGGTCAGTTGTACAAGTTCTTGCCTTGGATCATTTTGGAATTAGTAGGAAGGCAAATGAGGAGAAGCATGAATAAGCCTGGCAGGTACTCTGAAGCATTAATAATTTGAACTTGTACGTTCCCAGCATGATTCATGTGCACATGAGCCATGATTGACCTGTGGTCTTGTGACTAGTCTGGAATGTACAGTTTTGCAAACAGAATAATTGGAGATTAGGACAAATTTCTGTCAGAATTTGCTTAATTGGACCCCTTGAGGCCTTGTCCATTTTCTGAATCCCTTGCAGTGGAATTCTTGTGGAGATATTAAGAATACCTTAAACCTTGTTATCTGGCATCCTATTAATCAAAACTCAGCCAGACAGCATTTCTAAAACCTGTCTCTCAGTCAACGACATCACTCTCCTTGAGCTTCCCCTGGATGCTGCCTGCCGTGGCCTCATTCAGTTGCTTGCCACCCGTCATCCTAATTTTAGCCGAGCGCTCTGGCATCTGTCCTCACTTGCAGATCCCGGGAACCCCTTCCCAGACCCTTGCCTGTTTCCAGACTCTGTGGGAAGCTTCATCTTGTGCAAGGACCAAAGTGAACATGCCCTTCAGTAAGCCTATAGAGGCTTTCTGTTGTCTGCAGAATAGAATTCCAGCTCCCTGCAAGCTGACCTCACACTGTCTCCACCCTAGATCACCAGCTACACACTTGGGCCTCAGTTTTCACACCAGCCTCAGGGGCCTGGCCATCTCGGTTGCCCAACACAGCCTTCTCTTTTGCTGTTCCCTTCACTCATGCTCCCTCAGCCTGCAGAAACCCTCTGCCTCATATCAGCTACCTTCCCATTGAGCTCTACCAGCCACTCCTCGGGGAAGTCTTCCCTGATCTGCCCTGCAGCTCCTCAGCTCCCACAGCCTCTTGTTTATACCAGTTTCATAACAGTGATCTGTTTTCTCCTTTTTGCCTTGTATTTTAGATATTTGCAAAAGCCTCTCTTCTCCATGGTAAGCTCCAAAATGCAGGAATTCTTTGCAGTTGCTCTTTGTGTCATTTTCATTATGTAACCCAGAATTTTTTAGGAGATAAGTTAAAATGGCAGTGTTAATTGACATTCATAATGACAGACACTACAGAACCCTGCATAATTTGCGTACATCATAATTTTACTAAGTTGCGTGTATTCCACGGTGTTCAAAATGATCCATAAATTCAACAAATATTTGTTGAGTCTCTGCTCTGTTCTAGGTTCTCGTAGGGACATGCCAGTAAAAAAAGGCAAAAGGTCTTAGTTCTCATGGAATTTGTGTACTATTGGAAGGAGATAGTAAAAAAATAGACAAGTAATTTTAGGTTGTGAAATGTCCTGTGAAGAAAACAAAGCAACATGTAAGGTAAAGGCGAGATTTTTATATAGGTTTATCAGAGAAGCTTCTCTGAGTTGCGTAAGAATGCCAGCAGACCTAAATATTGAGAAAGATGCAGCCAGGCAAAGATCTGATGGAGTGATGGTTCCCCTCAAGGCAAAATCGGAACTTTTCATAGTTCTCAAGGAATGAATGAGTTTGGCATCTGAAGGAAAGAATCCAGGTGGGTGGAAGCTAGCATGCCAATAGCAGAAGAGTATGAGATGAA
Organism: Manis pentadactyla; assembly: GCF_030020395.1. Classification (NCBI taxonomy): domain Eukaryota; kingdom Metazoa; phylum Chordata; class Mammalia; order Pholidota; family Manidae; genus Manis; species Manis pentadactyla. The sequence goes on along the minus strand of NC_080033.1, from coordinate 66,890,118 downwards.
GCCAGAGAGGGAGATAGAACCAGGTCAAGGAGTTGAAGGTAAGAAACCTAGATTGAAATATATGTCTTGACATCTGTGTTTGGAAACAGCCTCTGTAACAAAGTCATGGTGATGATGTTAAATAATAGAATAGAATTGACTACATTCGTTTTTGTGGCTACTCCAAATCCAAGTGGAGTGTTCTGCACTCAGAAAATAATAGAATCATAAGGTCACGATTGGGTATATTAAAGAGCTGCTGGTACTTCATTCTTCACAAGTTTTCTTAGAAACACAACTGTGGCACTTGTTAGTCAGGCCTCTGTAATCCATCAGGCATCCTCCTCACCATTTAGCTCAGTTTTCCTAACATTTCTCACTCTTCTCTTCCACACCCTCTCAGACCCCTGAGTCACTGAACCTTGTCTTCAGCTGTCTTAAGATTTCTTCATGAATGATGACCTTTCCTGGCAATCTGATAAATGTAGTTCAGTTCTCCAAAAGAACTTGTGAAACTCTGTAACTCTGTGCTTTCAAGGGATCTAATCATGGTACATGGGACTGTAGTAGAGTAATTGAATCCCTAAATTCTAGAACATGAAGAAAAGGAAATTTGAGAAATGATGTCCATGTGTTGCCCAAGTTATGTCAGGCATTTTGCTGTGCATTTTTTTATATTCTTTCCCATTCGGTCTTCGTAAGCCTGTGAGCTTATCATCGGCCCCACTTTTTTAGATGCAGCAATAGGCTCAGAGGATGAGTATCAGTGTTGCATACTTCTTTCCTACAGGTCCAGTGATCTTTTGACTGACACATATGGATTCGCAAACATCTCCAAAGGAAACTGTCCTCGTTACAGGAGGAGGTGGCTATTTTGGTTTCCGGTCAGTGCATTGATAAAATATGCCCATGGAATTATTTTTCTGGAAGTTGCTGGAAAATATAGGTTGGAACTCTGACATTAATACTGTGTACACTTTTGTGTGTTTGTATAGTCTTAAGCCAGAAGTGAACTATGTTGTCCACTGCTTAGGTATTAACTTCAGAACTACAGATATGTCCTCCTTGAAGAAAAATTCTTTGTAAAACCATTAAATTGGGGAGGAGAGATCATTCATATCCCCAAAAACAATTTCTAAATAATGGCTATTCTTTCCCAGTTATGTTATCATTCATAAATTCTAGAGAATGGATGGTGGGTTCTGAAATGAGGGGGAAATGTGACATGCAGATGCTACCATCACTGAAGATGAAAGCTCTCATTGTAATTTAAGTAAATGTAAGGATTCTCATTTTTGAGTGTTTGCATAAGGGTGAGTCGCATAAGGAAGAGCTGTACAGTGAGGGACTCAGGACAGGGCACTCCTGGGTCAGCCTCACATTGACGGGCAGATTATTTTCCTAGGCATCGCTTAATAGCAGTTCGATCAGACTTACTCTCTCATTTCAGCCTAGGCTGTGCTCTTAATGAGAAGGGATTCCACGTGCTTCTGTTTGACCTCAGCAGCCCTGCTCAGACCATTCCAGAAGGCATCGAGTTTGTACGTGGAGACATCCGCCACCTCTCTGACATAGAGAAAGCCTTCCAGGACACGGATGTCACTTGCGTGTTTCATATTGCCTCTTATGGCATGTCAGGGCGAGAGCAGCTGAATCCAAACCTGATTGAGGAAGTCAACGTCAGGGGCACAGACAACATCCTCCAAGCTTGCAGGCAGAGAGGGGTGCCAAGGTTAGTTTATACTAGCACTTTTAATGTCGTCTTCGGAGGTCAAGTTATCAGAAACGGAGATGAATCTCTGCCCTACTTACCTCTTCACCTCCATCCTGATCACTACTCTCGGACCAAGTCTATTGCAGAGAGGAAGGTGCTGGAGGCAAGTGGTACAGCCCTGGAAAGAAGCAATGGTGTCTTGAGAACCTGTGCTCTGAGGCCGGCTGGCATCTATGGGCCTGGAGAACAGAGGCACCTTCCCAGGATAGTGAGCTACATTGAGCGGGGCCTATTCAAATTTGTATATGGGGATCCCAGGAGCCTGGTTGAATTTGTCCATGTAGACAACTTGGTACAGGCTCACATTCTGGCCTCAGAGGCCCTGAAAGCTGACAAGGGCCACATTGCCTCTGGACAGCCCTACTTCATCTCAGATGGCAGACCCGTGAACAACTTTGAGTTCTTCCGGCCTTTGGTTGAGGGTCTGGGCTACACATTCCCATCCACACGCCTGCCGTTGACTGTCATCTACTGCTTTGCTTTTCTAACAGAGATGGCTCACTTCATTTTGGGCCAACTCTACAATTTCCAGCCCTTCCTCACGCGCACAGAAGTTTACAAAACTGGTGTCACACATTACTTTAGTCTGGAGAAAGCCAAGAAGGAGCTAGGTTATGAGGCTCAGCCATTTGACCTCCAGGAAGTAGTAGAATGGTTTAAAGCCCATGGTCATGGCAGAAGTCCTGGAAGTCATGACTCTGAGCGTCTTGTCTGGGGCGGACTGTTGGTCTTACTCATGGTTATAGCAGTTCTCATGTGTATGCCTTCTGTGATTCTGTCCCTGTGAAGGAGGAGCTAGCAGTGAGCTGATCACACTTGATGGTTCTCAAGAAACACGGGTTTGGGAAAATATAGTGATACCTGGTAGCAAATTTTGGCTCTTCACTTTTTTGCTATTTAAGAATAGATTCTTGAGAGAGGGGGCGGAAGATGGCGGCGTGAGTAGAGCAGCGGAAATCTCCTCCCAAAACAACATATATCTATGAAAATATAACAAAGACAACCCTTCCTAGAATAAAGACCAGAGGACACAGGACAATATCCAGACCACATCCACACCTGAGAGAACCCAGCGCCTCGCGAAGGGGGTAAGATACAAGCCCTGGCCCCGCGGGAGCCGAGCGCCCCTCCCCCCAGCTCCCGGCGGGAGAAGAGCAGGCAGAGCGGGAGGGAGACGGAGCCCAGGACTGCCGAACACCCAGCCCCAGCCATCCGGGCCAGAGTGCAGGGCCCTCGATACTGGGAAAACAGGGCAGCAAGAACAGTGAGCAGGCACTGGAGGCTGGGCGACAGAGGACATAAGAAAAGCGCGCGACCATTTTTTTTTTTTTTGCTTTTTTGCTGCTTTGTTTTGGCGAGCGCTTTTTGGAAGTCTTAAAGGGACAGGGACCCCAATATTAGGGAAACAGGGCAGAAAGACCGGTGAGCAGAGGCCTGAGGCTGGCACCGGAGAATAAAGAAAAACGAACGACCACCTTTTTTTTTTAATTAAAAATTTTTTTTTTTTTTTAATTAAAAAAATTTTTTTTCTTGTTTTTTTTTGTGGTCGTTGTTTTGTTTTGGCGGGTGCTTTTTGGAAGTCTTAAAGGGGCAGGGCGGGCCACTTAATCCAGAGGTAGGGAATCCGGGATCTCTGGGCACCCTAACCCCTGGGCTGCAGGGAGCAGGGAGGCCCCTTACGGAGATAAATAGCCTCCCAGCAGCTCCTGCTCCAACGCGACTCCACCATTTTGGAGTAGCTGCCCGAGCCAGGCCACGCCCACAGCAACAGCGGAGATTAACTCCATAGCAGCCGGGCAGGAAGCAGAAACCCTGTCTGCGCGCAGCTGCGCAGCATAAGCCACTAGAGGCCGCTGTTCTCCCAGGAGAGGAGGGCCACAAACCAACAAGAAAGGAAGTCCTTCCAGCCGTCACTCGTCCCAGTTCTGCAGACTATTCCTATCACCATGAAAAGGCAAAGCTACAGGCAGACAAAGATCACAGAGACAACACCAGAGAAGGAGACAGACCTAACCAGTCTTCCTGACAAAGAATTCAAAATAAGAATCATAAACATGCTGACAGAGATGCAGAGAAATACGCAAGAAAAATGGGATGAAGTCCGGAAAGAGATCACAGATGCCAGAAAGGAGATCGCAGAAATGAAACAAACTCTGGAAGGGTTTATAAGCAGAATGGATAGAATGCAAGAGGCCATTGATGGAATTGAAATCAGAGAACAGGAACGCATGGAAGCTGACATAGAGAGAGACAAAAGGATCTCCAGGAATGAAACAATATTAAGAGAACTGTGTGACCAATCTAAAAGGAGCAATATCCGTATTATAGGGGTCCCAGAAGAAGAAGAGAGAGGCAAAGAGATGGAAAGTATCTTAGAAGAAATAATTGCTGAAAACTTCCCCACACTGGGGGAGGAAGTAATCAAACAGACCACGGAAATACACAGAACCCCCAACAGAAAGGATCCAAGAAGGGCAACACCAAGACACATAATAATTAAAATGGCAAAGATCAAGGACAAGGAAAGAGTGTTAAAGGCAGCTAGAGAGAAAAAGGTCACCTATAAAGGGAAACCCATCAGGCTAACGTCAGATTTCTCAACAGAAACCCTACAGGCCAGAAGAGAATGGCATGATATATTTAATACAATGAAACAGAAGGGCCTTGAACCAAGGATACTGTATCCAGCACGACTATCATTCAAATATGACAGTGGGATTAAACAATTCCCAGACAAACAAAAGCTGAGGGAATTTGCTTCCCACAAACCACCTCTACAGAACATCTTACAGGGACTGCTCTAGATGGGAGCACTCCTAGAAAGAGCACAGCACAAAACACCCAACATATGAAGAATCGAGGAGGAGGAACAAGAAGGGAGAGAAGAAAAGAATCTCCAGACAGTGTATATAACAGCTCAATAAGCGAGCTAAGTTAGGCAGTAAGATACTAAAGAGGCTAACCTTGAACCTTTGGTAACCACGAATTTAAAGCCTGCAATGGCAATAAGTACATATCTTTCAATAGTCACCCTAAATGTTAATGGGTTGAATGCACCAATCAAAAGACACAGAGTAACAGAATGGATAAAAAAGCAAGACCCATCTATATGCTGCTTACAAGAAACTCACCTCAAACCCAAAGACATGTACAGACTAAAAGTCAAGGGATGGAAAAACATATTTCAAGCAAACAACAGTGAGAAGAAAGCAGGGGTTGCAGTACTAATATCAGACAAAATAGACTTCAAAACAAAGAAAGTAACAAGAGATAGAGAAGGACACTACATAATGATAAAGGGCTCAGTCAAACAAGAGGATATAACCATTCTAAATATATATGCACCCAACACAGGAGCACCAGCATATGTGAAACAAATACTAACAGAACTAAAGGGGGATATAGACTGCAATGCATTCATTCTAGGAGACTTCAACACACCACTCACCCCAAAGGATAGATCCACTGGGCAGAAAATAAGTAAGGACACGGAAGCACTGAACAACACAGTAGAGCAGATGGACCTAATAGACATCTATAGAACTCTACATCCAAAAGCAGCGGGATATACATTCTTCTCAAGTGCACATGGAACATTCTCCAGAATAGACCACATACTAGGCCACAAAAAGAGCCTCAGAAAATTCCAAAAGATTGAAATCCTACCAACCAACTTTTCAGACCACAAAGGCATAAAACTAGAAATAAACTGTACAAAGAAAGCAAAGAGGCTCACGAACACATGGAGGCTTAACAACACGCTCCTAAATAATCAATGGATCAATGACCAAATCAAAATGGAGATCCAGCAATATATGGAAACAAATGACAACAACAACACTAAGCCCCAACTTCTGTGGGACACAGCAAAAGCAGTCTTAAGAGGAAAGTATATAGCAATCCAAGCATATTTAAAAAAGGAAGAGCAATCCCAAATGAATGGTCTAATGTCACAATTATCGAAATTGGAAAAAGAAGAACAGATGAGGCCTAAGGTCAGCAGAAGGAGGGACATAATAAAGATCAGAGAAGAAATAAATAAAATTGAGAAGAATAAAACAATAGCAAAAATCAATGAAACCAAGAGCTGGTTCTTCGAGAAAATAAACAAAATAGATAAGCCTCTAGCCAGACTTATTAAGAAGAAAAGAGAATCAACACAAATCAACAGTATCAGAAACGAGAAAGGAAAAATCACGACGGACCCCACAGAAATGCAAAGAATTATTGGAGAATACTATGAAAACCTATATGCTAACAAGCTGGGAAACCTAGGAGAAATGGACAACTTCCTAGAAAAATATAACCTTCCAAGATTGACCCAGGAAGAAACAGAAAATCTAAACAGACCAATTACCAGCAACGAAATTGAAGAGGTAATCAAAAAACTACCAAAGAACAAAACCCCAGGGCCAGATGGATTTACCTCGGAATTTTATCAGACATACAGGGAAGACATAATACCCATTCTCCTTAAAGTTTTCCAAAAAATAGAGGAGGAGGGGATACTCCCAAACTCATTCTATGAAGCTAACATCACCCTAATACCAAAACCAGGCAAAGACCCCACCAAAAAAGAAAACTACAGACCAATATCCCTGATGAACGTAGATGCAAAAATACTCAACAAAATATTAGCAAACCGAATTCAAAAATACATCAAAAGGATCATACACCATGACCAAGTGGGATTCATTCCAGGGATGCAAGGATGGTACAACATTCGAAAGTCCATCAACATCATCCACCACATCAACAAAAAGAAAGACAAAAACCACATGATCATCTCCATAGATGCTGAAAAAGCATTTGACAAAGTTCAACATCCATTCATGTTAAAAACTCTCAGCAAAATGGGAATAGAGGGCAAGTACCTCAACATAATAAAGGCCATCTATGATAAACCCACAGCCAACATTATATTGAACAGCGAGAAGCTGAAAGCATTTCCTCTGAGATCGGGAACTAGACAGGGATGCCCACTCTCTCCACTGTTATTTAACATAGTACTGGAGGTCCTAGCCACGGCAATCAGACAAAATAAAGAAATACAAGGAATCCAGATTGGTAAAGAAGAAGTTAAACTGTCACTATTTGCAGATGACATGATACTGTACATAAAAAACCCTAAAGACTCCACCCCAAAACTACTAGAACTGATATCGGAATACAGCAAAGTTGCAGGATACAAAATCAACACACAGAAATCTGTGGCTTTCCTATATACTAACAATGAACCAACAGAGAGAGAAATCAGGAAAACAACTCCATTCACAATTGCATCAAAAAAAATAAAATACCTAGGAATAAACCTAACCAAAGAAGTGAAAGACTTATACTCTGAAAACTACAAGTCACTCTTAAGAGAAAT